>NC_137892.1:35742954-36426206 GCF_963455335.1 Martes martes | reverse complement strand
TCTGAATTCACAGGAAAAGTTCTGAGAAATGTTTTCAGAAGTTCATAGTTAAAGCCTAATGGCAGCAAAAAAAAAAAAAAAAAATTAGTGAAACTATAAAGCACACGTCCACAGAAATAACAGCCTATTTTTGGTTAAGTTACTTTCACCTCAGAGGAGGCATCCTGGTATTTAATTCCCTTTATTTGTGTCAGTTTCCAGAGCCAAAAGAATTTCATTATTCTAGTTCGTAAACACACGGATGTATGTACGCACATGCACATGTGCCTGCATACACACACACACACATACACACACACTACCATTAAGCAGTAGTAAACGGTAAAGAAGTCAAGTGAACGTTATTAAAGAAGATAGAGGGGCATCCCTCCTGTTTCCACTTTCCCCCTTCATTTACCCTTCCACTGCTGCCAGGAGTGTATTCTTATCTTAGGATAACCTTATCTTATCCGACCCGTCTGCGAGCACCGTTCTGGAGACACGTCATGTGAATAAGATGGGACACAGAGTTAAGAGGAGGAGTCTGTTGAGCTGCATGTTAGTTGCATCCAGGGAACTTACCCCGTGTTCTGTATATAGTTGCCTCTCAGGATAAATATGTGTGTAGGAGATGGTCACGCTCAGGGGTAAATGTGGCTTGGGAGCTTTTACTAAGTGCTCGGGCCTGTGTTCAGATAAATAGCACCTTAGTGATCGTTTGGTTATATCCATTGGAAGAGCTCATGGGATAGAAAATTCCTCCTGCCCTCTCCAGCTGTTGTTTGCTGCTTAGGAATACCATCGCACAGAACTCACACCCAGTACTTTGAAGAGTATAGAGGATAATACTGAAGAGAACCAAATAGCTTGTGTCTATCATTTCAACTTCCTTGCAAGTTTTGTACACATTTGATAATTACTACATCCAGATCAAAATGAAAGCCAAGTAAACTTGCCCTCAAAAATACATTGCAATATACAAAGCAACTTTTAAAAAAATCAGCAATGTATTCCTTTCTGTCAAATACGGTAAAAAATGGAAACTTCTTTTGATGGCCTATACTGTGGTAAATGGAAGCCCGGATGCATTAAGTGCTTGCTGTGGTTTTCAGGCACTTGCCAGCCTTCAAAAGAAGAGTCAGGTGGGACATTTTTACCCTTTGTCAGTATTTCCAAATGAATCTCTTCATAATATTCTTTGTTTAAAGAAAACAGACCCTCATCACTTACTAGCCTCAACGCTAAGCTCTCAGCAAGGAGAGGGAATGATGGTTTTGGCTTTAATTTTGTGAACAAGACCTAAAGCTTAATCTTTGCATTCTGGTGTAAAGAATGAACACGGCATTGATATTTCACTCATCCAGGCTGTTAGAATTTGCAGTTCACATCATAACTCTGTGCTTAAATTAAAGAAGCTTTTCAAAACATCGTGACATCTGCAGCATTTAAATTCTATTTTATTCTTTGTCCCAAAGCAGGCAGTGGTATAGTTCAGGATTAATCACTCATTGGGAGTCTTTCAGGATAAGTTGTATGGAATATTAAATTTAATATAGGCGCATGCATTAAGAAAAACTTATGCAAGCCGTTTTTTACTGTTAATTTTGTTGTGCTTAGAGCATAATTTATTCATCCCTTCTGTCACTGATAATTATTGGAATTATGTACTTTAAGAGGCTAATCCATACCCAGAAAGCACACATACAAATACTGTTCTGAATCTGCAAGTTGATGTAGGGAAAGAAGGCTTCAAAAATGCACAAAACCTCATAACTTGTTTAGTAAGAAAACAGAAACCAAAATTGCCACTAGACTGAATGTAATTAAGCCAGGTCACAAATCTGTGTTGTTAATGGATTTTCCAAGAGTTCCATCTATCACTCCCATACAGTTCCTGTCATAATTCCTTAAATTTATGAGTACAGAGTAGGGATGGGGGAAATAAGCCCAGGCAGCCTGACTTACCTGCATTTTTCGATCGTGAATCACCAACAAACCTTTATGACAAATATTTCGGTAGTTCATCATTCTTCAAGAAATCTTTTAATGTTAAATTAACATTTATTGCCAATATTCGAAACCTAAAAGTAATTTCATATTCCATGCAATCTAAGGTTACTTTTCAAAGCCAATAGATTCTTCCTCTTCCAGAAAAATAATAATAAAGGATTAATAAGTTTTGTTTAAACTTTGAAAACCAGAGGCCTTATTTCAGCCCATCTCACCACTGAGTCCCCAGTGAAAGGTCTCATGTAATCATTTCCCTCTCATCTCCCAAATTTAATATAGGCAATAAAGTTCTTCATCCATAATTCACCATTTTATCACAAATACAATATTATTGAAACATCTTACTAGCAGATCAGTATAGACCATGAGCCTAATTGTAATTAGCCATTGTTCAGTACACATTTCACAACTGTTTTTCATTTGAAGGGTATTTTTAAAAGAGAAGCTAATGTTTACTCATTGACATAGGTTTAATTTCCTTTAAGCCATAGTATGGTTTTCTTGTCTATGTTGTATTTTGGTTTTGCCATATAGTTTTTTATAGTTTGGCTAATACCACTAAAATAAACTCTGCGAGATTGTGTCAAGAAGAAAGTGTTTTAGTTATCACATGTGCCCCACACTGAGGACCTTGTTAGCGGGATAAACCTAACACTTACAATGCAAAAATCAGCGACAGCACGTTGCTGTCGTTCAGTTGTCTCAGGCATTCCACTTTCAGGGGCTTGCTTTTGATCAGGAGATGTTCTCAGACTATACCTGACAACCAAAGGGAGTAAACCCTGTGGACACTGTTTTGTGGCCAGGGCTTATCCGAAGTGAGACTGATAGACTCTGCAAGGAGGCTGTTTGCCTCAGCACTCTGCTTTTTACACATACTCCCTTGATCACACCACTGACACTTTAGAAGTTTCTTAGCAACAGAACTGATTGTCCGTAAGCACTCTTCTGAGTCATGTAAAGACCGACTTTTGTATTTAGGTCAGAGCCTTCACACAAAACAGAGAATAACGCAAAATAGGGCAACCATGGGGTGGGCACTGAAAAAGACACATCTTCTTTATGTATTAATATGTTAATTAAATGGAAACAAAGATTTTATATGAAAATGAGTTTATATTACATTCCCATTATACCATTAAGTTAGCATGAAAGTTTACCATTAAAATAAAGTTACCTCTTTTATTACTAACTCTGATTTGCTTATGCATACCAGAAATTTTTTATTAAATATTTTAATTTTATTTATTTTTCTCTGTTTTGGTTAGTTTCACGTCAAGTCTGAGTACAGTATTACTTGGGAGAATCGAGAATTGCATATTCATTTCTGCAAAAGAAAATACTCATGTACAAGATTACCTACTTGAAGGAGATACTGATAGTCTTAGAGTCCCATAAAATCCTCCTTTAAAGAATAATGCTTTAATACAGAAGGTGTATAAACTACATATCTCGATCATAATTCAATTTAAGGAAATATTTATTACCCCTTGAAAACCAGCCTACCGCCTCATACTGATTCAAAGAATAAGTTCTGAATTGTTGAGAATAGACATCAAGACTCACTTAGCTCACTAATAAGGATGGAGAGTCTTGGGTGGTGGAAGAATCCCGCTGAACTAAATTCCAGTGACTTTAAACTGCACAGAAGTAATGAGCATAGACTTTAGTTTGTCTGTTAATAAGGAGCTGAGGTGGGCATCTGCAAAGGCAAGAGAGCAAAGAACCCGTTCTTCTAAGACACGATGTTGCAGCCCCTGCAGAGAGTGTGGGATGATTCAAGTGGAACAGAGACTTGGATAATGTCACTAGAAAGCCAGAGGAGACTAATGCCTCCAGGCCAGATCCTTCCCTACAGATAATTAAAAAGATACGGAGCCAAAGAAGCAAAAGAGGTCACCCGCCAGTATGTGGGCCTTAGTGGGAGCAAACCAAATCCCCCTCTCCTTTGCATTGGGAGCAGTTTTCTAGCCCTGGCTCGCCCTGTGCTGCTGGACCACACCTACCCCCATTGTCTTGCTGACTAGGATCTGGACCTATCAATTAGGTCCCTCATTATTCATCCTTTGTTAGATATTTCTAGTTGCCATAGGGTGTAGTCGCCTCAATGAGAGCACTCGGATCAGCCCTGTTTCCCCTCCTGACTAACGTTCACTAACTGGCTCCTGGGGTCATGCGCAGAGGGACCTTCCTGGGGTGAGCTCTACTCTGGGGAAACGGAATTCAGGAGGGAAGGAGGAAAACACCAATTGAACAATGTTTCTTGTCTTTGTCCAGTCATGTTGGAGGGGAAAGAATTGTAGAAACATCCCAAAGCCAGTGGTGGCGCAGCACAGCTAGGCTGAGATGCAGAAGGCAGAGCCAGAGGCTCGAAAAACCAAGACTGAAAGGGGGGGGGGGAGACGGGGCAGTGACAGAGTCCCCACGCAAAGCCACCCCAGGGCTAACCTTCGGACAAAGAAATGCAGCAGCAGTGAGAGAATGCCTGTCCTCAAAAGGGGGTTTTGAGGAGCTTCCTACTGTATATTATTAAAGATTACATTCCTCTCAAGCCTCTACAACATTTCTTAAAGGACACTGAATTGGATATTGATTCGATTTTCTTTTATGCCCCTGATAATCTCAGGAGGTAGCCACTGGGCGATGAAAAATCATCCTGGCTGGGTTTTTCCATAAGGCCCGGCCTGCTCCCCAAGCAGCCCACGAATGTGTAGGGTAGGCGGCCTTGGAGCATGTTTGCAGGGAAAGCTCCTGCTTTTTATTTTATTAAAGGAATCTTGTAGTAGGTATATCTGCCTGCAGCATGAAGACAGATTTAGCTTCCCTCCTTGCCAGCAAACTTGTAAGAACCTTGAAACATGAATATTTATTTTATTCTAAGGAGATTCAAATTCTGAATTTCTAAACTCTCTTCCCACACATTCCCAGTGAGACCAGCAGATTCAAATATTCTACAAAGAAGTGTTCTAAGTGATAGTAAGGACCCTGGTAGCAGAATTTCATCATGTGTTTTCTCTCCTCTTTATTCATGCAGGAAGCTTTTCCTGAACATCTGCCACATCAGGTACAGGGAACTGTGCTGGGGGCTACTTTTTCTGTTTTTGTTTCTTGTTTTCGCTTTTTTAACTTCTGGTTGGTATTTCCTTTTCTCATATGCAGCTACTAACAGGAAGGCCTTTATCATCAGCCTTAATCGGATAGCATCACAATGGCCCTAGACCAGAGAGTCTCTCCTTAGGTGCTCAGGATGCCCTGCCTTGTAGGGAACTCCCAGGGATCCATTTACTGAAGCCAGCTGCGCGGCCACTCTGAGAACAGCCCCATGGTACACGCAGCTTAGAATACAGCTTCCTTGTCGTCCTTGTGCTGGAGACAGGACAAGTGGGTAGATGCCTTAGATGAGTGACACTATCAATAGAGGCTCTTGGGAGAGTTTTCCTAGGACACAAAGACCACTCTGAGCAGGCATGTCCAGGGAAGCAGCCTATTGACTTGGCCAAGTAAGCTCATTAGGTGACCTACCTACCTACAAAGAAATGTCAAAACGCTAGCAATGACTACTCTATCTTAAACCCCTGGACATATTCAATTTTACCATTCCTCTCTTCCATGCCAATATTTTGTGTTGTTCCCTGCATATTCCCTAAGCGTAATGTCTAAAATTATTTTAACTGTGCAATGCTAAAGACGTTCTCCGTAGATTCAGAAAAGAGGGTCGCAAACATGAAGACAAGTTCAGAATAAGCCAACCTACCTAGATATACAGACCCAACAGCACCACTGTGTTAAAACCTCAGCTGTACTCTATACTTCCCCCAAAGCAGTACCCTTCCTAAAAAGCCAAATATCACATCTTTCTCCCATTTGCTAAGAACATCTTTAATATCAGAATAAGCACACTGTAGATAGTATCCAAAGCAGATTCTAAAGTGACATACTAAGAAGCCAGACTTCGGTCATCGACAACAGAAACACCACTTCACCCTTATGTGCTCAGTTAAAACATCCTTGCAAAAACTACAACAATCTAGGCAATCCATCTGGTCACAGGAGGGAATACTGTGTTTTGAAAGCATAGGACAGATATTAGTGGAAAAGGTCAAAGCTCTGAGCAACACAGGGTAAGTGTAAGATGGCCATAAAAAAAAAAAAAAAATCCCAATTCCCACACTAAAGCAGCAAAAATTTGAGTAACAAAAATGAAGTATAGGAGTCCAAATGCTTATTATTAATATTTTCTTCATATAGCTCTTGTCAAATTATACAACCTGGGGGTCTTTTAAGTTGCCTGAACAATCTTTATGAAGATTAAACCCACCCCCACCCCCCAAATGGAGGCTCAAATTTCTAAGTGCCCTGCCTGGATTCAAAACTTTAGTGTCTGAGAGAGCGAGATCTGGAATCTGTTGTTACTGAGATCAGGCAAATGGCCATCCTTGTAGTCTTTGCCAGCTCGCCAATCCATGCCTTTGTTCTTCTTTAAACATAGAAGGGGAAAAAATTAAAAAGCAAAACACCCTATTCTGTAGGAATTTTCCTTTCACAAATAACTTGACTAGGTAGAAATAAACTTGCCTGCCTGCTCTTAAGAAATGCCAGACTGCTGGAAGGGAATGCACAGGGCAGGGTGCCCAGAACCGTTCTTAATAGGACTGAATGTTTTCTCCTAACCCAAAGTACAGCACACTTCTTCTAGTTTGACTATGGGATGCTTTGAAGGCCCATCCCCTGGCAGTCTGAATTGTTTTTGCTTCAAGCAAAAGACCATTTCCCATAGAAGTGAATTTATTCACTATAATTCTTCCTCAGGTGCTAGGCCTTTCTTGCAATGTACAGAAAATATGCATGTTTTAATGGGATTTATTATTTTGGCTTTGGAGTCAGAGAGATTCGTTCCACAAAGTTCACCTGGTTCCCCACAGCAAGTGTATTTCATAACCCTGCAATTCTACGTCCAACCCCAGGTATAGACTCTGAGCATCAAATCATAATCATAGATAAAGGGGAACTGGTAGGGAAGGGTCTTGGTTATTCCCAATTTGTGACCAAAGTGGCCAAAGATAGGAAACTCTCTTTCACTCGATGAACACTTCACTGCACCATATGAAATGTCAGTTCCCCAGGACCATTCTGTGACCCAATCTGACTCTCAGTGTGTGCCAGGAATGCACACTTCATGACTGGTTTCAGCATTTTCCTTCAGAGAGTACTGAGCTTTCTCCCTGCAACAGCTTTGTTAGTCAGACATCTTCAGATTTCATATTTATGTTTAAATACATTAGATGGCCTAATGAAGCAACACAAGTATAATGGGGGTGGGGGGGGCTGTGAATTCTGCTGACTTTTATGTTATGGCTTTCTCTGTGTGTGCTGTTCTTGGTGGGTTCTGGGGAGTACCCTGGAAGGATGGAAGTCTCTGAAGTCATACCCAAACAATCACATAGGGTTAGGAAAAGCCAGGTAAATGCAGGAGAATAAAACCAAATTGTCCAGGTCCCAAGAACAGCCCTGACTTCTTCAGGAACCCAAGCAAACTAAAAGCAAAGATGAGCTATACAAATGGTGCCCAGGCCATTTGACTGTGGGTAGCCTGCTGGATTAAGACACTGCCATTTTCCTGGCATGGGTCCACAGTGAGTGGTTGCAGAAATTCAGTCTTCCGGGTTGCTTCCTCTTCCCTTTGATAGAAGATGATTTTGAGATGATGGGGTACGAGTGGTGCCTGCTCTCAGCCTGCCAAGGTGTAGATGTTCCTCAGTAAGCATCACTTTGAGCAAAACACTCCTGTGGTTTACCAAGTTTCCCTCTAGTGCCAATACTATCAGGTTAAAGCACCTTTAATCTTTTTTGTTGCTGTTTTAAAATAAGTTATTTGTGAAATGGATAAAAGAAACACTGGAAATAGGGTGCTTCTTATAAAAAAATTCAAGTGTAGAGCATACACACAAGGCCTTTGGTGAGTTTATCTGGCTTTGTAAACAAGTCTGACAATGAATGACAGCTAACTATATAAAACAGTTAGTTGTTTGTCTCTGACCATTTTTTAACTCTGGTCTGTATTTAACACTTATTTATTTGTTAGCTTTTACATCCAGAAGAAAATATACTTTCAACTCTGGCTAACATTGTACGATGTTTTTCAATTGTTTTCTGATTTTTTTAAATATGATTTCACCATTTTTGTAAACTTAGATCATTTTCGAATAGCCTATTTCTTTTCCGGTAGACCAATTACCACGCATAGGTCTGCAGAACCTTTCTTTTTACTGTATTCTTATAATAAATGTAAAGTATTTGTAGCAAACTGTGCCATGTCTTGTTTAATGTTTCCATCATGTTTATATTTCACTTCCTTTCCCATATAAATACGTTCTAAGTAGAAGAAAAGGAAGGAGAGATTTCCATGGTAACTGGCCTCCTAGGGATGTAACTGTGCATAAAAAATTATTAGCTTTCAGTTTCTCTGTAATTAAGCTTATGAGTTCTGATGATAATGGGTGTGTGTTGCTTAGAGTCCAATCACTGCTCCCTCTATTTGGAAATCAAAACCGAAATGTAATTTAAGTCCCATTTCTCTGTGTGGACTGGCTGTTCGCCAGGTTTTTTGTTGTTGTTGTTTCATAACAGGATTTGTTTAGACATAACAAAAGGATTTCGGGGAGAAAGGTAGCTGAGAGGGATGTTTAGAAAGAGAAGCTGGCAGTGGCGGAAACACAGTAGTTGCAGGCGCGTGCCGTTGGCCGGCTGGTGCACAGGGCTGAGCTGGTCACCGAGCCAAGACGCTGGACTGCTGCTTACCCTTTGGTCAGCAAATCAATCATCTTTCTAAAGCAGCATGCTGTTATTTATACAGGTTTGCCTGCATTAAACCAAGTCTTCCCCTCCTCCCTGATCTTGGATTAAAAGAGTCAACCACCCCCTCTCCAAATCACAGGGGTTTATGGTTTGTGGGACAGCGCCAAACTTCTGAGGACAGGCGAATCCAATCTGTCCAGATATTTTCCGCCTCCCTGCATCTCTGCGTCCCTGCACTCTGACCAGAGCTTCGTGTCTCTGGGCCCTTGGTGAATTCCTGTTCATGGCAGTTCTTAATTGTCGGTCTGGGGCTGCTTCCTCGTCTCCAGCGAGTTTGATTTCTGACACAGCACCCCTGACAACCTATGCTTTTCCCGACTTCAATTAATTAAGACCAGCTGCATCCATCACCAAGGAAGACTGGCCATCTGACTGAAATCCCATTCCCCAGTGGGGAATGAACGGCATCTCTTAAATTCCCTGGGGTTCTCCTGTTATTTCAAGTACCACACTTCACTGTCCATCCTCCACCAGCTTATGATTTCTTCGGGCAGACAGTAATGATGTGGCTTATAAAAAAACATAAACGTAAGAGCTAGTTTCTATTAGAAGTGTCAGTGGTTGCTCCTTCAATTAAAAGCTGAGTCCAAATGAGGTGCTCTTTTAAAATTCTTCAAATCTGATACAGCTGGACTGACCAGCACACTGAGGTCAAACTCCTGTGAGTATGGCTGAAGAAGGCTATTTGTGCTGCTTCCAAAGGCATCTGCTGTTGAAAGGCACCAAGCTGGGAGCTAGAAAACCCAGGTTCTCATCCGTGGTTGGACTCTCACTTGTTTGTAAACTTGAACAAGCCATTTCACTCTTCAAGCCACAGCTCCCTCCCCTGTAAGATGAGGTTGGACTAAAGAATTACCTAGTATTCAACTTTTTCTTTTCTTCCCCCAACTCCCACCTTTTTCTTTTTTTCTTCCCATCGGCCACTCCTTCTTCCTAAAAGCATTCTGATTTCTACGAAGGAATTTCCTCTTCAGTGTTTGGTGTGTGATCTTGATGGGGTCCTCCCACTACAGAAGCCAAAGGATCCATATTTAGTCAATCAGATCCTTTCTCCCAGGACTGAGTCTTGAAGGATGGAAGGAGCAACTGGAGGGTATTCCTCCCAGGAAAGTATTGTTGTAACCCCAGCTTTCTGGGCCTGCAGAGTACCCTTGGTTTCTCTGCATTCCTAAGTCTTGTTCTCCAGCTTCCCGTTGACCTTGGAGCTTTCCAATGTTCTTCTAGCTAATTCCCTTCTGCCCACATTACCCACATTATATCATTATATTATATATCATTATTACATTATTATTATATCATCATTATCCATTATTATATATATTATTATCCATTATAGCCCAGGTCTGTTGTCTACAGCCAAGGATCCTAACTGACACAACCATCTCTAAGATTGGGTCCCTTCCAACTTGGAGATTCTGTGATCTTCTCAGTCTTCTTAGAGTCATTTTGGAATCCCTGAACAACAGCACAATTTAGGATGGGTTCTGTTCCTTTGCTTCTTATGGTGTAGCTGTGAGAATTCAAGACTGATGAGAAAAGGGAAAACTCCCTCAGGGTTTAGTCATGGAGTGGGCTACTGATTATCCAAAGTAAGCCTTTTAATGTTTCCCCAGCTCTGGACCTAGGTAATTCAAAATTATAAATGTTTCTTTTGCAGTCTCCCTATGGTGACAGTAGCACCATAAGATAGCTAAATGATAAGGTCAATGGACTAGAACATTGTGAGAGGCTAATTGATCACAGTAATATAAATGCCAAGAATTAATAGAAAAATAAATGTCACAGGGAGTCAGGGAACTGACAACCTTAGAAGCTACTCTCTTCTGACCTCCACCTCCCAACTTTGAGTAGGGTTTACCTTTATTCCATATACAGAAAGGTCTTTCCCTTTCCTGCAAAACACACATGAACACAGCCCAAATGTTTCCTTCTAGACCTGGATAAAAGCCAGTGAATAAGTTAAGCCTATTGGGTTTTCATCCCAAGCTAATTTTCCAAGAGCCCCTGAAGACCTTCCCTCTGCTTGCAAGTCTCCTTTTGTCTCCCTGCCAAATGCCAAGGAATTATTATGACATAGTATCATAGCACAGAGGGACTCTAAGGAACACACTTACGATGCCTTGCCTTATGAAAGGGAATGAGTAGGAAGTGGGAAAATTTGCTCACTGGTGTCCCATCAGGCTCACAGTCTTACACACTAAGAGCAGGGAAGCCCCTGTCGAAGCCAGGCCCAAAACCCAGACACTGCATACTTCATTAATCTTCTGTGCAATACCAGTCAGAGGTGGGAACACCTCATCTGTTATGGGTGAACTATTACTTTTCATCTCCATCAGGTAAGGAGACCAGCAGCCATCTTCCACACCAGGTTAACTCCTATTTTTTTTTTTTTTTGGATCAAGCTAAATCCAGCCTACTTCTACATAGCTCTGACGCATACAGAAACTTACAAATGGGAGACAGCAGACTTAAATATCATCCCTCCTTCTTTTTATTTCCTCCCATTTATTGTTTCCTCCCATTCTTTCTCCTCCTCTCCCTCCTTCATCTCTGTGTTTGAAATGAGTCCTATGTCCTACTGCCTCACTTTTTTTTTTTAACCCCCAAACAGATGACCCATGAATATAATCATTGGTGTATTGTAAATGTGTACTTCTCAATACTATTTTGGGAAGGCCAGAAGTCATCTACAAGATTGAACATAAGGTAAAATAAACAAACAAACAAACAATTGAATTATAAAGAACAATGAAACCAAATATCTGATATTCATTAATTAGAGCAATTAGGCAATAAATTTCCCTGAATTCCCTGACATCCAAAACAAACAAACAAAAAAAAAAAATAAAAGGGAGTACTTTGTATTAGAAAATGAAAAGGGTTGAAAATTCATGAGTGAAGCATTCAACTTAAATGTTTTTAAAAATGATTCAAGAACTTTGTTTTCTAAGATTGAACATAAAAGTCATGGCAGCTGTTCTCAACTAGAAGCAGTTCTGTCCTCCAGGGGACATTTAACAATGTTTGCAGACATTTGTGGTTGTTACAACTGGTAGGTGCTATGGACCTCCAGCAGGTAGAGACCAGGTGGCTGCACTCCATCCTGCAGTGCACAGGACATGCCCCACATGCAAGAACCACCTTCCCCAAAATGTCAATAGTGCCATGTTGATAAACCCTGAGTTATATGACTTATCTGAATTTCCATCCAGGAGCAGTGGAAGACTTCAACTGGACAAATTTTCAAAAAACAAACAAACAACAAAAACAAAAAATAACGGAAGACCAAGAAAAAAAAAATGCCTTTTAATTTATTTTAATTTATTTCCCTAGGTTGAGATGTCTGACGTATTGCTTACACAGAAAAACAAAAACAAAAACAAAAAAACCTAGAGGATCAACAAAGCCAAAAGTTCGTTCTTTAAAACCATCCTCTGATTTACCAAGAAAAAATGAATAAATATCTAGGGATTAAAAAGTAGATGTAAATAACCACTGAAACAGAAGAGACTATAAAGGAAATAAGTTAATACTATGAACTTTTTGCTAATAAACTTGAAAACAAAATTAAACAAAACTGACAAATTCCCAGAAAAAAATATAACCTGCCAAAAAAGCTAATTCAAGAAGAAATATTCAGAATAGTTCAATAACAGTTAAAGAAATTAGTAGTTTAAAATCTTCCCACAACATTTAACCCTGTGAATGAAGAGTTATTTCATGCAGAAACTTGTACACACACGTTCATAGCGGCTTATTTTTCAATACTTAAACGAAGCTGGAGGAATTTACTACCAATACCCTTTAACATGGTTCAAACCACTATAAGGCTATTCAGGGATAAAATTCCTAGGCTTAGGAGAAAGATGTTAGAAGTATATTAGCAAGATACACCATTATCTTTAAAACAATTTTCTTTAAACCTTCAAGATCATAGAAGCATTCAAAATAAATTTTAACCGTGTGCAGTTAATTTGATAGCAGCCTTTTTTCTAAATAGCCAAAACTGGAAACTACCCAAATGTTCTTCAATTAGTGAACTGTTAAGGAAACTATGGTATATCCATACCATGAAGCACTTCTCAGCATTAAAAAGTGAACTATTGATAAACACAACTTGAATGAACCTCAAGAAAATCATGCCAAGTAAAAAGCCAATCTCAAAAGGACACATACTGCATGATTTCATTTGTGCAACATTCAGTAAATAACATAATAGAGATGAAGAACAGATTCGTGATGCCGGAGGTAGGGAAAGAGAGAAAGGATCGGTGTGGCTATTAAGGAGTTGCAGAAGGGATTCTTGTGGGGATGGTATTGTTCACTATCATAATTACAGTGGCAGTTACACAACCCTCACTCATGATAAAACTGCAGAGAACTACACAAACACAAACACAGTGCTTAGATAACTTGGTGGAATCTGAATAAACCCTATATAGCTTGTACCAATGTCAGTATCTTGTGGGAAGCTAGGGGAAACACGCACAGGATCTCCCTATACATTTCTGTGAAACCTCTTCTAAATCTATCATTATTCCAAAGTAAAAAGTTTAAAAAATGAATATATAAGAAAACAACTTCACAAAGACAATACCAGGCCTAGAGGTACAAGTTTTAGATGTGATTTGACAAGCTTTCAAGAAATGGATAATTTCCTCTTACAAATTCTTCCAGAGACAAAAAAGAAGACTCTCCAATCTACTTAATGAACTAATATAAATTTGAAAACAAAGAACAAGACAAGTACAAGAAAATTACATGCCAGTCTTCACCATGAATATGAATGAGCCTCCTCCAGAGTAAAGGCAAACTTACCCTAGCAATGAATAAATATGTGAGATACCAAGTTTGAATTAGATTTATTCTAAAAATGAAAGTGGTTTAATTTTATAAGATCTATTAAAGTAAATTATCAGATTAACAGAGAAAATAGGAAAAAAACACATAAAATTCTGCCAGGCAGTCAAAAGCTCTTAGTAAAACTGAGAAAAAAGTGCAACTTCTCCAAAATAAAGGAATATACCCCCCCCCAAAACAAACAAACAAACCCACAGTAAACGTTGTTGAAACATTAAAAGTATTTCCTTGAAAATTAGAGACAAAACAAGGCAACATCTATCATCATTTCTATTTAGCCTTGTACTGGAGACCCCAGCTAGTACAGAAAGCAAAGAAAAAGAAAATAATTGTTATTGTTCATAGATGACATGATTGTTTACATTTCAAACCCCCAAATTCTAACAAATTATTATAAGAGAATTTAGCTAAATTTCTAGAGATAAGATCAAATTGGAAAAAAAAAATCACTTCATCAGTCTTACTCTTATCAAAAGATAAGAGTAAGAATATTTCTTAAATATTATCTCAATAACAACAAAAACTATAAAATACCCAGGAGTTAACTAATGAGAAATGTGCTAGCCCTCTATGGACATTAGCCCCCTAATATTTCAAAACATTAAAGAAGACAAATAAATGGAAAGCTATATCTTTTAATGGCAAGGAATACTCGGTATTATAAAAATATCCATTCTTTCTAACTTATTTACAAAAAAATTCTAATTATTTTTTCATGTTCAGTAGAGATCCTTTTATAAATTAACAAGATATTTCTAAATTTTTAAGAACAAAGGTCAAGAATAGCCAAGATATTCCTAAAGAAAAATCAAGAGGTTAAAAAAAGAGACTTGGCCTTTTGACAAGACTTTTTATAAAGCTCTAGTATGGTATTATCACAATAAACAAATACAAAAATAAACCAGAATAGAAAGACTGGAAATAAACTCAAATGCAAATAGATGATACATTGCAAAGGTGGTGCTACAGATCAGTGGGGGGAAAACAGACTACTCATTATAAAGCACAGGGATACCAGGTTTTCCATGAGGGGGAAAATCTTATTAAACCCTTAATTTACATTCTATGTACTCAAAAAACAAAATTCAAAGTGGATTAAAAACTTCAATAATATGGGGTACCTGGGTGGCTAAGTCTGGTAAGGGTCTGACTTTGGCTTAGTTGGTGATCTCAGGGTCCTGAGGTTGAGCCCCACACTCATTGTGGGGTCTGCTTGTCCCTCTCCCTTTGCTTGTGCTCAGTGTCTCTCTAAATAAATAAATAAAATCTTTAACAAACAAAAAATTCAATGTAAAAAAAGCCAAACATGTACCAAATGACTTGGCAATTCCTTTTCTAAGGTTTATATCTGAGAGAAATACCTGCACAGGTATACCAGGAGACATTTAAATATAAAGTTTGTAATAGCATTACTTATAACAGGAAAAAAAAAAAAAAACCTGAAATTTTCATCAAAAGGAAACTGCATCTTCTAGCATCAATAAGAATGAATCTCAAAAATACAATTTTGGAGGCTTCTACTTCTGTTTAAGATGTAGAAATCCACAAGAAAATGTCATTCCCACCCTAAACAATGAGAAAATAGAACAATAATACACAAAATCATTAATTTTTTTAGACCATCAGAGAGCTGATGTCACAAGATAACCAGGTGAAGTAAACCGCAAAGAGTAACAGGTCCTTTGAGCAGACAAGGGACACACAAACAGTTTCACCTTTGGCAGAGCACAGAAAGAAAGGAGAGATGTTACAAAAGCCGTTAAACAGACAACTAAAATGATAACAAATCATTAAAGCCAAAGTGTGAAATACTCTGACAGTCTTGGGAGTCCCAGTCACAAGCTGCATCTGCACCCACCTGCCATCTCTTCATGCAGGAGAGAAGATGGGAAACCTGAGTCCTTCTGGGTGACAGAGATGAAAAAACTGCCAAGATCTGAGAGTGGAGCAATTGTACTAGAGAAGCCTATCTTCAATCTTGACTCCTCAGGACAAGGTCACAACTGGCAGCTGCTAAAGAACAAACAAGGAACCTGCCCATGCCCTAGTTATTGAACCCTTCTATAAAAAGAAACAAAAGGGATCTGTCTCTGAGGCAGGAAACTCCTATGCCCTAGAACTTACACTGAGTAGGAGGA
The DNA here is from genome assembly GCF_963455335.1 of Martes martes. NCBI lineage: Eukaryota > Metazoa > Chordata > Mammalia > Carnivora > Mustelidae > Martes > Martes martes. The sequence continues at coordinate 36,410,364 of NC_137892.1, read as the reverse complement.
TGTACAAGTGGTCTGTCATTGGGGTGGGGACAGGAATGAGAAAACCCCATCCCTAAACTCAATGAAACTGGAAAAACAAAACATTAACTTGCTGGTATACACCCAATGCAATGTTTAGAGGGAAATTTATAGCATTCAAAGCTTTTACCGAAAAAGAAAGGTTCCAGAGTAATGATCTAAAGTTGGAAAAAGAAACACAAATTAAACCCAAAATAAGCAGATGGGAAGAAATAATAAAGCGCAGAACTCAATAAGACAGATTAACAGGTAAACAGAAGAGAAAAACTAATGAAACTAAATATTAATTTCTTATAAAGATCAATAAAATCAACAAAGGTCTACCTTTGATTGATTAAGGGAAAAAAAATTACAGGTGACCACTATAAGGAATGAGAAAAGGGTACAAGCCCACTGACTCTGTACACATTACTAGAATGAGGAAATATTATTAATAATTCATAATTACCAACTTATTAAATTCAACATATTCCTTGAAAGACAAAAAATATCAAAGCTCAGTCAAGTAGTAGTCAGGAACATAGATACAAAAACACAACAAAATATTAGCAAATCGAATCCACCAATATGTAAAAAGGATAATAAATCATGAATAAATGGGTTTTATCCCAGGACTACAGGGTTGGTTCATCAGTCAAAAAAGAAAAAAAAAAAATCAATGAAACACATCAACAAAGCAAAAGCGAAAATCCATATGTTCATCTCATTGGATGCAGAAAGAAATTTAATAAATTCACTATCTCCTAAAGTTAAAAATCCTCAACACACTACAATAAGGGGATATCCTTAACTGATAAAGGGTATCTATGAAAAATCTACAACTATCATATTTAATGATTTAAGAAATGAATGTTTCTGTCCCTAAAATTGGGAGTGAGTCAAAGATATACACTCTCACCATTTCTACTCATTATTATACTGGAAGTCATAGCCGGTACAAGAATGCAAGAAAAAGAATTAAAAGTAATAATATCTGAGAACAACAAAGTAAAATCATCTTTATCTGCACTAACATGACCCTGCATGTATAATACCCTGAGGAACTCCAGAAGTTAATTGAACTCAAGAAGTGAGTTAACAAGGTCACAGGATAAAAGGCCAACATACAAAATCAATCTAGTTCTATATTCTAGCAACAAACAATCAAGAACTGAAATCTCAGAGCACCTGATGGTGCAGTCAGTCGACTTTCCAACTCTTGATTTTGGCTCAGATCCTGATCTTGGGGTCATGAGATCATGCCCCATATCAGGCTCCACACTCTGCACAGAGTCCGCTTGAGACTCCGTCTCCCTCTCCCCCGACCCCTCCCATTTGTACCTGTGGTCACTCGCTCATGCTCTCTAAAATAAATACATCTTAAAAAAAAAAAAAAAAAAAAAGCCCTGAAATCTCACAAAACCATCTATAATAGCATCAACATGAAACATGAGGGATATATTTAACAAAATCATGTAAGAACTCCACACTAAACAATACAAGTTATTGGTGAAGAGACATCATGTTCATGGATTAAATGACTCAATATTAAAATATCAATTCTCCACAGATGGTTTCCCCTGATTTGATGCAATTCCAACCAAAATTAAAGCAGGACACTTTTAAATAGTACCGAGTTGATTCTACAATATATGAGTAAAAGCAATGGACCTAGAATAGCCAAGAATTTTGGAGGGAGGGGCAAAGGGAGAGAGGAAGGAGAATTATACTACCTAATTTACTATATAGAGCTATCGTAATCAAAACAGTAAGGTATTTGCATAAAGATAGACCTATAAATCAATGGAATCAAACTGTGATTTCAAAATAGACCCACATACAGTGTATATGATCAACTGACTTTTGACAAATGTTGACAGAATATCAAATATGAAAAAAAAATGAACCTTTGCCATTACCACATTAAAATTAACTCTAAATGGATCACAGACCTATAAATAAAGAGTCAAATTATAAAAATCCTAAAAGAAAACACAGGAGAAAATTATTGTGACTTTAAGTTAAAGAATTTTTCAATAGAATACAAAAAGCAGAAACTATAAATAAAGAGTAAAATTATAAAAATCCTAAAAGAAAACACAGGAGAAAATTATTGTGACTTTAAGTTAAAGAACTTTTCAACAGAATACAAAAAGCACAAAAGAAAAGAAACTGGGCTATCTCAAATTTAGAAAATTTTGCTCTTTAAAAGATAATAAGACAAGTGATAGACTGGGAGAAAATGATAAATTTGAACATTTTACCAAGAGAAACCACAAATAACCAATAAATCATAAGAAGATGCTCAATGTTGTCATCAAGGAAAAAAAATAAAAATAAAGGGATGCTACTGCAGAGCCAGCAGAATGGCTACACTGAAACATTACCACCCCCAGCAAGGATGCTGAATGTCTGGAAATGTCATATATTTCCAGCAGGGAAACAAAACGGCATAGAAAACATTTTGGCCTTTTCCTCTAAATTTAAACACATAACAATCACATGACCCAGAAAATTCACTTGTAGATATTTTTCCAATAGAAATGAAGCAAAAGATCACAAAAGAACCCGTTCGCAAATGTGATATGCTAAGTGAAAAGAAGCCCAATACAATACAGACTTTAGATGGAAGGAGTGATGTCACCAATATGGTGACACAGATCATTTCTGACTTCACTCGCCCTCACAAGACACCACTAAGGGAATCCTAGAATAGGAGAACACGGCTGAAGCTCTCTCTTGCATCACAGAGACAAAGACAGACTGCATCAATTGTGTGAGAAAAGCACCAATACTTCACTGTTGCTCATCCCGCAGGCCAGGACAGCACCATGCAGAGAGATCTCCCCTGGGCCTCTGGTTCCTCCAGCAGGAAAAGAGAGCCTAGGGTGGACATCGAGCTCCCCCAGCAGAGCTGGCACCCTCCTCCCAACTCCAGTCTCATCCACAGGGACTGCAAGGGAACCCACAGATCTTGACCACTGGGAATCCAAGAAGATAGGTGAGGCTTGCAACAATGAGCACTCTGATCTTAGCAGACTAAGCTCCTACCTGCAATGCCCAAGTAGTAATACCAAACCAGCATTGTTCATCCACAGTGGCCCAGTCTGACCCAGGAATTTAGGAAGGTGCAGGTCTGCCTGATTCAGGTTCTCAGATGAAGAGCCCTGCTGCCCTGGTGTCCAATTTTCCCCTGCCAAGGCAGGGGAGAGCTGAGTGACAGCCTTGCTTTTGCTGAGTGTAGCTGCCAGCCCTGCCTGACCAGTGTAGGGGCCTGGTTAGCCAGAGGGAGCCATTGGGTTGTAAACTTAGATTAACCCTGCCCCTCCCAGAGGAACTTACTTGCAAACCCCAGATATAGGGGTGGGCCAGGCCGGATGGAGACGTCCAATCAGTGGGGCGTGCATATATTTGTTATGGTGAATTGAAAGTCAATTGGTCACCCGTATTGCCGACCTAGCATGACTGTGCAGTTTTCCCTGTGTATTGCAATCTCATTGGCCACCTGTGTGTGGGCCGGGCTCAACCCCACCTCTATAAAAGTTAGTCTGTGAGGCTGGGAAGCGGGGTCGTTGGGAAGGGGCGGGAAGGGGTGGGGTGGTCGGGAAGGGGAGTCGGGAGCGGAGTTGTTGGGGTCAGTGTCCTGGTTGTCTTCGCCTCTTTGTAAGAGACGGCCCTGACTGGTCGGTTTGATTTTCCATGCTTGGCATGAAATAAAGCTTTGCTCAACTTTTGTTCTGCGTTGGTCTCGTTCCTTTGATCACAGACCCTAACAACCAGAATGCCTGGCCAGAACACCCAGAAATTTGCTGGAGTCTCCCAGGCGGGAGAGCTAATTCATATCCCGGCGCACCACTGAATGCCACTCCCTGACTCCTCCCAACCAGAATGCCCTATTGTGAACGCCTGGAACCTGCTTAGTCCAGCAATGCTAGAGCAGGGCATTATCCTAGGCAGAGCTGATCATCTGCAGAGCGGAACCTGTGGTATGTGTGGCCAGAGAACTTGGGGAATAGGTCAGCTTGAATAAAGACTGCAAAGAAGGAGCCTCACCAGGCTTGGAGGTTTCTCCTGATTCTCTCAGGCAGGGGAACTAATTCATATCCTAGCTCACATCTCAGTGGAGCTCCCATCTTCTCCCAACCAGAAAGCCTAATTAGAAGTACCTGGAAAGCTTCTTAGAGCTGGTTCTCCTGACCCTCCCATGCACACGACATAATTCAAAGCCCAGCCCACTTCTGAGTGTAGCGTCTGGCCTCACCTGACTAAAAAGCCTGGCTAGAATGCCTGAAAGCTACTTAACCCAGCAACGCTTGAACAGGAAGTAGAGAAGGCAGAGCTGGCCATCTAGAAAGCAAAGCACCATCCTTGCCATGGGTTGGCTTGAGTTAAGACTATAAACAAAGAGCCTTTCCAGCCTTGGGATTGGTTCTCTTATTTGCCCTGCCAGGGAAACTAATTCATAGCCTTGTCCATTGCTGAATACAGCCTTCAGCCCCACTCTCCACCCCACCCCTCACCACCAGGGAAACTAGCCACAACACATAGGAAACTATACAGCCCATCCCACAGCCCTGCTTATAGTGACACTTGAACAAAGGGCACAGCCCATGACTTTCCCCATCATCAGAGCAACACCAGTGGCCCTGCCTGGGCGGGAAATTCAGTGCACGGTCTTACCCGATTTGGCAAGGCCCTGGAGTCCATCCTGCTGCCCAGCTAGGACAGGGAATTTAAGTCATAGATTGACTCACTGCCCAGGACCAGATGACTTCACTGTTGAATTTTAGCAAACATTTGAAGAATAATTAATGCCATTCCTTCTCAAACTCTACCCAAAAAAATCAAAGAGGAAGAAACCTCTTACACAAAAATTAACTTGAAACAGATTAAAGATTTAAATGTAAAACTGGAAACCATAAAACTCCTGGAAGAAAACACAGGAAAAATATAGTTGACATGGGTCTTGGCAGTGAATTTTTGGATATGACACTTAAATCACAATCAACAAAATAAGAAACAAAAGTAGGACTACATCAAATTTAAAAACTTTACAGCAAAAAAAAAATTTAGCAAAATGAAAAAAACGGCCTATGAGATGGAAAAAAATGGTTGCAAACCATGTATCTAATAAGGAGTTAATATTAAAAAAAATATATTTTTATTAACATATAATATATTATTTGTTTCAGAGGTATGGGTCTGTGTTTCTTCAGTGTTACACAATTCACAGTGCTCACCAAAGCACATACCCTCCCCAAAGTCCATCACCCAGCCACCCCATCCCTCCTACACGACCCCATTTGGGGTCTCTGAACCCAGCAGATACCTGCAGCGTGCTCCTGCACTGCTCCTCCCAGGGGGAGAAGGGCAGTCTCCCCAGATCTGCCGCTTGTTGGGTCCCTGCTCGAGGAGTAGTGGTGGTTTATGGCAACCCCGAGCTGAGAGTTCACTCCTTGGCTCCGTCTTTGTAGCTGGCTTCCCCTCTCTGATACTTGGGAGCTCTGCCACACTAAAGCACCCCCATTCTTTCTGTGACCCTGACAGTCCTGAGACCACACTATCCCAGCAAGAATTCCACCCCCCTCCCTGTCTACCCCCCACCCCAGCTTAGCCACTGGAGCAATGTCCCTTAGCAGAGCAAACTTCTAAAAGTTCTGATTTCAAGTTCCCCTGCTCTGTCACTTCCCTGTAGCCAACTGATGGAGGCTCCCTCCCCATGTGGCCTATCTTCCCAAATATTGCCTTGGGTTCACTTCTCCACATGTCCTACCTTCCAGAAAGTGGTCACTTATCTGTTCATAGAATTGCTGCTATTCTTTTCTTCTATCTCCTCTGAAGTTCATAGGTGTTCAGAATGGTTTGATAACTATCTAGCTGAATTCCTGGGACCAGACAAAATTTAGGTCTCCTACTCCTCCAACATCATGCTCCTCCTAATACTAAAAATATTTCAAGAACCCATAAACCCAATAGCAAAAAAATCCACAACAATCAAATTTAAAAATGGTGAAAAGACCTGAACATTTTTCCAAAGAAGATATGCAAATGGCCAACAGGTACATGAAAAGATACTGAACATCAATAATCATCAAGGAAATGGAAACCAAAACCACAATGAGATATCACTTCACACTCATTAGAATGGCTGTCATCAAAATGACAAGAGATAACAAATGCTGGTGAGGATATAGAGGAAAGAGAGCCCTTGGGCATTGTGGAAAAGTAAATTGATATGGCCACTATGGAAAACATTATGAAATTCCTCAAAAAATTAAACTACAATATGATCCAACAATTCTACTTCTGGGAATATAGTCAAAGGAAATGAAAACACTATGTATCTGTACCCCTATGTTGGCTGCAGCATTATTTATAACAGCCAAGACGTGGAAACAACATAAGTGTCCAATGATGGATGAATGGACAAAGGAGTTGTGAGACACACACATATATATATGTGTGTATATATGTATACATACATACATATGTGTATATATACACATATATACACATATATGTACACACACATATATACGTATATATGTATGACAGAATATTATTCAGTCATAGAAAAGAAGGAACTTCTGCCATTTGCAGAAATGTGGATGGACATGGAGGACATTATGTTAATCAAAATATTCAGAAAGACAAATACTATATGATCTCATTGATATGTTCAATCTAATTTAAAAAAGAAAAAAAAGAAAAAGTCACAGAAAAAGAGATCAGACTTGTGGTTATGAGAGGCAGGGGTTGGGGAGGACTGGCTAGAGATGGTAAAAAATTATAAGCTTCCAGTTATAGGATAAATAAGTACTAGGGATATAACATACAACGTGATGACTACAGCTGACACTGCTGTATGGTATACATAAAAATTAAGAGTAAATCATAAGTATATCTTATCACATAGTAAAAATTTTTTTCCTTTTTTTCTGTATCCACATGGGATTATGGATGTTAAAAAATTTATAGTACTTATTTCAGAATATATAGAAGTCAAATCATTATACTACACTCCTTAAGCTTATACAGTTCTGTATGTCAGTTACAACTCAATAAAACTGAAAAAAAGAAAACTTCATACCATGAAATTAAATTTATATGATATTGTGGAAAGGCAAAAAAAAAAAAATAGTGGCAGAAAACATCAATTGTTGCCAGGAATTTAGGGTTTAGGGGAGGGACTGATACTAAGAATAAAGGAAACTGAGGAGATGAAAATGTTACTCATCTTGATTGTGGAGTTATCATGCAGGTATATACCCTTATCAAAACCCATCTGAACTATACACTTTAAAAGTTAAATTTTATTAAAAGTTAAATTTTATTATATGTAAATTTTACCTCAATCTCCTAATTTCAAAAATTGTGATGTAAAAGCAAATCAGAGAATACATACAGTATGAGCCCATTTACATAAAGAGTGAAACTTTAAATAAGATCCACAATATTGTTTTAGGATACACAGGTATGTAGTTAAACACAAAATTCTAAATAGTGGCTTTCCATGGGAGAACAGGAGAGAAATAGGACCAGGAGAGGTTTACAGGGTCTTTAAAAGTCTTCTATCTTCTACTTTTGAAGGCAGGTGGCCTCTACATTGGCTTCCTCAAAATAAGGCCTTATTTTCTCTCAACAAACATCCAGGTTCAACGTGCTGAGCATGACACGTTGTTGACCCTCATCCCAGCACTCAGCCTATAATGTGTTTGGCTGTCTCGTTCCAGGCGAATCCAAGTGAACAAAAGAGCCCATGAGAGAATGCACAGAGTATGGGGGAATTCTCAGCAGATGTCTTAGTTTGAATAGCTCCCAGGGAAATTTCCAAATTTAGCTTTCCTTCCCACTTCCAAATCCCCTGCCCCTAAGTCTGGATTTGTGCCACCTGCTCCATCCCCCCAAATTTGTCCATATTTCCATATTTATTTTTAAGCTGCCCATTGGCTGAGCTGCCATACAGCACCCTTCTTTCCCTGGAAGAGATCAGATGCTTCACAAACGTGGACTAGGACAACACAGGCAGGGATGAAATCATGAAAATGGTACAACGACCACTGGGCTGGCCAGCCAAGGGAGTGGGAATTTGAACAGTTGCTGATCTTCCTATAAACTCAGGACTTCTGTCATAAGTTTGCCTGACCCAGCTCACTGCCCTCTTCTAAAGTGTTAAGGTACTGCTGTTAGAAGGTTTGCTCAACGAACACCCATGTGAGAAACGCAAAGAAAAACTACACTGAAATACCATTTCTTACCTATCAGATTGGCAAAATTATAAACTGAAAACATTTTTAAAAGCAGCAAGAACAAGCAATTCTAAAGTATATAGGAAATTTTACAGGGTGTAGAATACCCAAAACAACCCTATAAAAGAAGAAAAAAGTAGGACTCACACCAAGGTGGTGGTACTAGCATAAGGGTTGACAAATGAATAAACAGAACATAACGGAGCCCAGAATCTGACCCACAGTTATACTGCCAATTGATCTTTGACAAAGACACCAAAGTGATACAATGCGGTAAAATCTTTTTAACAAATGACCTTGAAATAAAAGGATATGGAAAAAAAAAAAAAGAACTTTGATTCCAACCTTAAATGATACTCAAAAATTAAGTTAAAATTATTTATAAGTTGAAATGATTCTTTCATTAAAGAAAAACAAGAGAGTTTATGACTTGGGTTGGGAGAGGGATGGTCAAAATTTATAGAAAAGAAAAGGCAATAACCTTAAAATTTTGATAATTTGATTTCATCAAAATTGAAAACTTAGGGACTCATCAAAAAAGACAACGAATAGGCAGGGCACCTGGGTGGCTCAGTGGGTTAAAGCCTCTGCCTTTCACTCAGGTCATGTTCTCAGGGTCCTGGGATTGAGCCCCACATCGGGCTCTCTGCTCAGCGGGGAGCCTGCTTCCCCCACCCCCACCTCTCTGCCTGCCTCTCTGCCTACTTGTGATCTCTGTCTGTCAAATAAATAAGTAAAATATTTAAAAAAAAGACAATGAATAGGCAAACCACAAACTGAGAGAAAATAATCACAAACTACTTATTTAACAAAGAACTTCTATAACTCATTAAAAGACAATCCAATTTTTAATGGGCAAAAGAACTTTTAAAATAAAAAATCCAATAATTTTACTTATTTATTTTTAAAGATTTTATTTATTTATTTGACAGAGGGAGACACAGCAAGAGAGGAAACATAAGCAGGAGGAGTGGGAGAGGCAGGCTTCCCGCTGTTCAAGGAGCCCAATGCAGGGCTCAATCCCAGGACCCCAGGATCATGACCTGAGCCAAAGGCAGATGCTTAACTGACTGAGCCACACAGGTGCCCCCCAAATCCAATAATTTTCAATGGGCAAAAGAAACATAATTCACAGAAGATATGTGATTTCAGTGAATAAGCACTAAAAAAGACACTCAAAATCATTGATTATCAGAAAAATGCATATTAAAGCCATAACTGAGTACTTCCACACATGCACCAGAAGAGCTAAAATTATAGATGGATGATACTAAGTGCTGACAAGGATTGGAAGCAATTAGAATTCTCATTTATTGCTGAAGGGAGTGTAAAATAGTGCAACCACTTTAGAACATATCTAGCAGTTTGGAATAAAAGTAAACAAGCACAAACCCTACAACTTGCTAGGTATTTGCTCATGAGAAATGTAAGCCTGCATAATATGTTAATAAAAAACAGAGTATCCATAGCGTGTTAATGACCCTAAACTAGAAAAAGACCAGACGTCAGTAGAGAAATGAATAAACCGTGGTATACGGGTTAGACATCCCTCTAAAGTGGGATCCTATTCAGCAGCAAAAAAGAGAGAATTACTGGATCAACATTACAATATGAGTAAGTCACAAAAGTATTAGCTAAGTGAAAAAAACCCTTATATAAAGGAGTATACACTATATGATTCCATTTACACAAACTTAGGAAAAACTGCTCTGTGGTGGGGGAAAAAATCAGAACAGTAGCTGCCCCTCAGGTGGGAGTAAGGAAAGACTAAAAGTCATGTGAGAACATCACTGAGAAATCATAATGTTCTATATTTTGGTAGGGGTTTGGGTTTCACAGATGCATCTGTTTGCTACAATCAGCAAATGTGCATTTAAGATTCATACACTTCATTTTTTATAAATTTTACATCGAAAGAAAAAAGGACATATTGAACTCTAATGATATTCATGCTGAACTACATAGGAATAAGTGAAATGGTGTCTGTAATTTGTTTTGAAATACATTCAGAATAAGGATGAGCTGATAGAAGAGTAGAGGAATAGAAGAATTAATAGGTAAGCGATAAAGCAGTTGTAGGATTTAGGTGATGGGTATCCAGCTGATCTTCCAACTGTTAAAAAAAATTATCCAACTTTGCAGTTTGAAATTTATCATAATAGATGCTTTTAAGAAGGATGCAGAATTGTGTATATAGTATGTTCTCTTTTATTTAATAGGAAGAAATAAGGATATACATTCCTCATTTGCTTTTATTTGTCTAGAGAAACACTGGAAAGATAAATGGTAGGGGGTAGACAGGGGCATGTCGGTGCATACCTTTTAATATTGTTTTGCTCTTTAAATCATGTAGATATATAACCTGTTCAAAACAACTGAATTTTTAAAAAAGAAGACAGTTTTCCCATGGAATGAAAAGGGCTTAGAGAATCTAGCTAACCAGCTCCTCATTTCTCCTGCCCTCCCATGTTTGAAATCCATTCATTCTAAGGTCTTTGGAAGAAAAGAGAAAAGGCAGATGGTTGAGTTTCTTGGAAGTTGCCTTGACACTCTGCAATAGGGACATTTGTCTTAGCTACACCTTCCTCCTCCCTCCTGTTTTACACATGTACCCACATACACTCCCGCATAAGATTGTGCTTGAGTAACCCCGAGGAGCCATCTCCAGTGTGGCCTCCTCCACATCTGCACCCCACACACCTCAGTTCCTCTACCTGCTCTAGGCTCCCCTGCTCAGGGCAAGGTTTTTCCAATCAGGTACACAGGATGGCCAAAACCACCTCATCCAGGTTCTCAGGTAAGGATCCTCCCTGAGAGGTGCCACTCTGAAATGCTGCCAAACTTGAAAGGATAACATGACCCTGGTGAAGGAAATCACCAGCTTGCACAGAGTTTTCCTAACACTCAGCAACCTGGGACTAATACACAGTCCATTTTGTATCCTGCAATACAGTTTCCCTCACCCTCCCACCACACTCAGAAGCAAGCACCTAGTCTAGCAGCTGGCCCCAGACTGCTAGAAAACACTGCCTTTGGGGCAACCACATTCCATGCACCGCCCTCTGGTAGACCAGATGTCTGTGGCAAATCAGTGAGCCAGAGGGGTAAGGAATTTGAGGATGACAGACTATTTGGACAGATGAAACGGATAGCATTTTTCTCAGGTAGAGGAGTGCTTGTTAAGACTGATTACTTTGAGGGAAAAGCTGGGGAAGGGCAAAGACATTGACCTCAGAGCTAAAAATGAGAGTAAGAACAGCAGCCAAGAAACCCTCATGATTGCGCTGCCTGTAAAGGAGAAACATCAGAGGAGAGGAGAAATTAGAGCAGCAAGTTTTAAGTCATGGATGGGCTGTCTATCTTCATCAGCTCACATCACTAATGAAATCCAAATCTCCATGGAAAGCAGGAGGATAATACAGAAATAGAAAGAGTGTCAAGGGGAAGCTGGCTGGAGAAACGACTGTCCTGAGAGAGGTGAGATGTTTAAAATTAATCAGTTGAACCTTGCAGGAACTATCTCTGATCTGCCGCTTTTCCATCCTGGAGCTCAGCTCTGACTCTGGGAGAGACTGAGCTCCTGACATGCAGATCTAGGGGACAGAACCACTAGAAGGAAGAAAAGTGATGAAAGAACGCAAGCAAAAATTACCAGGACTGCTCAGGAGAGACTTTTATGCCCAGCACCAGGGGTGGCCTCAGGTACAGTGGGACAAGTTGCTCCCTGTGATGCCCAGACCGGTCGCCCGGGCTGGGGAGCTCCTGGCATGGCCCCCGTATTTTTTTCCTTTTTGGCTGTCAGACTGGAGGTTGCCTGTGTAGGGAATACTATCCTCTCCCTAGGTGGGGCTAGGAAGGCCCTGGCTCTCTAGAAAGCCTGGCCAAGTCTGAGTGTGCCCTCCTCTCCTCACCCCTTGCTCCTACTGGGGAACCAGGAATGTTCTCATTTGTACTAGAACAGAAGGCACATCTATTCTTGCTTCTGCCAGTGAAGACATTGTCCAGGGAGGCCCTGCAGGGATGTAAACCCAGAGAATAGTTATTTCTCCAGTTTCTGGTGGATATGAGCACAGCCACAGGCTGTCCTTGGCTACAGGGGCCTTCCTGACAAGAGTCTGAAAGAACCCTATTAACCTTTCCAAGTAGACTCGGTCCAAGCACATTGTTATTGAGAGAGGGCTTCAATAGCTCTTCCCAGCCTTTGACTTTCTTGAACCCTGAATTCTAGAAGCCTGACATCTAGAATCTTCCTCCATTTTGGCAATGTCTTCTACCAGGGAAAGTCTGCTTTCCATTATTGTTGCCTCAACAAAAATGAGACAGTGGGATATAGTAAAAAGTATGTGAGCTTCAGGGTGCCTGGGTGGCTCAGTCAGTTAAGAGTCTGACTCTTGATTTCAGCTCAGGTCATGATCTCAGAGTCATGAGATAGAGCCCCGCATCAGGCTCTGTGCTCACCGTGGAGACTGCTTGAGAGTCTCTCCCTCCTTTCTTGCTGCCCCTCCCTTCCCCTGCCTGTGCACATGTTCTGTTTCTCTAAGTAAATAAGTAAAATCTTAAAAAAAAAAAAAAAAAGTATGTGAGCTTTGGCATCACACTGATCTGAGTTCAAATCCTAACTCTACCATGTACCATAAAGCACTGAGCAAACAGCAGCCTCTGAGAACCCTGAGTCTTCCATCTGCAAAATAAAGATATTAATTCCCAATCTGCTGACATGTACTTTAATTAGCAGCAATTTGTACATATGTGCCTAAGGTAGCACTCACCATCCAAAAGTGCTGTCTGAATGTTCCCTTTCAAACCTTTGCAAAATTTATCCAGCAATCTCCACTTCAAATTCTTTTAAAATAATGGCAACTTTCAGGAAAAATCCTACCTACCCACAGTTGCATTGTTCTTCGATTTTTTTTTTTTTTTTTTTTTTTTTTTTTTAGTTTAACTGAATTTGGGTAGACTTTATACTAGGTCTCTAGCACTCATTTTCTTAAGCACCTTCACCTAACTACTCTAACCTGAGGGCATCTAACAAAGGCACCTTAGGCTATTCCCTGCCTTTTCATTGCTATATCAAATCTTGCTCTGTGGCCACTACAGCCTGGTTATCTGGGAGGCACTGGCCTTAGAGAGGCTGGGAATTACCCTTCAATATCTGTTATGGGCTGAATTGTGTCTCTCTAAAATTCCTAAGTCTCCACCCCAGAACCTGAGATTGTGACTGTATTTAGAAATAATGTCTTTAAAGAAACAATTACATTAGAATGAGATTATTAGGGTGAACCCTAATGCAATATGACTGCTGTCTTCATAGGAAAAGGAAATGTGGACATAGACATACGTATGGGAGAATGCCATGTGAACATGAAGAGGCCGCCTGCAAGCCAGAGAGGAGTTAACGATGCTCACACTTCAATCTCAGACTTCTAACTTCCAGAACTGCAAGAAAATAAATTTCTATTGTCTAAGCCACCAGTCGGTGGTATTTTGTCAGAGCAGTCCTGATAGACTCCTATAATATCCATTCTCTACTTCTTCATTTCGGAAATAGAGTTTTGTCTTCGCTAAACATTTGGCTGTTGAGCTACAGATGACTTTTTGCAGGCTTCTTGCAGTGAGGTTCAGCCACATGACGAGGTCTGAGCCAGTGAGATATAAGTGGAAGGGATGTGGTAACTCCCAGCTCATACCTTTCAAGCGAAAGCTGCTTGCATTCCATTTCCTTTTGTCCCTTCCTGCTCACCAGCAGACGGCCACAAGCAGAGCAGCTTCCTTAGGCAAAGGGATGGAAAACACAGCTGAGCTGCCCTCCAACAACAGACCACGCACCTCTGTGCTCAAGCGGTTAAGTGAGAAGTGCATTGCCACCTTATCCATGCCCCTCTGGGGTACTTTGGGCCTCTTCATTAAAGCAGCTTGCCTTCCTTTGGGCTAATATGGCTGTTCTCCTCCAACACTCAGATCCTCTACGTTCCAGCTTTCTTAGAAACATCTGGCTGTGAGAAGAACAGAAACACTAGTGCTGTGCTCCAAGTAGAGACCCTCAGAAACTGGCTGGCTGAAGGCGCAGGATTCCAGGATCTTAAAGAGACCTCAGTTACCCTCTGGTTCCCTTTCCCACCTAAGGGAGTTTCAGAAATCTCCTCATCCATGTGGCTCACATGTCCAGCCCCTGTTGGAAAGTCTCCCTGAACATGGAGGCCACCTTTCATACAAGTGTGTTCATGACCGGGTGCAGGACCACACCAATAGACAGTCCATCCTGTGTGATCTGCAATCAGCCTCCTGTAACTTTGCCCTCCAGTTCTAGTCCCAGCCTCAAGAATGAGAAAGGATTTAGCCCTTCAAGCACTACAAGACTGGGCTGCTGAATACAGGGGTACTCAAAAGTCTCAGTGTCCTCAGTGTCACAACAACTACACACAGTGCCTCCAGGCCAAAAGAAATGCCAGACAATTCCATTTTATAAGGAGTTACTCCCAACCAAGTATTTATAGTCTAACAACTTGGTAGCTTGAAATAAAAATACACATAAAATATTTTGATTTTGTTTTTAAATAACCACAATTTCTTACTAATGGGATGTATGCCTGTTGGGCATTGCACAGCTTCTCAAACCTTCAAGTCACAATGGACTTACACAACCTTATTACCTGTTCCATGCTGATTTTAATTTAGTACTTGCTTTTTATTGTGGCAACCACTGAAAATCCATCCTCACAAAGATAGGATGTCAAATCAAATACAAGGTAGCATGTTCTAATGTTGACACTAGACTACATAGAGCAAGTAATACACCCGATATCCAAAAGATATTTCCCTCACAACTTAAAAGTATCCTGCGGGGTGACAGTGAATTTCTATGATACCTTGGGATGTCTCCATATACAATTTGGGAACCACAGGCCTAGGCATAAGTATTCAGTTATTAAAAATCTACCTGAGTTCAAATGTAATCAGTTTCCACAGCTATAAAACTGGTAAAATTATCTACTTCATATGGGTCTTGTGAAGATTAAATGAAATTATACCTTTTTAGATGTCAAGCCCAGGATCTGACAAACAGAAGGTCTTTGTATTAGTTTTTTTTTTAATTTTTTTAAAGATTTTATTTATTTATTTGACAGATCACAAGTAGGCAGAGAGGCAGACAGAGAGAGAGAAGGGGGGAAGCAGGCTCCCTGCTGAGCAGAGAGCCCAATGCGGGGCTCGATCCCCTGGGATCATGACCTGAGCCGAAGGCAGAGGCTTTAACCCACTGAGCCACCCAGGCGCCCCTGTATTAGTTTTCTATTGCTATATAACACATTATCATAAAATGAGAGACTTTAAAAAATTACATAATTATCATCTTACAATTTCCATCAGGAAATATAACTTAGCTGGATCACTTTCTTTAGGGGCTTAAGAGACTGCAGTCCAGGTGTGAACCAAAGCTGTGGTCTCACCAGAGACTCTAATGGGGAAAAAATTCACCAGTAAGCCCCCTCCCCAGGTTGATGGCAGAATTCACCTCCTTACAAGGATAGGACTATTTTATTCCTGGCTGTGAGCCAGGAGTTGTTTTCAGCTCTCTCAGGCCACCCACAGTACCCTATCATGGGATCTCCTCCACTGGCAGTTCACATGAAAGCAGCTTGTTTCTCCAAGGCCAGTGGATGAATTTGTCTTTCCAGGTTTGAAGGCAAGAGTCTCATGTAATGAAACATCATCACAGGAGTACATTTGCCATGTGAGGTAATCTAATCAAGGGAGTGACATCCCATCACTTTTGCCATTATCTGTTGAATAGAAGAAAGTCAAAGGTTCCAACCACACCCAAGAGAAAGTTAATAAAATTTGAGCATTGTAAAAACAATGAGCATGACTCATTGAGGGTCAACTTTAGGTTCCACCTGCCACAACCTTGGAAGTAGTATCATGTCCCCCTTCTACTTTCCAGGCTAACCATATGCCCACGTGTATCATCTGTAGGCTGTGTGGTCTACAGTTCCCGGTTCTACCCTCTATTAAGATGTCAGGAGGCACCTGCCTTGGGAGGAAATGGGTGGGGGACAATGCTGACTTTGTTGTATAAGGGGACAAAGTTCCAGGAGGAGTTCTAGATGACACAGTAGAGGCACTTTCCATTTGTAGTTAATTCACTCACCCTTGCACTCATTTATTCAACAAATTTTTATTGCTCTATGATCTGGGCCTTGGTCTGGCCTTGAATTGGGACAAGAAGTGAGGAAAAAAATCATCACGGTCCCTGCACACAGGATCCCAACCACCCACACTGGACCCAGATTCCACTGTTTGAATCCACCTGAAAGATATCTTTAGTACATTTCTCAGCCTTGTGGCATTTTTGAAGTCTGGGAATTGCCACTCTGGGAAGAGCTGTGCTCATCTATTTAATACAGACATGGTCAAGAGCCATTGGCCCTAGGGAGTAAGAGAGGAAAGTCACAAAGATAGGTGACGCAGAAGAAAGAGAACAGTATTAGGTCAGGGTACTGGAGTTTCAGGACTTGGTCCCATAATATGCTCCTGGAAATCTCCAGAGCTCAGTTTCTTCATTTTTATGGGGGAAGGGGTAGTCTGAACCAATGGATATCTAACTTTCCACCACTGAAAATCCATTTTTATTATTCCCCCAACACATATACATTTTGAAAGATTAGGTCTATCTAAGTCAGCTGCACGTATTAGAAAATAGTTGGTTTTCCTATGAAATCAGTAGTGTTACACCAGAGTCAATATCATTTCAGTCAGACACTGAGAAGCCGAAGTTTTTGGCAGACCTAGACAGACAGGGCGTATACAACTGAGTTCAAGAAATTCAGAAATTGGGAAATGCTCAGGGCATCCAACACTACTGCTAAGGCCCTTCACACATACAGGAGCCTGGCCTATCCAGTATTTCCTCCAAGTGGTATATGAGCCCCTAGGTAATCCAGGAGATGACTTAGGTGTTATATCATTTTTATAGATATGCATTTATTTTAATATGCAGTAATAAAAAGTTATAACTAGCCCATCAAACCAATGCGATATCTATTAAAATAAACTGCATGAAAAAACTTTAGAGAATAAATAAGTACCAATCCAAATGCTATACAGCTATGGTAAGTAGAATGAGGGCCATATGCAAATGACCAGCGCTTGACAAACTTCTGTTTCTCACACCGTGCATTCTGTGAGGCTGTTTGAATGTATTTCCTTTCTGGCCAGCCCCCACACACCACTCCAATTCCTCTTGGCTCTACAAAGAATAGGGCTCTCAGACACACAGAGAAAATGGTGCTCAGATCAGCCAAACTGGCTAACCAGCTATTTGATTTCTCTGTTTTGAATTGCTGATCAGCTATTTTAACAAGAGCCCTAGCTTTCTCATCCCTATAATTTGCTGTCAAGAATCAGACTGCAAATCAAAACATGAGAATGGTCAGGGATATTTTGCCTTGAGATTTAAAAAATAATATTTTTCTCACTAAGGATCAAACATAGGCTGTTTCACTCAGAAACACATCAAGCACTGTACCTGGTGTTGCCTTAACGCTACTCCTGACCTTCCTCTGGGTGACACATTAGGATGCCTGCTTTAAAAATCTTTCTTTTTACTCCTCAGCATTTTTTCTGGCAAGAAGTTGACAGTGAAAAAGTGCATAATAAACCTAGAGCCTTGACACTGGTGATTACTAGGAGACTAAAAGGGATCTCTGTCTGTCTGTCATTGTTTGTCCTCACGCCCCCCTTCCCAGCTCAAGCACTGTGGACACAGAACCATGCCACACTTTCTTGATTTATTTGTACTCACTATGTTCCTCAGAAGTACATTTCTCAAAGAGAGGAAATTGGCATTTTTATATCTCTTATGGATGGCATACTCTCTTCCTATCTTTAATAGTTTGGAAATGCTTTTTAGAAACCCAGATGAGGAGGAAAAGCATAAATCTCTTTCACCTTGGAGTTCCCTCAAAGAGGAACTATGAATGAAGGCCTCCCACCAAGGCCAGGAGGGCAACAATACTGTTTCACGTGTCCAGAAGAACTGTGCTACATCGCTGTCCTATCCACCCCTTCATGAGGCAGGAGGTAGGGGAGAAGGGAGTCATCCCCAAACCTAGCTTCAGTGCAAGGATTAAGGGATGAGGGAGATAGGTCCTGTACAAAGGCAAATGCACTAACAATGGCTTGTCAGATGGTGGCAATTAACATCTGCTTATATAGAATGAGTAGTAGGCATGTCATCTGTTCTTTCCTCTGAAAGATTTTGAATACGTTTACCTCTTCCATTGGTAAATGTTATGCTGAAAACTTCCCCTACCTTCTTTTCTCCCCTCTCCTCTGCCCTTCTAGAATTTGCTTCCAGCCTGCCCGAATTCTAAGCTCCCTCTAGTATCCCTGGCTTCCATTATATGTCTACCTTCTAATGTGATTCAGCTCTTGGGCTTTCTGCTCCTTCTCGGCCTATGGTTTCCATATCCCTCAGGATACTCAGAAGCCCAGCAAAGGGAGACAACACGACTCGCAGTGGAAAAACTCTAAGTTCTGGGAGGAGGAAGAATAGAGGAATTAGAGGAGAAAGTGATAGACACACCTTTTCTTGGGAGGCTGTCCTTTAATTTTTATCACTGTTGGAATTTGGGGGAACACAGTCACTTTATGAACTTATTTTAAGCTCTGTTATGCCAGTCAAGACAATAAGAGCAACTATAATATTTCACATCAGTACAGCCTGCGTTACATTTCAAGGACCTATCCTACCTATTGTCTCATACACCCCCAATGCAATTCTAGCACAGCATACTCTGAGGGACCTGCCTTGATTGAATATCTTCAAGGAGGTGGTGTTAACTAACAGAATTCACAAGAATCTCCCTGCGTCCACGACAACCAAGTGGAGCAACGCCTTCAGATCACTAGCTAGCAGACGACAAAGGGGGTTTAGGAGGATGAAAGGGAGGAACCCATAAAAATTTATGGGACAGTCTTGACAGTGAAAGGGGAAGCCCTTAATGATTCAGCTGGGACCACAGGACCAGCCTAGGCAAACTAGAAGGTATAGTTACAATTCTAAGACACAGGGGCCCTGCTAGATTTTCCTCCCCACCTGTCCCATTCAGAGCTCCTTCCCTGCAACAAATTAACTTTGTGATGTTGAACTTATACAAATTGAGATTTATTTAGTATGCATGTAAACCCTAGAGATGGAGAAGGATAGACTTCCAGAAAATATATCTAAAAGGCATATAGGAAAAGAAAAAAAAGTATTGCTCATCAGATTGAACCATATGGGAAGGTACTGGCAATGTAATTCAGAGTAAAGTATGTGACTCTGCTGAAATAGGGGAATATTCCACAATAAACCACTCCCTTACATTATCTTGTCAGCCCAACGGCAGCCATATTGGGCTATTCTGCCTAGTTGATTATAAAGGTAGTAGGCTGCTCATAGGACTCAAAGCTGGCTGCTGGGGATTAGAGGGAGAAAACTAGGTGAAGATATTAGCCTAGCAGATGAAAAAGAAAGCTTCCCCAGCTGTGGAATCATAAGCAAGTGATGACATTCCTCCAAATCTGGGTTACCTAATCTGTGCATGGCAGGGGTCACAGTTCAAACAAAAATCACACCCCTGCAGAATCTGGCAGCAGCTCCAGTTTAAACTGTATCCTGGAGGATTCAGGCCTACCTGGGGATAATTAGAAGACTGTTGGGGCAACCTTCTGGAAGCTCTAGTTAGATAAATAATTGGGGAGTCAAATCAGTAAGGAAGGAGGGAGTGATTTCAGGCACACAGTCTGTCGCTCAAATGGTCCCCAACTAATACAGTCCTTCTAGAGGGGCTAATTTAGATGGCTATATCTCTCTTTTTTTTTTTTAGATGGCTATATCTCTTTTTAAAATACCAACCCCAAAGCCAGAATTACCCTAATACCAAAGCCCACAGAAGGATGCCTCAATAAAGAAAATTACAACCAATAACCCTGATGAACAAAGATGTAAAAATCCTCAACAAAATATCAGGAAATCAAATTCAACAATTAAAAGGATTGGACACCAGGACCAAGAGGGATTTATTCCAGGAATGCAAGGATTTTCAGCATCTGCAAATCAATCAATGTGATATACCACATTAACAGAGGTTACAAATTATATGATCACCTTAATAGATGCAGAAGTATTTGACAAAATTCAACATCCATTGACTTTAAAAAAAAAGGTAGATAGGGGCGCCTGGGTGGCTCAGTGGGTTAAGGCCTCTGCCTTCGGCTCAGGTCATGATCCCAGGGTCCTGGGATCGAGCCCCGCGTCGGGCTCTCTGCTCATGGAGCCTGCTTTCTCCTGTCTCTCTCTCTGCCTGCCTCTCTGCCTACTTGTGTTCTCTATCAAATAAATAAATAAATAAATATTTAAAAAAAAAAAAGGTAGATAAAGAGGGAACATATCTCAACATAATAAAAGCCATACAGGACAGGTCTATAGCTAACATCATAATTAACGATGAGAAGCTGAAAGCTTTTCCTCCAAGATCAGTAATAAGACAAGGGTGCCCACTGTTGCCACTTTTATTCAACACAGTATTAGAAATCTTAGCAAAAGCAATTAAGCAAGACAAAGAAATAAAAAACACCCAAATCAGAAAGGAAAAAATAAAACTATCACTCTTGCAGATGACAGGATATTCTATATAGAAAACCCTAAAGACTCCACCCAAAAAAACTGGTACAACTAATCAGAGGATTCATTAAGCTTGCAGAGTACAAATTAATACACAGAAATCTGCTGCATTTCTAACTACCAGAAGAGAAACTAAGAAAACAACCCCATTTACAATTGCATCAAAACTAAAACAATACAGAGGAATAAAATTAAGGAGGTGACGTACATATACACTGAAACTATAAGACACTGATGAAAGAAAGTGAAGATGACATAAATCAATGGGAAGGTATTCCATACTCATGGATTGGAAGAAGTAATATTGTTAAAATGTCCATACTTCTCAAAGCAATCTACAGGTTCAATGCAATCCCTATCAAAATCCCAATAGCATTTTTCACAGAAAAAGAACTAACACTCCTCAAGCTTGTGTGAAACCACAAAAGACCTGTAATAGCCAAACAATCTTGAGGAAGGAGAACAAAGCTGGAGGCATCATGCTCCCTGATTTCAAACTCTATTACAAAGCTATAGTTTAGTAAACAAAACTGTATATTATTGGCACAAAAAAGACACATAAATCAGTGAAACAGAAAAGAGAACCCTGAAATCCCAAACAAATATTGTCAATTAGTTTATGACAAAGGAGCCAAGAATATACAATGCGGAATGGACAGTCTCTTTAACAAATGGTGCTGGAAAAATTAGACAGTCACATGTAAAAGAATGAAACTGGATCCCTATCTTATACCATACACCAAAATTAACTTAAAGTGGATTAAAGACTTGCACATAAGACCAGAAACCATAAACCTCCTATAAGAAAACATAGACAGTAAGCCACTTTACATCCATCCTAGTGACAATTATTTTGGATTTGACACTAAAAGCAAAGGTAACAAAAGAAAAAAATAAACAAGTGGGACTATATCAAACTAAAAAGCTTTTGTACAACAAAGGAAATCATCAACAAAATGAAAAGGCAATCTAACAAATGGGAGAAAATATTTGCAAATCATTTCTGATAAGGGGTTAATATCCAAAATATATAAAGAATTTGTACAATTCAATACCGAAGAAAACAATCCAATTTTTAAAATGGGCAGAGGATCTGAACACTTTTCTGAAGATGACATACAAATGGCCAACAGGCACATGAAAAAGATGCTCAACATCACTAATCATCAGGGAATTGCAAATCAAAATAATGAGATATTGCCTCACACTGTTAGAACAGGTACAACCAAGAAGGTAAGTAACAAGTGTTGGCAAAGATTTGGAGAAAAGGGAATGCTTACCTTTGGCTGGAATGTGAACTGGTACAGCCACTATGGAAAACAGTATGGCGGTCCCTCAAAAATTTAAAAACAGAACTAGCATATTATCCAGCAATTCTACTTCTGGGTATTTATTAAAAGAAAGTGAAAATACTAATTCTAAAAGATATCTGCACCCCCACGTTCACCACAGCATTATTCACAATATCCAAGGTATGGAAACAACCTGTTTCCACTGATGAATGAATAAAGAAACTGTAATATATATGTGTGTGTGTGTGTGTGTGTATGTATATATATCAGCCATAAAAATAAATGAAATCTTTTTTTTTAATAAATGAAATCTTGATGTCTGCATCAACATGGGTGAGATTTGAGGGTATTATGCTAGGTGAAATAAGTGACACAGAAAGACAAATACTGCACGATCTCACTTACATGTGGAATTTAAAACAAAACAAAAAACCACCAAAAC
Source organism: Martes martes (assembly GCF_963455335.1). NCBI lineage: Eukaryota > Metazoa > Chordata > Mammalia > Carnivora > Mustelidae > Martes > Martes martes. Next base: position 36,387,720 of record NC_137892.1, on the reverse strand, counting down.
ACACACACACACACAAAGCAAAGAGCCAAACTCACAGATATAGAAAACAGACTGGTGGTTGCCAGGATGGGGGAGGGGGAATAAAATGGGTAAAAAAGGAGTCCAAGGTACAAATTTCCAGTTATAAAATAAATAAATCCTGGGAATGTAATGTACAGCACAGTGACTATAGTTAACAAAACTATATTGCATATTTGAAACTTCCTGAGAGTAGAACTTAAGAGTCCTTAAAAAAATGTGTAACTATGTATGGTGTCAGATGTTAACAAGACTTATTGTGGTGATCATTTTGCAAAATATAAAAACATCAAATCATTATGTGGTACACCTGAAACTAATATGTTATGTCAATTACACTTCAAAAAAAAAACCCCAAAAAACAAGCAACAAAGTTAATCGCTCACAGCAATAGTACTAGGCAGAGTAACATCTTGCACCTGTTCTCCAAATCCCAATTCCCACAGAGCAACATGATTAGGACCAAGTGTTGCCTGCACATGCAGTGGGGTGGGTTATAGGAAGAGGGCCTTAAGATTAGGAAATCTTCATCCCATATAAAACTGTCTGGAAAACCTGCCCGTTCTCCTTTCCAGAGAGAAGCATTATCTTTATTACCCTGGAATATAAATCTGTTCCAGGGAGGGGACAAAGACGCCTCTAACTTTTAAAATCTGTGGATGAAAGAGACATTCCTATCTTTCCGAGCCTTCCTGCTTATACAAACGCTCTCCAAAACATAGTCTGAGTGGAATTGGCTATTAATGCCAAAGCATCTAGAAACTTGGAGATTGGTGGAGAATCGTTTCCCAGTATGTATGCCAATGCTGATAAGCTTGTGTCTGGCAGAAGGGGTAGCTAAGAAAGTATCTGATGGCCTTAATTGTTTTTTTTCCAGCGAAAAACCAATTAAAATTATTCACAAAGAAAGGGCTGCTGTTGGGGAGAGTTTTTTGTTTCTTTGTTTGTTTGTTTTTCCAAGGCAATGGAGAATGGAAAAGTACTGGAGGACAGTGGGAGAGGTACCTGGCTAAGACCCAGAGAGCGCTTCTCCAGCATCAGGGACCCAGCTAAGTTCGGTGCCCGTGAATGTGGTGCCCCAGCAAAGACCTCACGCTGGAAGATGATGAAAGGCACAGGGCATTGCAGAGCAAGCACAATGGGCTCCAAGAGAGGCGAGGGCAGAAGCTGGAGGACTGAGTTGGTGGCTCGAGGGGTAAACGGAGGCAACTTGCAGTGGGAAGCCACAACCTGGGATGCCACATACCCGTTGCTCCATCGGGACACACTGGAAGGAAGCTCAGAGCTACAGAAGGAAATCAAGTTCGAGGGGAGTTAATAAACTGGGAAGACGTCCAAGGTCAACATACTGCTGAACAGTCTGTGTATTGGGAATGAGAAACGGACACAGCTGGAAGGGCTAAGGCTGATCGGCAGAGCAGCCATACCTCAACAGTCCTGAGTCTTCTGAAGCACAAACACAGACCCTCGGTCGTGTAGGATTCCACACCGGAATATGGCACCATGTCCCCCTCGGCACCCGCAGGCCTGGTAAGGCTGCCAGCTCTGCTTCCTTGTCCTCTGAGCCAGCTCGTGGTCTCACCGCGGCTCCTCTCCTCGGCTAATGCCCTGCGTCCCCAGACGCCTCTAGTTTCTGCCTCTTTCTATCCCCGCATCTCGGGGAGGGGTGGGGCTATGGCGGCGGCGCTCCCGCCCACCTTCACCAGCACCTACCCGCCCAACCCTCTGCAGGTGGCTCCCATGTTCTCCACAGTGGGCTCAGATTGGGAAGTAGGGTCCTTGCTTTTCACACATTTTTTAAGTTTCTTGATTGCCTTAGGGCCTAGGCTGTTGAAACTTAGAAATTCCTTTTTTGCATTTCTGCAATAAGAACCCGTCCCGGTGGAAAAGACTCCCAAGTGGTCAGTGGAGGGAGGGGCAGGTATAACAGGAACTACCAGAGGGGGAGAATCATCCAGCAATAGTTCATTTTTCTTTTTCTTTCATCCCACTACGGTGTTCAACCCACATGGCGCAATGCCCAGCATCGAGTGGCCATGCTAACTCTAGAGCACTTCTCCCCAGTCCCCTTTCATCTGAATTTCTTTACAGATTCAGCATCTTCTGTTTCTCCACAACTGTGTGTTCCCACCCGCAGGTGCCTCCTATAGCTCAGACGGAGTCCTTTCTCCCTCCTCCTCCTTTCCCTTACTGCCCTGCCTGGGAGCTCCCTGGGGACACTACACAGGAAACTTCCAGAAGAATACAGAGCAGCTGGGAAATGCTTCTCTCCGTGAGGTCCTGTGCTGCCACCAGCTATTCTGACTTGACCATCCATCTTGTATAATAACCACAAAATTCGGGGCTTAAGTGCTTATGTGGGCCCCCTGAATAAATCCAAATAAAGCCTTGAGGAAAAATAGGGAACCCAGAATGAATCAAACTGGGTTTGCCTTTGCTGTGGGCATCAGCTTATTAATGTCATCTGGCTTCTTTTGATATGAAGGATCCCAGTCACAATCCAATAGTTAGCCAGAGAACAAAACTCTGTTCAGGCCCTGAAGTCTCGCCCAGTGGGAGACCGGAGGGTGGCTCTGGCTAGAGCTTCTCAAAGACCTCATTTGTGAATCCAATATTTTCTCTGTAGAATTCTCCATCACTTCTGAAATGCTGAGCCCTGAGTTTTGTCCATGGCACAGGTTTGAAGTTTGAGACTAAATTAATTTCTTTGGAGAAGATTATTCCAGGATTGTGTTCTATTCAGCAAATCTTACAACTTGGCCTTTAAACCTAGTATGGTTTCCCTAGCTGATGAACTAATCAAGAAGCAGCATTTAGCCAGAAAAAAAAAGGGGGGGGGGATCTGGAAGGTAGCAGAAGTCTAAACATGTACCTCTGTAGTAGAGAGCACAGGACGCCATCCTTGAGACACAAGACACTGATGTGCTAAGTTAGAAAGAAGGAAGCCCCAGGGCGCCTGGGTGGCTCAGTCAGTTAAGGGGCTCCCTTCAGCCCAGGTCATGAACCCAGGGTCCTGGGATGAGGGCCCCCATCAGGCTCCTTGCTGAGCGGGACCCTGCTTCTCCCTCTCCCTCGGCTTGCCTCTCCCCTTGCTTGTTTTCTCTGTCAAATAAGTAAATAAAACCTTAAAAAAAAAAAAAGTAAAAGAAAGAAGGGAGCCTCGTGTTTATAGAGAGCTTTACAGTTTGTAAAGGGCTTTCCCATATGTCACGGCATTTGTTTTAAGGGTTTACTCTGGCAGTAGCCCAGAGTTTCCACGTTCTAGAAAGAGGGCTGAGCTCGGGCCAGAGCCTGGGGTCTGCTCTTAGCTGCGTCACTGATCAGTTACTAACAAGAGCACAGAGCTCCCTCCTGAGAGGTCGCATGATGATAAACTGTCCCTCTCCCAAGATGTTTGTTGCATGTGGGGAAGCTGGGTCATGTCCCCCTCAACAGCCTCAGCATCTTTTGAGAAGATTGAAGATTTCTTTGAGGACCTCTTGTATTCCTCAGAAGAGACCAGCCAGCCAACAGGTTGGGCCTTTCCCAATGACAAAGTGCATGAGTCAGCTCCCCTACCTGCCTGCCTGCAGGAAACCATTTGATGGTGTCCCCTGTCGTCCACTACACTGTTCACCTTGGCCACACACTGTGAGTAAACAGTGGAAGAGCAAGGGAAGGAAGCTGGAATTTTTTCCAACAGCTGCAGGAAGGATTGACCCAACGTCAGTGCATTCAGATCTGACCATCATGCTTCTGCTTTGGAAAATGCCCATCCTGTCGGCCAACTGACACGTTCCAGGAATACAGGGTGCCTGACGTCAGTGTGTTCACAAACTCCTGAGGCTCTAGAGGGACACATGGCCTGTCAGGCTGGGAATCTCTCATGATGGTCTGCTTCTGTGTTGGCAAAACAAGACACGCCTTGTCCGGCAGCTGTCACAAGAATCTGCTCTGGGACTACCTTTTCCAGGGCAGCTTTTAAGAATGGTGGCTGGAGGGGTGCCTGGGTGGCTCAGTTGCTTAAAGCCTCTGCCTTCGGCTCAGGTTATGATCCTAGGGTCCTTGGATCGAGACCTGTATCGGGCTTTCTGCTCAGCGGGGAGCCTGCTTCCCCCTCTCTCTCTGCCTGCCTCTCTGCCTACTTGTGATCCCTCTCTCTGTCAAATAAATAAATAAAATATTAAAAAAAAAAAAAAAAGAATGGTGGCTGGAGCCCTGGGCCCCAAACCAAGGGGGAACGTTGATGCTGACCCTGCCAGATTTGGTGGGGGTGGTGGCTAACTAACCCTACAATACCAATCAACAAATGCAAACTTGGGAAGACCATATGGGTGTCCCAGCAGCTCTGAGGTGCATTTGTACCCATGACCAAACAGCCCCATGCCTTCAGGCCTTGCACAGCACCCCAGAATTTCAGTGCTTAGCAAGTCCTCAGGGTTATTCAGTGTCAGCCAGAAACTAAAGAGCAATCTATTCAACACAGAAGACATCAGAAGAAAGAAACAGCCCAGCTCAACCAGGCCATTTTCTTTCTCATTCTTCAAAACCCTTTACCTTCCTCTCAGAAGCTTCCAGGGATAGAGAAAACCAAGGGCTGACTCCAGCTTTTCTCCCCCCCCCACCCTCCTTTTAGTTTATTGGCTTTGAGTTTGGTGTTTCTGTCTCCCAATTAGATACTAACCTTTTCTAAGGCTACTTGATTTCTCTTCACTGTTTACATTGTTTTAAGTTACTTTACCTGCCTTCAAAGAATGGATTCATATCTAGCTTTCTGGATAAGATTTCTCCTCCAATAGCACAGGACCGGGATCTGGGGTGCCTCGTACTTATTTTGCCTTCAAAACCATTCCTGCCCATATCTATCATTTTGGGGTGGGAGAATTGCTGTGGAGACCTCTTTGGGAATTGTGGACCCGCCTTAGCCTGGTTTTCTGACCCAGGATGATCTCAGCATCTTTCATGGAAGACTGTTCTCATCCTGATTTGGGGGGAAAATGGTAATATTATCTCAGTCAGGAGAGGCATCAGGAGACTTGCGTGGTTGAGAAACGCCACCTCACCCAAGCAACTGGCTATGGTATCCTTTCTTTTCCAAAGTCAATTTACTTTTCCTGACTCACTTGCATTTCTTCACAGGGGTGTGAAAGTCATGAGACCAGCCAGGAAGGAGAGACAGACCTGTGCGCAGAGCTAGAAATAACTGTTAGATCCCAGGGGGAACAACGGAGGCTAAAATTGCCCTGAGAGCCAGAGAGGCCCCATCCATCACAAGAGAGGGACTCTGAATATTCATTCCTCATCCCCCAAGGCTGCCTGCTCTGAGACAGTGAACTCACTACCAGCAGGAAGAAAGAAGCAGCCAACAGGGAGGTTTTAATTCCCAAGAGCCAAACACGGTGCAGTACATGCACAAAAAAACCCAAGCTTCTCTCTTGAACCAATGAATTCTAGCGCTCCTCCTACACTGGGTTGCACAAACCCACTGCAGAATAAGGAAGGACAGAGACCATGAAAAAGAAGAGCACTGAGAATACTAGGTCTTATAATTAATTTGGAGGTACTAGGACTGGGGGAATTGGTTTTCAAAATGCTTGAAGATAGCTCTAGCCGGTTAAGCAACGAGATTGTGTGTGAACTCTTCAGAGAGTATAAAACGGAATAAAACTTCAGGCCTTCAGAACAGCCTGCTTTCTTTGAACACCTGCCAGCAATGAACCTGGGGATATGCCAATGATTTGGTTCAGGCCCCAAAGTCTCTACCAGTGGCCTCATGAAATGAGATTATTCTCCAGGCATGCTATGAAGATTGTTTGCGTAAGCATTACTCAGAGAACAAGGCAGCCCGCCAGGGCCTCTTTTGTTTTGTTGGGGTTAATGTTCCCACTTGTGGTTTAGTTTCTCCTTTCTTTCTCCTTTTTCTCCCCTCTCCACCCTTCTTTCTCTCAAAGTGCTGCCCTTGATCATGTAATACTCAGATGGTATGGTTGATTTGCAAACTCAGCCCTCCGGAGATTCATTTCAACACACAACCTCTGGCCTCTCTCCCCACAGGGACTGGTTCAATGGCCCGTAGACTCAACAGCCACCAAGCAAGAGTCAGGAAGAGGCAAGAGCAATTTTGAGGTAGAATGAAGGTTTTCCCCCAACACACATAAAAATTAAAGTTACTGAAATAATTGAACATAACATTACTAGGTATTGCTAATCACTTAATAAGAATTATCATCTTGTCCCAGATTTCCTGGGTTCCTTTAACACACCTACAGTCACCTACAAATGTGCAGAAGGTTTCAGAACATTCTTTGTAGCCTCTTCTTTTCTAGATGCCTTTTTTCTCTCATCAGCTTTGAATACTCAGTCACTTTAGTCCACACTGATTTTCTAGGGAAAATAAGGGGACTCAGGCTGCTAAATTTTATTCAACTCAACTCAAAGTATTTGCATTTGTAATAGATTGGGTTAGCCTTTTCTAGACATCACTGGAATTTTATTTTTTCAATTGTTTACCATCCCTTCCTCCAGGCTTGAGTCAAGCTAATGCTTTAGAGGATTCCAGATACCAAGAAACAAATCAATGTGCGCCTTGATGCTTTTTGCCTGATGATTGAAGGTTAGAATCATTACTAATTATAGCACTACTTTTTTCCTTAGGACTGAACAAGGTCTGATTACCTTGATTTGGAAGGTGACTTTACGGAGGTTTTCTAATCAGAAGCATTCCTTGTAAAAGTGGCATTTTCTAAGGAAAGCTGTTTGTGTGTTTGACTCACTCTGAGCAAATGAGAGATCTGAGGTTCAGGGAAAGAAGAAAAGCAGTCTTAGGCATGGCCTAAACCCAAATCCGGGACTGAGGGACCTGTCTCTCTCACACACACACACACACACACACACACACACACACACACACATGCGTGCACCCCATGGTGACACATGGTGACATGCTGACATAAACATCAACCTTTTTACAGAAAAGGTGAGAACCTCCCTGTGAGACTCACCCTGGACTTTTCTCCTTCCACTCTCCAAGCACTGCTCGTTGACTTCCATGTGTGCCCAGCTGCTTTGATCCCAACCCAATTGCCTTGGAATGGTGTGCTTTTGCGTCACGTCCCCACAGACACAAACACACACTGACTCAAAATGGAGTGGAGTCCCTTTAGTGCTACATTCAAGGGAGGCTTTGCCTTCCCCCACTCTTTGGAGCCCTGCCAGGAACTGACCCTGGGCCTGAAACCCCATAGTCTCAGTGTTTTCTCCTCTCTGTGGTCATGAGTGTCTGTGCTGCTAGGTGGTTTTTGTGATTGTGGGGTTTTGGTTTTTATTTTTAAAGCAACCTCTGATCATGTCAGGTAGGTGAGGTACCGGACACCAGGCAGGTCACAGTCGCCCTGAAGCAGAGTTGTTCAACAACCTTACACCGCTTCTGCTTTGTATGATTAAGAGGTGGTTTCAAACACCTCAAGTGCAGTGGCTTACACAAGCCAGAAGTCCGTTTTCCTCTCACACACAAGTCTGAAATCCGACGGACCAGCGCTGGCTTCTTTGAGGCCTCAGCCAGCTAGGGCCCAGCTCCCTCTGTCTCCCTGGGTGCAGCTCGCATCCCCAGGCCGCCTGGAGCCTGGAGGTGGAAGCAAGCTGCCCCGGCTCGGCTCGAGCTGTCGGGTTCACACTCCCTTCAGAAGGAAGGAAGAGAGCAGGGATGAGGGCATGCTCCCTTCCTGTAAAGATGCTTCTCGGGGGCGGCACACACCATTTCCGCTTACGTCTCACCCACTAGAACTTGGTCACGTTGCCACGCCAGCTTCGAGAGGGTGGAAAATAGAGTCTTTTTTTTCCCTGAAAATCCTATGCCTTGCTACGAAATGGGGTTTCTATTATTCTAGAAGCAGGGGGAGTGGATACTTCTGAGAACTGCCTTCCACACAGCCTCCGTTCCATTCCCCTCAGCACACGTATTTTTATATTGCCACAGTAAATTATCTTTAATCTTATTCTGTGCTCAAATCCATCCCAGACATTGCCAACAGACTCCAAAACTTCAAACTAATTTGGATCAAAATCTCCTGAAACCTCCCTCAGCAGCTAGCTTTGCATTTCTTACTGAAAACCCACTGGCCTTTGTTAATCACGCAATAGTGCCAGCACCTTGCTTCTTAACTCCTTGAGTCACAGAGCAGAACACACAGGTGTGCAAGCACACATACACAGAGGTTCCTAAATTCTTATTTTTATGTTGATCTCCAAAGAAATTATAACCACAGATGTTGATTGTTGATGGAGCCCTGTGGCTTTCTTTTGTGAGTAGAAGGTAGTAATTTTCCCATCTCCCATTGAGGAGGCGACAGAGGTTCCTCCTCCAAATAAAAATCACCAGAGCTGTGTGCCTTGACATCTTGGGCTATCTAAAAACAATGCCTTCTTACTCTTTTTAGGAAAGACTGCTTTTTAATCATAAAAATAACATTCTAGATAGAACACAAGGAAACTGGTAAAAGAAAAAAATTATGTATTATGTATTATCCATAAGCTCATTAGTCTCACACAGGCACGCTGTCATCGGGACAATTTTCTTTCAGCCTTTTTTCAAATGGGCTTAATTTTATAAAATGTATATATACATCTTTATTTGACATTATTTCCTAACATTTTTCATATTCCTATGTTAGTTTTCAATAAGCCCATTATTTTAATAACTACATAATAGAGTAGATATATCATAATTTCTGTAATAGTTCCCCGTGGATGGCATGCAGGTTGCACCCAATTCTTTTCCTTTCCCTGAGATAATAAACAACAGGGACTCATAAAGATTCGTTGTTTATTCAGAATCCCAGGGATTCCGAATTTTATTTATTAAATAGATATTTTAAAAACTAGTTTGCTTTTATTACATGGCTAATACATTCATGTGTTTAAAAAAACAATAAAGGTATCTAGAGAGGAGTGAACCCATGACCTCCCCTTGTCCTGGGCACTAGCCCCACTCCCCAGGGCTATGTTTCTGTTTTCATTTCCTGGTGATAACCTTCCATCATAACTTTCAACAATACTTATGTGACTTTCAATATTTACATCTATGAGCTGGTGACTCCTGAATATATATTGTCCTCTTGAGCGAGGATTCTATGTGCATCAAAGTCTAATGGATTCATTTTTATTTACTCTCTCTGTTTTTTTCACATTCCCTGGCTCATACTCAACTCTCTCTGTCTCTTGTTTCTGATGCTATTAATCTTCTGGACTCCTTCCTTGTGTTTTTCTGGAATACGACTTCGAATAATTTTTTCAAAAGAATGTATTGGGGGTGAACTTTATGAGTGTTTTCACGTCAAAAAGCACACCCAGACCCCACCACTGGATGGATAATTCAGCTGGGCACAGAACTCTAAGACTAATCCCTTTTTCCTCAGGACTCTGAAGATAGTCTTGTAAAGGCAAATCTCACAATGGTGCAGAAAACTCTGATGTGACATCGGTCTGATTCTTCCTCCTTGGGGTCCAGGGGCCTCGTTCTACAGCATGGTTTCTCAGCTTCCACATTACCGACATTTGGGGCCCAATGATTCCTAGTTGTGGGCTCTGTCCTGGACACTGTGGAATCGCCCATAGCATCCCTGCGCTCAACCCACTAGGTGCAATTATGGTTTAGTAACTGCGCTAACAGAACTAGTCATGGTAGTGTTAGGACACAGAGGGGGATTTTATCCTTGGTGGTGACAGGGAGGCACGGAGGGTGTACACTGGAGCTGGGTCTGAACAAAGGAGAAGGAGGGTCAGTCGAGCCGAGACTGGGGAGACCATGTTCCTGGCAGGGCAAAGAGCAGGACAGAAATCAAACATCACACCCAAGAGACTTCAAACAGAGCTATGTGACAGGGACCTAACGGAGAGGAGGGGCTGGGGTGGGAGAGGAAGGGAGAGCCAAGTCCTAGAGAGGGTGTTGTGTTCCAGGAGAAGGAGATGTTCATCAGGACTGTTAGGGTTGCAGGTGACACCAAAACCATCATTTTTCCTTCTCCTTCTCCCTTCCATCCCACCCTTTCTCCCTCTATCTCTCATTCTCTTGGCTCAGACTTTCTGGATCTTCTTGGTCATTGTCAGATAGTCAGTCCTCAAGTGATGGATCATCAAAGATTAATGATTCCAGAGAGCAGGGGATACTGATTTCCTCAAGGCAAAAGTTCCTCAGAAAATGTCGATTAGCCCTGCATGGATTGTCAGGGCATCTCTGTCCAGGTCAGTGGGGATGGGTTAACCTGGGATAGGTCTGGGTATGCATACACCCCTTAAGCAGGGAAAGGGATGGGAGAGGTTGACAGGCGAAAAGGACGTTCCCTCTATAGGGTGCTACTGAATGGATTTTAGAGTGACAGTTACCATACCGATGTAGAATATGGATGGGAGGGAGGGAACAACAGCCAGAAAGATGAGTTGGCAAGTCTTGCAAAGATCAGGACTGGACTGAAGAGGGCTGTGGGGCTAGAGGAGAAATGTCACACTGAAAAGATGTTCAGCAAGAAGAATAAACTTGAGGTGAGGGCTGCTTGAGTCTGGGAATGAAGCAGGGGGGTGTCTAGGTTGACAGGCTGATTTCTGATTTATGAGAGGGTATCCTCTGGCCAAGCCTCTGCAGACAGACCTTTCCTTGCTCCCTGCAGCATTTTGGAACAGAAAAGCATGATGAGCTTAGAGAAAGCACATCTGATAAAACAAAGGGAAGTGAAGAGGGTCTCAGGAGTACTGGGGGATTTTTATTCCCTTTCTCACATTTCCTGCTTTTCTAATATAAATGTAAATTTTTTAGCAAGAAAAAGGGGCAGGGGCCTCTGACTAATTGAATCAGTGTGTATTAATTATGCAGTAGTGATGATGATTCCACAATTCATTGCAGTCCTCACAATCAGTCTTCAAGCGAAAGGCAAGTGTAGAATATAATTTTCCGTGATAATAATGATATCTATTAGAGAAAAAGAGTCCTCTGCACCACTCTAGCTGGAAATCTAATCAGGAGTAAAGTACTTGACACTCTGGCTGTCGGGGGTTGACAAACAGCCAGTCTCTGTGGCCAAACACCATGCTTGGGCAGAGGCGAGCTCCAGGCTGGGCTGAGGGAGGTCTCTGAGTGGGCTAACCAGACACAGACGCCACAGACTGGATGATTTCAACAACAGAAATTTAAGTACTCACAGTTCTGGAGGCTAGGGGTCCAAAATCAAGGTTCTGGCCTATCTGGTGTCTGGTGAGAGCTCTCTTTCTGGCTTGCAGAGGGCTACATTGTCACCATGTCCTGGCATGGCTTTTCACTGGTGTGCCTATGGAGACAGAGAGCTTATAAGGGCCCCCGTTCTATTGGATCCGAGCCCTACCCTAGGACCTCACTTAATCTTTATTATCTCCTTAGAAGTCCTATCTCAGGTACAGTTACAGCGTTAGAACTCTAACATATGAATTGGAGGTTGGAGGGAGACACAATTGTCACAATGCAAGCAGTTTTCACAGGGGGCCGGAGAAAGAGTGCTACCTCATTTCTAGAAATTGCGAGGTTACTTGAGCTGGAATGGAGGGTGATAGCTGGAATGGCTAGATCTAATATGACATCAAATGATTTTTCTCCCTTTTGCAAGGCTCCCCTGGCATTCCTTGTCCAGCCTCTGGGTCAGAGAGGGCAGACAAGACCAGCATTTTCTCTGAAGTCCCCCACCCTTCCCAAAAACCCAGATCTAGAGCCTTGAACATTTATAATAGGGAGAAGCAACAACAGAGCTACAGTCAGCCACACAACACGTGCAGGCTGTCAACGGCCCGGAATTGAGAACCAGAGGTTTCTCCAGGAATGTGTTCTTTGAGTTTCTCGTGTATAAAACGAGGCTAATGATAGCAATCTCACAGGGTGGTCATGCACATTAGGAAAGATGATGCATGTACATGGCTGGCCTTCCACAATTCGCTGCTTTTGGTTTTCCAAGGGCTTCTACTTTCATTGCCTAGGACAGACAGCCAATATAGAGATTCTGCCAGCTGCTAATTTCATCTTTTCTGACTAGAAAGAAAAGAACCTGGGAAGTAGGCTGGACCCACCAGACACGTTGTGAGATGGACATGGACCAAAATGTGAAGTTGTGCCCAACAGCTGATTGGTAGCTTTGTATGAGCTAAGACCAACGACTCACTAAGTGGCTGGATTTTTTTCCTCCTCCAATGCATTGTTACCCCGGGAAACATCTCCAGGTCCCTGAAAGAAAGGCTAAAGGAGAGATTTAGAGGACATTTTCTTGACTTTATCCTCAGATCCTTCCTCAAGTTTATATCACCCTTTCACTCAGGAAGCTCCAGGTGTGTGAGCCATCTCCAGCTTGGGAATCAGGTGAAGGACCTTGACCTTCTATGATCACGATAATTCAAGTCAGCCCTCTATTTGTGAGGTGGAGTTTCTTCAGCTACACAGTTGGAAGAGTGCTTCAGTGAGCTGCCCATTCATCCACGGTACGTCATCAGCCACCAACAGAGGTTCCTGAGGTCAAACCATTCTGATATGCCATCTAGTCATTTGTCTGTGACAGAAACTCTACCAACCTCGCCCCTGGCAGGTATATGCTGCTCCTTAGCCTCCCCAGCCCAGGAATCTAAATATCCGCATCAAGACCAAGGAGGCCATTTCCTTGACACCACTGTCCCACTTTCATCCTGGCCCTCAGAGCACAGACACCTCTGTACTTTTCAAAGATATGAGCCGTCATGGCTCAGGTAACCTAGAAGCAGAGACTGGCCAGGATTTATTTGTGTAAATAATTCACTGGGGAGTGCTCTCAGAAGAAGGCACATGACAGAAGCAGGATAGAGCAGGAGAAGAAAGCTAAGCAAGGAGGTCTTGGCCTGGTCCCCAGGGAGTGCTGAAGTATGAATTGTACCACAGAGCTGGCACCTGCTTGAGGCAAGGGGATCTACCTCACGGTCTTTGTGTCAGTCAGTCTTTGGCCTCTGGCTGCCTGGGAGGGCACGGGAGTGATATAATCTCCCAGGCAAATGGCTTCTGCTGGCTGGAAGGGAATTCTGTGGAGAAGGCAGTAATCAGCAATCAAAGCAGCTGAGCGGTAGATGTTCCAGCCTCATGAAGGAGATCTGGGCACAAAACCAACAATATCTACCATTCTAACGTTCTCTTATTCATGTAGTGCTCAGTGCCATGTGAAGGACGTGTCCTCTGGGCACAAAACCAACAATATCTACCATTCTAACGTTCTCTTATTCATGTAGTGCTCAGTGCCATGTGAAGGACGTGTCCTCTGGGCTCCTTTAGGGGCCATAGAGGCAACTGAGCCAGTAGCACGTGCTGAAGTTGCTCCAACATTCCTTCCTATATCCCTAAATCTTTGGAATCCTCCATTACACCAAGGAATTTCTGGGATCTCATCTTTGCTTGCTGTACACCTGAATGGAGAGAGGCCTCCAGACAGAGGTAACGACGACTATACAAAGAATCACACCCAACATAAAAAGGGCAAGTTCAAGGACTGGAAGAAGCTCAGTACACCAACTTGAAGAGAGTGAGGAACGAGTGGCCAAAGACAAGCTAGAAAAGTTAAGTCCATGGTATACTGGGGCTAAAGGCATAGCACTTCTAGCAGTGGGGCCATCCCAGGGTCCTGACCGTGGAAACAGCATGATCACACTTCATGTTCAGAAACTGCACTCTGGCTGTGGGTCGAGATTGGGAGTGGATTGAAGGAGAACAAGAATGTTCAAGGGGCAGTCTGGAGGCTGTTGTGGCCATCCACGCAACAGACAATGGGGTCCTGGGCTTAGGAGACAGCAGTGGTGAGGGACAGAAGGGACTGGGTCCAAGAGGTCGCTAGGATGGTCAGAGATTGTTGGGATGCACAGTGCTCCCCCGAGACACCTCTTAGCAGTTGTGAGGCGGCCCCTCTGCAGCATTTCCTGCCCTCCAGAAAAGGCACCAGCAGCTCCTAGGCTTTGAACAAGGTCCCAGATGCCCTGACCCTGGACCCCTCCCAGGGGCTTCCCCCAACTCGAGTACCAGGTGGCCTATATGCCCATCACCGATTCTGCAAGGGAGGCTTGCAGAATGATGGTGGAGTCAGTGCCGGAGATTTCAGCCTCATAACTCACAGCCTGCTCCTGGGATGATGGATGTCTCTGCACAGCTTGCCATTGATCCGGGTCCTTGCCCAAGCCTAGAACAACGGTGGCCACAACATTTACATCAGGCGCTGACTCGTGTCTGCAAAGGGCCCACGGGACTGTGCTGGGCAACATCTGTGTGTGGCAGTGCACGGCTCAATTCCTGCTTCTCTCACCCCTTTGTAAATTGCCTTTGTCAGCTTCTCCTAGCGGAAGCTACTCTCTTCATCAATCAGAACCAATGGCCTGTTGGAATGAAAAATTCCCCTTCCCAGCCAGCTGAAGAAAAGGGTTTCAGGTCTGAGCGCTCCCTCTTTGCTCCTGGGGAGCCACCAACGGGCTCCCACACCCAGTGCTGGGGAGTTGACCTCCGGCCACCCCCCCTACACACACACCTCAGTGTTGCCAGCCAGCTGGGGCCAAACACTCATCTCCCACCCGATGGTTTTGGTGTTTCAGCGAATTCAGATTCGGTCAGAACTGCCCGATTTCTGGTCATAATAAAGACAGTATCTGGTTATGTGTGTTTGACACTTAATGAATCCATTCAATCTCTCATTTGTTCCTTATGCAGTGCAGGCTGAATGTTTCCTTTCTGGAGGCAGGAGACTCACACAGATGATCTTGGACAGGATACCACATAAGGTCAAGAGAAACGCCCCTGGGACCAGGCTGCAGGATTCGGTTTTGCCCTGCTACTGCTGGCTAGCTGTGCACCTTTGGCTGGTGAGTCACCGAACCTGTTCTATAAAATGAGGATTGAAGACTAAATGAACTAATGTCATGTGCTTAGAGCAGTGCATGGATCATCGAACCATGCCTGGAACATGACAAGTGCTGTGTAAGTGTTGCCTATTACTTATCATCATCATCATCATCATCAACAACAACAAGGTCATTATGTTCATCAATATTTGATTAACCCTGAGAGAGAGGATTATTACTATGCCCATTGTATAGATGGAGGAACTGAGTCTCCGAGGCTTAAAGATGTGAGGTAACTAACTCATACCTGACGCCAGCAAGGGTGTCCCAACTCTAAGCCTAATGCTCTTTCTAGGTCATTCACATAGTTCTATAGAGTTAAGAAGGCTCTTTTACCTGCATTAGATAAAGAATCCAGAGCTCATCACTCCTGTATGATTTCATCAGCCTCCTCTATGGACAATCTCCTCCTTGTAGGCAGGATAAAGCAACCCCATCCCACCCACAAAACAATCTCCCTAGGAGATACCCCTTTCAAAGACAGCTGACACACTGGTCAGGGGACTGGCAGGGACAGAGGAAGGGTCGCTGCCCTGAGGCCATCACCCAGCCATCCTTGTAGGCTCTCCTAGGCCACCCGTGGACAAGTGTTCCCTGGAAAGGTAGGCTTATCAAGTAAATTGTGAATAGCTTCCCAGGTTGTTGAGGATACACAAAGCTACCGGTGTTACCATCAGTCCCTGTCTTACTGCATCACAAGCTGCTGGCTGGCCATTAGCAGAGCTGGAGAGGACAGACAGCCATGAAGCAGGATACACTGTCCCCCAGGCAGGGATGAGTGTGTTTTGGATTCTGCCTTCCGTTTTGCTGGGGGCGGGAGTGCAGTGTGGGACCAGGACAATCTTTTGATGCAGGCAGATCATCTGAGCCAGGGTCAGTCTGCCATGAGGCCCCTAGGCCTCTTCCCTCCTGAGGCTGGTTCAGACCCGGCTCCTGTTCTCCTGAACTTTGCCTTGTCTGACCAGATTCCCCCTGCAGCACCCTCCTCTAGGCCCCTCATTGCTGTCTCCTTTCCTCTCTAGACTCTGACCTAATTCCCCATACCCAGTGGCCATACCTGGCTTCCTGAGGGCTCTGTCAGGTCGGTTCTGAGCCCTCAGTGGATGGTCTGCCGAGCACACGTTCCCTACCCCAGCCCAGGGCCAGGGGATTCGGTCACACCTCCAGGAAGTACTGGCCTTTCTTCAAGCGTGTTCCTGCCTAACTGCCCTGAACATGACTGTCAACAGAGCCGGGTGCTGCCTGTGGCTTCCTTCCATGGCCCTTAGCCATCCGTTTCCCTTCACGCTGTATCTCCTGAGTGACAGGGCTAATCAATCTCAACTGGCCCGCCTCAGAGGCATCAATGCAGCTGATCGCCTCCTGACAACAGCTCATGGAAATACATGAATCTCTTCTTACAAGGTGGGGGAATGCTTGTGTAAACCGAGAAGCCCCAAAGATTAACCTAGGGAAGGACTCGACACGAGTATTGGAAGTTAGAGTGAAAGGGTTTATGTGTCCTTACAATCTGTATCTTCCTGCCTTCTACCCAGCTTCTTTCCAAGAAATTTTATGTGTCCTCGCCACTAGAATCCTGAATATGCCAAAAGCCAAAACAGCAACGATCCAAGCAAGGAAGAGACATTTGCTGAAACGAACACTCATTCTGGGCCACACGAAGTACACTTGCAGTGTGCTTGGACAGCTAGACCCGAGGGCAAGAGAGGTTCCTTCATGAGACACTCAGAACACGTAGATAGGCTCAGGAGCTGATGTCCATGCTCCTCCTGGTTAACGGAGGTGCCCCGAGAGCCTCTGCTCACGCTGAGGACGAGGAAGTTGAAGTGCTGAGAAGAATGCACTGTTTGCGATGTGACTGCTTAGCACTGCTTCATCTGCCGTCCTCTCTGGAACTCTGGGGGGTGACCTTGGTGGTGGCTGTGGTAAGCAGAGGCAGAGACACGGCTGCCATCCCTGGGCACACAGAGGAATGTGCCCATGAGCACCTCGGTGCGACCGCACATTCCGTGCCAGGTCCTTGAGGATGTGTTCCCAAGTGCTGGCACAATCACCACGTGTCCATGAAGACTTTGGATGCAAACTAGTGTGGGGAGAGGAAACAAAGACTGGGGACTCAGTACTCATGAACACTGGGTGCATATGGGGCCAGGAATTGTATAGGTTCTCCACGCCCCCCTCCCCGCTGCCACTGGCCGCCGCCATCTCTCCCAGTTGCATTCAAATGAGGAGGTCCTTTGTGGAGCCAAGGGTACAAGTGTGGTAGGTTTTGTTCTGGTTGGCATTAAGCCTACAAAGAAACAACCTAGGTAAGTCCCCCTGGATTTACCTGTTCATTGATTTATTTTTTGCCATTTTCATCCCCAATTCCCCATTAGAATAAAATGTTTTTGTTTTAGGCTTTATCAAGCTAGGAGCTGCCTCTGTTCTCTGGACCAAGCAAAGCTGATCCTGATTTTATTGCAATGAGCTAGAAGTCACAGGACACAAGAAACAGATACACGAAGAGCTTTCTACACTCCTCATTCCATTCAAATGCCACGTGATGTCCAGATAGAGTATCCACACTGCGTCCAGCTTCCTGTGCATATTGGGATTCTTTCCCCCTCTGGTCAGGGCTGGTCCCCAGGACTGGTGCTGCTTCTTCAGCAGTGGGTGCATGGTAGGAGGCACAACATAGCCCCAGAGGGGCAGCCCACATCTCCGGCTGGCTCACGGCATGTCCCAGGGGCTCTGTTCTAAGGCAAGAGGTACAGGGACCCAGACACTTCAGGTTCCCTCAGGTCACAAACTGTGGACCCAGGTTGATATGCAATGTCAACTCTCTACCTTCTGAAAGATAACTAAGGGCGGTTTCCCCTGTTCTTTAACAGTAACATAAAATGTAAGTACTCATGAGTTCTAGGCCAGAAGTAAGAGGAGGGAATTTGCAGATGTAACTTGCTCTCTACCCATTCTGTGGCAAGATGCCCTCACTTCGGGGAAGATGGTACCTGGGCTTAGGTGTATTTTGCTTCAAGAAAATGGAGAGAATTCCCATATGTTGGCTTCCCAGAGGAGGTGTCTCAGGGTCTCAGATCCCTGTGGAGGGACTGTTCTGAAAGCCCCCTGGATAAGATATTGTTGAGCAAGAGGCTTCTTGATACAAGAAAGACTTCTGGTTTTGGACCTGCTCATCTCCTGCAGAACCCATTTCAGAGCAGATGAGAGTGGCAAGTCTCTGGTAGCCTTGGTGTAAAACCGCGTTGAATTCTACTGTGCAATGTTCAAGGGGCAGAGATACATTTTTTGTTGGAGAACCAAATTCTACTGCCTTCCTGTCCCCAAGTTTCCCATGCAGCCAAAACTCCTGGTTTATAAACACTTTCACTTTCTCCACCACCCCACCTGGGCTATTTTTGGTCCCTTACTGAAGAATGGAAGTAAAATTACATTTCAAAACCAACCATTAGTTTATTGATGCTGAGAAGGTTTGTTAATCAAGTCAGACTTTTTCCTTTCTTAGTCAATACCTATCTGGCTTGTCCTGCTAATAGACAGTTACCCAATTACCTGCCTCTAATCGCAGGTTCCGCATCCTTTAAAACTTGCGCTTGTTTCATTGATCAGGTAACAGCTAAATTGGCACCCAGGCTCTTGCAGAACAGATCGAATCTGGCCTGCAGTTGATTAAAATGCCTCACCCAAGCCGGTGCCAGATGAAATTTTATCACTTTTACAGTGTATTCAGTACTGGTCACAGCAGAACACATGACAAGGCCTTGCAGGGGGAAAGTGAACTTAACTGTCCACTCACCAGTCCTCAGAGGCTCCCAAATGTACAGAGGGATAAATGTGTCCCAGAAACACTGAATTCCTGGCTCTCATCTCCTTGAGATTAATTTCTAGAGTGGAATTCTTGAGTCAAAGGGGCAGTTTCTTAACATATCTGATGATTTGTTGGTTGCAGAACGAGGAAGACCAGAATGTAAATATCACTAAACTTTAATGATGGGAAAATACACTGTTCCCATTGTAAACTGATTCAATACAAGGGAAACTTCCTGGGAATCACAGTGTTATAAGTAATAATCTTACAGAAACCTTTAAAACAATTCCTATGTCCTCAAGCATTTACATTGTTAAAATTTACTTAACAAATCTCATATTCTGAAAAAATTTTAATTAAAATGGAACTATAGACTGCAGCTCACTCATACAGACTATAATCACTTACTCTGTCCTTGGGGATTAAATAATGAAGCTGAAGGCTTTCTAATTAACAACGAAAAAAAATCTAACTATTATCTATGACATTGGTTTTCACCTCAACCTTACAAGAGGAGAAAATGCAATGAATTCATTTGCAATAATAATTTGAAACTCTAAGTCGAAAATCCAAATATATCCGATATTTTATAATGTGTAAGTGATATGTGATGTAACTATAAATTATTTATAAATAGATTATATTTGTAATGGGGGAACAAGGAATTCCTTGTCCAGTATCATACAAATAAGGAACAAGTTACCTTAGTGTAAGATGCCTTGGAAACTAGGGCAAAAGTCTGCCTTGGCTTCTGCCAAGAATTTCTGCCATGACTCCACATACACCATCTAGGCAGCTGTACAAAGGAAGCTCAAAATCAAAATCTGTACTGGGGCGCCTGGGTGGCTCAGTGGGTTAAATCCTCTGCCTTCGGCTCAAGTCCTGATCCCAGGGTCCTGGGATCGAGCCCCGCATTGGACTCTCTGCTCCATGGGGAGCCTGCTTCCCTTCCTCTATCTCTGTCCGCCTCTCTGCCTACCTGTGATCTCTGTCTGTCAAATAAATAAATAAAATCTTAAAAAAAAAAATCAAAATCTGTACTCACAAATACCTGAAAGGAGAGAAAAAGGCCTGTTGTTTTTGGAATAATGCTTTACAGTCTCATTTAAATGATATTACAGTTGGGTTCCCATGACATACCTTAGCTTCCCTATTCACAACCAGAAAGTAACAAGAAGAGGATGAGGAAGAAGAAGAAGGGGGCAGGGAGGATGAAGAAGAGTATAACCATATCCTTATTAAATGGTTACCTACCACCCACCCCCACCCCAGAGAGGTTTCAATTTCCCTTCTGTAAAAGTCGGACTATATAATAAAGTGGAGACAAATATGAAGGTTAACAGATAAAAGAAATACATGCAAACGACAAATCAGAGAATTTCCAGATCGCACCTTCCTAAATCAGTCATACTGCGCTGAGACAAACTACTCCAACGCAAGGGACATTAGTATTCGGAGCTTCACAGAACAGGAACAGAAATAGGACATCTTGATTGCTGGGGACCACACTTTTCTGGCTACTTCCTGAGCACCAGAAAGCCACCCTGTTTGCTGGGTTAAGCAAGACCCCGTCTGCCATTTCACAGGACAGCATCAAGTACCCGCACAGATGAGCGGCCTTTGGTTACCTTCTCCAGGAGTTCCCACAAGGTCTTTCTTTCCCTCCTTCCCCAGCCATCCACTGTGGCCTTTCCCCGCTTTGGTCTCTCCTGGTGACAGGGGGTTGGGGAGGCGTGACTTCATTACAGCAGGCCTTTCAGCTTTGCTCAGGGGCAAACTAGCCCTGTTGTGGCTAGTTTTAGTTATTGCTTTCTGAGGAGGCAGACCAGCTTCCATCCTTCCTCCTGAGCAAACGTCAGAAACAATCTCCGTTTTGAAATACCAGGTGGAGCTATCATTCAAGGTTGATATCATCTTCAAGCTGGGAGTGGGGACATTGAGTGTTCACCCAAATTGTCCCCAGACCCCCAGATTGGGGTAAAACCTGGGGGCCCTTGAATGGAAAGAATGCTTTTTTAAAGAGGACACTGAGAAAGAAGTGTGAAAGTGTTTTCTGCTAGTGAGGAATTGGAGCCAACTTGGCACACGGTAGGTTCCTAGACCTGGTGCATAGTAGGTGCCTGAAGACTTGCCTGGATACGTATACGAGGCAGAGGAGTTGGGCTTTTATTGCCACTTCCGGCGCGAATCCCTCCATGACAGACCAGGGCACCTAGGAGTCAGGGCTGGCCATGGACCCAGGCTGATCCACTCAAGGTTTCCAGTGGAGTTTAGGAACTTTCTGACTTTTACATTCTTCCTCCAATGCCACAACCTCTATCCTAACTTCACTCCAGTTTGTTTACCTTTCTTTTTTCTTTTTTTTTTTTTTTTTTAAGTTCTTAATTTAGGGACGACTAGGTGGCTCAGTTGGTTAAGTGTCTGCCTTCAGCTCAGGTCATGATCCCAGGGTTCTGGGATCGAGTCCTGCATTGGGCTCCCTGCTCAGCAAGGAGCCTGCCTCTCCTCCTGCTTGTGCTTGCACACTCTCTCTCTCTCTCTGACAAACAAATAAATAAAATCTTAAAAAAAATTCTTGCTCTAACTTCCAGTTAGTTAACATACAGTGTAATATTAGTTTCAGGTGTACAATACAGTGGTTCAACACTTTCAAACATCAGCAACTGCTATTCACAAAATGTATCCTCCTTAATCCCCAATTTCGCCCATTCCCCTACTCACCTCTCCTCTGGTGACCACCAGTTTGTTCTCTATAGTTAAGAGACTGTTTCTTGATCTGCATCTCTCTCTCTCTCTCTCTCTCTCTTCTTTCCCTTTGCTCATTTGTATTATTTCTTAAATTCTACATGAGTGCAATCGTATAGTATTTGTCTTTCTCCAACTGACTTATTTCACTCAGTGTGACACTCTCGCTCCATACATGTCATTGCAAATGGCAAGATTTCACTCTTTTTTATGGCTGAGTAATATTCCATAGTATGTATGTATGTGTGTGTATATATATATGTATATGTATATATATACACATATACTACATCTTCAAATGTCAGTGTGCTTAGTCCCAGTTCCCTTAATGTAGCCCCAAATCATAGACTTTAGGAGATAAAAGAAGCATTAGTGATTTTCTACTCCAGTGCTTTCATTTACATATGAAAAAAATCAAGGATCAAATAATTACGTGATTTGCTCAAAATCATACAGCTGGTAAGTAATATTTATGATCTTTAACACCTGAATATTTACTATGTGTCAGGCACTGTTCAAGTGATTTACAGATACACTTTATCCTTACAACCACTTGTAATGTAAGTACTTGTGATACATCAACCTGATACCAGTTATACAACCATATGCTAATCAAGGTGTTGCTAGGAAGATATTTTGTAGATTTAATTAAATTGTGTGATCAGTTGACTTTAAGTAAAGGAAATTGTCCTGGATCATCTGGACAGGTTTTTGGAATGGTTTAGCCAGTACCCACAAATATGTGAGCCAATTCCATATAACAAATATGTATCCTATTGATTGTGTTTCTCTGGTTGAACCCTGACTACAGTACTGCTGCTATTATGTTCATTTTACAGATACAGAAACTGAGGAAGTATAGAGATTAATTAACTCATCCAAGGTCACATAGGCAAATAGTAGAGTGAGGGTTTCAAAGCTCAACATTCTGATTCCAAATCCTGGGCCTCATCCACTGCTTCCTGTCCAGGCTACAAAATAACAGAAATAAATTCTCTTGCTCCTAACCCTGTGATTTGTTTCCACATAAAGGAGTCTATTAGTTATACAATAGCAACAATAAGTTGCCAATTATTTTGAGCTGTTTTGTTAACTTTTTCCTGATATAAACATGAGCCACTTTGTCTTCACTCACCGATGAGTTCATGTCTGTGATTTCTAATAGACTAAAAACAATTCACTGTCTAACAGAAATATCACTGGGTTGTCTCTCATTCAATTTACTTAAAAACAAGCACAGTTCTGCTAGCCATAAGACTTGTAATTATTACGGATTTGGTAGTTTGACAAAGTATGGCTATCAAAGTTAAAAATCAAACACAGAACTATTATCTGTACATGGAAAGAAACTTCACATCATCATGAATTAAAGTTTCCTTAATATTCAACTTGCCAATGTTAATCATTTGTTAAACTGAGGTAATATATAAACATTAAAAAAATCATTAGCTTGGGGGCACCTGGGTGCCTCAGTGGGTTAAAACCTCTGTCTTCGGCTCAGGTCGTGATCCCAGCGTCCTGGGATGGAGTCCCGCATCAGGCTCTTTGCTCAGCGGGGAGCCTACTTCCCTTCCTCTCTCTCTGCCTGCCTCTCTGCCTACCTGTAATCTCCGTCTGTCAAATAAATAAATAAAATCTTAAAAAAATTTTTTTTTAAAAATCATTAGTTTTCTGAATAGGTATTAAAATTTTATAATTTTAGTTGACAATAAAGAACTAAGACCAGCCAACACTTTCAAGAAATAAGGTCTAAAATTTAAAAATAAATCAGGCTGCATTAAAGAAGTGGAAATGATGTTAATTTAGCCAGCTGTCATTCCCTCAGATATGCTCGTTGTCTTTTCCTTGTGGATTTATATAAAAAAAAAAAATTCAAAGCATAGGGATGGTAAGAGTTCAGGTGATCCTTAAAGCCCCTGCACCTTCTGACAGTACAGAAAGTTGAGAATTTGAAGCATTTTGTCAGAGGTGGGATTTGAAGAAATCTTTCTATGAGGGTGGCACTCAGCGGTAAGACACAAGTGTCCTCACCTTGTGGTGGGAGATGGAGACAAGAACTTTTTGAAGGAAGAGGAAAGCCAGCCATGACCTCCTTCTGCTTCCTACTTGGAGCAGGCCCCAGATTGGTGTGTGGAGATACCTCAATTTTAAACCAAGTTCAGATTTTGATTATTACAGGGGACTGGGCTTGTAAGTTCTGAATAAAGACCGTACTGAAATATAAAATAACTGGAGTATTATTATGACTTAAGAGTGACAAGGAAACCCATGCACTGTCCTGTTTGTTTGTTTTTTTTTTCCTTCAGGGAAGGTGTTGGCCCCAACTAAGTTTAAATGGAAGCAAAAATAAAGTGATTTTTTTTTAAAACCTGAAGAAATGGTTACATGAGACAAGACTATTC
This sequence comes from Martes martes, assembly GCF_963455335.1. NCBI lineage: Eukaryota > Metazoa > Chordata > Mammalia > Carnivora > Mustelidae > Martes > Martes martes. Next base: position 36,363,861 of record NC_137892.1, on the reverse strand, counting down.
TAGGTATCTTTTACATGAGTTGCAAAATTTCTGTAAAGTTTAGCACCCTCAGTGTCCTCCACGTCAGATGACTTCCTCTCCAGAGCACACAGCACTGTTCTGTTTTCTTGGAGCATTCTTTGCAGTCTCAGGTGCTTGGAGCTGCAAATTCAAATACCTGCTTCCTTCTTTGAAGTTACTCGTTATCCTAGGAGTTACTCTATTGACTGTCAATATGAAAAGAGAAAAATGGAAGCCAACAACATATTCTTCTTGTTTGTCCCTCTACTTGTGACGAATTATTAACTATCACAACTTCTTCAGCGGCCATCCTTCTCGACTGCTGCTACCTTTTAAGCCTTTTAACTTCAAATATTATTTTGGCCCCAAAGATGCAACCAGTACCTCTCTACTCTGCAGGAATGAGCACCATGGTATGGCTTAACGTATATGGTTTTCAATCTGTTTCATGCGGAGGTCAGAGAATGGAAGATTGCTTTTTTTTTAATCAACACACACACACATATGCACACACATTTAGAAGGAGATGCTTATGGATTTGTACTCAAACAGAAGACTATAAAAGAAGGTTGCTACTCCCCAAAGCAGTAATATTACATAAAATTTACTTGTGGATGTACGTCCTATGTTTGGCCTTATCGCTCTCAAATTTGTTCTTTTGGGTCCTTCCTTTCTTCTCTCCCTCCTTCTGTTCCTCCTTTCTAAAGTAAGCCTCTGTTATAATGTGAGAAGTTACATCTTTTCCTTCCTCTGTGGCAAGAACACCTTTGCTCATCTCCTATGACAATGCAAATCTTTCACTAATGGAAGTTTCACAGAATCCCTTGCCGAGAAGGATGCACTTTCCCCTTCTAATCTATGAAGGGGGATAATTGTCAAATATGTAAACAGTGAACCGGGCAGGGCTACTGCTAGATGGGTGATCTTGGATCTTCTCTGTGCATCATTTTAAATATCTTGGCTCTGTCACCTTCATGAAAGACAGAAAGAAAAAGAGATCAGACAAAACAAACTCCACATCCCACAGAAAGCAAAATAGGTTTCCATTAGCTCAAGTAGCAAAAGAAAGCAATTGTATAGGCTTATACATTGGAAAAGCCTCTTTGCATTTCAATAGCTTGCCACCTGCAAATATAGCCAGCAAAATTGAATTTACATTAAATGGATAAGATGCAGCATCTAACTCAAGGGTTACAATACATGAAAAACAGGTATTTATTAGCAGATTATAGTTACATTCCATGTTTGTTACAGGGTGATAGGACGCAGGTGCTGATAAGAAATGCGATGCCCAGGGCCATATACGTGTTTACACCCAGTCATCCTTTTCGAGTTCTACTACATTCTCCCAAATTGCCTTCTTTCTGAGAAAATTGTATTGCTGTTTACATGGGCTCCTTTCTCCTCTTGACATTCCTCTGTTGGCAGTCACTGTCACAGAATATTATATTTTCCTCCCTTGATTCAAGTCCAGGTCAGATGAAGGATGGAAGGGACTCATTCAGGCAGAAATTTCTGACTGTTTTCTGGCCTGACCGTGACCTGAGAATACCTGTGACCCTAAAAATGACCTTCTCTACTCTTGACCAGAAGAGTCAATGACCATTTCCATTCATTTTTAGTTTCCCCGGTTTTTTTTTTTTTTTTTTTTTGGTCTATGACATGACCAGCCTTGAGTAGGTGGAAATCACTGCAAAGAAACTAAACAAGCTGATCCTTAGTTTGCCTACAGCCAACCTGGAATCACCTTGAGAGAACCTCCTCTAATCACCTAGTCAGAGACGAGCACGCTGCTGTGAGGACACGGAGGCTCATGGGTAAAAGGACCAGCACTATTGTGGGCAGTGCTGGGGCTAGAACCCAGGTTGGCAGAGCTTCCCCTGCCCCTTCCCTGGGCTCCCTCAGTTTGTCCTTCAGAGTTGTCATGGACTCATCATAGCCTCAAGGGACTTGTGAGCAGTTGACCCACTTGTTGCATCTCTGGGGAAGTGGGAGATTATTTGGAAATGTAAGAAAGGATTAGCTCAGGTCACTTGGGTGGCTCAGTGAGTTAAACCTCTGCCTTCTGCTCGGGTCATGATCTCGGGGTCCTGGGATGGAGCCCCGCATCAGGATCTCTGCTCAGCGGGGAGCCTGCTTCCCCGCCCCCTCTCTCTGCCTGCCTCTCTGCCTACTTGTGATCTCTGTCTGTCAAATAAATAAATAAAATCTTTACAAAGAAAAAAAAAAAAGAAAGAAAGAAAGGATTAGCTCAGCAACTTTGTTCACACCGGCCCAGACTTGCCACTGTCTGGCTATCTACCTCACAACTTCCATCCTCATTTTTATTTTAATGAAAGTTTATTGCAATATAATTTATGCACAGTAAAATTCACCCCTTTTTGATGCAAAGAACGATAAATTTTGAGAAATCTATGCTGGTGAGTAACTGTCACAATAATCAAGAGATAGACTATTTCCCTCATTCCATAAAGGGCCCTTCTGTCCCTTTGTAGTCAACTCGCCGCCTAGTCCCAGTGCCTGGCATACTCTGATCTGTTTTCTGTTTTTATAATTTTGCCTTTTTTTGGATATAATATATTTTATATTATATTTCTGGATCTATAAATAGAATCATGCAATGTGCAGCGTTTTGTACCTGACTTCTTTTTACCGAACACAGTGCTTTACGATTCATTCATGCTGTTGCACTCGGCGGCATTTCATTCCTTCCCATGGCCCAGCGCTATTCCATTGTATGGATGTTCCATACTTGCTCATCCATTTACTACTGATGGACATTCTGGTTCTTTCCAGTCTGGGAAGATTATGACCACAGATACTACACAGATCTTTTTATGGACATAGATCTTTAGTTATTTTTTGGTTAAGACTTAGGAGTGGAGTTGCTGGGTCAGATAGGAAGTAAATGCTAATTTTATAATAACTTGCTAATTGACTTCTGAAGTGGCTGCACCATTTTGCATTCCCAGTGGCAATGTAAGAGAGTTCTACTTGCTTCACATCCTTGTCAGCACACGGCACTGTCCATTTAAAATAATTTTAGCCATATGAGTGACTGCATAGTGTTATCTCATCATTGGTTTAATTGTACATTTCTTTCTTGCTGATGTTGGATGTATTTCATGTGCTTATTCGTCATCCACATTTCTTCTTTTGTGAAGTAAGTCTTCAAATCTTTTGTGCCTTGTTCAGTAGGTGATCAATTTTGTTGTTGAACTGTCATAGTTTTATTTTTATTCACTTGGCTCAGCCCTCAAACGGGGGCTGCAGGAAGCAAGAGGCAGAGTGTGAAGTTGTGGGTTTGTGGTTCAAGCTGCTTCTGACACTTTCAGGCCTCTGGAGCTTCCTCCTTGAGCCTTGGTCCTCTGAGCAGGGTCTCTGGTACCTGCTGCCAGGCCTCCCTAATGACCATCCTCTGCCCAGCCTGGGCAGTGGTTAGGAGGTCCTTACCCTTCTACCAGATGTGAGCTAGTGAGTTTCTTTAGGCTTTGCACTTTTATTTCTGAATATGTATTTTGACTGTCCATCCTTATGTCTCATCCTGTCCCAGCCAGCCTGCACTTGTGATCCAAATCCAACCCCACATGTCCACAAGACCAAAGCATGTCGGTACAATACCAAAAGCTTTCTAGAGGCTGAGACTCCACCGTTGCATTGATTTCGTTGTATGTCTCTGTCCTCATTGAATCCTCTAAGAAAGTTAACAGTTTTCTTGTGTCTATCCATGGTGCTCATCTGCTGGGGATGCCCTCTCCCTCATCTAAATCCCACTGTGATTTCAGAACAAAATAAAATCTCATTTTCTCTGTAAGGTTCCCCCTGACCTCCCTCTATCCCCCAATCTATCCCAAAAGACACCTGTTTGCTCTCTCATGCTCTCATTTTCCTCTGCAATCTTTAGAAAGCACTGATTATTTCTTCACATTCAACACTACCTCCCACAGTTAGAGGATTTGTGGTATCTCTCACCTCTTGGGCACCTTGAGGAGTTTTTATGTTTAGTGTTTGTCTCACCTGTTTAATGGCAAACGCCTTATGAGAAGGAAGATATTGTCTTACTCATTTTCATACCCTCCACACAGTGTTTTGCATGTACTCAGTGCTCAGTAATTCCTTATTTACATCTCTTCTGTCTAATCAAATTCTCTGTGTTTAAAGATTCTTTTCCCCTTCTTTTTGTTGTACAAGGAGAGTCCCCAACAGCTGTGGGAGGGGGTGTGGAGGGAGCGAGGGGCTGTGAAGGAGGAGCGGGAGAAGGAGCACCATCTCCTTAGACTGTTCCAGTTGGGGCGGTATCCCCAGGGCCAACTAGGGTCTGAGTGTTCTGTTCCCCCAAATTCACATTGAGATCCTAAGACCCAGTGTGATGGTATGAGGAGCTGTGACCAAGAGGGCACCACTCTCGTGAAGAGGATTGGTGCCTTTATAAAAGAGAACCCACAGAGCTCCCCAGCCTCTTCTACCCTGTGAGGACACAGTGAGAGTTGGCAGTATGGAACTGGGAGGAGCCCCTTCACCAGAACCCCTCCATGTCAGCTCCATGATCTTGGACCTCCAGCCTTCAGGACTGTGAGAAACAAATGTTTGTTGTTTCTAAGCCAGCCAGTTTATGGTAATTTTATTATAGCAGTTTGAATGAACTAAGACAAGGTCTTTTCTCCCTGCCAAGGGACCTGGTTACCATGCATCTGATGACCCATGGTGCAGATCTAGTCTTTGTCTATACCCAGCCCCCATGCCCCTCACCAGCTGTGCCCAGCAAAGGCTGCCTGACTGCTGATTTCTGCCACTCTCTGCCCAAGCACTTTTTTTTCCTTGCTGTAGAGCCTGGCACCAGGAAGCCAGAAGTGCTGATGAGTTCATGTTCGAGGAAGAAGCCTTCAAGCAATGACAGATGGGGAGTTGATGGCTCAGTATCTCAGCTTCCTTGCCACCTCCTCCCAAGGTGGAGGGACGGGTGTGTTCTACACTGTCCCCTAAGATCCTGGCAGGGCTGAGCTGCGGTTCCCCCTGCCCTCTATTGGCTTCCTTCTTCTCCATCACACCTCCCCACTTTCCTGCCAGGGTTTCCTAGGGGCAGCCTCCAAATAACCTACTTGCACTTAAAACCTTGTCTCAGGGTCAGCTTCTGGAAAAATCCTAATAAGGACAATTTGCTTTCCATTCTTTTGAACATCTTCCCCCATATGTCGAAAACAGAAGCCAAATCTTTTCAGAGCAAGCCCTGGTTGATGCCAAGAGAGGCAGAAAGACTGCCTCCAGCAGCCTGGTAGCAGGCTTTCCTGAGTGGCCCATGCAGCCTGCTCTGGGCTGCCTCCCACTGCTTCTAGCAGATTCCAGTTCTGGCCATTTCTAAGAGAATTCACTGGGTCTGGCTCGACATCCTTCATACAAAACCATGCGAGCTTCAGATTCTCTGACAGAAGTGACTGTAGATAGACTACATTTCCATAGAATTATCAACAACCTTCACCTACAGACAAACCAAAGCAACCGTTTACACTCAGAAGATTTGCGTAAGTACTTTCCTAAGCTAAATAGTTGGGAACATTTTATGTAACAGACAGGCAGAATGTTTTAAGAAAATTAGAAAGTATTCTTTCATTAAGTAAGGATCAGTCTAGGATTAGAATAAACCTATTCTGAGATACCCACTTAGGAGCAGTCCACTTTTAATACAGTACAATTTCCTTCTTTACTAGTCTATGTCATGTTTGAATCCATAAAGCAATATGACCCAAATTTGAGATTATTTGTTGGTATAAAAGCATGGTGTTCTGCAAAGAATTATAAATGTTTCACTGAACGCTAGTAGCCAGTCTTCTCTTGAAAAATGGAAATCAAAGTCTACTGTAATATGCAGCGCTCTTAGAAATAAGAGTCTATGGGGGTGCCTGGGTGGCTCAGTGGGTTAAAGCCTCTGCCTTTGGCTTGGGTCATGGTCCCAGGGTCTTGGGATCGAGCCCCGCATCGGGCTCTCTGCTCAGCAGGGAGCCTGCTTCCCCCTCTCTCTCTGCCTGCCTCTCTGCCTACTTGGGATCTCTGTCTGTCAAATAAATAAATAAATCTTAAAAAAAAAAAAAAGGAAAGAAAAAAATGAAGAAATAAGAGTCTATGTGGTGCCTGGGTGACTCGGTCAGTTAAGCAACTGGGAGGGGCTAGCTCCAGCTCCAGTCATGATCCCAGGGTCCTGGGATTGAGTTCCGCTTTAGGCTCCCTGCTCAGCAGGAAGTCTGCTTCACCCTCTCCCTTTGCCCCTCTCCTTGCTTGTGCTCTCTCTTTCACAAGTAAATAATCTTTAAAATGAAAAAAAAAAAAAAGAGAGAGAGAGAAATAAGTCAGATTCAATATAAGTGACAGGATCTTGCCTGAAACAAGCTGGAGTATGTTCAATCCAACAACCATTGTTGTTATTACTAACAATGGATGAAGCAAGTTCTTAACAGAAAGGATTGGGAATGCTGGATCTACAGGGCAATGAGAACCATATATGACATACTGTAGTGTTAGCATCAACCACTACATTCACTCTCTAGTGGTGTCACATATTCAGGTCTAATGTGGTGTCCATGATTATTGAGAACACTTGGCCCGCTGTCACAAGGGACTTGCACCTCTTTTGGTCTTCCTGGTTGGGTCTGGGAATCTCTCTTAATGTTGTCAGGTTCTGCTGGGGTTCATCTATGTGTTGTGAATGCTCCTACTATCTTCTTCATGATCAGATTCTTTACTCACTTGCAGAAAATTCTCAGCTTCTGCCTAGTGAGTTGTTCCAGGTTTACATTAGTCAGAATCTTTACTCAATGACTGAGAGTATTCTACTTCCCTTCATTATGTGCAGCAACATACTAGCCACTGGTTACTCACAACCCAGAATGGCATCTCTCTACTGTACTGTGGGCAGACTGGCTCCGTGTCTGTGCGTCCCGATGCAGCCACCAATGCTGCCGCATAGGAGGTTTATAATGCACGCTTGGTTCTTGGTGGGGGGGGGGAAAGAGCATCCAAGGCTCTTAAGATTTTAAAAAATGTACTAGAATATGAATTCCAGAACTAAATACCATCCCAATTTGCATGATATAGATCTTTCCCATCTGCATTTTCTATAAGATTCCCTTTTGAAAATTAAACCATTAACACAGAGATATGTTAATGCTGACCGGTATATCACTTTGGCTCAGGTCTTTGTTGGTCAGAGCTGAGCTCTCTTGAGATCACACGGAGTTGGAAGTTTAGGTCAAACTCATTTATGTCTCTGCAGATGTCTTGCTTGGAGATGATGCTTGTTGTTAAAACAATTAAAGGCAGAGCAGATGCAATAGATCTTTAGAGGAAAAAAAAAAACAGCTCCCTGGATAATGAAAATCAATTGGATAATGTTAATGTGGAAATGGCTTTCAGAAATGGTTAGAAGGGTTTATCATAATATTAGTCGCAGACCTCAGAGGACATTAAGAAAATGTTATGCATGTATGAGAGTACAGGGAGTCTTTTCTGGATCATGTAACTTTAGATGTAGATGACCTGTCATTTCTTAGATTTGTTTAATGGCTCCAGTGCTCAGAATCCTACCGAATGATGAAATTGAAGCTTCTTCAACGTGCGGGGCCAGCCAGAAACATTTCCCTGCACTCTTTTGCTGGATCTCAGGTCAAAGCAACAGGTCAAAGGCCAGGCCAGAATCATGTACGGTCTCGTATTAAAATCACATCCTAGTTCAGGGCCTTGTGCTATTGATTATTCCCTCCTTCGCCCATATCATCAACCTGTTCCCTGCAACTGGCTCCTTTCCATTAATGTCTAACATTTTAAAATGCTTGAGGCTCTCCTGCCTTAAAACTGAACCGCCTCACTCCACCCCCTTCTTTTCACAGTCAGATTTCTTAAACAGACTGGCTTCAGTGCCTTATCTCTCATTCATTCATCAACCCTGCAAGAACACTTCTCTTGCCCAGATCACAAATGGCCTCCTTGTCCTTGAATACAATGGCCGCCTTTCAGTCTAAATTTCCCTTGACCTCTTGGCCCCTTTTGGTGTTGCTGACCTCCCTGGGTTCTCCCTGGGATGGAGTAGAAGCTGGCAGTTGAGGAGGAAGCTCACTGGGACACCAAGTGAAATGATAAGAGGTAGAGGGTGTGTAGAGGAAGTGGGAACTAGAGGGATATAAGGATTCTGAATGGGGGGACACACATCACCCCTTCGCAATTTTGCCCACATTGATATGAGAGACACAGCCCAGTGCCCTGTGTTGTTTGTTGCAGGGAGGAAAGATCATGAGTGGCTTTGGAGCACCTATTTTTTTCTTCTTTTAAAAATCTACCCAATTGAGTAAGGATAAGCTGACAGTTTCCAGGCAACATGCAAAAATAAGTGCCTCACCCTTCTCTTTGAAGTTCTGGTAAGTTTATCAAGCATAATATGCTACATTATAAGCAAGTGTTTTTAGCTGCTCAAACTAGTCATGTTAGCTATTGTGTGTTGTCCCGTCCCTTTCTCTCCAGTCACATGTCCTTCCTCCACATCAGCCCCATGCCAGCTTCATGAAATTCTATAAATAGCCATAACTTCCTGATTTACAGACTATGCCTTCACCCTTGCCAATATGTTTGTCTCCACCATGATACGGTAGCCATGACTTCTCTCCAAGTACCTTTCTGAGGTGCCTAGAGGGGCAGTCATGAATTTGTTTTCTTTACAGTTTTTTTTTTTTTAATTTCCTACACAGAGCTTTCGGCATATAGATATATGAGGCCGTAAATGGTGTTCTTCACAATGGTGTTCTTCGCAATCTCCTCCTCATTTCCTCCCAAGCACTTAGGTAGCCGTTTTGTGGTTGTGCCTTGTTCTGGGTAATGCCGACTGTTGAGCAGCTCTCTCTGACAGGAAACCCTTCTTACACACAGTAGTGCTTAATGTCTCTGTTGAATCTCAAACCTCTCCCCACCTCCGCTGATGTTTGTTCTTCCTTCTGGGGTCCGCCTTGAGCCCCTGCTCAAGAACACTAGCGTGTTTGGCTCGAGGGCTGTGTTCCTGGGACTGATTGTTCTACATGACCGTGTGTCGAGTGGGTGAAGACTAATGTCATGTCTGCAGTCAGGGCAGGGCACCTCAAAACACTCCCTTCTTCTCTTACAGTAAAGCAGTAAAGGAAAATGTTTTCTCCTTTGACTAAAAAAAAGAAAAAGAAAAAGAAAAGAAATCTGAAGACTTTACAACAGCTTAGAAAGCCATTCTCCGGTACAAACCTCCTGCTCCTTTCCTCTCTCACTGTGCTCCAGCCACATGGACTTCTGCTGTCCCCAAGCACTCCTGCCTGAGGATTCTCCATTCCCTCTGCCTGACTCTGAGCACTCCTCCTCCCTACTTCCCACTGGGCTTACTCTTCCCTTCCACCAAGTCTGATCAAATGAGATCTGAGCCCCCAGTGCCTGCACACTCTGTCACAGAACTCCAAGGTCTTGAATTCTTGCTGTATTCTTTTGTCCATAGCAAATGTTATAATTCACTCATTTACTAAGTTTATTGCTTATTGTCCGTCTCCCCAGTGCCTTGCCAAGAGTACAAGAATAGCTGTCTCTTCATGCTCTCCAGTGCATAACCCAAATGCTGAGAAAATATCAGGTGTGTGGTAGTTACTCACTTTTTAAATTATTATATGACTATTACATGAATTATATGAATTATATGAATTCACATAATATTCATATAATTATATGAATATTAATGAGAGGGAGGTGAATATAAAAAAGTAAAAAATGCATTATTTCCTTTGTAAGTAAATTTCAATTTGTTGTCTTTTTCCTTTTCTGACAAATGTCTCCAACTCTATCTCATATCTTCATGTTTTTTCACAGCTCAGAGGAAAATTGGTGCTTGGAAAACGATTGAAGAGTTTCAATTGCCAGAAACTATAATTTTGACAAAGGATTGTGTAGTGGGGTGGGTTTGAAAAGGAGGAACAGTGGCACCCCAGATCAAAACATGAGCTGGAGGATATAGATTCAGGAGATAGCCCTGAAGGGTGAAACAGCAGAACTGTGTGCTGATCCACTGGCCAAAAACGAACTCTGTTTCTTGTTTGGAAGGGTCCCAGGCCGGGAAGTTTCCTGCTGCTGCTGCATTTGCTTTGAGTTATGATGGCTCTCCACCATAGTAGCAGAGCCGGAGCAGGAGGGCCAGGAGACCATGCCCGTGGCCCAGGTGCAGAGAACAGCTGACTTCAGAGAAGATAGGTCTCTTGTAAGAATATAACAGGAACGTGTTTGTGATGATAGTAAGGTTTTGTGGCTGCTGACACTGTGGTTCCTCCCGGAGGTGAGTGTGTTATGGTATGGACAGTGAACTCGCCCAAGAGCTGTCCTTGCCTCTTGGCACCCTCTGGGCTAGAACTCACCACTCTCAACTTCCCCAAACTAGGAACAAGAGCTTTACTGAACCAAGAATTGGGCCAACCACTCTAGAGTACCTTTTCTGTGCCAGACCTGTGCTCAGTCATGGGAGACACAAGAGAGCCATCAAGATGGTAACTGCCCTCAAGACGCTTCTCCTTGAGGGAGGAGACCATTGTGTATACAGATAATCGATGCAGTGGCCATTGAAGATGGTAATAAAAAGCCTTTCATCGGATTGTTGAGAGGTGTTTTCTATTTGGAAGAATAAGGGGGGTTTTGTAGAGAAGGTGGTGGCTAAACTGGAATAGGAGAACAGCTGGGATCTTGGTCTGTGATGGGTGGTTCATTCCTGGCAGAGGGGACCACATGGGAGAAGACGTGATGTTAGGAAGAGAAAATATGACAGATTTTCATTCAGTAAAATGCATAGCACTCTTCAGGAGCCATAGGTGATAAGGACAGAGAGGAAAATGGCATGGAACTGGAGAGGACCCTTGGCAGCAATGACACATCATTGGATGTTTTTGAGCAAGTGTTTAAATGGATCAGAGTGAAGTTTCCCCTTACATGTTGAGAAGTGCATACTAAACTAAACGGAACCCCCCGGGGGAGGAGACTGCCGAGTGCTGAATCATTCTCAGGTCCAGCTATCATGATAGACATGGGACATCAGAAGGTACCATGGAATATTACCGAAGCCCAGGAGGCCACTCCCCCTGCTCCAAGCTTGAGATCACTACAGCCAGGCCTCTCTCCAGACCTCACTAAGATGGAGGCCACAGGCCCTAGAGCCAAAGAAAGCATATCCATACCTGGGAGAAACAGCAGTCATATATCTAAAACTCATGTTCCCTGAATAGATTTTTTACCTCAAATTGTTTCTGCCAGGTTGCCAATTTCTTTTTCTGCTTTTACATTAAGTCAAATGTTTTCTTTTTTTTTAATACAACCTTTAAAAGGAAACATAATAGACATACTCAGTGAAAAATAAGCAGAAGGGAGCTATAAATCATATTTCTAAAAGTAGTAAGATAGAATAATCACATCCATTTGAGAACTGTGGTCACAAAGGCATCATCTAATCTCTGATTAGATAGCTCTCGTCAAGAAATAAATATAGATGTTGACAATTTTGTTGCTTTCTGTGCATGTCATCATAGGCCTGAGTCCTTTAGAGGTTACAGGGCATGAGTAGAAAAATTGCTCTAAAAATAATGCTCTGTCATTTTTCAATTTTTAAATAAAATTGGTTACTTGGCTCAGAAAGTACTGCACAAGAGATAAATCATTTTTAAGAAACATTGAACTATTAAATTTTTTTCTTTATGTGGTAGACATTCTCACTTTAAAAATAAATATATACTTTACAAATTAAAGCATAGCAGGAGCATTTGTTCTACCAAAGTTGACAAGAAAACATGTTTAAAGGAGCATACCATCTGTTTCTCTGCCTTATGTTGACACATCCCTGTTCCTTCGTATGTACCTACACGCCTCGATGTACATCATGTATTAATAACAGACAGTGTGACAGATGCTCCCATTTTTGCTGCTTTTGGAAAAATGTAACAGATTGTATTTAGCTATTCCATGATTATATTGTCTCCTGTTGAACCACCACTGTAGACTTACATTGTTCTACAAGTAGCCAAAGCTAACCATCCACCCATGTCTTTTTACCTTACCCGAGGGTTCTAGCTAAGGAGCTCTATTTTAAAAGCATGAAGGTTATTTTAGTCCATTTTGGATGCTATAATTGGATACCTTAGAGTGGGTGGCTTGTAAACAACAGAAATTTATTTTTCAGTCTTCTGGAGGCTAGGAAGTCCAAGTTCAGGGTGCTGGCAGGTTCTGTGTCTGCTGAGAGCCCGTTTCCTGGTTCATAGACTGCCATTTTCCTTCTGTGTCCTCACAGGGTGGAAGGGGAGAGAGAGTTCTGGGGGTCTTTCTCATAAGGATACTAATCCCATTCATCAGCGCCCGAACCTCACAACCTCAGCACTTCCCAAAGGCTCCACCTACAAATACCATCCCACCAGCAATTAGTTTTCAACATAAATTTTGTGGGGACACACCATTCAGTCTATGGCAAACGTATAGCAGCCTTGTCTGGCCTCCTCAGACATCTTTGTTCTCTCTTCTGCAAAAGGCCTTAACAGGAATTTGGGGTTTTAAAATTTTTACATCTTTTGATTAACGGCCATGTGCCCAGAAATACTTCATTCTTAATCTAAAATTATTGTGTATATGCACACATGTGCATGCTCTCACACATGTATACACACCAGGGTGAGGTTTCACTTTTCCTTTAAAGATATTTGGCTAAAGTCCAGTCTAAGTTCGCTTTCAATCAATCTATGCATTTGTTTCCGTAATGCCACTCAGTTCTACTCACTCACATCTTTGTCTTTTCACAGTAGATCTTTGGAGTGTTGCTACTTAGTTAAAAAGCAATGCTTAATAAGCTTTACTGTTTTAATACAGTTACCAGCTAAAAGCTCACCATGTGTCTGTCGGTGAGAATTCATAGACCTGGTTTGACAACTCTGCCGCTCCACAATGTGTAGATATTTTATAATGTGTTATTGGATTCTGGCTTATTTTACAGCAGGAATGCACTGATTAGGTTACATTCAGTTTCTGTGTTCACATGCAACCATAGTTTTATTTTCCTTTAAGTATAAACACCTCTGATGAACATAATGTATCCTTCATTTAAGTGTGACATTTTCCTGCTTCCCTTCCACCTTGTCTGACTTCTTACATATCCGCTGAATACTGTTCTGCTGCAGGACATGTACAGCCCTTCCCATGGCATGATGAATCTAATCAAAGGTGTGTCTTCAGAGAACATGGAAATATTGATGCTGCTGTTCAAGGAGGATCAGGGTGGTTCAGGAAGCTGGAGGGAAGAAGGAATTAGGGAGGACAGGCCATTCTGAGGTGCGTACGTCACTAGGAATATGACCTGAGTAACTTATCTTATAGTCGCAATCCAACAGACATAGCTTCCAGGGAACCATATTTAAAACACTCTTTATCCTTCTGGGTGAAGCACAGAAGAGTCCAGAAACTGCCCTATGAAGAACAAGGAAACTGCTGAGGAGCTCCCTCTCTTCCTTCCCTCTAGCGACACACAGAGACACACACACACGCACAAATGGCTAACAGAAAAGGAGGAAGAAAACTGTCTTGGGTTGTTCCTGGGCACAAGTTAGTATCGAAGTGGGGAAGTGCCAAAGGACCAAGTTCAGCATTATAACGATTGCATGTAATCTGTGTGTGGACTTGCCCACTAACAGAATGAATGGGCTCGGGAACTCTGGGGCACCATTGCTTCCACAGCAACCACGGATGTACTTCTCTATTGGAGGATAAAATTGGCCAAGATCAGTGGTTCTTGGCACTGGCTTTACTTTAGAATCACCTGGAGAATCTCTTTGAATTGAAGATTCCTGGACCCTACTTCAGACTTACTAATCTGAAGATCCCAGGGAATCGCTTCTCGGCCTTTTGGCTAAGATCAAGTGTGAAGATCCCAGGGAAAGCCCTTAATATATGTTCTGTCCTAAACACTTCAGGTGGCTCAGATGTGCACCAGCAGTGAGTAGCACTTGGAACACAGAACTCTCAGATGCCATTTCAAATTGAACTTCTACCCATATATCCACAGTGATGGCAACAGCAGTAACAATCATAAAAATAATACCTTTGTGATCAGATATCTGTTCCTCTTTCCACATCCATGCTTTGCTTTCCTCCATCTTAGATTCACTTTTAGCCAGGATCTCTCCAAGGGATGATAAGCTGACAACTAACACATGGTTCCTCCAAGAAATACTCATTTGCCAAAATCTTATATTTCCCATAATAGGAATAGAAACACGAAACTAAGCAGGAAGGAATTTTTAAAGAATTATGCACGGCTAACCTGAGAATAGTACAAGGTAAATTAAGTTTGGTTTAGACACAGTGACAAGCACGGTGTCACTAAAAGGCATCACACCTGGAATATGCTACTGTGGGTATATGCAAACATTCCTTTCCAAGAATCTCTGGAAACCAGGTGGGATCCTACACATCCAAGAGGACTGAGTCTTATCTATAGGTCAGAGACTCTTACCACCCTTAATTTTGTATTAACTTTCAACGCCCAAATGCATCTGCAACTCCAACATCTTTCTCAGGTCTAGCTTCAGTGTCTCTCTGGGATAGGGTGTGTATGTACCTGGTGGCAAGGGGTTGTAATAGTGGTGCGGCCCAAGGCGTGGCTTCAATTTTCATAAAGAACCTTCATTTTCATGATTTTCTTTGAAACCAGGATACAGGAAGAGGATTGGACTTTTGTAGTTGTTTCATTCATTCTTTATTACTTAACTGCCTTCTCTAGAATGAGAAAGTTAAATTTGTTTGATTGGTTCAAGGATGTATATCCAATACCTATAACTTTTGTTGAATGCATAAATCAGAAAAATAATTGGCTTGAAAACTGGAAACAGTAGGGAGATTCCTGGCCAAATTATAGATGTTGCTTACTTTCTAGGCAGAGACTTTGCATGCACTTGGTCCACCTGACCAAACACAACGTCTCTCTCTTTCCTTCTGGGGAGAGAAGCTCTGGGCAGGTGATTCTCAGAATGATGAATACCAAAGAGAGTTTGTGGTCTGCAAGCTGTGCTTGCCTTGGGAAAAGGTCATTTGGTTGAGGTCTTTAACTTCAACAAAGTCATAGACCAGTGAATACCATCCTGCCAGGGGCTGGGAAGGTGAGAGTGGTATGCAAAGTGTGAAGGGCTGTTCACTACACAGAGTATCTAGATAGTCCATGGGAGTGTCCAAGAAGCTCCATGTTGTGAAATCAGGGAACTGAAGACAGATGTTTAATGGTATCAGTGGAATAAGATCAACCAATTAGAAGCCTTTCAATCTCCTCCTTTTGCTACATTCTTCTTCTTTCTGTTTTTCCTCCTCCTCCTTCCCATCCCCCCCCCCCCTCCTCTTCTTCTTCGGGAAAAAACATGCTTATTGTCTGGAAATATATATTTAAAAATTCCTCATAAAAGATGTTATTCTCTCATTTCCTCATCTTCTTCCTCTTCTTCAACATCCCTGATACAAAGGACATTATTACATCGTATTAAAACTTCACCCAAATGTCCAGACAATGTTTCATCTATGTATTCTTCTGTGTTTGCAACCTGCATGTTCATATAGCTATAGATAACAGGTAGCTTTGTACTCCATTCCCCACTTGAATTTCACCATACTGGCTTTCCCATGAATCCCTGAAGAAAGGTTTGGGATCGAGGAGCAAACTCATCTCAACTACAAGCAAATGTTTTGGGCCACTCACCACCAGCCCAGCTGTCGTCTGTCTCTCGAGACAGGAGTAGCTATAGCTGGGCACAAATCCTCGTTTTACTTTCTCATTTATCTGTATTAGTAAAGTTTTCTTCTTTGGACATGTCAGTGTTGCAAATGAAAAATATTTTACTGCTTTTTCCTATAAAAATTCCAATTTATTGAAACTACCTCTCCATTTCTAAGCTTGTATTTGACAGAGAATGCTCTGTGTTCATGAGAATCCATTGCAGGAGTGATCTAGGTGGTGGTCTGAGAGCCAGGAGGGGGTTTGGAGATACCATTCCACTGGTAACCTGTCCCCCCTGGGAGCTGCCAAGTGGCCTTCACTGCACCAGCACAAATTATTTTTGGATTCAACCTTCTATTATTCACACTTAAACAAGAGACAATGGAACGAACATCTTGAAATTTTTAAAGAATTTCTTTTGCCACCTACCATCTAAACATGACAGACCAAATCTTCCAGAGTTTTCAACACCCACAGCCTGGCAACTAAGAGTAGGAAAAAAAACTCATGCACAATATACACTTTCAAAAAGTATTTTTAGTTTCTTCCATGAAGTGACATTTTCTTTTACTCTTCTTAAAAACATTTAACTGTCAGCAATGGTTCATGTCTGCTAAGTGCTGTAATTCCTATGAACAATTTGCTTAGTTCTTCAAGACAATGGACAGCTTCATCCTAATTTGTTTGCCCAAGTTACAGCAGGCTCAGAGCAATTCGGTGTGGTTGTGAAACAATGGAAGTTTACCAAGGGGAGTGGTAGAATCTGCTCTTCTAGAACAAATAGAGGCCAAGTCTTAATCTGGAATAGGATAGACTTAGATCTAGCCAAGTTCATATATTTGAGATATATTAGTGTCCCTGGCGGGGGGGATGGCAGATCCAAAGTGGGTAATTTGAGGGTACTTTTAAAAATGGATTACTTACCATGGTGAGGGAAGGGTTTGGGGAACTAGTATGGAAATTCCCAGGGCAACAGCAGGGAGTCACCATACCTGGGCCTTAGATGGAACAGTTATAGAAATGCAGAAAAAGTAGCTATATAAAGAGAACCTCCTAGTCCAGACCTCACTCTCTTGCCCACCTTCCAGTCTCCTGCCACTGCGTCTCATTGGCCAAACCTTTCAGATGTCAGATAACAAAGGGACACGTTGATTTGGCCTCCTGGGGCAGAATGTAGAAGGGTGGACAATGGATTCCAGGGCAAAGAGAAGATATCAGTAGATGGAAATTGAGGGAGGCTAGGGTAATCAAATGAATGCTCTTATTCATCTCTTTGTTCATTCTTTCCTTCATCAAACATACATTAGTTAAGCACCTTCTGTACGTGAAAGCACTTTGGAAAACACAGGTGAAGGATGAGAAGTTGTCTCTTCTTTCAAGGAGCTTTTATTTTTTATTGAATGTTCAAACAAGACATACCAATGTGGAATTTCATAAGACAAAAGCTCACTGAGAGTAATAGTGTGGCAGAGAGTATCAGAGGTGCGGCAGTCAGTGTGGGTGCTGACGGTAGGTAGGCTCAGGCGGAACATAAGAGGATTTTAACAGGGCTTTGTGGGACTCAAGGAAGAGTCTTAAAGCCTTTAGTCTCCACCTCAGTACCTCTATGGAGCAATGGACTGGACTGGACTGGCCTAGTGATTTCTCAATGAATTCTAGGACTATATAAAAACTAAATATATGTACCATTTTTTATTGAATACTTACAATCAGTTATTTCACATGTAATATCTCACAGAAACCCTACAATGAGATTGCTGAAATGAGTGTCATTTTTCATATTTTACATACGAAAATAAATGAAATTCCAAGAGGTGGAGTGACTTATCTAATGTCAGACACCTGGTGTTAGAGAAACTGGGATTCAAAGCCAGGCATTTCTGACATAAAATTCTAAGCTACTAACCTCTTTAAATAATGACATTAAGGGACTTAGCAGTGGTGCCTGCCTTGGGTAGAAACATTGTCCTGGTAACACCCTTGTGTTTTCTCAGATAACTGGTAGAACTTTCTCCCTCTTTTAAGAAGCTGCTTGACTTATAATAGGTTGTGTTTTCACAAGTGCTGCCTGCACTTAGTTACAGTATTGGCCTCTGAGGAAGTCTGAACAGAAGCGCTTTTGTTTTATCTTTCCTATGGAAAACCGTCTAATGACTTCTCATTATGCTTGGAATTAATTCTTTGAACTATATGGGCAAATGATCTGGCTTTTCCTACCTCTGATTTGATTTCTTACTATCCATCACTTACTCACTCTGCTCCAGTCACACTGGCTTTCTTTCTCGTCTTTGAATAAGCTTTGCTCTTCTCACCATAGGTTATTTGCCCTAGGTGTTCTCTCTGTTTAGAATCTTCTCCCCACAAGTCTTCACAAACTGGCTCCTTTTGTTAGTCAGTCTCAACAGAAATGTCAGATTCCTTTTCTGACCATGTCTCATAATGCCCTCCTACTCAATCTATAGAATATCATCTTATTTTATGATCATTGTAACACTCATCTTGTTGGTCTATTCACCCTCTGTCCACAGAATGCTTGGAAACTTTCACTGCCTTATGCAATGCTAGATAACCCCATGTCTTGGATAGTGTCTGGATCCTTAAATCTTTGCAAATGAATGAATAAACTCATGGAGATGAGCCCTCGTTCAGAAAGAAAAGTAGTAACGGTATGGTATATTTATTCATTATTTAATATCACCTATCTCTCAGGTATTATTTCTATTTATATTTCAAGATGAGAAAAATGACATTTAGAGATGCTCAAGGTCACCCAAGCAATAGAGCAGGACTACACACACCTTTTGACTCAAGCTCTATTGAGCTTTCAAAGCCACTACGCATGAGTTATGGCCCCCAAGTACAGTCTTAAGTGAGGTCAACACTGATTTTTCTCTCATGTGTTAGTATAGAAGTGAATGTCTCCACCAGATGGAAGGTGTCACCTCTGGGTCCAGGTTACTCATTCTGATTATTGCCATTTCCTCACCAGAATAAAGGGAGAAAGAGGGAAGGGAGGGCCACAGCTTCCTTGTGAAGATGTGATCAGGAAGATGTATACATCCCCTTCACCAGAGCTACAAGCTGGTGGATGTAACAGCTGGTTTGGAGAGTGTGTGCCCAATTAAAATTTGACAAATTCTATTACTAAAAGGAAGAAAGGGAGACTACATGTGAAGGATAGTAGACAAACTGTTAGGTCTAATAACAACCACTCTAAGTAAAGATTAGTATCATTTTCATTTTATATATGGAGAAATTGGGGCTCAAGGAGATTAAAGATCACATCATCAGTCAGGAATAGGACAGAACTCATGACAAGATTCCATTCCGGTCCCCCATTTCTTCATTATCATCTCTCTCTCTCTGTCTCTCACACACAAACAGACAGACACACACACACACACACACACAAACAGCACGGCTCAGTGTTCTGTGCTTAGATGGAATTTACTCCATTTTCATCCTTGGAATCTCATTTCAGCCTTAATCTATTAAGGAGAATTTAACCAACAAGACAAGGAATTAAGTAGAGGTGAGGGTCCTGAGGGCTAGACCTGGTCTGACCATCTACAGCAGAGCTTGCCTTCTCCTGGGTACAGTGGGCGCCTGGGGAAGCTGCCTCCAGGATAAGTGTGTTCTGATAAGTCAGAACCTGGATCTTGGTTGGAGAGGTTTGTAAATAATGAGTCACGAGTCCCTGGTTTCTGAGCAACAAGAACAAACAGGCCCTTAGTAGGTATGGTGGGCACATGTCTTATGTACTGGGATAATCCTTGTTTACAGCTGTTGTCCCAGTGTACTTATTAAAAGTGTCCCCCCCTCAAAATTGCCCTAGTTCAAATGATGAATTATATGGTCACCCTATCAATAGCCCTATGTTCCCATTGTTATTCAGCCTTAAAAACACTGGGGGCAAAGACCACACAGATGTTGGACAGCTAACTAAGCAGAAAAGGTACCTAAATAAGAGTCCCTGAATTTGACTGCCATTGTAAAGTCCTGGTAAGAAACTGATCAGCTGTCTAAATTAACAGTAATTCCATTCCTCTGGGTAAGCCAAAATAATCTAATTATAAAGGTTAATTTTATAATTCATTCTTAGATTACCAAAAGGAGTAAAAACGTCTTGGAGGGTGTTTTATGCTGCAGCATCATTAATGATTAAAATGTCTGGGCACAGAAGCATGTATAGTTACAAATTATTCAAACCACATAAGACTTTATAAAATTCCATCTATGAGAGGCATTCAATAAATAACCCAGAATTCATCTATTTCATGTCTATGCCCTTTGGTTTCAATGACATTCTCATTTTTCAAAACAATATTGAGTTACACTGCACATGGAGTTTCAGAAAAGTTCTTCCCAGTTAATCAAAATTTACTCAATTTGTAGCACAACAATTTTATTGCCCAGAGGTTGTTATTGACACTCTATATCTATGAACCTGGTTGAAAAAATCCTAGAGGGAGACTTGCAAAATGACAGTCCTCAAGTAACTTTGTTTTTCGGGAGGGATCAGAAGAATGAAATTAAAGATCAACACATGAAAGAAGTTTCTGCTTCTTGAAGTTAGAATGAAGTAAAGGACACACTCATTATCTAAGAATAATGGGCAAAAGAAAAAAACAGCAATCTAAAGTGAGCTCACTTAAAACAGAGAAAAAAATTGTACAATAAGTGAAAAGAAGTTTTCATAGGATTCAAGAAATTAAAACCTGCAGATTTTGGTGTAACTTTCCATCAAAACTGTACTTCAGCATGTACCATATTTCATTTGTTCTTTAAATGACCATAAAGAGGATTTCTTAATAAAAATGTATGAGGGCTTCATGAGTCTCCTCAGGGGAGTCTCCTCCATATGTCCATATCCAAATATTCTTAGCTATGCAGTCTCCATGTCCTTCTCTCCTCTCAGCTGTCAGTAAGTCTAACTCCACCAGGGCCTCATTTATCAAAGTCTTAGCTTGTGTGATTATAAGCAGTTTTCTAACATCACTTCCATCAACCTCATGAAATCCCTATCTTTGGTAAGATTTGCCTTTTCTCTTTGCAATCAATGTGTACTGTATTAACAATGAATTGCTGGTTATTCTAAACAACAAATGATCCTGGAATCCAATCAACAAAGACATTGATGTGCTGGGAATCAACACTGCATGGAGCAGAATATTTGAAAGGGAATAACTTTATTACTCTTTGGTCCATAGACAGTATCTTCCTTTGAAGGCCCCCACGGCAAAGGAGCAGGGCCTTAGGTAATAATCCCAGGCAGCCAGGACTCCCCGACTTTAGGTTTGAGCCCCAACTCCATCAACTTGATCTGTGACCTTGAGGTGGCCACTTCATCTCAATAATCTTACAAGCCTAAAACACCCAGATTCTTTTTCTGGGATCTAAGAAGTTCTGCATATATTTTTTAATGTGCGTGCTCTCAGGGAGTGTGCTCATGTTCTTTTCAACTCTCATTAAGAATCTAACCAGTAACCATGAAGTATCTCACATGATCTCTAAAGCTGCCTCCAGCTTTCACATTCTCTGATTTCTGATTTTCCCTGGGTAAAACTATCTATAGGGAATGAAAGTAGAAGCTTGAGTAAGGCCACGGTGGGGGGGGGGGGGGATCTGTAAATGGTTACCAGTAATTAGTGCTGAAATACACGTAGGTGGTCCATCAAATCTACCCAATGATCCACCTCCCGGCAAACCCTGGAAGCTTGTTTGGAGAAACTAAATTAAAGATTTTCAAGTTTGCTGTTTCAGAGATGGCAAAATGTTATAGAGAAGATTTAATGATGTATGTGCAAATTGTTAAAGAAATATTGGACACTCAGTTCAATCTAAGGATTTGAAACATCACTAAATAATTACCAACCTATTTTAGTAATTAATTAGGACTAAGATCATTGCAAATATCAGAGCTGGAAAGATAGAAAAGGACACATACTATCGGATGTGGACAGAGCAAATAGGGTTTCTGAAAGCTGTAGGAACTGGTCCTTTAATACAGCTATTCTAAATCTTGACATCGTCATAGCTATAACTTTATTAAATATCAAATTTACCTTCTGAACTTTAAAGAGGCCTCAATATGATGTTTTTGTAACAACAAATAGAAAAGAAAAATAGGGAAATTGCTTTGATGACATCAGTTCCACTTTCAAGACTCTTTAGAATCTTCTTCATTGGATTAAAAAAATCTGCGTCTCATTTATTCACTCATCAGGAATTCAGGATGGGGAAATCTGGTATGACATTATTGCATTAGTGTGTATAAAATCTTGACAATATTTGGCAGTGGAGAGTCTAAGGTCCAGGACTGCAGGAAAATCGTTTATATTTTTTATTTAGCATTCATAGGCAAATAGAACTTACCCCTCTATCAATGTGGGTCTTAAGAAGTGTATGGAAACACTTGAAGCAGTTATAGAGAGTATATTAACTCAAATATAATCAGAAATTAGAACACAAATCTTTGTTAAAGTGATTTACTGATGTACTTTCTCAGCCAGAGAAATTTTTTTTGTTTTTTAAAGGGGTTGGAGAGACCATTTGTTAGACTCCTGATCAGACCTGATTCCTTACAGGTATGAAAAAAGTCATATGAACAAAACAACCTAACCTGTCTGGAAAGACAAAGAGCATAGTTTACTAATTCTAGAATATGCTAGGATTAAGATTCAAATTGGACAGAAATAGTAAGTAACTGACAATAAGAAGAAATTACTTCTTATTGTCAAACTACCAGGAGCCTATGAAAATCACAGATTTTCCAAATGGCACCATGTGAAAGTAAATTAATAGTTTTGAAAGAGATTGATAGGTTGTCATGACCATGTAGTAGGGCTCATTTTGAACCTTAGTGGACATTTGCCCTCCCAGCATTCATCTTCCCTTCTTTCTCCTACTTTTCCACTGAGATCCTCCCTTCCCCACTGTTAGTCCATAGGTCTATGGAAGTCCATCCAGAGCTCCTCAGGTGTCCTTGTGCTCAAATATAGGACTCAGGCCTGACAAATTACAGCAGCTCTTCCTTTTAGTCACAGTGATTGGAAGAATAATGAGTACGACCACAGTATGGTAATAATATTGAATGTCTGGGCTGCTGGGGATGCAACTGAAAACAGTCCTCTTTCTCTAGACTCAAACCTAGGAGGGTATGATAATGTAATTGCTGTAGCAGCTGTACCAGGCACCATCTTGTGAAACTCGAGTATGATATATTGCTACCATCTGAGCCTCAGACCTCACTCCAGTTTAATCAAAAAGGTCCAGTTCTGAATCATGCACTGCATTTGTCATGTCTGAGAAGTCCCCATTAGTGTAGAACAGTTTCCCAGTTTTTCTTTGGCTTTCCTGACCTCGAATCTTTTGAAGATTATAGGCCAGTCACCTTTGGAATTTTCCTCAACTTGGGTTTTTCTGATATTTCCTCACAGTTGGATTGAGATTGTACATCTTTTGCAGGAATATCACAGAAGTTCTTCT
Organism: Martes martes; assembly: GCF_963455335.1. NCBI lineage: Eukaryota > Metazoa > Chordata > Mammalia > Carnivora > Mustelidae > Martes > Martes martes. Next base: position 36,340,607 of record NC_137892.1, on the reverse strand, counting down.
AAAGGCCTTGCCTCAGATGGCACAGGATCTCAATGTGTCTCACTGTTGGTATTTGTTCTCTTTGGCAACTTGAAAAGGTGACATCTGCCAGATGTTTTCACTATAAGCTTACCTTATTCCCCTTTGCAAATAATTAGTGCTCTGAGGAGAAGTACTTTGAAGTACTATTTTTTTTGTAAATTGAACTTCCATTTACTTATTTATATCTGAATGGATTCATAGTCTCCTATTTTGTTTCATGGGTTATAGTTTTTCATGTTCATTATTTCTTCTGAAGCACAAATTGTCCCAATTTAGCCTGTCTCACTTGTTTCTGAGTCTTTGTGACCTATCTTCATGATTTGCTGATCACTTATTTTTCTGGCTCTGTGCTGTAGAAAGATCCTGAAATCAACCCCACTGTGGACACACCGAATCTACAGCTGCGTTTGGAACAATTTCCTCTGAAAACTAGCTGAACTGCTCCTATGCATGGGCAAACAAGAAGAAGGCCACAATGAAGGGGCTGAGACACAATCTCACCTTAAACCACACGCTCAGCACAGCGACCCACAATCAGGAGGGAACTCACAAACCCAGAGCTTCAACCTGAGGAGTGAACTTTTCACATCCCACATCAGACACTCGAGATTTTTAAAGACCTGCACCTGACAAATGAGCCCCCAAAACATGAAAACCAATGTGGGACTCACTTTCTCAAGGTCCAAGAGGCTGTGGTGAACTGAGTGATGTCTCTTGAAGGGCTCATGTGTGGACTCACTCACTCCTAGGCCCAGTGCAGAAGCAGCTATTTGAAAAGTGCCCAGACCTTATGCAAAAGGGATTCATTTGCTGATCTTATTAAAGCATCAACCAGAGACGCAGGGTCTGTTGGGATACTCTCCAGGGATGAAGAAGATGGCAGGCACCTTTTTTAAGCTTTCACTCCACTTTGCTAAAGCTGGCAGAATGCTTTTTTTTTTTTTTTTTTAAACACTTTAATTCCCTTTCTCCTCAGTGGGTGGCATCTTTACCCTCTAACCAGCGGGTTCCATCTTTGCACTCTCCCTCTGCATCTTCTACAGGGGAGCTTTTATAGATGTCTGAAGCCCTGGTTCTTATGTCTGGTGCCCTGATTTTTGCAGCTGCAGGCCAGGGACGCCCCTTGATGATACAGTTCTGGAGGTCAGGGGAGTTTGCCTTCCTGGGTCTCCTGGGACTGTAATAATTGGAAAGATAGTTTTTGGCAGACTACCACCCTCCAGGGCATTGCACAGATAGCAGACTGAAATACAATGCCAGGTGTTCAAAGAAAGAGACCTATTTGCTTATTCTGGAGCCTGGGGGGCAGGGTTCAGGTTTGGAGCACATCTAGAGGCCTAAGGAGGGGTTCTCAGGGAACACTGACCAAGTGACACACCATTTCTGTGCTCCTCCTCTGCCACATTAGACCTTACCAGTTTCTAAGAAAGGAGATTATATGCTTGTCATATAATAATAATAATAATAAAATCAAGAGCCCTGATTTTTGTGACTGTTGCCCAGGGGATACCTCCAGATTACCTGGTCTGGTGGCTTCTAGGGCTTACACTTGCAGTCCCACAGGAATGTATGTATTTGCATACTCTACAAGCTGCTGCCTAAGAATCTGACTTCTAATCAGCTTGAATCTAGGTGCTTACTCAGATCTCCCTCTTTGGGATACTGACAAATCTTAGCACACCCTCAACTACTGGGTGCTACTAAAAACCAAATAGGCTGCTTGGACAATCATGAAAGCTTGAGAGACAATGAAAAGCTAGGACAAGGTAAATGATAAGGTTTATCTCCTACATGAGGCCACTCCTTGAAGATGAGGACAGATGGCTGTTTCATCTAATACATAAAGCAAACACAGAGAGTCAAGCAAAAAGAGGAAAAGAAGAACAAGATAAAATGTCAGGAAAAAATTTCATAAAATGGAGAGAATTATCTACTTGATAAAGAGTTTAAAGTAATGGTCTAAAGACAGTGACTAAACTTGGGAGAGGCATGGATAAACACAGCAAGAATCTCTTTCTCTTTCTTTCTTTCTTTCTTTCTTTTTTTCAAGACACTGAATACATTTTCATTGAGCCTTTTAGTTTACAACATGAGGTAAAAGGAAAGTCATTCAACTTTTCCTCTAATATCATAAATAAGACAGTAAGACAGTTGCCGCTTTTGTTCAACATAATACTGAAAGTCCTCACCAGGTAAATTAGGCAAGACAAAGAAATAAGCATCACAATTGGAAAGGAAGAAGTAAAATTGTAACTATTTACAGATGATATAATATTATATATAGAAAAACCCTAAAGACTCCACCAAAAAAGTGTTAGAACTAATCAAAGGATTTAGAAAAAAATCACAGGATACAAAATCAATATATAAAAATCTGTTGCATTTTTAATAACAAACTATCAGAAAGAGAAATTTAAAAAACAAACTCATTTAAAATTGAATCAAAAAGAATAAAATACCTAGGAGTAAATTTAATCAAGAAGGTGAAAGACATGTATGCCAAAAACTGTAAGACACTGATGAAAGTAATAGAAGACACAAACAAATGGACAGATATTCTGTAATCATGGATTGGAAGAATTAGTATTTGTTAAAATACCCATATCACTGAAAGCAATCTATAGATTCAATGCAATCTCTATCAAAATTCCAATGGCATTTTTGACAGAAATAGAACAAAAAATTCTAAACTTTGTATAGAACTGCAAACAACCATGAATACCCAAGGCAGTTTCGAGAAAGAACAAACTGGGGAGAGGGGTGCCTTGGTTGCTCAGTAGGTTAAGGGTCCAACTCATGATTTGGGCTCAGGTCATGATCTCATGGTCATGGGATCAAGCCCCACAAAGGACTCCATGCTCAGCATGGAGTCTGCTTGCGATTCTCTCTCTCCTCTCCCTCTACCTAGGCCCCTCGCCCTGCTCCCATTCTCTCTCTCAACTAAATAAATAAATATTATTTAAAAAGAACAAAGCTGGAAGCATCATGCTCCCTGATGTCAAATGGTACTAAAAAGCTATAATAATTGAAATGGTATTATAGTGTCATAAAAACAGATACATAGATCAATGAAACAGGAGAGCCCAGAAATAAATCCATGCATATATGGTCAATCGATTTACAACAGAGGAGCCAAGAATATACAATATGTAAGAGACAGTCTCTTTAATAAGTGGTGTTGGGAAAACTACACAATCACATGAAAAGAATAACGCAACCCCTATCTTAAAACATACACAAAAATTAACTCAAAATTGATCAAAAGATAACCTTGAACATAAGACCTGAAACCACAAAACTCCTAGAAGAAAACATAGATGGTAAGCTCCTTGACTTGTCTTCGAGATGAATTTTTGAATCTGACTTTAAAAACAAAGACAACAAAAGCAAAAATAAACAAGCAGGATTGTATCAAATAAAAAATCTTTTACACAGCAAAGGACATAATCAACAAATAGAAAAGGAAAACTACTGAAAGGGAGAAAAATTTTCAAATCGTATTTCTGATAAGGAGGTTATGTGGAAAATATATAAAGAACTGATACAACTCAGAAAGAAAATAAATAATCTGGTTTAAAAAGCAGAAAGGACCTGAATAGTCACTTTTTCCTAAAAAAAGATATACAGATAGCCAAAAAGTATATGAAAAGATGCTTAACATCACCAATCACCAGGGAAATGCAAATCAAAATCATGACATATAACCTCATGCCTCCTGTTAGAAATGCAATAACATCAGCATTTTTCATAGAACTGTAACAAACAATTCTGAAATTCATATGGAACCAGAAAAGACCCCAAATAGCCACAGTAATGTTGAATGTATGAATGAATGAATATATGAATAAATGAATGAATGAATGTATTATAAAGCTGTAATTATCAAGACTATATGGGTACTGGCACGAAAAGAGACACACAGATCAATGGAATGGAATAGAGGGACCCTCAACTCTATGGCCAACTAATCTTCAACATAGCAAGAAATAATATCCAATGGGAAAAAGATAGTATCTTCAACAAATGCTATAGAGAACACTGGACAATAATATGCTGGGCCACTTTCTTACACCATAAACAAAAACAAATTCAAAATGGATGAAAGGGAGGAAGGGGGCAAGATAGCAGAGGAGTAGGTGACTCTATTTCAACTGGTCTCTTGAATTGAGCTGGATATCTACCAGAGCACTCTGAACATCCATGAAACCAGCCTGAGATGTAAGATTATACACTTCTGGATCTCTATGGGGGCAGAGGATCATCAGTTGAGAGGTACAAAAAATGGAGTTGGGATTGAGCAGAAAGATATGGGATGATAAACAGAAGGGGAGGGAGCCACCAGAAGCAAGCCATTGGAAAGTAATACCCCAAAGGAAAAGTGCCCTGTGCTTGGGGACCAGCGATAGCTTGGAGACCAGTGGATGTGAGATGGGAAGGGACTGATAACAGCACTCAAACAGAACAAAGGGACTTAAGGGACAATTGCTGGGACCAGGTGGTCACAGGCATGGACCTAAGCCCATGGCCCCAGAATGGCTGCAGCTGCAGCCCGCCAGCATCTGAGAGGACCCAGCATGAGTCAGTGGTCCTGGGAATAGCAGACCCTGAGGCCAGGCTTGCCTGGATAGGTACTGCTCATGATGTTGGTGGCACGGGGGGTGTAGAGACAAGCAGGGGTCTAGGTTGACCACTGAGAGAGTCACTGGGGGCACACAACGCCTGTGGGAGGCTGTAGTATTCAATGGGGCTTGCAGCGGGGAGACTGTGTGTTCTGGAGGATTCAGAGAAAAGCAGTCTTTGGCTTCTCTCTGAGGCAGAGGTCAGGGTGCAGACAGTTTATTTTGCTCTGACCCTCCAAAAAGCCACCAGAGAACAAAAGCCTCCAGAGAACTAAAGCCAGAAAAACCGGTTTCCACAGAGCCCAGCTCTTTGATACAGGGCAGGGCAACTTTGCCCAAGCAGGACAGACTGAAAAACAATGAGACAGGCCCCTCTTCTAGAAGACAAACTGAAAGAACAAGTGGACAACAACCACAGGGTCCCCATAATACTGCAAAACCCCAACACCAGGGGGAAAACAGTATATTAAGCTCCTGGTATTTCCTCACAGCCTATATATTTCTTAGATACAACTCTTCTCTCTCTTTTAAATTCCTTCTCATGATTCTTTTTTTTTTTTTTTTTGCTCACTTATCATCTCAACTAGATGTTTAATATAACATATTCCATAGTAACTTTTTAACTCGAACTTTTTCATACATATACTTTTTTTCTTTCCCTTGTTTTTATATATATAGATATAAGCTTCAGTGTAGTCCTTTTTCCCTATTCAATATTACCTTTATATATATATATATATATATATATATATATATATATATATATATACACACCAGTTTTAATTTCCCTGTATCTCTGGAAAGTTGAGTTCTCTAACAAAGATAACAAGATACACTGGGAAGAACTGAAATACCCTTTCTCGCCCATACTGAGGGATTATAACAACCTTCCCATCACCCAACCTTTTTATTAATTTTTTTCTTTTTCTTTTGTCAGTCTTTTTGTTTGTTTGTTTTTGTTTTTGTACTTTATGAATCTTACTCTTAGGGCTCATTTTAGCTGAGGTTTTTGTTTTTTTCTTTTTTCTTTTTTTTTTCTTTTCCTTTTGGCGGTGACTCCTGATTGCTTCAAAACTTCCCAGGGTGCACCCTGCCTGGATAGTGTTTGATGTTTTTGGCTGTACATCTGCTCAACCACAACTCAACAGAATGACAAGGAGAAGGAATTCCCAGAAAGAAAAGATGTAGAGACAATGGCCTCTCCAGCAGTTCTAATGGATACGGAGCTAAGCAAGATGTCAGAAATAGACTTCAGGGTGGCAGTTATGAAGACAATAGTCAGACTGGAGAAAACTATTAATAGCAATATAAATTTGTTAAGGGCAGAAGTGAGAGCAGATCGGGCAGAACTTAAAAATGCTATTAATGAGGGGCGCCTGGGTGGCTCAGTAGGTTAAGCCTCTGACTTTGGCTCAGGTCATGATCCCAGGGTCCTGGGATAGAGCCCCCTGCTCTTTATCTGCCTGCCTCTCTACCTACTTCTGCCTACTTGTGATTTCTCTCTCTGTCAAATAAATAAATAAATAAATCTTTTTAAAAATGCTATTAATGAGATATAATCTAATCTAGATACTCTTAAGAGTTAGGTTAAATGAAGCAGAAGAATAAATTAGTGATGTTGAAAAACTGATGGAAAAGAAGGAGCTGGAGGAGGCATGGAACAAACAGCTTAAAAGTCATGAAAACAGAATTAGAGAAATAAATGATGCTATGAAACATTCCAATGTCAGAATTACTGGGATCCCTGAGGAGGTGAAGAGAGAGAGAAAGAGAGAGAGAGGACTAGAAGATATATTTGACCAAATTGTAGCCAAGAACTTCCCTAGTCTGGGTAATGAAACAAGTAATCATGTCCTAGAGGCAGAGAGGACACCCACCAAGATCAATGAGGGCAGACCAAGCTCCAGGCATGTAATAGTAAAACTCGCAAACCTTAGAGCCAAGGAAACAATTTTAAGGGCGGTTAGGGGGAAGAGATTCCTTATGTACAGAGGGAGGAACATCAGAAAAATGGCAGACCTGCCCACAGAGACCTGGAAAGCCAGAAAGGACTGGCAAGACATATTAAGGGTACTAAATGAGAAGAATATGCAGCCACAATTATCCAGCAAGGCTGTCATTCATAATAGATGAAAACATAAGACGCCCCTTGGACTGGCAGAGACTGAAAGAATATGTGACCACTAAGGCGGCCCTGTAAGAAATATTAAAGAGGGGCTCTATAAAAGGAGAAAGACCCCAAAGTGATACAGAACAGAAATATATAGATAGAATCCATAGAAACAAGGACTTCACATGCAACATGATGACAATAAAATCTTATCTATCAATAATCACTCTCTAGTGAATGGCCTAAATGCTCCCATAAAATGGTACAGGTTGCTGAATGGATAAAAAGACAGGGCCCATCCATATGCTGTCTATAAGAGACCTAAAGATACATCCAGACTGAAAATGAAGGGATGCAGAACTATATTTCATGCCAATGGACATCAAAAGAAAGCTGGGGTAGCAATTCTCATTTCAAACAAATTAGATTTTAAGCTAAAGACTGTAGTTAGGGATACAGAAGGACACTATATCATTTTTTAAAATTTATTTCTTTTCAGTTTTCCAGCATTCATTGTTTATGCACCAAACCCAATGCTCCATGCAATATATGTCCTCCATAATACCCATCACCAGGCTCACCCAACCCCCACGCCCCTCACCTCCAAAACCCTCTGTTTCTCAGAGTTCACAGTCTCTCATGGTTTGTCTTCCCCTCCGATTTCCCCCAGCTCACTTCTCCTTTCCATTTCCCAATGTCCTCTGTATTATTCCTTATGCTCCATAAGTAAGTGAAACCATATGATAATCGACTCTCTCTGCTTGACTTATTTCACTCAGCATAATCTCTTCCAGTTCTGTCCATGTTGATACAAAAGTTGGGTATTCATCCATTCTGATGGAGGCATAATACTCCATTGTATATACGGACCATATCTTCTTTATCCATTCGTCCATTGAAGGGCATCTTGGTTCTTTCCACAATTTGGCTATTGTGGACATTGCTGCTATGAACACTGGGGTAGAGATGGCCCTTCTTTTCACTACATCAGTATCTTTGGGGTAAATACCCAGTAGTGCAATTGCTGGATCATAGGGTAGCTCTATTTTTAATTTAAGGAATCTCCACACTGTTTTCCAAAGTGGCTACACCAACTTGCATTCCCACTAATAGTGTAAGAGGGTTCCCCTTTCTCCACATCCTCTCCAACACTTGTTGTTTACTGTCCTGTTAATTTTGACCATTCTCACTGGTGTAAGGTGGTAATCAATGTGGTTTTGATTTGAATTTCCCTGGTAGCTAATGATGAACATATTTTCATGTGTCTGTTAGCCATTTGTATGTCTTCATTGGAGAAGTGTCTGTTCCTGTCTTCTGCCCATTTTTTGACATGATTATCTATTTTGTGTGTGTTGAGTTTGAGGACTTCTTTATAGACCTTGGATATCAGCCCTTTGTCTGTGCCACTTCATCATTCTTAAAGGGTTTATCCAACAAGACGATCTAACAGTTGTAAATATCTATGCCCCCATGATGGGAGCAGCCAACTATATAAGCCAACTGTTAACCAAAATAGAGACATACTGATTATAATACATTAATTGTAGGAGAGCTTAACAGTCCACTCTCAGCAATAGACAGATCAACTAAGCAGAAAATCAACAAAGACACAAGAGCTTTGAATGACACACTGGACCAGATGGACCTCAGATATACACAGAACATTCCACCCTAAAACAACAAAATAGTCATTCTTCTCAAGTGTGTATGGAACTTTCTCTAGAACAGACCACATACTGGGTCACAAATCAGGTCTCAACCAATGCCAAAAGACAGATTATTCCCTGCATATTCTCAGACCACAATGCTGTGAAACTGGAACTCTATCACAAGAAAGTTTGGAAGAAATTTGAACACACGGAAGCTAAAGACCATCCTGCTCAAGAATGTTTGGGTCAACCAGGAAATCAAAGAAGAACTTAATCAATTCATGGAAACCAATGAGAATGAAGACACATTGATCCAAAACCTATAGGACATGGCGAAGGTGGTCCTAAGGGGGAAATACATAGCCATCTAAGCCTCACTCAAAAACACAGAAAAATCTCAAATACACAAACTATCTTTACACCTTAAATATCTGGAGAATCAGCAACAAATTAAAATTAACCTACACATGAGAAGGGAAATAATTAAGGATAGAGCAGAGATCAATGAATTAGAAATACATTAAGGAAACTAGAAGCTGGTTCTTTGAAAGAATTAACAAGATCAACAAACCACTGCAGACTTATCCAAAGATAAGAGAAAGGACCCAAATCAATAAAATTATGAATGAAAGGGGAGAGATCATGACTAACACCAAGGATAGAAATACAATTATCAGAAATTATTATCAACAGCTATATTACAATAAATTAAGCAACCTGGAAGAAGCGGATGCATTTCTGGAAATGTATAAACTACCAAGACTGAAACAGGAAGGAATCGACAACCTGAATAGACCAATAGCCAGTTATGAGATTGAAGCATAACCTTCCAAAACACAAGAGTCCAGGGCCTGATGGATTCCATGGGGGAATTCTACCAAACATTCCAAGAAGAAATAATACCTATAATCCAGAAGCTGTTTCAAAAAATTGAAACAGAAGGAAAACTTCCAGACTCTATGAGGCCTGCATTACTTTGATTCCAGGTAATGATCCCATTACCTTGATCCTTGATACCTTGAAAGGTATCAAGACCCCACCAAAAAGGAGAATTTCAGACCAATATACCCGGTGAATCCAGATGCCAAATTCTTAACAAGATCCTAGCTAATAGGATCTAACAGTAGATTAAAAGATTTATCCATCATGTCCAGGTGGGATTCATCCCTGGGATGCAAGGGTGGTTCAACATTCACAAATCAAACAATGTGATAGAACACACAAGAGAAGAGAAAAAAACCATAGGATCCTCTCAATTAATACAGAAAGGGCATTTGACAAAATACAGCATACTTTCCTGATTAAAACATTTTAGAGTATAGGGATAGAGGGAACATTCCTCAACTTCATAAAATCCATCTATGAAAAACCCACAGTGAATATCATTCTCAATGGGGAAAAACTGAGAGCCTTCCCATTGAGATCAGGAACATGACAAGGATGCCCCCTTTCACCACTATTGTTTGACACCGTACTAGAAATCCTAGCAATAGCAAATAGACAACAAAAAGAAATAAAAGGTATTCAAATTGGCAAAGAAGAAGTCAAACTCTCTTTCTTCACAGATGACATGATACTCTATGTGGAAAACCCAAAAGTCTCCATCCCCAAATTACTAGAACTCATACAGCAATTCAGTAATGTGGCAGGATACAAAATCAATGCACAGAAATCAGTTGCTTTCTTATACACTAACAATGAAACTGTAGAAAGAGAAGTTAGAGAATTGATTCCATTTACAGTAGCACCCAAACCCATAAGATAACTTGGAATAAACCTAGTCAAAGAGGTAAAGGATCTATACTCTAGGAATTACAAAACACTCATGAAAGAAACTGAAGAAGACACAAAAAGATAGAAAAACATTCCATGCCCATGGATTGGATGAAAAAAAGTATGAAAATGTCTATGTTGCCCAGAGCCACCTATACTTTAAAATGCCATCCCAATCAAAATACCATTGACATTTTTCACAGAGTTGGAACAAACAATCCAATATTTGTATGGAACCAGAAAAGACCCCAAATTGCTAAGGAAATGTTGAAAAAGAAAAAAACAAACCTAGGAGCATTATGTTGCCTGATTTTAAGCTATATGACAAAGTTGTCATCACCAAGATATCATGGTACTGGCACAAAAACAGACATATAGACCAATGGAACAGAATAGAGAGCCCAAAAATGGACTCTCAACTCTATGGTCAACTAATCTTCGACAAAGCAGGAAAAAATATTCAATGGAAAAAGGACAGTCTCTTCAATAAATGGTGCTGGGAAAATTGGACAGCTATATACAGAATAATGAAACCGGACCACTCTCTTACACCATACACAAAAATAAACTCTAAATGGATGAAAGACCTCAATGTGAGAGAGGAATCCATCAGAATCCTATAGGAGAACAAAGACAGTAACCTTTTCGACATCAGCCACAACTACTTCTTTCAAGACACACCTCCAAAGGCAAGGGAAACAAAAGAGAAAATGAACTTTTGGGACTTCATCAAGATAAAAAACCTTTTGCACAGCAAAGGAAACATTCAACAAAACAAAGAGGCAAACTACCGAATGGGAGAAGAAGATATTTGTAAATGATACTGCAGACAAAGGGCTGATATCCAAGATCTATAAGGAACTTCTAAAACTCAACATCTAAAAACCAAATAATCCAGTCGAGAAATGGGCACAAGACACAAACAGACACTTCTCCAAAGAAGACATACAAAGGCTAACAGATAACATGAAAAAGTGTTCATCATCATTAGCAATCAGGGAAATTCAAATCAAAACCACTCTAAGATATCACCTTACACCAGTTAGAATGGCAAAAATCAATAAGGCAAGAAACAGAAAATGTTGGAGAGGATATGGAGAAAAGGGAACCCTCTTACACTGTTGGTGGGAATGCGAACTGGTGCAGCCACTTTGGAAAACAGTGTGGAGGTTCCTCAAAAAATTAAAAAATAGAGCTATCCTATGACCCAGCAATTACACTACTGGATATCTACCCCAAAGATACAGATGTAGTGAAAAGAAGGGCCATATTCACCCCAGTATTTATAGCAGCAATGTCCACAATAGCCAAACTGTGGAAAGAACCAAGATGCCCTTCAACAGATGAATGGATAAAGAAAATGTGGTCCATATATATGATGGAATATTACTCAGCCATCAGAAAGGATGAATACCCAACTTTTGCATCAACATGGATGGGACTGGAGGACATTATGCTAAGTGAAATAAGTCAAGCAGAGAAAACCAATTATCATATGGTTTCACTTATTTGTGGAACATAAGGAATAGCATGGAGGACATTAGGAGAAGGAAGGGGAAAATGAAGGGGGAGAAATCAGAGTGGGAGACAAACCATGAGAGAAGAGACTATGGACTCCAGGAAACAAACTGAGGGTTTTAGAAGGGAGGAGGGTGGGGAGATGGGTTAGCCTGGTGATAGGTATTAAGGAGGGCAAAGATTGCATGGCACACTGGGTGTTATACCCAAACAATGAATCATGGAACACTACAACAAAAACTAATGATGTACTGTATGGTGACTAACATCACACAATAATAAAACAAAACAAACAAAAACAAAATGGTTGGAAGACCTAGATGTAATACAGGAATCCATCAAAATCCTAAGGGAATGTAGGCAGCAACCACTTGGACCTTGGCCACAGCAACTTCTTGCTAGACATGTCTCCAAAAGCATAGGAAACAAAAGCAAAAACGAACTACTGACTTCATCAAGATAAAAAGTTCCTGCACAGTGAAGGAAACAATCAACAAAACTAAAAGTCAACCCACAGAATGGGAGAAGATATTTGCAAATGATATTACAGATAAAGGGGTGGCATCCAAGATCTATAAAGAACTTCTCAAACTTAACAACCAAAAAACAAATAATCTAGTCAAGAAATGAGCAGAAGATATGAACAGACATTTCTCTGAAGAAGACATACAAATGGCTAACAGACACATGAAAAAGTGCTCAACACTACTCAGCATCAGGGAAATACAAATCAAAACCACAATGAGATACCACCTCACACTGGTCAGAATGGCTAAAACATTTTTTTTTTTTAATTTTATTTATTTGACAGAGAGAGAGCAAGCAAGCAAGCAAGCACAAGCTAGAGGAGCAGCAAAGGGAGATGGACACAGGGTTCAATCCCACGACCCCGAAACATGACCTGAGCCTGAGGCATATGCTTAACCAACTGAGCCACCCAGATGTCCCCAGAATGGCTCAAATTAACAACTCAGGAAACAACAGATGTTAATGAGGATGCAAAGAAAGGCGGACTCTCTTACACTGTTGGTGGGAGTGCAAACTGGAGCAGCCGCTCTAGAAAACAGTATGGGTTCCTCAGAAAGTTAAAAATAGAGCTACCGTATGACCCAGCAATTGAGCTACTAGGTATTTTATCCAAAGGATACAAAACAGTGATTCAAAGGAGCACATGCACCCCAGTGTTTATAGCAGCAATGTCCACAATTGCCAAAATATGGAAAGAGCCCAGATGTCCATGGACAGATGAATGATTAAAGAAGATGTGGTATATACAGACAATGGAATATTACTCAGCCATCAAAAAGAATGAATGCTTGCCATTTGCAATGGTGTAGATGGAACTAGAGGTATTACACTAAGTGAAATAAATCAGAGAAACACCATGTGATTTAACTCATGTATGGAATTTAAGAAACAAAACTGATGAACATAGGGGAAGGGAAGGAAAAATAAAATAGGATAAAAACAGAGAGAGGGGCAAACCATAAGAGACTGTTGACTATAGGAACAAACAGGGTTGCTGTAAGGGAGGGAGTTGGCAGGATGGGGTAATGGGGTGGTGGGCATTAAGGAGGGCACTTGATGTAATGAGCACTGGGTGTTATATGCAACTGATGAATCACTAAATTCTACCCCAGAAACTAATAGTATACTACATGTTAACTAATTTGAATTTAAATTTAAAAAAAGAGAAAAAACCACAAAAAAATCACATACAAAGAAAAAATAAGAAATGCTATCATCAAAAAGATAAGAAATAATAAGTGCTGACAAGGATTCAGAGAAAAGGAAACCCTTACTCTTGGTGGGAATATAAACTGGTGCAGCCACTATGGAAAACAGTATGGAGTTTCCTCAAAAGTTGAAAAACAGAACTTTCATATGATGCAGCTCTTCCATTTCTGGGTATTTATCTGGAAAATATGAAAACTAATTCTAAAAGATATATGTACCCCCATGTTTACTGCAGCATTATTTATAATAGCCAAGACATGGAGGCAACCTAAGTGTCCATCGACTGATGAATGAATAAATATAATGTATAAACACACACACACACTGGGATACTATTCAGCCACAAAGAAGAAGGAAATCTCGTTATTTGCAACAACATGGATGAATCCTAGAGGGCATTATGTCAAGTGAAATAAATCAGACAGGAAGGACATAAACCATACGATCTCACTTCTGTGTGAAATCTAAAACAGCTCAAAAACCAAAATGCAAGAAAGCCCCAAGCTCAGAGATATAGAAAAATGACTGGTGGTTGGCAGGGGTGGGAGGGCCTTGGGGTATAGGCAAAACAGGTACACAAAGTTAAAGAGTACAAACTCACAGTTGTAAAATAAATAAGTCCTGGCAATAATGCACAGTATTGTGCTCTAGTGAATAATACTATACTGCATATTTGAAAGTTCCTAATACATTTTTAGAGGCATCATCCCAAGGAAAAATAAATTTGTAACTGTGTATGACACAAACATTAACTAGGCTTATTGTGGTCATCATTTCACAATATATGCAAATATATGTTGTTTGAATCATGATGCCATATACCTGAAAGTAATGTTATAGGTCAATTATAACTTATTTAAAAAAATGTAACCCAAATGTGTAAAAAATGGTAACAGGCAAGTTTTATTGGAGTGCTTACAATTGGGAACTTTGAGAGGATATGAATAAATAGCACTCCTTTTCTCTGATCAAATTCTAAACAAACTGAGAAATAAGACAAAAGAGTGGCTGATAGTGGCCAAAGTAGCACCTTATTACAGATAGAGGCGAGGGGCGGGAAATGGCTTGTTTCTATGAGCAAATACTTCTCTCCAGGACCACCCCTAGGATGGGCAAGACCCTGGAAAATATTTTTGTTGGGCTCTTGTCTATATAGACAATTTGAATTTAAAAATATTATAACATTCATGGGACCAAGTGCAGTATTATGATTTATCAATCAAGATTTAGAACAAATAATGTGTAGAGAAGACGTACTTACATACTTGTTTGTGGTCCTGTCAGGGCACGTGAGGATTTTTCATACAATTCAGGCATCACTTCTTCCTGTCCAGGTCCATGTTCTTTATTGTCCTATGTGATGTTCCTAGCTAATTTCATATCTCTCACACTGAGGTAATGAGAATAGCATTATTACTCATGATGCCATGGCCTTTCAGAACCTGTTTGTATTGAAACAATACAGGTCGTCTTGTCTCTGCAGTTCCCTAATTCCATTTACTTAATGCTGGTTACATCATTATCTCTGATGCTGCATCACCCAACGTGTCACCTGAGAATAGCAGCATCCAATGATAGACTATATCAAAGGTCATTGCTGTGCTTTGTTGATGATGACCACATATGTGACTCTCATTGAGAATATGCAGGAAAATATGAATAATTTCATTTTCCAAATTCATTACATGTAGTGTTGTGAATCTTACAGCATAAACAGAACATCATGTCTCCCAACTACATCCTCTCTTGAATTCCTTAGGCTATATTCTCTGCATTTCTAGAATGTCCTCTCTTTCCATGGGGACAGCACCCCTGCCTTCCACACACCATGAGCAGGGAGAAAGGGTGACAAGCAGTTCCCTCATGCAGTACGGTTTAAAACCAACTGGTGAGAGCATTGCATCGTCCCTGTTGGAGGCAGGAGACGGCATGATGGAAAGGGCCTGCTGGTGTTGTGGAGGAATGGTCTCACGTGTCCTCCGAGGGGATGGGCATACCTGATGGGAGTTGGCACCCTGCGTGCTAGCGGTGGGGGTGGAACAAGGGAAAGGACACCTGCGGCCCCCACCTTGAGTCAGGTAGACCAGGTGGCACTTTTTGGTGATGTAGGTCCACACATGGAGCTCAAGCCAAGACCTCAACTTGGTTTGCCTCTGATCCAAATCAGCTTGATTTTAGGGGCCCGATCTTGCCTACTCTTGGAAAAGAAACATCCTGCCCGTCAGCGGGAGACTTGCTGCCGAGGACGCCGTTCTGGAACCAGAGCCTGGCTGCGGGATCCCGGAATGCCCGCACGCGTGGGAGTCCGAGGCAGCCCTGAGAACGTCCCTTTGAGCTCACGTGCAGGGGAGAGGAGCAGAGGGCACCCCGGAGACAGACCCAGGGGTGGCGCCCACACTCACCCCTGCTCAGATGGCACCACCTGCCAGGCCAGTTCCAGGCCCTGGAGGGGGACTTGGAGAAAGGGACCTCCCGTTTTGAGAAGGGGACTTGGAGGCGCGGGACCCCCCTGCGTTGGGGGTAGGGGGGAGGTGTGAGGGCAGTGCCTCAGTGGTGAACCCCAGAGTTAGCGTGACCGAGCGGTCCTTCCAGCGTTAGCAGTCTCCAAGCAGCGCTGCCCTGGGGAGAGCAGAGGCAAGGGCTCACTTCTCAGCGAGGAAAGGAGCTTTCGCTTGACTCACCTTAATTCTAACCAGAAGTGAGGGATGGAGAGAGCCCAGGCGTGTCTCAGCAGTAGGGTTCCCTCCCCGTGCACGGAAACCCGGGGGGGTGCAGACTAAGTGTTCCCACCTCACCCAAACTGTGTACCTGACAGGATTCTAAGGACTGCGCATGTCTGAACTCGCTCAGCCCCACAAGAGACGTGCCACCTGCCCCCTGTTTTATAGATGGAGGCAGCAGACACCTGGAGGTCAAGTAAGCTACCCGCGAGCTCACAGCTAGTACGTGGTCAGATGTGGGATTTAAACTCCGGCAACCTGGCTGAGGGAGGAAAGAAAGAGCAAACAAAGAAGAAGAAGGAAAGAGGAGAGGAGAGTAAGAGCAGAGGAGAGTAAGCAAAGGCGAGGACCTGTTGCCTCTGGAGTAACGGGCAGGCTCGAGCGTGTCAATATTGCCGCAGCTTCCCTCTTTTCAGGCTCTTTCAAGAAAGTTTGCCCAGAACAACCTTAAATTTGAAAAGAAAAAATATTCTTCCCGGGTGCAAAGAACCTTATCCTCACCTTGGTAGACATCATCTTCGACATTAACAGGTCACTAAGGAATGCTGTTACCCAATTTACAAGGCAAAATGTTCTCTTCATTGTGATCTTTTTTCCCCACCCAGCAGGTTTCCTGCTCAGGACCATGATGCAATCACCGGGCTCCTAGGGATTATTAATCAGTATTGTCATACTTAAAAAGCCCCAAATTTCACCCTGTACTTTGATTTTAATAGCAGGCCTGCTGCAGAGCAAGCCGTCGGGAATGCCAAGGCAGGCTGGACTCTGGTCTAGAATAGAAGAGATGCTCTTAACCTTCAAGCCCAGAGCTGAAGAAACAGGGTTTCCCATGACGCCTTCTGCTGACTTTGCAGGGGTGAACTGTGGTGGCAGCAACCAGACCAGAGGTTAGATGGTGGAATTTTCTGCAGAGAGAGTCCAACCAGAGAAGAACAAGCTCATTTTTTTCAGACATGAATTATGGATGTCTTCCTGAATGCAGCGTGACACAACTTTCTCAGTGATTTGAGAGCAGAGCATTACAACAATGCAGTCTATTAAAGCATAGAGGAAAGGAAGGTTCTCTTGCTTCCCAGGTGAAGGACTGTGGCACATCCCCCTGTGAGCAGAGACGTGGTGGGGAGTAATGAAGTAGAGCTGTGAGTGGGGACAGATCTCAGGCCCCTACCCTGCCTTTCCTGAACCTCAGGTGGATATACATTCCCAGTCCTGCCACTCGCTTTCTGACCCAATATTTAACAGTATCCCCTGCAGCCAACTGATCAGAGGTGAGGAGCTACGCAAAGCCCACCTAGTGCCTTTGACTGTGGGAGACCCATAGGGTTTTAGGAGGGCCTCTGAGAATGAGTCAGGTTGTGGAGGTTGAAGTCAACTTTCCTAGGGGATGCTGCACTTTTTTGAGGCAAAGGTACAATTATACCTACACAAATACACACATGTGCATTTTTTGCTAATATGATAAAATGTTAATAATTCTTAAATTTTTTAAAGCCATAAAGGTAGATGATGGATACACAGGGGTTTGTTATATAGTCTTCAAATTGCTCATGTATTTTTGAAATGTTATTAAAATGTTGAGTTTTTTTTTTTAATATTGACATATCTTTTTAAAAATCCCTTAGAAGGTTAACATTTGTGCTCTGCAAATGTGGCAAATACCTGTGGAGAAAGTCTCAGTGGCTGGAACCTAGAGAACCACTGACATTTGCTTTTGTTTTCTGTCTCATTGTAGTTCTCCTGCTCTCCTGCTCTGCACACCCGTTCTCTCTCCCCATGTCAAGACTTTCCTAGCTTAAAACTGACCCCAAAATGGAAGCAAAAATAAAAGGAACTCACAAGTAAATGTCTTGATCTGCTCATTTGTCACTATTTTCCCCCTTGGTGGGCTTGCAGCTGAGGACCTATGCACAAAGCAGGCAAATGCAACCAATTTCTCATTTCACCTTAGCAGCTGTTCTGATTCACCAAAGGATTACACTGGGCAAGAAAGTAGGAGCACAGCTTTTGGCCAAGTAGGACAACTGTTTGTGGTCAGAACACCTGGATTTAAGTCCTAGCTCTAGCACTTTCTGGCTGTGCGCACATGGGCCAGCCACTGCCTCCTCCTAAAGGGATGTCATGTATCAGTGATTTAATCGTTAACTATTCAATGATCCTAAGTACAAAGCAGTCTATAAATACATAAGCTCCTTCTGCCAGGTTGCTTTGGCAATGCTCTCCCAGCCTCCATGGTATCTGTTACTGGAGATGATGAGGCCATGGGTTTTCATTAACCAAAAGGATTAGCTGTCTGGGACGAACTAGGGCAGAGCAAGACCATGTAGAGTGGATTTAGCACAAATAACAGGAGGGACTCAATATTTACACCGATTCAGTTATTTGTTTTCTACTTAGGCCTTACCAGTCCGTAAAAATACACCAGGCTTCCTTTGACCACATCACTGATCTTGCTTGGAGATGTGGATAGTGGTCACTGACGCTGTGGGGGCCACAGACGCTGATAAGAGAAAAAAATGGTGGAGACAGAGTTCTCTCCATAGTGGATCTGAGAGTTACATAAACATCTGCACCTGCTGAGATCATGTTTTGCAGGTAGGAGAATAAAGTGAGGTAATATGTTTAGGCTCCTCTCTGGGCTTATTCTCTGTGTAATACGGTTAATTCCCAACTTCCAAATCATTTTTGATCCAGATGTAGTGTTTTCATCTCCACTGAAACAGTGTTACAAAGGGTTACTGAACTTGCAGGTGAGTCTGCAAGGACTATCAGTACTGCAGCTGGAAGTTATCTTATCGATACTTGAGTGTTAACTCACTCACCTGGGCAGGAGGCAATATAACAGAGCATTGGAGTCAAATCCTGACTCCCCTACTTCCTAGCTATGTATGTGGCCCTTGGCAGCTACTGAACTTTTGATGCCTTTTATAGATTAGAACAGTCTACCTCTTACAATTTTTTAAAAATATTTTATTTATTTGACAGACAGAGATCATAAGTAGGCAGAGAGGCAGGCAGAGAGAGAGGAGTGGAAAGTAGGCTCCCCGCTGAGCAGAGAGCCTGATGCAGGGCTCCATCCCAGGACCCTGAGATCATGACCTGAGCCAAAGACAGAGGCTTTAACCCACTGAGCCACCCAGGTGCCCCTACCTCTAACAATTTTTATTAGGATTAACCAAGATGATGCATATAAGTCTACCTATAAAATTTCCTGGCATATAGTATGCACTCAACAAATATTAGCTGATTTACTCACTATCCTACATCTTTCTTTTCCTCCTCTGTTCTTTATAACCCAAACAGCATTCAGCTCTTGTGAGTTACAATGTAGCAAATTTGACAGTTTGACAGTGGTGCTTACTCCTTGTCAAGCCCCAAGTAAGGCAGTTTCCAGGTCTGTTATTTCTGGCCCACTAGCACAGTAACCAAAACGTGTAAGATATTTTGACCCAGATGCCGCACAGCCAGCAGGAAAGCCAAGCTTCAGAACTGCCTACTTCTTGTTCCAATATCAGGTAAAAACACACTGAAGGCTTATGTGTATGTGCCACAGAACACCAGGGTTAGAAGGGAAAGAGAATAAAAATACAGCACAGGAAGGAAGGTAAAACACTTTTAAGTGTTGCTGTTTCCCTCCATTCTGCTCAGCCCCATCTCTGGAAAATCAATTTTCCAACTTCTCTGATTGTGAGATACCATGACCTGCTGCTGGGAGCCACAGGGCCAATCCCTCCAAAGAGATCTTCAACCTGTACATATAGCACCATCGCTATAGGTTCTTTCAGCTTGAGGGGATTTGGGAGAGCTAGTCACCTTGGGACTCAGTATCTGTTGCTCTTTCTTGGTTTGGTTTGTTTCTAGCTTTGATAACCATAGAAGAGCTTTTTTTTTTTTTTTTTTTTTAAGATTTTATTTATTTATTTGACAGAGACAGATCACAAGTAGGCAGAGAGGCAGGCAGAGAGAGAGGGGGATGCAGGCTCCCTGCTAAGCAGAGAGCCAGATGCGGGGCTCGATCCCAGGATCCTGGGATCATAACCCGAGCTGAAGGCAGAAGCTTTAACCCACTGAGCCACCCAGGTGCCCCCATAGAAGAGTTCTTAAAGCTCTGTGAGCCAGGCATTCCCTGGGCCGAGATGAAACCCTTCCCATCTAGTGATTCCAGTGGCTTGGGAGGGGTGGACGGGCATGGAATAGAGCCTCTTCACGGCAATGGAGACTTCAGGAGGTCAGAGAATTTGAATATCTTGTTTATAGTTGTGCCAGAGCAGCACTTGGTAAATGTTTGTTAAGCAGATAGTAGCTTGGGATATTGCAAACAGGTCATCTGTTGGGTTTGCTGAAGCCATTTTATCAGCAGATTCTGAAAGGATGCCAGGCTGATATGTCCTAATATACTATTTCCAAAAGTGGACTAATTTCTATTAAAAAAAAAAACTTTAGGTGCGCCTGGGTGGCTCAGTGGGTTAAAGCCTCTGCCTTCGGCTCAGGTCATGATCCCAGGGTTCTGGGATCGAGCCCCTCGTCGGGCTCTCTGCTCAGCAGGGAGCCTGCTTCCTCTGTCTCTCTCTGCCTGCTTCTCTGCCTACTTGTGATTTCTGTCAAATAAATAATATAAATAAAATCTTTAAAAAAAATTAAAAAAAACTTTAAACATCTTCTTTCAGGTGCTACTTATTTAGATGTGGGTCATAACTAAGGGATTCAACTGTGATTTCCCATTATACTAGACTAAAGCTTGCTATTCACAAGAGGTTGATTTTGTAAGCTCCCCCACCCTATCCTCATCTGCCTTATACATGAATTTAAGGTAATACAGAAGCTGAAGTTCTGTAATGGCATCAAACTTAAGGTACTGCAATTATCTCAGTTGAAGGATCCTTAGTCCAGGTCAAGAGGAAGGATTACTTGTTGAGGCCAAGGCTAGTCAGTAGGATGGTATGTAGTGGTTCTTTTTTTTTTTTTTTTTAAGATTCTATTTATTTATTTGACAGACAGAGATCACAGGTAGGTGGAGAGGCAGCCAGAGAGAGAGGAAGGGAAGCAGGCTCCCTGCTGAGCAGAGAGCCCGATGCGGGGCTCGATCCCAGGACCCTGGGATCATGACCTGAGCCGAAGGCAGAGGCTTTAACCTACTGAGCCACCCAGGCGCCCCTGTAGTGGTTCTTCTAAAAACAACAACAAAACAAAAACAAACAAAACCCCCCAAAACAACAACAAAAACCCCCAAAAACCAAAAACCAGGAAGCAAATGCAAGGAGGGCATAGCTTAAATCCCTGGGAAGAATTTAAAATACATTTAAGAATGGAAATTTAGGGGCGCCTGGGTGGCTCAGTGGATTAAGCCGCTGCCTTCGGCTCAGGTCATGATCTCAGGGTCCTGGGATCGAGCCCCGCATCGGGCTCTCTGCTCAGCGGGGAGCCTGCTTCCCCTTCTCTCTCTGCCTGCCTCTCTGCCTACTTGTGATCTCTCTATCTGTCAAGTAAATAAATAAAATCTTTAAAAAAAAAAAAAAAAAAATTTAAAAAAAAAAAAAAAAAAAAAAAAAAAAGAATGGAAATTTAAAGGAAACCCTCTGTCAAGTATCTATTCCTACTGATGAAACAATTTGGGGTAAGGTTCTCTACACTTTGGCGTGATTACAATTGTTGATGGAAAATGCCCATGGCTTTTTTAAGGAAGACTTCCACAGACTTTTGAAAAAGATGGGGTTGAGTCACTTACAGACAGGTGTCTACATTAGTGAGGACTTACTGGCTGAAGGCACTATTATACTATATAATAATATAATATATAATAATTAATAATATAGTATATTATATATAATTATACAATATTATAATAATTAATAATTGATATAATAACTAATATACTAGCATGACACCATCTCGGGCCACTCTCAGAATAATTTCAGGATCCCAAATTATCAGGCAGTTAGGAGGTTCTTATCAGATCTTTTGTTGTTGTTGTTGTTTTAAAAAAGATTTTATTTTATTTATTTGACACAGAGAGAAAGAACGCAAGCAGCAGAGGGAGAGGGAGAAGCGGGCTCACCGCTGACCAGGAAACCTGACGTAGGGCTCCATCCCAGGACCCTGAAATCATATGTGAGTTGAAGGCAGACAATTAACAGACTGAGTCACCCAGGTGCCCTTCATCAGATCTTAATAGTGACTAAGAAACTTTACGCACCAGGACATTAGAACTTTGGTCAGCAGTACATAACTTAAGGCAAAAATATCTCTCTGTAACAATTTAGCAAAATAATAAGGCAAAGAAAAATTTTTTTTCAGAATTTTGAACAGCCTCCATCCCCTACCATTTCTTTTCCTCATTTTTAAAATTCAGACTGCATCCCAAAAAAGTTATTTGAATATTAACAATGATCAGTTAGGCTGCTCCTATCCAGGAAGGTGGCATGAATAACAAAGAACCCTTGAATTCTTAAGAACCAGGACTCAATTTTTTAATTTGTAAAGTCAGAACCAAACAACCTACTTTGCAAATTCATTATTAAGATTAAAACAGAGAGCCTAACACAATGTCTAATACTTAGCACTTCATAAATGAAATTTTTTTTTTAAAAAAGATTTTATTTATTTATCTGAAAGAGAGTGAATGAGAGCAAGAGCATGAGAGGGGGGGTAGGGTGAGAGGGAGAAGCAGATGCCCCGCCAAGCAGGGAGCCCATTGTGGGACTCAATTTCAGGACTCCAGGACCAGAGCTGAAGGCAGCTGCTCAACCAACTGAGCCACCCAGGCACCCCAAATAAAACTATTCTTATAATGTAAAAATGCATTTTTTTTTTCTGGGCACCTGGGTGGTTCAGCAGTTAGGCATTTGCCTTTGGCTCAGGTCATGTTCCTGGGGTCCTGGGATCTAGCCCCACCTGGGGCTCTCTGCTCAGCAGGGTGTCTGCTTCTCCCTCCCTCTGCCCCTTCCCTTAGCCCCCGCACCTGGCTCATGCTCTCTCTCAAATAAATAACTAAAAAGCATAAATAAAAATGCATTTTCCTCAATGAATCTTAGTAAGAAGAGATGCTGTGTTATAATCAAAAGGAATCACAGTGCTTACAGAATTTCTTATTGCAGTGAATGGCTAACAGGTGCTATCTTTCTAAAAAGATAAAGATCTCCTTCCAGTTTTCACTATAAAAACTGTATATTGATTATGAACTAAAAATACAAGATGGAATAAATTGCCATATCCAGGCATGCAGCCTTTAAGTAAAATTATTATTGGTTAAATTTTACTTATTTTAATAAAGTTCCCTTGGCAAAATCTTTCAACTTCTGAGAGATTAAGATGCTTTTATGATTTTCATCTGAAATGTTCATCAATCCTCAAAGGTAGTGCCAAAATCAAACAATGATGGAAAGCAACCATATTTCTCCGTGACTTTGCATATCAACAAAGAACTTTTCTTTCAAACCTTTTCCCATGCACAAACAGTAGTACTGAACCTGTAATTTAGATTCAGCACTTTATAGAGAAAACAAGCAGAACAATTAAGCATCTTGTCAAGGTCATGTTACATCAAATATCACAATTTTTAAGAGGAAAAATAGATTATAAAAATTATAAAAATGGGGGGTGCCTGGGCGGCTCACTGGGTTAAAGCCTCTGCCCTTGGCTCAGGTCATGATCTCAGGGTCCTGGGATCGAGCCCCAAATAGGGCTCTCTACTCAGCGGGGAGCCTGCTTCCCCCTCTCTGGCTACTTGTGATCTCTGTCAAATAAATAAATAAATAAAATCTTTAAAAAATTATAAAAATGAGCTTGACATTATCACTTATAAAATTCTAGGGCAGATTAATAAACAGATGGCATGTGAGCAGTTGTTTCACTAAGAATAAAGGCATTACCAGCTAACTTCATTTCCTTTCTTGACTTAATATATTAGCAGATTAGGCTACTTCCATAGACAGCGCAATCTGCTTGTCTGCCAAACATGATAAAATTTCTTATGGTGTCCTTTTAGGGAAGATGAAGAACCATAAGCACATCAGTGATTGGCAGTTGCTTCAACAACTGGACCTAAAGTACTGATTAACGGATCCAAGTCACCGGAGCACAGCCTACAGTGACATTCTCACAAGGGTCTGCATGCATTTCATCTTGTTATTTATCATTAATTTGAACAAAGCCACTAAATACTAAAGGCATGCTTCATCAAAACTGAAACAGACACAAGGCAAAGAGAAAGAATCAGAACTCCTTCCTAAGGACCTTTACAAGTTATATCAAATAAGGACAAATGCAGTGCTTCAATTAGGTTACGGAGAGATTGTTTAAGTAATTTAAGGAATGGATTTGGCTTGCCAGCAATGCCTGTAAAGTTCAACAAGAGTTAACAGTAGGATATGTTTATCTAATGGTGATGGTAACAGATAACATCAACATATTCCAATCCTAACAGTCAGGAGAATCATTCTGGCGTCGGCAATACAGCCTCTGGACCCTGCTGTCAGACCACAGAAGAACGGTGTTTAGTGCTGAGCAGTGTATTTAAGAGAAGGATTGGAAGGACCAACGCCAGGTTGGGCTGGAATGGATAACATTTAAGAACTGAGAAAAATGTGAAATCTGAGGGAAGGTGTGAAGAGGTGCCCACACTGAAGAGACAGGACCTTTCTGTCCAGTGTCACAAGTGTGCTATTTATAAACACATGTAGGTGACACGTTTCTAACAATGAAACCCATCCCTTGTAGGAGTGCTGAGTGGCTCTAACTCTGGAAGCAGGGGTTGGATAAAAATCACATGACAGTTATAAGAGGATTTGGCATTAGAGAAGAGGTGTGCCAACCCTGTCTCTAGCTCCAGGACTAGTTTTCTAGTACATGTCTACTCTATTAAGTGGGAATCACAATTCTAAACATTCTAAAGCTTCTGAACAAAATGATTTGTTTTCTAACTTAATATGTGCATAACCTATCAGCACTCAATGTACCCTTCTGAAGTGAGTGAAGACTTGGAACCCTTTGGAAGTCATGAGAAATCTTCCTCAACAGGTAGATTTGGTGACAGTCCTACGCCTGATCTGGAGGAAGCCACTGAGGGAAGTGGGCCTCTATCTGGGAACTCTGAGGGTTTCTGCAGTCCTGAGTCAGTGTGGAAATCAGGCTCTGCTGAACCCACAGGACTGCTGAGAACATTAGGCAGGAGAGGGCAGTGGCAACTCCTTCAGAGCCCTTTCCGAAGTCCATCAACCACTTCCGTATCGCTGGGCTATCTGTTAGGGCCTTCTTAGGCCACAATTCAAGGACAATGAAATCATGTGCCCAGGAGACTCTTCCAGACTTTCTTAATAGCTGTGTTCTTTGCCATTAATGCTAAATCCTCCAGGGGTTTAAATTATAGAAGTGATGTGACTGCACAATTAAATATTAGAAATGACCACTGAGTACATCCTGTTTATTGTTTATGATTTACACGGAAAATGATGGACTGGGGTTGTTGAACAATAAACCAATCATTACATTTAGACCTGGGCTTTTGAAAACTTGCATTCCATTTTAACAGTTCATATATATTTAACAGCTTATATATAAAT
Source organism: Martes martes (assembly GCF_963455335.1). NCBI lineage: Eukaryota > Metazoa > Chordata > Mammalia > Carnivora > Mustelidae > Martes > Martes martes. The sequence goes on along the minus strand of NC_137892.1, from coordinate 36,314,906 downwards.
CCAAATCACAAATAATCTTAAGAGTTAGTTAGCTCAGAGATAAACAATTAAGGAACACAATAGAAAACCACATGGATCTACCTTTAAATATCAGCATTCATATTACAAGGAAGAAGAAAATGTTTAAAAAAAATAGAATTATTAGGTCAAGTCACATAACATAGAGAAGAGAAATAATATTTTTATCAATATTTATACTTATTCCTAATTTACCTTCATATATTCTTAACTTTTCCAAAAGGATCCAAACACTATTTCAGAGAGTCAAACAATATTTTTGTATCTGAACTTTTCCACTTCTGCTTATATTAACTTGTTACAATGAAAATCCTAAAATCCCAATTTTCTCAAAAAAAAATTTTAAGCCAACTCTTATTCAACTTTTCTCCTTCACAGCAGCTGTTTATAGATAGTAGGGAGCCAAGAATGAAGGATAGAAACAGATGGAAAGCAAAAAGTACAACCGCTATCTTAAGTTCAGCTCTCAACACTACTGGTTGAGTTTGGAACCAAAACCTCTTAACAACTGGCATATAATAACTAAATCTTAACAGGCAAAGAAGAAATATTTTCTTTGGGACAGCTGCTACTAGGAGAAGAAAACTGACGTCCCTTAATACTGCCTAAATATAACGGGGCTCCTGGGTGGCTCAGTGGGTTAAAGCCTCTGCTTTCGGATCAGGTCATGAGAGTCCTGGGATCGAGTCCCACATTGGGCTCTATGCTCAGCGGGGAGCCTGCTTCTTCCCCTCTCTCTCTCTGCCTGCCTCTGCCTGCTTGTGATCTCTGTCTGTCAAATTAAAAAAAAAAAAATCTTAAAAAAAAATACTGCCTAAATATAGTTTGTGGCTTACTACAGAGCAATCTGTAGCAATGTCAGTTTAACCAGTAAGCATCACAACTGATCAGTATTACTTAAAGGAAACAAACAACAACACAAAAGAAACAAGAAAAAGAAAAAAAATTAAAAATCACACTAGCCACAAAGTTCCACAATATACACATGAGAATTAGGTTTAATCTGATTTGACTCCTTGACACTAACTGATCGTCAATGAAATATGGTATGGAAAGATCACAGAGTAGAAAACAAGCAAAGATTAGTTTATACAACAGTGACTATATACATCAGAAGGAAAACATGCTAGCTAATGCAACATTAAGGCCTGAATGTAAGCATTTCCAAAGTCACAGAAGCCCCAAAGAACCCCTAAATTACAAAGTCACCACATTACATGCATGCAATGTTCAGTTTTGTTTTACCCATAAAAGGATACACAGTATTTTGCTGTAAATACCAGACACACATTTACAATATATGCAAAAATTAGAATGCAAGTGTTATGTTCCTTATAGTTAAGCCTCAAATGTGCCAACAGTGAAAATTCATTTAAGAACGGAGAAAAGAGATGGAATATAAATACTCAGAGAAATTACACAAATAAAATGTAATTTTGCATTTGGGAAGCCATATAAATATTCCTTTTATGTGTCCCAACTAAATTACCAATGTACTACTCAGATGGATGTACACTCGCTACATGCTTTACAATTTTACTTGCTCAAATGTGGTATTCTAACACCTATCATTCTCTGGTACTGATAGCAAATCACATCTGTAAGTTAAATATTATGTCCATCTTTGTACATATTTGCCTACTGGGTGTGATCACCTAAACGGAAAGCTATGCAATCTTATTCTGGGGTTATATAATTATGGATGACCCTAAAGGCCAAATTTCCCATAAAAACAACTCAACAAAGCTCATTTCCTCACTTTTATAGAAGAATCTGAACGGAACTCTTTTGGAGGGCAAATCTGGGGTCAGGGTCTTCTTTTCTCTTTTAGAGAAAGGAAAATAAGAAAGGAACCATGTTACATGTTCAGTTCTGCTCACAGTCACTAGGTGATCACTCTACTCCTTTTTCACCCAGGGCTTAATTTGGTTTAATATGAAACAACCCATTTTTATTATTTATTTCCAGGGGAATAATTTTATCAAAATAAATTAGTGTAAAGAAACAAATGTACTATGAATAATCCTTATTCAGGAATACTTTAAAGAAATAAATTATAACACAGTAAGGTTTAGATATGTTATAAAAAGATGTGGCCAAATCTGTCCTATACCCCATTAATTTTATGCTTTACACAAGTTGGTACAATTAACCTTCCAGTCTTTTAAGGATCAGATTTCCTCTTGGGATACAATAGAATGAATGTTTAAACACGTGATGCATGTTTTCAGACTTTCTAAAATATTTCTGAACCAAAATTACTTTAAACAAACTGTATCTAATATTTATAAATTTATAAACAAGCATATTTATAAATTTATAAATTAAAAAAACAACACTTATCTAAGAAATGTGCCATGAATCTTCTCAAGTATAATTGTAACCAGGTAGAAAGGGAGAAAGGATTTCATAAGGCCATCTAATTCACCTCATCATACCAAACACTGAGCACACTAGATTGTTCATAAGCTTTACTAACCTTACCTCAAGCACCAACCATAGTAAAACACTCATGCTTTGCTAACCTTACTTTAAGCACATCCACCATTAAGAAAAAGGAAAAAAAAAGTTATTTTACTATCTAACCATTCCAAGGGGATTACATTTAAGATCTTAAAATTTTGTGATGTTTAAGCCAAAATTTTGGCCTTTGTTTCGATTCTAAAAAGTCCTAATTTTAAACAAAGATGGAAGAGTAGACACCTTCCTAAAAAAAAACCACTCAGTATTATGAACCAAGAGGTTCTGATGTAGCAAAAGCAAAGCGACCCATGAAAAAAGCATGTTTTAGAATTCCTTTTATTTCCAATGAAACCAAATTTTACTACTGTTGTGATCACAGTCTTCACATTTGATGCAAATAGGAGAGTTTAATTATAATCACTTAGTGGCAGTACTTCAGACAAAACCAGTAATATGTGCCACGTACATGATTATTTCTTCTGGAGAGAGTTAACTGGTAAGCTTGACTTTACAATTAATACCAACATGTTCAACGAAAGAAAATGGATGCACTGCTTCAACATTCAGCTTGAAAATGTTTAGTACTTTCTGCGAACCTAAATTTAGTTTAGAAAGGTTAATATTCTTCTTTCTAAACTATGGTATAGACTATATATAGGATTTTAAATTTATTTATATATAATTATTTGCACATCAGATTGAGAAGGAATTTGCAGACTGACTTTTAGACATAGTGATCTCATTCAAGGGTTAAAGTTTAAGGGGCTTCTGCAGAGTTGTCAGCGGAAGGGGGGGCCTCCTGGTCAGGCTCAGAGGACGGAGCTGCCGATGCTTCGATGACAGCGGGTGGGAAGTGACGGCGGCACACGGGGCATGTTCCCGACTGGAGGGGGAAAAAAACAAGGTCAGAGCCAAAGAAAAGGTCTTAACTGCCACACAGTATCTTAGCAAGGAAAAAAAAAAACACAAAAAAACCCAAAGAAACAATGGTATCTGTTATCCTAAAATCAAATCAAATAACTTAAAAACAAAAACGGAATCAACTTCAAACCCACATAATCCAGGGAGGCAAAAGTGTGATGCTATTTCCTCTTTATCCCAATCAGATTCTAATTTCTTTGAGGGTGAACAGCGTCTCCTAATCATGTTTGTATCTTTCAGGTCAGTCATCTTTCACTCAGGATTAGTGGAGAGTCTACTACACTCCTTGCTCAGCGCTGTGGAATGTGAGCAAGGAGTCACAGCGTGTGTCCTCACCTGAACTGAGTTAGTTTTTATATTTACTCCATGATGCTTACATTAGAGAAACCACAGACCTAATCAATTCACATATTTGTAACAACAAACCATCCCCTAGGACGGACTTCCCTTACATATGCCGAAGCCTCACTTAAGTGTGTGTCAAAACAGGTAGACTTCAGACCTTCTTTATTAGCCATAAAACCCCTTTTCAAAAAGATATGGAGAGTTAAGTGCCTTCTAAATGATGAAAAATCAACGGTAGAACTAGGAAGGAAGATGGGACAGGGAAAACAGTCATACTGTGAGTACATCTTTGGACCAAAGATTATAGAGATGTGTCACCTGGTGATGATTATCCTCTTGAGAATATGTTTCTTCCCCCAAAGAGATAGCCCTGATAGAAATCATGCTGTTGAACAAAGATTTGTATCTTGGGGATCTTCTCCCAAGAGGAAGGCTTGGGAGGAAAGAGGAAAGGCTTTTTCTTGACGGAAAGAGACTGAGGAGATTATTACTTTGGGTTATAACCAAGTCAATGATAATTCAAAGCTGTACAACATATAAAATGTTTATAATTCAAGGATTTAATTTAACAAGCATTCACTGTGCACCAGCCATATGGACTGAGCCTGAACAACATTTTAGTCAGATGAATGTGGTCTCAATTAACTCCATACCAGCTGTGTAGCCCTGGATGAGTAACAATCACTGGAAAATGAATAAGGATATATCCCAGTATGTTTCAGAGTTACTGTGAGAATTAAATGAGAAAATATACAAGTCATCTACCAGTGCCTGACACATAGCAGGAACATTTAGATCCTTCTTAAGGCTTAGATACTTAATACATGGGATTTTAAATACATGGGAATTTAAATAAAGGAGATATGAAGGACAGAAAAGGTGGAATTTAAGCTGGCCCTGCCTAGATCATCTAATCTTGCAGATGGTATAGGGGGAAAACTACACCAGCTAAGCAAACATAAACAAATGTACACAGGAGTCAATGTGAACAGACAGGCTGGGGGCTAGATCACAGAACGCCTTGAAAGCCAAGAGAGAAATTTTAGATTTTATAGCGGAATGGTGAACATTTCCACACTGGATCTTACAAATCTTAAGTAGAACTCTGACAACCATGAAGTGGCAGTAGAAGGGTAGCAACAGCGAAGAAAGCAAAAGGAAAGAAAGGAAAGGAGGAAGGAGAGGAGGAAGAAAGAAGGGGAAAAGGGAGGGAGTGGCTATAGGGAACAGAGGGAGTTATATCCCTAAGTACATAAGCTGTGAAAGTGATTTGGGAATGTCTACCTTACTGCCTATAAAAATACTTTGTGTAAAAACAGAGTTCACAGAGAAGATTTAAATAATACTCTTTCTTTTTTCCTTAAGTAATTCAAATATAGTTAAAAATTACTGGGTAAATATTTAGGGAGAATATATATAGTTGGAATAGGAGGTTTCCTGTAGGTGATTACATATTTCTCATACACATTTTCAAAGACCTTGATTTATATTAGCAGAATATATGTATATTATTATAGTACTTTGAGAGGTGCCAAAAGCTTTTTTTTGCTTGTGATATTTTTGAAAACACAAATTTCAGGGATATGATTAAAGATCTACTAGGTTTATCCTAAAATGATTTTTTGATATTTAATCATTTCTAAAAGTGATTAAATATACCAAGCAATCAGTGTTATCTATATTGTTTTTCAGAAACATTAGTAGTTTCACATTATCATTAATCTGTAATCATTAAGTTGTAATCAATCTTTAACACTTAATTAAAAAGTACTACAAGTATGTAGCTGAATAAAATAGGCTTAAAAGATACTATCATCACTAACTTTCAGGAGGAACTATTAAAATACTAATTTCAAAAAAAGTAAAAATAAAACTCACCTTCTGTAGCCAAATTGAGACACAAGGTTTGTGAAAGAAATGGTGACAGGGAAGCTCTGTTGCTATATCATCCTTAATATACTCACTGCAACAGATTGGACAGCACTGCTCCTGACCAATTGCTGAAAATCAAAAATAATCTGATCAATCCCATAGAGTTCAATTTTAATAAAACTGAAAACCAACATATTAACTCACAGATGATACCTATGACAGACAGAAGAGCCATCTTTGAAAAAGTAATTGCCAAACATGTTTCTGTAATACATGACAATTTGGAATTTAATAAATACTGCTTTTGTAGAAAAGCTGGCTGGGGCACATTTGTTCCAGCCCATGACTTAATAAATTAAAAATATTCTTCCATTAGGTGAAAGTTTGTCAGAATCTGGCTCCATAGAAAAACTAAGGCAAGTTTCTAGTAGTCAGTATTTTATCTTTCAGGTACATTGATAATATATGAAAACATGAAATGTGTTATCTGACATGAGAGATCATCTTTGTCCTTACCAGTGTGGTCTTCAAGAACAAGGGTCTCTGGAAGACCATCAATGCTTTCCTTACTGGCTGGTGGATTGGCCACCTCAACATCCACTGCCAGAGACTCTAAATGTGCCAGTGCAGTCTGAAAAAGAAGTCACAGCTCCTTGTTAGTAAAAAACTTTAAAACAGTAATAAAAAACAATTTTTTAAGGTATCTTTCAAAATTATATCCACCACTAGTTTCTTCTGCTTCAGTCCCCTGCCCTTTTTGTCTCCTCCCAAAAGGAATCATCGCCACACCAAAACATCAAAAAGTAGCCAAAAAAGCACCGTACTTCTCACAAGAACAACAAAAATCTATCTTGTCTCAAGAATCATCTACTTGCCCACCATATCTATATCTTCAGAAGAGTGGTTACCTCTTCCAACTTATGAGTTTCTGTGTGAAAGCAATAACATGAAACAAAGTGAACACTTTTGGACAGGCTCAACATATGAAAGATAAAATGTGACCGAGGTTACCAAATGATGTTCAAGTTATAGAAGCAAACAAATAATGTATTTCTGAATGGCTGTATCTAGCACTGGCAAAGAGGACACCCACATGACTATTTTTACTAATATTACTGGGTTATCTGAGATGTGAACTTTAATTAGGGGTTCAATGTCTATATAAATTTACCATTCTTTTTTTTTTTTTAAAGATTTTTATTTATTTATTTGACAGGCAGAGATCACAAGCAGGCAGAGAGGCAGGCAGAGAGAGAGGAGGAAGCAGGCTCCCTGCTGAGCAGAGCCCGATGTGGGGCTCGATCCCAGGACCCTGGGATCATGACCTGAGCTGAAAGCAGAGGTTTTAACCCACTGAGCCACCCAGGCGCCCCATAAATTTACCATTCTAACAAAGATGAAAGGAACAATAGATCATATAACATCTTAGTATAATCCTTCTATGGCTTGATTAGCCCTTCCGGCTACAATTAGAACTACAGGTAGGACTTAAATTCATGGGATCCAAAAGGTAGAAACCCAAACACCCATCAACAGATGAATGGATGAACAAAATATGGTTGGTAAAGTGTACAGTCAAATTCAGAGTACTTTGATACTATAATGTAATGTGTCAACTGCTTTATTCTAGTTATAAAGGTTAAAGGAAAAGTTATCACTATAGCACAATAATTTGTTAATAATATACAATATAAAAAGAGGTAAACTGTAACATCAAATACATAAAAGGGAGGAATAAAAGTAGAGTTTTTTTTTAATAAAGATTTTACTTATTTATTTGACAGACAGAGATCACAAGCAGGCAGAGAGGCAGGCAGAGAGAGCGAGGAAGTAAGCTCTCTGCTTTGCAGAGATGCGGGGCTCGATCCCAGGACCCTGAGACCATGACCTGAGCCGGAGGCAGAGGCTTAACCCACTGAGCCACCCAGGCACCCCAAAAGTAGAGTTTTTGTATGTAATATAAGTTTAGTTGTTACAGCATAAAATAGAGTGTTAAGATATTTTACATAAGCCTCATGGTTACCACAAAGCACAAATCTATGTTAGATTCGCAAAAGATAGAGAAAAGTAAATTAAACAATACCACTACGGAAAATCAAGTCATAAAAGAAGGCAGCAAGAGACGGAGAAAGGAAAAAGAGAACTAAAAAATAACTAGACAACAACTAGTAAGATGGTATAAGTAAAGTCCTTACTTATGAACAATTATTCTAAATGTAAATAGACCAAATTCTCTAGGCAAAAGGCAGAAAGTAGCCGGCTGGGTTGAAAAAACAAGACCCAACTATATGCTGCCTACAAGAGATCCACTTCAGCATTAAGGACACACAGGCTCAACGTAAAGGGACGGAAAAAGATATTCCATGCAAACGGAAACCAAAGAGAGCAGGGGTAGCTACACTTGTATCAGAAAAAATAGACTTCAGGCCAACAATGGTAACAAGTGACCAGGTTATTTTTTTAATGATAAAGGGTCAATTCATCAAGAGGATACAATAATGACAAATAAATATGCACCCAATGTTAGAGCACCTAAGTATATTAAGCAAATAAAAGTAGATCTGAAGTGAGATTACACAACAATAAATAATACCAGGGGACTTCAATACCTAACTTTAAAGAATGGATCATCCAGATAGAAAATGAGAAATAAAACATTAGATATGAACTACACTTCAGCTAAAATAGATCTAAGAATATACAAAACATTCCACATAACAGCAAAAGACTACACATTCTTCTCAAGTGCACATAAAACCTTCTCTAGAATAGATCATATGGAAGGTTACAAAACAAGTCTTAGCAAATTTAAGAAGACTGAAATTATACCAACTTTCTTTCTGACCAAAATGGCAAGAAACAAAAAAATCAACAACAGAAAGAAAATGGGAAAATTTACAAATATGTGAAAATTAAAAAACACATTCCTGAAAAACCAATGGGTCAAAGAAGAAATCAAAAGATATCTTGAAATAAAAGCAAATGGAAACAACAGCATGTCAAAACCTACAGGATGATGCAAAGGCAGTTCTGAGAGGGAAGTTTATAGTGATAAATGCCTAAATATGCTACATATTAAAAAAAAAACCTCAAATAAACAATCTAACTTTACAACTCAAGGAAACAGAAAATGAAGAACAAAGTCAAAAGTTGGCAGAAATTAGAGCAGAAATAAATGAAACAGAAATCAGAAAAATACAAAATATGAACAAAACTAAATGTTGTTTTTTGAAAAAATAAACCCAAATGCTAAATCTTTAGTTAGACTAAGAAAAAAAGAAGAGACTCAAATAAAATTAGAAATGAAAAAAGACGTTATAGCTGATACTACAAAAATACAAAGGATCATAGGAGACTACCACGAATAATTATACACCAACAAATTGGATAACCTATAAGAAATGGGTAGATTCCTAGAAACGTACATAACATGCTGACATCAAGAAGAAACAGAAAATCTGAACACACTAACAGAAGTAAGAATATTGAATCAGTAGTCAAAAATTTCCCCCCCCAAAAAGCCCAGGATCAGATAGTTTCCCTGGACAATCCTATCAAACATTTAATGAATTAAAAGCCAATCCTTTTCAAGCTCTCCCAAAAAAATGAGAAAGAGGGAATACCCTCAAATTCACTGTTTAAAGCCAGCATTATCCTGATGCCAAAGTCAGATTAGGACATAAGAAAGAAAATTAAAGTCCAATCACCCTGATGAACATAGATGCAAAAATCCTCAACTAAATACCTGCAAGCTGAACTCAACAGCACCTGAAAAGGTTCATAGACCACAATTAAGTGGGATTTATCCCTGGATGCAAGAATGGTTGCAACACATGCAAGTCAATAAATGTGGTATTACAGAGTAAGAGATAAATATCATATGATTATCTTAATAAACACTGAAAAAAACATTTGATAAAACTATCATTCTTTCACAATAAAAGCTCTCAACAAATTAGGTACAGAAGGAACGTACCTCAACGTAATTAAGGTATCCATATATGACAAGACCACAGCTAATATCATAATCAACAGTGAGAGGCTAAATGCTTTTAAGATCAAGAACAAGATAAGGGTGCCCAATCTCAGCACTCCTATTCAATACAGTACTGAAAGTCCTAGCCAGCGCAATCAGGCAAGAAAAAGGAATAAAAGGCATCCAAATTGGAAAGGTGGAAGTAAAACTGTCTTTGTTTGCAGATTTTGTCTTTTACATAGCAAATCCCAAAGACTCCACCAAAAAGTTGTTTGGACTAATTAACAAATTCAGGGAAGCTGTATAGTATAAAGTCAAGATACAGAAATCAGTTGTGTTTCTGTATACTAACAAAGAAATATCTGAAAAAGAGATAAGACAATCCCAATCACAATGCATCAAAAGCAATAAAGTACTTAGGAATAAACTTAACCAAGAAGGTGAAAGATTCCATTTACTGAAAACTGAAAGACAAAAGAGAATGAAGATATAATGGAAAGATATTCCATGTTAAGGAACTGGAAGAATTAATATTAAAATGTCCACACTACCCAAAGCAATCTACAGATTTAATGCAATTCCTATCAAAACTCCAATGGCACTTTTGACAGAAATAGAAAAAAATTCCTAAAATTTGTATGGAACCACTAAAGCCCTGAATGGCCAAAGCAAAGAACAAAGCTGGGGGTATCACACTTTCTCATTTCAAACTATACTACAAAACTGCAGTAATTGAAAACAGTATGGTAGTGACATAAAAACACTTAGACCTGTGGAACAGAATCAAGAACCCAGAAATAAATCCTGGCATATATGGACAATTAATATTTTTGACCAGGGAGCCAGGAATTTTCATTGGAGGAAGTATAATGGCTTTAATAAATGATATTGGAAAAACCAGATAAACACACATAGAAGGATAACTGCATATATAAACTGTATCACTACCTTAACGCCACTCACAAAAATTAACTCCACATGGATTAAGGACTTTTTAAACATAAAACCTGAAACCATAAAATTTCTAGAAGAAAACACTGGTCCATGACACTGATCTTGCCAATGATTTTTTGAGTATGACAACAAAGGCACAGCAACAAAAGCAAAAATAACTAAGTGGACGACATTAGATTAAAAAGCTCCTGTGTATCAAAAGAAACCATTAACAAAATGAAAAATCAAACTACGGAGTGGAGGAAAATATTTGCAAATCATATATCTGATAAGACATTGATACCTGAAACATAAAAGGAACTCTTACAACTCAGTAAAAAAGAAACCAAAACCAAAACCAAAAACTGACTTAAAAATGGGTAGAGGAAATGAGCACATATTTTCCCAAAGAAGACATACAAACAAGTAAGTACATAAAAAGATGCTTAACATCACTAATCATCAGAGAAATGCAAATGAGAATCACAGTGAGGTATCACCTCACAAGGGTTAACAACGGCTATCACCAGAAAGACAAGAAAGAACAAGTATTGGCAAAGATGTGGAAATAAGGGAACCCCTTGGGAACTTTTGGTGAGAATATAAATTGGTACAGTCATCATGAAAAACAGTATAAAAGTTCCTCCAAAAATTAACAGAACTACCGTATGATCCAACAATTTCACTTCTGAGTATACATCTAAAGAAAATGAAGTCAGGATCTTGGAGCGATATGTGTACTCCCATGTTCATTGCAGTATTATTCACAATAGCCAAGATATGGAAATAACCTAAGTGTCCATCGACAGATGAACAGATAAAGATGAGGTACCTATATATACACACTGGAATATTATTCAGCCATAAGAAAGAAAAAATTCCTGCTAACTGAAATATGTCAGACAGAGAACGTAAGTACCCAATCATATAATTTACAGGTGGAATCTAAAAAACCTGAACTCACAGAAACAGAGAGTAGAAGGGTGAGGAATAGGGGAAGCAGGGAGATGGTGGCCAGAGGGTACGAACTTCCAGTTATAAGATCAATAAATTCTGGGGATCTATGCAAACAGGGTGATATAATTAACAATACTGTATTATATACATGAAAGTTGCTGAGAGTAAAAATCTCAAATGTTCTTACCACAAGAAAGAAATGGAAATTATGTGAGGTGATGCAGGTGTTAACTAACCCTGCAGTGATAATCATTTTGTTCAATGTAAGTGTATCAAACCAACACCTTGTACACCTTAAACTTATAAAATGTTATATGTCACTTATACCTCAATAAAGCCAAGAAAAATGTGGTATATACATACAATGAAATATTACTGAGCTTTCAAAAGCAAATTCTGACACATGCTACAACACAGATGAACCTTTAAAGCATATGCTGAGTGAAATAACTGGTCACAGAAGGATAAATACAGATGCCACTTAAATGAGGTACCAAATGTAGTAAAACTCAGAGCCTAAGTAGAATGGTAGTTGCCATGGGTTGGGGAGAGGAGGGAGCAGGGAGTTACTGTTTACAATGTACTTAATGTTAATGCTACTTAACTGTATACTAAATAATGGTTAGGTAATTTTACATTATGTGTATGTTACCACAATAAAAAGGAGGCTGGGCCTCCCATGTAGGAGGATTCTACCTGACAGTTAACATTGCCCTCTCTTGGATGGCAGACATAACCTTTTGTATACTCTTCAGGATTTAGCCTGGATAATCTCACAGTGAATTATGTCTTTCCAAAAAGAATTTGAGGTAACTTACAACGGACGATATGGCCAAGGCCTAAGCAAAGTCAGAACAAAGAAAAGGAGAAAGCAAAAAAGGTTCATCATAAGAGTTAGTAAATACACCTAATAATTCTGAACACCAATTTGACTCTGAGTTTGCAGAAACTGCAAAAAGAAAAAGAGTGTGCCAGAAAAGGAATTATTGACTCTTAGCTCCAAATTCACCTTCCATTTCTGTCTGTTAAAATAGATCTGGGCCTTTTGAAAATTTTTCCCTTGTTGGCCAACATGACCTTAGGTTTTGTCAGTAGGGGGCTCTGGCAAAATCTCACAGAAGTACTTTGCTTCTTGGTTCTAGTGGGCTTACTGGGCAGGCCCCTGTAGTGTGGAAGGGTTTCCTATGGTGGGCTTCTGTGTCACAGATGACTTCTCCAGCACGAGGCACCTCTAGCGCCAGTGGCTTCTCCATCGCCTGGCTCCAGAAGCACATGTCATTTCTCCAGTGCTTGACACATGCTGTATAAGGTAGCCAGCAGCTAACCCTGGCACCTATCTTCAGTGGCTTTGCAGCAGTGTGCTTCCAGTTAGTCACGTCCTTGTAAACAGTTTCTCTAGCACTCCAGAAGGCGGATTTCCAGCAAGTTCTGCCAGCAGAGTAGCACAAGCACTTCTCTAAGAGCCACAGCTGTGCCCTCCCAACACCCTGGATCTCAGCCCCAAGCGGAGGTGGGGGTGGGGTGTGTGTGCTCTTCCTAAGGTTATTCCTTAAATCTGCTATTTCTGCTTCTGGCCAACAGAAATGAAATGTTATCAATACAAAGCCTGATTACAAATAATCACATTAATCACAATCAAACTACCACTGGGGTCCACTGCAATGAAGTGCCAACTAATACATGTGTCTTGGGAGCCCAGGTGCCTGCTGCACTTCACCTTATGGCAATAATGATGACTATAAAATCTAATGTGGGATGAGATCCTTTAGAGTGTCCCTGCTCATACGAAGAGAAAAGAAACTCAGGGCCACTAACTCTCAGAGCAAGGTACTGTGTAAGAACCACAGTTTCCATGGTAGCCCTAGAACAAATATCTTATCTCTGAAAATCAAACACAAAATTTAATTGTGTGAACTGCTAAATTAAAATGAGAGTTGTCCTGCAAGTTTCTCAAAAGTTGTGTCACTGGCTTAACGAGGATTCTGATACTTAAAATGGGAACATCTGGTTGGACTCAGTGGAAACAGACTATTTTGAATTCCCAAGTCACTCAGAGCCTCCTTCTTCCAGTAGAAGTAGCATACCTTCCATAGACCAGCTTTTCTCATCGTGAGAATCCTGTGATAATCTCGCTAGGAGTGTGTATCTCTTATTACTTCTATGCCCAACAGTGAATTATCGAAAACAACATCATTCAAAAAAAGGGCAGGAGGATCGAGAACACATACTCTTCAGCAATGTAGGTTTAGGTCACTCCATCAGGTAAAGATTCCTAACCAGCTGAGATTCTTGCTGAAGGCACACAAAATATGGAATGGGTTACAGAAGAAGGAAACCACAGGTATCAACTATAGCCTGCGACCAAATATAAAAACAAGGACTAGTAGGCTTTGCATATTTTCTATGAGCTTGTTATGTGTTTATTTGCATCTGCTAACCATTTTCTTTTTCCTTCCCATTTTTATTTCATATAGCAGTTAACTTTACAATTTAATCTTTATATAAGAGAATGTTCAATGTGACTGACTGAATTTGTAGAGTAATTAATATTTAGTGATGGATATAATGACCCTTGGGAGTCTGCTCATCTGTTCATTCTTGAGAAAGGGTGAAAACCTCTCCATTTTAAGAATAGGTGTATCTCGTTAGGTGGAACAGTTGCACTGCTGTTGAAAGGAGCTCAAATGCGTGTAGAAAGGTGTATGGGATCCAACTGGACTGTTCTCCAGTTATTACTGCTCCTCAAATCCAAGTTCACTGTTTTTGTCAGCTCTGTGAAAATGGATTTGGGCTATTTAAGTATTTTCCTCTGATAGCTGTCACACTGTTAATTAAGCTTTGTTCACAGAAGACGCTGCAGAGACACTGCAGAAGGAAAAGGGCTTGCTTCTAATCCCAGTGTGTCTACTTGACACAGGCTTCCATGGCATGCGTGGTTCTCTCCAGCAGCAGACTCTGGCAATGCCCACAGCTTCTCCAGCATCTAGCTCTTGTAATGCATGCTGCCAGCAGCACTCAGGGGCCAGCAGCTCCCCCAGCATCCACCTTGGACAGTTCTGTAGCAGACTGCTTCCAGTTAGACATCTCCCTATAAATAGCCTTCCCCGGCAGCACCCCAGGGCTGATTTCCAGCAAGTTCTGCCAGTGCAGCACTAGACTTCTCTGCCATTCAGCAAGTCACAGCTGTGCCAACTCCATCAAAGTTTGAATCCCAGCCCTGGAGTGGAGTGGGGATTCTTTCTTAGGTGATCTGAGCCCAACATGTGGTGGCCATTCCTTGTATGTGCTTTTTCTATATTCTTTAGAAATATCTTTATTTCTTACTAAGTAAATCCTTATTACTCTAATCACCAATTATAGTTAACAATTCTTTATATTAAACTTCCCCATCAGGAAACAGAAAATGGAAAGTAATAGCCTATTACTTGTCCCTTCTTTCTCATATAACTATAATCATGAATCTCCTCCAATTCCCTGCGTACTTCTCAAGACAGAATGCAAGAATTCATATGTATTAGTACCACACGTTAAAAAAAAAAGGGGGGGATACTATTTAAAGCAAATTCCATTTTTGGTAAGATACTTATGCTTTGATACATGTTTGTCTCTATAGGTTCATTATTCCTTTATGATGATTATCCGCCCATTTGCAGTGCTAATACATACGTGGAATTTCACATATGTAAAAATAATTTATTGGCTTGGTACTGACAAATACCTAAGGTGATCTGGAGTCACTTTTAAGTAACAAGAGTAAGAGAGACTCCTTTAAAACCACTGCTATGAAAATCCATAAAAATACAAAAATCTATCTACACCTCAAGCAGTATAATATATTTTTATAAGTTAGTCCAAATGTCAGAAAGACAAAATAGACTAAACAGCACAACTGGAACATACTTAGGTTTAAAGTAGCATAATCCTTTGTCAGTACAAAATCTGGTTTTTAAAGAATAAAACACTATTTAGTTTTGAAAGAATGAAGATTTATAACAAGTGATTTAATACTGATTTTTGAATGATAACTGAATCCAGATTTGCCAGATGATTACCACCTGTTTGACTGATTTGAATAAATTTTCAATACAGCCATTTACTTAGAACTTACACTGCACCAGCTATTTTACTATGTGCTTTAACATAATGCTGAAATAATCCATAAGGTAAATTTTATTATTCCCATTTTATAAACGAGGACCTGAAACTTGAGGAGGTTAAATGAATGGTGCAAGGTCACACTGCCAAAATAAATCCATCTAACTCAAAAGCACATGCTCTTCCCTCATGAACTACTTTCTTAAGGCCGATAACACAGTATATATGAGGTGCTCTGTAAGTGTGTAAAGACTTTCCAGGGGCCCATGGGCGTGGAGAGTCTTAAGAGACTCAATTTCAATTCAATGAACTTTCTTTCATAACCTTTTCTCAAACCGATCTGCCTAAAAATGTACCTGCAGTCAAAGAATCATTGCTGGTTCTACATTCCCATATTCCTTTTTATATTAATCTTCTCTCACCTTATAAATAAAAGCATACTTTTTACCCATTCAAAGGGGCAATATGAAATACTAGGGTCAAACTGAAGTAATGACTGAGTAACTTTTATTTATTTATTTATTTATTTTTGACAGATCACAAGTAGGCAGAGAGACAGGCAGAAAGAGAGAGAGAGGAGGAAGCAGGCTCCCTGCTGAGCAGAGAGCCCCATGCGGGACTCAATCCCAGGACCCTGGGATCATGACCTGAGCCGAAGGCAGAGGCTTTAACCCACTGAGCCACCCAGGCACCCCATGAGTAACATTTTTGTAGGCAGGCTCCAGTCACCTGCTTTCAAGAAAACTGGAGGATCTAGATAATCTGTCAAGTTGATGTGACTCTGGCAAATTGCTCAGAAAAACTAAA
Source organism: Martes martes (assembly GCF_963455335.1). Classification (NCBI taxonomy): domain Eukaryota; kingdom Metazoa; phylum Chordata; class Mammalia; order Carnivora; family Mustelidae; genus Martes; species Martes martes. Next base: position 36,298,519 of record NC_137892.1, on the reverse strand, counting down.
TGATATTACTATGATAAACTCCTTCCATTCCCACCAATTTATTATGTGAATGAGGTTTCTCAAGCTTACATTCATAAAGATGAAAAGCAAAACTGATGTTGAACTATATCTCATTTTAGGACTACATAAAATTTAATTTTATGGTAAAATTTTACTTTATGTTTCAATATTTATCAACATTTATAAATTTGTTTTTGATCAGTTGGATGCCACAATCAATTTCAACTCAATCTAAACCAATTTTGTTTATTTAAATTCTTTTTATTTTTAAAGATTTTATTTATTTATTTGACAGGCAGAGCGCACAAGGAGGCAGAGAGGCAGGCAGAGAGAGAGGAGGAAGCAGGCTCCCTGCTGAGCAGAGAGCCCGATTCGGGGGTCAATCCCAGGACCCTGGGATCATGACCTGAGCCGAAGGCAGAGGCTTTAACCCACCGAGCCACCCAAACATCTTGAACATGTTTTTATTGCAAAAAGATATGACAGGGTAAACAATACTGTTTAGGGTTTATGTTAAAAAATTTTAGATGTCAATAGAAATGTGCAAAGGGAAATATTTTTTTTCCAAAACCGGTTTGGAATAAAAAGCTTTATTATCATTGTATTAAACAGTTAAAGATCTTAAATATTTCGTCCTGTTCGCACCCAAATTTGAGACAAGATAGGAGACACATGTTTATTGTCAATATTTTCACCAAAAGCCTCCATCTGGAAAAACAGACCAGTCTGGTATTAGGAAAATAACAGAAATGAAAACAACCAGTGCTGCAAAGAGATCAGAATGCTTGAGAAAAAAAAACAAATAAAAGCACACAGTCTGTCTTTTTAGTTGTTGTTTCATTTAAAAACTGTTGTTAAATTTAAAAGGAAAAATCATAAATTATAAATTATTTCAGATAAATTATTATAATTTATAATAATATAAATTATAAATTATTTCATGATTAAATAACTGGATACTAGACATAGAAAAAGAAAGATTTCTAGAATGGTAAGAAGACTGAACTGTATTTATTGTCAACTGAATTCAAATAAAATAAAGCTGAGCATTAAAGCTGAGGAAGCTGTTAAACTGTAGTGAAGGGAGACACTTAACACCATCAGTCAGAAGCAGGAGGACAGATAGGTCAGAATGACCTGTCACTGGGTTCCCTAAGAGCATCAGCCAACATTGTGGAGACTGTAAGTTCCCTGGACACTCTATGCGTCTTCTTAACTCTTTCTTTGCCCACTCTGCTAGTGCTTCTACACAGTATGACCAATCTTTCTGCGGCTTCTTTCGAGAAGCCAATCAAATGTCACATTTCCTATTGGTAACAAATAATAAAACTTCTATTTTAATTCTCTTTCTTTTTAAAGATATCTCTATACTGCAGGAAATCATAAACCACTAGCATACTAATGGGAAAAACTGTTTAAGAACTATGAAACCAGACTCTAGGGTATATATATTCCATTGTAGTCACTTAAAATTACTGAACTCAAGGAAGTTAGTGATCCTTGATCTTTACATATTCTATTTCTGATACAAGCTATCATACTGTGCCACTATTTCATGTGTTGGACTCTAGTAAGGCAAGAAATAATCTGCAAAAAGTCCTAAGTGTCTTGCCTTAAGATGTTCTTTCTGACTTTTCTCCTAGTATACACAGTATTCCCGCTATGGTTACTTTAAAAAAAAAAGTGATGCCAAAGCAGACCTATCTTAAGTGTGTATGTGTAGATAGATAGGTCGGTCTATCTATGCACCCACCTACCTATCTACTATCTAATTTATGAGTCTAAACTGGACTTTCTAACCTCAGAAAATTTCAAGATAAGATGCTGTTATAATGTCTCTGAAAGTTTTCTCATTCATTTTTGTTCTCTCACTTTTGACTGATTCACACTATTATTTTTCTACTTTGGAAATCACTTCAGAAATAATAATTTGAAAAAAGACTTTTAATAATGAAATCCACTAGTGCAGTGGAAGTTTCCAAACATGAGAAGTTTGGGCTTCTGACCTTATGCAAATACAATTACAAGTAAGTATTTGTGTTTTAGTCAAATAAGGAAAAGAAGGCAAGACAAAATTATGTGCCACACTTATTTAAGTATATACGTGTATGGAGATAATGGAAGTAAAATTTCTAACTTTGTTAAGTGGCATTAGAAGCCATGAGGACAAAAAAAGAGAAGTGATTTGTAATATATCCTTAGAGATTGTCAATTTCATTTCACAAATATACCTGTGTGTGTGTATAAAATATTCAGATTCACAAACCAGTTAATTCAATAAAGGAAAAGTGTATTTTCTAAATGTAAGCAAAACATTTTCTATTCTGCACTAACTAGGAAATACTACAAATTACAGGCAATTTGGCAGAATGTCTAGAGTAATTTATGTACATATACTAGTGGCAATCACTATTCAGTAAACGTTACTGACAAAAAACTACTCACCTTTTCCTAAAAGCAGTTATAAAAACCTTCAATTTTTATTATTTTGCATCCCACCAACTTAAAATATGGGCATCAGTGTGAGTCATTAAAATACCTCCATAGCCTGGGCTAAGCGTTCTTCCAATGCCATGTAGGTGAGGAACTGAGGATCCACATAAGAAATCGCTTCAGCAACTCCTAGTCCATCTGCAAAACCGTCAAACAGGCTGGGAAAAAAAAAATACAAACATGATTTGGGAAATCTTTATGAAGACACAATTATATTAGCACACCAACAGTGTAAGTAGAAAACATTAAATATTTTAATGATATTTTAAATATAAAAATATTTTAAAATAAACAAAATCCTTTAATAGAAATCTTGTGTGATAAGGGGCAGGAAGAACCCAACAGAAAAGTAAAATACTAAGCATAAGAAGTTAGAATACCACTATCTCTCCCAATACGCTGCCATATTCATGACATAAAATTTATAGGAAAATTCTTACGTTTCTAGTTCTAGCTCCAGGGATAGCTTAGGGCAGGGATAAAGGTAGTACTTTTCCCTCTTATCTTTCCCATAATTTCCCCTTCTGTTCCTTTGAACTGCAAACCTAAATTTACATGAGATCATGGTAAAGACAGTTACTGCACATTTATTTCAATTCTATCATAGTCAAAGCCTCTTTTTCTTTTCTCACCTTTTATTGCTTGATTACTGAGGCCTTAAAAAAATATTTTATTTTCTCAAGTCTCTCTCTTTGTTTTTGTTTTTTTTTTAACATTTTTATTTATTTATTTGACAGACAGAAATCACAAGCAGGCAGAGAGGCAGGCACAGAGAGAGGAGAGGCAGGCTCCCCGCCGAGCAGAGAGCCTGATGCGGGGCTTGATCCCAGGACCCTGGGATCACGACCTGAGCCAAAGGCAGAGGCTTTAACCCACTGAGCCACACAGGCACCCCTCAAATCTCTCTCTTTAATCTCTCTTCTATTTTCCTGAGAAGTAGGCCTCCTCTGTCATTATTCAGACTAAAAAATAGGTAGCTCTTAACTGCCTCCCCTTTTTTTTAAACGAAAGGACTATAATCCCCTTGTAGAAAGTAAGTTTTATTCTGGTCCTAATCTCCTTCCTCCACCCCTAGACATACATAGATTCCTCCTTTTTCTCTAGTCTTGGAAATATCGTATACTTCAAAATTTGGAAACCACAGTATATCCTCAGTCCTCTTCTTTCTAATCTTGCCTCCTTGGAAATTATATTAAAGTCCATTTCCTCAGTTATCCTCTCTGTAGGTTAATTCCTAAACCTCCATCTAATTCCAAACCCTCTTCAGCTCTTGACCTACATTTTTAGTTTTCTGAGGGGCACTTTACCTTGATTAACTCCTGTCACCTCAAATCCAGTATCTCTAAAACTGAGCTTATTTTGTCTACCTAAAGGCAAACTTCCGTTGACTTCTGTGTTCCTATGAGAAGTCAAATACAGTCAGGAATATCCAATTATACAAGTTAGCTCAAAATAATTTTGATGTCAACTTTCGTGCCATCATTAAAATTACAAATCTATTGCCAAAAGATACAAACATATTCTTACGAAGATTAAACCTCAGTAGTATTTAAAAACTAGCAGAGACCACATAGTATGAAGAATCATTCTCATATAATCACAGATTTTAAAATTAAAACTAGAAATTAGTGAATCCAACCTCCCCTGGAACACTAGAACTCCTGCACCTAGCAGTGAGATACAGTGCAAAGACGAAGAGCCCTGGAGTCAATAAAATAGGGATTTAACTCCACATTTAACTCAGAGCTAGACAATGTGAGCATTTTATTGAACTGTTACTCTGTTTCTTCATCTATAGAACAAATTAATGAGTCGATGCATACACATGCCTGGCACAGAGATGGCACCAGAGAAGGCATTCAAGAAACAGCAAAACTATTTCTTCCATGTGGAAGAACCCTATCAGAAATTTGACTCATGTGAAGTAAGTACTCTAGTTCTGCCTGCCGAAGCAACACAAACTATGTCTACTTTTCCTTTGCAGAAAACTCCTTCAAATGGTTAAGAGTCAACTATCTCCTAATTCTTTTCTTCTTTAGAGTAAAACAAAGCTAGACATTCAAAGCAGAATATCTGCTTGTAAATTTGGTCACTGCAAAATAATCAGCTAATATTAAAAATTCTAGTATCATTCATCTGTCAATCACCATGGTAATTAAGTGTTTCAGATAAAAATCACTAATGATACTAAAACTAGTAGATGGACATTTGACAGTGTGAGAAGAAACAGGTTATTTACCTAGTTCAAAGTATTTTCCCTCTAGAGGCCAATTATTTATTTAAAAATATGGCAACTGTACAGTGAAGAAACCTGAAAGATAACACCTTAACCAACTGATCAGAATTAACATCACCAGTAGTGGGACACTTTGTGCCTTCTGATATGAACTAAGAAAAGCAAAATGTCATTTCTTTGGTGGTTCGGCTGAAAATCTGTAACTCGAACCTAATCATGACATCAAATCTAAACTAAGAGACATTCTACAAAATAAACGGCCTGTACTTTTCAAAAATGTCAAGGTTATGAAAGACAAAGAAAAACTGAGGAAATGTTCTAGATTAAAAGTGAAGAAACATGTTACGCAAGAATAATGAGTGGTCTTGGTTGGACTAAAAAAAAATTCTCTAATGGCATTAGTAGGACAACTACAGACATTTGAACAATGTCTGCAGATTAGCGAATAGTATTGTTATCAGTATGAATTTCCTGATTTTGAAGATTTTACTTTCTTATTTAAGAAAATGTTCTTGTTCTTCAGGACTTCACTCTAGATTATGGGTAACGAGACAACTTACTCATAAGTGGTGGGGAAAAAAATACCACAAATATAGAGAAAGAAAGGAAAGAGAAAATAACACAAATGTGGTCAATGTTAACATTTAGGGAATATTAGTGAAGAGTATATGGAAATTCTTTGTTATTATTTTTGCCACTTTTCTGTAAGTTTGAAGTAATTTCAAACTGGTTTAAAAAATTCATGGTCACATCCACAGGGAATTAATTTCCCACAATCTTATTAGGTTAATAATTATAACCCTAGTTTCTTATAGGAAGATAGAGAGGTTAAGTAGTTATCAAAAAATAAATAAATGGTATAGCTGGAATTTGTCTAAATCTGAAACAACTCCCACCACACTAGTTTATATGCTCTCTGGGTATTCTACAACATTTCTGTGACATCATCAAAAAAAATAAATTTTGATAGAGGATTTTTTAAATTTTCTTTTAAACTAAAATAAAGAATCAAAAAACAAACTTTTTTTTAAGTTGTGGTGGAACAACAAAAAAATATGTTAAATTTTGGCTTTAGAGATAAGAATTGCTGCTGTTTGCCATGAGTTTTCCTTTTAGTTGTCAAAATGACATTATTTTAGTATGAAAATCAAATCATATTTTCACTTTATCAACTTGCAGCGATTGCCACATAAATTAATATAGTACCCCATAAGCAAATAATGAGGTATTGACAAATCTACATAAAATTCAAAAGAGTAACCTTCAGAATTTTGTCTTTAAAACCAAAGTTAAAATGCTTTCCATATGTAAAACAAAATAAAACAAAACAAAACCAAAAAGCGCAACTACCCTGAAGCTCCCCAAATCTGGGATCAGCAACATCTCTAAAATCTTAACACAACAGCTGTGTCCGGAAAGATCATCAATGAATTAGAACCCAAAATAAAAAGTTTTCAAGTTTAAAAATTATATTCAAGAAAGACCTCAATTATTTCTTCAAATTTTTATGTGTTTTGAAAGTTATTTAAAATATGTATCAAGATCTTAATCTTATCTCAGTAATGTCACCTCTACTAAGCTGCCCTAAAGAAATAACCTGAAGTACAGAACAAGTTATATGAGAGGAAAGGTTTACTGCACTATTTCAATAGAGAAATGATCAATTAAATTTTAGTACAACTACAGAGTAGAGCATCTACATAATGGAGCTGTAAAAAATTATTTTCATAAAAATTTAAAAATGTGCAAAAGAAAACATTTCTTCATATTAAACCATAATTGCCTCCCAATATGCATAGATGATGCTAACTAAATCAGCAATTCTGTCATCTGCTGAACCTTAGGAGGAATGACTTTGCATAAAGGAGACAGAAGACAGCAACAAGGAGCTCAGTAAGAGGGTAACAGGCAGGCATGGGGGAGGGGAGATGAGAGCACCAAGATCAGCAAGACCAGGACCAGGTGAGCCACTGCTTTTCCATAAAGTTTGGGAAGCCAGAACATGGGTTTTGGCGCCAGGAATGTTCAAAATGGAATTATAAACTGTTTGTGTGGCTGTGATGAAAACACTACTTCCTACCTCCACAAAATGGTTAATGAAAGTCTGCTCTGCACATAGAATTTTTTTGCCCCCCTGGGAAGTGAGAATAGGAAATGGTAAGGATTTCAAGGAGACGCTGAGTTTCATATCTGGAACAATCTGGAGAAGTACAAAGAAGTAACTACATACACAGAAAGGGACACTAAAGATACAGAGGAGGACTCAAAAACGTAAATTCTAGAAGTCTGCAGTTATCAGGGCATATGAATGAGTTTTTTTGTATCTTTATTCTTCTAAAATTTCTGTAATGGAATTTTAGCTAGAAAAAAAAAGAAAATAAATTCTTAAAAATATATCTGTGTAGAGATGGAAACAAAGGTAGTACCAAGCCGTATTTTCTTCAGAAAAAGTAACAAGAGATTAGTTGGACCGTAGATCTTTTCTACATCTCAAGACTAGCTGCTTCCAGAGGCCTCCTGCACGTCTGGAAGATAAATCTAACTGTAAGCCAAACCAATTCAATTCTGACCATTACATCATGAGACATAACAATTCTATAATCCACTTCATTTACAGGCTTCTTCTATTTGAAGTTCATTATTCTTTTTCAGCATAAAGTAAATAACACTTTCAGCATTTCTGGGAAGGTACAATTATTTTTCCATATTTTACATACAGAGAAGGATAACTATATTCTGATAATTCTTCCGATTTAATCACAGGTTTTGAAATTCTTCAAGTAATATTTATTAAGGACTCTTTTTTTTTTTTTTTTAAGGATTATATGAAGTGCTACATTTAAAAGTTAGAAACCTCAAACCAGGAGTTTATAAACAACTAGGCTATAAGGTGGGCTTCAAGAGAGTCAAAGGTCAAAGAGGAAAAGAGGTCACTACCTAGAATAAGTAGGAGGGAGTCTATGTAGGAAGTGACATCAGACTGAGCCCTGAAGAAGACTGACAGATGGGAAAATGTGCACACGTCTGAGAGATCTGAGACGCAGCTTTCATAATTTAGAATCATGAACAAATTCTACTCAATTAACAATTAAACATGGTAATAACATGTGTTACATACCTCCAGTCCACATCTAAGTCTTCACTCACACTGGAGTCATCCTCAAGGTTATTGTTCCCATCCAGCATAAAAGCTTCTGGCTGTGCAAATTCATTGGCGGGCTCATTACCCTCATCACTGCTGCTTTCATTGACTTCATTGTACTGTAACCAAGGAATCTCTCCCTCTTCCAAGGATGTCTGTTCCCTAATACAAACATTTTAAGGGAAGAAAAAAATATTATTTTGAAACACATTATAAAATTGCTCTCTAAAAAGAGTTCTATTTAGGGCAAACAGATTCTTTATTTTTTGAGTTCTAAACTCTTAGTACTTACATGATTCTAAAAGTCTGATTTCTTTAACTGCAAAGTTGTTTAAAAGGTAAGCACATTTGTTACAGGGTCATATGTATGTAGAAGTAGCTCCCAATTACATAAGAACCTATTTATTTGACATACAAATTACCTATGCTCCTGTATTTCCTCTTCGTGCAGAAAAAAAATAAGAAAAATTCATTCTAGACTATTTTAATTTTTAAACACTGCTCTTGAGGGTGCCTACCTGGCTCAGTCAGTTAAGCGTCTAACTGTTGATTTCATCTCAGGTCATGATCTCAGGGTTGTGAGACTGAGCCCTGCATTGGGCTCCTCGTGGAACCTGCTTAAGATTCTCTCTCCCTCATGCCTCTCCCCACACCCTGACACCCTCATTCCTGCTCATGTATGCTCAGTATCTCTCTTAAAAATGAATAAATAAGTAATAAAAATAAACACTATTCTTGAGTAGTTTCCCTTCAGAGTTGAAGTCCAAATTCTTCAGCCTGGCCTATAAATCCCTACATCATAACATGCTTTCTCTTTGGCCCTTTTCTCCAACTGTTACCTCTCACCATTCTTCCCCCTATTTACTTTATTCTTATTATGCTTTCTACCTTTGGAACACCTGGAGATCATTTCCACCTTGGGGCCATTTCCTCTACCTGAAATGTTCTTTCACCGATTTTGCACAGCTATTCCCTCCTGATATTCAAGTCAAAGTCAATGTCAGCTCCTCAGAAAGGTCTGTCTTAACCACTCATTTTAAGTAGCTGTCCAGTCACTAACCACATAACTCTGCTTATTTCCATTACAGAACTTACTTCCACTTATCATTTTCTTGTTCATTGTTAGTCTTTCTCTCACTAGAAAATAAGCTCACAGGAACAGGGACAAACAAACCAACTGTATAGATTTAAAAAAACAAAACAAAACAAAGAAGAGGGGTGCCTGGGTGGCTCAATGGGTTAAGCCTCTGCCTTTGGCTCAGGTGATGATCTCAGGGACCTGGGATTGAGCCCCACATCCGGTTCTCTGCTCAGCAGGGGAGCCTGGTTCCCTCTCTCTCTGCCTGCCTCTCTGCCTACTTGTGATCTCTGTCAAATAAATAAAATCTTAAAAAAAAAAAAAGAAAGAAAACAAGGAAGAGAAAAAAGAAGCATTTCAAAACAACAGAAAAAAGAATTATTCAGTAAATGACATTAGGACAACTAAGTATTCATCTGGAGGGAAGGAGGTTAAATCTCTGTCATTATTCACCTGTTAGCAAATTCTAAATCTACATTTTAAAAATGCATGTGCACCCACCATCATTTCTAAAACAATAAAAGCACTGGAAGAATCATGAGAGAAATTTTTACAAAAATCTCTGTGTCATTGTAACCATGATGTAAAACCTAGAAGCCACAGACAAGACTGTTAAATTACACAACTCATACATTAAAGAAAAGTATGGACACAAAGATCACACTGAGAAGAATTAACTGTAACACATGAGCAACAAAAGTTAAGGCTGCAATGACTAAACAAAAGGTACTTTATGAATTTATAACTAAGAAAATTATACCGGCAGGATTTTATTTATATTTATTTTATTTAACAGAAAATAGTGTTTAGTATATCAAAAGGAGGTTAATCATAAGAGCATAGTTCTGACAAAGATGAATTTTAGTTTTTGGATTTTAAGAAGAAAAATATCATACAATAATATATATTGTAAGAGCAGTTCTAATTAGAATTTTATTCATTCTAATGTGCAAATTTAACTATGGGGATAAAAACATTTATGAAAGAGATGTAGATGATGCCCACATATAAGAATCAACACATTTTAAAGACACAGAAATAGTATCTCTTTATACACCTAAACCCATACACGTTTCTTTAATCTCAGGTCCTAAGCAACACTTCAAAAATAACAGGTTTATAAGATTCAGTATCTAATATTGTCTGTCTAGTAAAATCAGAGAAATCAGCATAACAAAACATGCTTAATTTGTTGAAGGTTTAATACCTAATATATAAAGATAGTGGATATTTTCCTTTCATGCATTAGACTTAGGTCCAATGAAAAATGAAACCCAAAATGGATTTAAAATACAAAATCAAGAATTCCTAACCAATAGTTCTTTGTTTATACCTTTATGAAAGCAGTCACCATATTGTTTTATAACCTTTCTGGTGACTCACCTGTCTCCTCCCAGACTGAGAGTTTTCCAAAGGCATATAGTGCTGTCTCTCATCATTGTAGCTTCACCCCTTTGCAATAAATGCTTAGCACTTAATAGGTACTCTCTCTATTTGTGTTGCAAATGTTAAGAACAAATCCTTGAAAAACAATCTTTTAATAAATAAATACTTTGGGGATTAAGCCTGGAATAGTTCTTGGAAATTTTTGTTATTTCTAATGTACTCCTATAAAAAATGCTTTTCTTTTTCCTATTATACAGACATCAAAATGACTCAGTTACTACTCTGTACTTAGACACAGAACATAAAACTCTAATATACTGGTGAAAATGATTCAGTATAAGAAATAAATATTATGTTTTTTCAATTCAAAGAATAAAACTAAAATAAGAAATTATTCTGAATATAAGTAACTTACAACACTCATTAATACTCTTTTACCATATGAGGAATTCTTGGCTACATATTTTGCTTAAACATTTGATTCTGTCTCTAATGCCTCATAATAATGTAGTCACAGTAACAGAAAATAAGTAGTATACAGTATATACTTGCAATATATTACCTAAAGTTCACATCATTTACACAAAATTTACCAGGCTAGAAGAGTGGCACTATGCTGGGCCAGAAAGTTGGCTTGATATTTTTTTTTTTTTTTAAAGATTTTATTTCTTTATCTGACAGAGAGAGAGAAATCACGAGTAGGCAGAGAGACAGACAGAGGTGGGGGGGGTGGGAAGCAGGCTCCCTGCCGAGCAGAGAGCCCGATGCGGGACTCGATCCCAGGACCCTGGGATCATGACCTGAGCTGAAGGCAGAGGCTTAACCCACTGAGCCACCCAGGTGCCCCTTGGCTTGATATTTTAACAGAAGAAATTTTGCTCCTTACCCCCAACAACAACAACAAAAAGTTCTGACAAATAGGGTCAAAAGTATCTTTCATTTTGTGAGCTAATAAAAGAAACAAATATCTCTATAGGAAGGTAAGCATATAAGGTAAGTTCAAATGCTTCAGAAACCTTGAAAATATTTAAAGCAGTATCTTAGTCTTCTCTCTCTCTCCTTATACATACACATTTACACACACACCAGACATACCATTTGTAGCACATTCACAAAAATTTAGACCTTTCTTCATTTTGGTAACTCAAAAATTAATAAAATGCCATTATCATGTTATACAGTAATTTATGAGATTTAAAAAGATATATTATCTAATCATGTCTCCAAATGCTCAATTCTAAAAAAGAATTCCAGTAGATAGAAGATGTAGAAGCCTGTGCCTACCACAACCACCACTAAAGTCCCTTGGTGTTTCAACTGGAAAGGGAAATTGCCAGGTTGTCCTTTTGAGCACTCCCAGCACAGTGGAGGAAATGAATGCTGCTGCCACGAGAGGAAGCTGAAAATGCTTCAAAATGTATCCCCACAACCTACTTCCAGTTAAAATCCTAGGAGACCATCAGCATCATTGAATTTCTTGACTATGCTTTAACTCAAAGCTTCAGATAAATAGACTGATGTTCTCTTCATGATATATGATTAAAAATCCCCATTCCTCAATAATAGAAACTAAATTTAATAACATGTGAATAACAATATTAAAATTATCAAAATATATTAAGTCAACATGGAATATTTTAAAGAAATTTTCATTTAAAAGTTTTAGAATATGCTATTATATAACCATGCATCACAGAATCTTCTGAGAAATGAAGAAAATGAAAAGCAGACAAATCAAATAAAACCTCTGAAAATACTACTCCGACTTTACATTCTGAGTGGTTTCCTTTAGCTAACTGATCAACAATTTGAGTATCAATTATTTGGAACACAAAATTTAAACCTTTGGGTTAATGCCAACATTTTAAAGGGCTGAGGTTTTCATGAAATAATCTATATTATAAGAAACTTTATAAAATCCTGGACAGCATAATAAGCATTCCTAATTAACTGATATTTAATTAATTGGTTTGCATTTTCTAAGTCAAGATACATGTTAAGTAGCTGCTAAGCTTGAGGCATAAGCTCATTTTTAATAAGTCTAATTGTAGAGCATATTTTTTAAGATTTCAAATCCCTATCCTAGAATTAAAGTATAAAGGAAAATAACTGAAATTTGAATTAAAAAGTCAAAAAAGCTTCAAAAGGAATTAGAGCTTATAAAATTAATGGTACCCTGTTCCATGTCATCCAGTCACAAAGATGGAACCCTAGCACCTAATCTGAAGAACTATTTCTTTATTCTAATAAATAGAATAGTAAGGCAAAATACTAAATTTTATTAAAGCATTTTAAGAATATTTATTCACAAAGTTTGTAAAGTCACCAAAACAGCAGGAAAAACTTAAAGTAAAATATACAAGTGTGATACACTAATCTACATTCAAAAATACTAATTTAAAATTCTAATTTCAACACTGTCCAGCAATTATTTAATGTTTACCTAATGTTTGTTATCTAGCTTTCTCAAAGCCTATTTCCCACCTTTTCTTCTTTCCTTCAATTTCACAATCATCCTATCCTCCCCACTCGCAATATCTAGTAACAACAAGAATACGGCAGTCACCAGTGACTCATCTTTTCCTCTCACTACAGAACCTATAGACTTACCTATACCTGTACCTTCTCATTAGTTACAATGGCAGTCTCGGTTCCTAAAGGCCTTCTGCTTAGATGTGGATCCTAATCCTTCCCATCTTCTCAAAAACTCCACCTTTCCTCTAATTACTAGCCAGTTATTCTCCTCTGCAACATTCTATAAGCAAACAATCATGCTTCCAGTTTTGGGAGGTGAGGACATTTTCCTAGGCCCAACATCTACCTGTGGCTCCTTCCCTTTCTGAAGAAGGTATGGTGACTGTCTCTACTCTCTCACCTTCAATTCCCTTTAATTCCCCCCCCCCAAGTAAAATATATACCATCTATTTAAGCTATAAAGCATATTCTGTTTAACATCCATAAACCCACCACCCAAACCAGGAACTAGAATATTATCAGGGGCACCTGGGTGGCTCAGTGGGTTAAAGCCTCTGCCTTCGGCTCAGGTCATGATCTCAGGGTCCTGGGATCGAGCCCCACATTGGGCTCTCTGCTCAGTGGGGAGCCTGCTTCCTCCTCTCTCTCTGCTTGCCTCTCTGCCTACTTGTGATCTCTGGCTGTCAAATAAATAAGTAAAATCTTCAAAAAAAAAAAAAAAGAATATTATCAGTGACTAGCAAACCCCTTGTGTCCTACACCTATCCTATGCTCTGGCCTTGCCCTCCAGAGGAAAGTACTATCTGGATGCCACTGTCATTCCATTGTTTTCTGAAACAAGTTTTCACTAGTTTTGTATACTTAAACATGATATTTAACTTCTGCTTGTTTTTAACTTTGTGAAACAGATGTCATACACATTATTCTTCCAGAAACAACTGTTTTCATTCAGCATTGTATCTAAGATTCATTCTTTTTTTTTGCCTTTAAGTGTGGCTCATGCATTCCCACTGCTGTGTAATACTCCATGCATGAATACACCACTAACTTTTCTCCTATGAGTGTCTGGGTAATATCCAGTTTTATAGGTTTCATGAAAAATACTGTAATGAACATTCTTGTACACAACTCCTACACCACATGGGGAAGTTTCTCCAGAGTACACACGTAAAAGTGATACAGCTGATAGTCTACCATGCGCATGTTAAAATTATTACATAATTTCAGTGCATGTGACCTACTTCACACCTCAACAAGCATTCACATCCTCAAAACACCTGACATTGTCAAATTTCCTAGTGTTTGTTATTAACAAACACTAGGAAAATTTCCTTTACCTACCAAGGAAATTTGGTAGGTAAAAAATGATACCTCCTTATGATCTTAACATATACTCCCTTGATTACTCATGATCTAAGTACCTTTTGGTATTTTTACTTACCATTAATATTTCCTCTTCAGTGAATTACTTGCTCAATATTTTGAACATTTTGCAATTAGACTGTCAGTTTTTCTTCCTGATTTCTAGGAGTTATTTGTATCCTGCACATTAACAATTTCTATTCTATAAGTATATTCTACTAGTTTCTTTCTTTTCTGCTAGTTTCTGCTTTTTACAGCTTTTTCTCCTTTATTATTTTCCCATCGTATTTTATTTTTATTTTCCCATCATATCATGCCCACCAAGACCTCTACCACGATGGCTGCTAAAATGGTGTTATGAGCACCCTTGTCTTGCTCTTGATTTTAAGGGGTGAGGGTTTAATGCTTCATTACCAAAAATGATTACTACCGATTTTTTTTTTTGTAGATACCTTTTATCAGGTCAAAGAGATTCTGTTCTGATCCTAGTTTCTGAGTTTTTATCATGTTGAGGTACTGAACATTACTACGTGGTTTTTTTCCCCTTTATCTGTAGAATCTATCATATGATTTTCTCCTGTATTCTATTAATATGGTGAATGACATTTACGAGTATTTTTATATTAAAACACCTTTACATTTCTGGAATAAACTCAGACTGGTAATTGAGTTCCATCTTCAAAATATACACTTACAAATTGAGATTTCCAATTCTGTTTGGGATTTTGACATGCATTTAATAAAGATGTGGTTTTTTTATTTTTTTTTTTTTAAGATTTTATGTTTGACACGGAAAGAGCAAGAGAGAGCGAGAGAGCGCACGCACAAGCAGGGAGAGCAGAAAAGGAAGAAGCAGGGTCCCCGCTGAGCAGGAAGCCGGATGCAGAACTCAATCCAAGAACCCTGGGATCATCACCTGAGCCAAAGGCAGACGCTTAACCAACTGAGCCACCCAGGCGCCCCAATGAAAGCCACAGGTTTTTATTTTCCTTCACATACTCTTTTGGTGTTAGGGTTACACTGGCCTTTTACAATGATTTGGAGAAATAGCTCTTTTTCTTTCTCTTGTAGAGTGAAGTGGCATGATCCTTGAAAGTTTAGTTTAAGAGAATTAACTCTAAAACCATATGGATTAGTTGTTTTCTCCACAGTAAGATTTTATCTTATTTTTTTTTAAGATTTTATTTATTTATTTGACAGAGAGATAGAGAGACAGTACAAGCAGGCAGAGTAGCAGGCAGAGGAAGAGAGAGAAGCAGGCTCTCCACCAAGCAGAGAGCCTGACGTGGGGCTCAATCCCAGGAGCCAGGATTATGACCTGAGCTGAAGGCAGATGCTTAACTGATTGAGCCACCCAGGCGCCCCTTCACAGTAAGATTTTAAAGTACTGATTACATATCTGTAATACTTATATTATTATTCAGGCTTCCCATAAGTTTTGGTGAGTTCTATTTTCCTGGAAATTTATCAGTTTCTTCTAAGTTTTCAAATTTACTGGTACAAAATTCACAGTACTCTTTTTACTCTATGCAGTCTTTATTGTATTTGTGGCTGTGTACACTTTTGTATTTCCATTTTATTTATTTGTGCCTTGTCTTTATTTTCTTGTTCACTATACAACTGGATTATCTATTTTTCTTAATCTTTTCAAAGTATCACCTTCTGATTTCTTTGATCCTTTCTATCGTAACTGTTTTCTAACTTACTGAGTTATGTTCTTATCTTTCCTAATTCTAATTCTTATTTCCTTATTTTCTTTATTTTCTATTCCTTTTCTATTTTAAGTTAAATGCATAGTTCCTCCATGTTCAGGTTTTTTTCTTTTCTAACTTACGCACTTAGAAAGATAAATTTCTGTTTACCAATTTCACTGCATCCCTCAAATTTTAATTGTGGTGGTATTCTCATTATCAGCAAGTAGAGAGCAGTTTAAACTTCAGTTATAATTTTTTTGTCCTACTGGTTATTTAGAAGGATGAACAATTTAAAATGTATGGATTTTTAAAATTTTTATTATTTATTTTTAAGTTAACTGCATTGTGGTCAGAGAATATAGTCTGCAGGATACTGATTCTTTGAAATGTGTTAATCTGTGCTTTGTAGCCTACTACATGCTCAGTTTTTTGTGTTTGTGTGTTCCACAGGGTGGAGTGCTTGTTAAACCATCCCCTCACTTTTATTTTTTTTTAATGAATTACTGGCCTTTATTATTGTACGGTATCAATGCAAGTAGCTAATGACTACCATAAATGTTTCTGTTTATAGTCATACATTTCTATATCTAACTATAATCTGGGACATTTCCTTCAAGCTTTAAAATATTCAAGCATCTACTTATCCTCTACACTGCATGTCTAAATGGCACTTAAAACTTCCAGAAAGAGTTCTTACTTTCCATCTCAATGACAGTAACAACTACCCACTGCTCAAACCAAAAAACCCAGCCATAACTGATATCTCATTCTCCCTCATCTCACACTCAACCACTCCTATTATTTATAACTCAAAAATATTCTCAAACTTGTTTACTTTTTTTAATCCTCACTAGTCCAAGGGCTAGCCCAACTTCTTTTTTCTTTTATACTTTAATACCTTTCTAATTCATTCTGGAGACAAAGCAACTACAGTGAATCTTTTAAAAATTTGTGTCAGATCAATTATGCAATTATAACTGTCCACTTAAATCTCCCTGCTCTATGAATAAATTCCAGATGCTACATATCCTGCATAGTTTGGTACCTGCCACATCATCTCCTATCACTCTCTTTTCACTCCTTCACTTCAGCCCCACTACCTCTAAACATATCAAGCCCTTTCCTTTTTAATACCTCTGCTCTTACCTTTCCTTTTGCCCAGGAAGCTCTTCTCAACCATGAATTCTTATCTTTTAGATCCCAGCTCAAAAGTCAGTTCCTGAGAGAAGTACTCCCTGGCCACTCTAATTAATATAGGTGCCTATTACAGCAAAGGACACAGTCAACAAAGAGGCAACCCACGGAATGGGATAATATATTTGCAAATGACACTACAGACAAAGGGCTGATATCCAAGATCTATAAAGAACTCCTCAAACTCAGCACACACAAAACAGATAATCATGTCAAAAAATGGGCAGAAGACAGGAACAGACACTTCTCCAATGAAGACATACAAATAGCTACCAGACACATGAAAAAATGTTCATCATCGTTAGCCACCAGGTAAATTCGTATCAAAACCACATTGATTACCACCTTACACCAGTGGGAATGGCCAATATTAACAAGAGAGTAAACAACATGTGTTGGAGAGGATGTGGAGAAAGGGGAACCCTCTTACACTGTTGGTGGGAATGCAAGTTGGTGCAGCCACTTTAGAAAACAGTGTGGAGATTCCTTAAGAAATTAAAAATAGAGCTACCCTAGGACCCTGCAATTGCACTACTGGGTATTTACCCCAAAGATATTGAGGTAGTGAAAAGAAGGGCCATCTGTACCCCATAGCAGCAATGGCCACAGTCGCCAAACTTTGGAAAGAACCGAGATGCCCTTCAACAGACGAATGTTTAAAGAAGATACAGTCCATATGTACAATGGAGTATCATGCCTCCATCAGAAAGGATGAATACCCAACTTCTGTATCAATATTGACAGGAATGGAAGAGATTATGCTGAGTGAAATAAGTTAAGCAGAGAGAGTCAAGTATCATATGATTTCACTTACTTGTGGAGCAAAGAAATAAAACGGAGGACAGTGGTAGATAGAAAGGAGAAGTGAGTTGGGGGAAATCGGAAGGGGAGACAAACCATGAGAGACTGTGGACTCTGAGAAACAAACTGAGGGTTTTGGAGGGGCGGGGGTTGGGAGGGCCTGGTGGTGGGTATTAAGGAGGGCATGTATTACATGGAGCACTGGGTGTGGTACATAAACAATGAATGCTGAAACACTGAAAAGAAATGAAATAAAATAAAATGGAAAAAAAAACACAGGTGCCTATTAGTTGCTTTCTATCATATGAGTGTTTTCTTTCCTTCACAGTCATTATCACAGTTTGTAATTCATCAAGTTTGTATTTTGCTTAATACCTGCCTCTCCCACCACCATGTAAGCTTCAAGCTGGAATCTTAGTTTGTCTTGCTCATTTAATTCCAGAATCCAGCACAATGCTTGGTACATACTAAATCCTAAATAAATATTTGATGAATGAATAATTACTATCACAATTTAATAATACTTAGTAAACTAATATTGATTCAAGAAGATCAAACATAAAATCAGATGAGGGAAAAAACCACCATTTTCAATCACTGTCAAAACAACTACGTTCATAAATTTCTTTCTTTACAGATTTTCTAATATATTTATACCTTACAGAATTCATCTCATGCTGGAAATTTATACCTTTTGAGAAGTACAAATTTTAATGTTAGTCCAAGGTGAAAGTTATGAAAATATATGTACCAAAATAGATTTCATGAGAGACTAAAAATCAGAACTAACCAATTATCAGAAAAAACATTTAAATTAACAGATACTACCTCACAATAAAACACAAGCCTAGCTTTCATAAGAAAATACTAAAAATCTTTAAAATAAGCTATTTAAGTAAAATATTTAAACAACCTTTAAAGGAATAAATAAGATAAACATCAAAGGGCTAAAAAGAAGCACATATACATTGTTTTAGCCAAGCAAGTATCACACTTATAAGGATAAAAGACATAATCGCACTTACGCATCTCAAGGGAAAATCCTATGTCAAATATTAGCAAACAGAATCCAGCAGCTCATTAAAACAACAAACTATGACTATGTGATCATTTTTGTTTATTTCAAGAAACCAGGATAACTATCAGGAAATCTGGTAACAAAATAATTCCTTGGGCACCTGGGTGGCTCAGTCGGTTAAACTACTGCCTTTGGCTCAGGTCATGATCCCAAGATCCTGGGATTGAGCCCCACACTGGGCTCCCTACTCAGCTGGGAGCCTGCTTCTCCTTCTTCCTCTGCCACTGCCCCTGCTTGTACTCTCTGGCTCTCTGTATATCTCTGTCAAATAAATAAATAAATAAAATCTTAAAAAATATTGTAAAAATATTTAAAAAGATAATTTCTCATTATCATCAGGTCAAAGATGAAAAATCACTATGGTAATTTCCACTGATGCTTAAAAAAAAACTGATAAAATTTGACAAATATTCCTCCTAAAAACCTATCAAGTAATAATGGGGATATTTCCTTAGTGTGATTTAGAAAAAAAAATTGTGTGTGTGTGTCTGTGTGTATAAATCAACCTGTGTTGTTTTGTGCGTGTAAATCAGCCAGAATCATTCTTACTTGGGAAATATTAGAGCAAGGGTGATAAACCATGCCCATGGGTTATTTTCAGCCTGCCAACTGTTTTTATAAATAAAATTTTGTTGGAAGACAGCCACACCCATTCATTTACATACCGTCTTACAGCTACTCTTACACTAAAACACCAGAGTTGAGTAGCTGCAAAAGAGACCGGCACACAAAGTTGAAAATATTTACTATCCAGCCTTTCACAGTGTTAAATCTGACAACCCCTAGAACTAGAGCATTCCTATTAAAGTTAGGAAAAGACAAAGGCGCTTACTAACAATCACTGATTTCAGAGCTATCGTCAGCTGCAGTTAGACAGAAATATTAAAACTTCAACTTTTGTAACTTTCTCCATATCTGTGAATAAATCACTGATCTCCCTCTTGTGTCTACCTCTTCCCTCACCATCACCTCCACTGCAGAGCAACAGCAGCTCCAATTCACTCACACAACCTAACTCAATCAAAACATCTTTTATTTTTTTTAAAGATTTTATTTATTTATCTGACAGAGAGATCACAAGTAGGCAGAGAGGCAGAGACAGAGAGAGGAGGGAAGCAGGTTCCACACTGAACAGAGAGCCTGATACGGGGCTTGATCCCAGGACCCTGAGATCATGACCCGAGCTGAAGGCAGAGGCTTAACCCACTGAGCCACCCGGGCACCCCATCAAAACATCTTTTAAATGCCCAAGTTTTCTTTAACGCAAAGTGGAAATATATACTGTATCTCAAGAAAAGATAATGAAATTACTAGAATTTTCAATCTAATTGATCTTTGTAAAATACCAAAAGCATAACGAAAAAAAAAATCAGTAGGATTTACTGGTCCTACACAGGGCTTGTACATGCAAATTAACAGCATCCCCAACATCTGAATGTGATGGGATACAATTCTCAGACGATACACATAAAAATAATAAATCTCACTGTTAAACATACCCTTCTTGTAGAGACAATTCTTGGTTTTCTTCTTCAGGACCACTGCTATCACTCTGTAATTCAGGTTCATTCTCATCTTTTCCTGGCAAAGTTTCCCAGCTTTCATCACTTGATGACTGATCTTTTTCTGTACCAGAAAACCGATGAGGCAATGAGGCAGACCATTCTCCATCACTGCATTCTGAACTGCAAATTCAGAACAGAAATACAGTAACTGTCACTATTTGTGCATTTGTCATTTGGAGGCATCACAGTATACAGTGTACGACTATGCCACACATGCTTTATCAGGTGCCAAGTCAATTTTAAAAAAATATTTTAAAAGTAAACACAGAAATAAATACATTCAGCAGAATGTAACTTTTTCCGATGAATAAAGCATATGGCAAGTTACAGAAATGTCGATTCATTATTTTCTTCACTAAAGTAAGTAAATCCATGGTGCTTAGATACAGGGTTCTTTATTTTTGTAGACGTATATCTAAATAAAATTTTAAATATAATTTGGTAATCATAAATTAAATGCTTTCTGAAATAAATAATAGATTTATTACTCATCTACCCCAACTAAAACAACTTTCTAATTACATACTGACAACTGGGGACATATCCTCTGAATAAATTTCCACTATTACCATGTTTCAAAAGCTTAACTATTTTTTCCTTCCTTTTTTACAAAAGACTTTAAAGTGAAATGAGATTCAAATTCATAAAAAGCTGCACTAATTTTTACTAAAGTCTTTTGGTAGAACTGTGAACACAAAATAAATTTCACTGCAAGAAAATATGTAGATAAGGAACCAAAACATACTATAGAAGGGTTAATGAAGAACCTCAGAAAATGACTTTTGGTTATATTTTTAACTTTGGTTAATTTGGTTACATTTAACTACTCTTAAAATACAGTTATCTTGTACTTATTAATGGTGAAAATAAATCTTAAATGCCCTTTCCAACCATATCAACCATTCTGGTCAAGAATCCCCTTGGGGCACCTGGGGGGCTCAGTGGGTTAAGACTCTGCCTCCGGCTCAGGTCATGATCTCAGGGTCCTGGAATCAAGCCCTGCATCAGTCTCTGCTCAGCAGGCAGCCTGCTTCCCCCTCTCTCTCTGCCTACTCGTGATCTCTGTCAAATAAAGAAATAAAAACTTAAAAAAAAACTCCTCTTAAAGATTTCCCTTTGTGCCATTATTTTTAAGAAAAAAAAATTATAAATTTTAGTTTGTTTCTGAAAGAAGTGATAATTAGTACGAAATAACTTTTCTTTATGATGATGTATTACTAGTGGTTATATTAATAATGATATATTAACTAGACTAGTTAATGAGTTCCTCCTTCTATAGGCAGATAAACCGAAGAGATCAAAATGCTATTAAAAAAGAGTAGCACTAACGTAATGTAAGCTCTGAGAAGTTAGACGTAAAAAAGTAAAATCAACTTCCAATCTTCAGTAAATGAAAGGCAGTAAAGCACAAGCATTCTGGAGAAGGAATGCTATATAGCTCTGGCATAGCAAGTAAAAGATATTCCTTCAGTTGAATAGGACCCTAATCGCTTTTATTTTGTAAAATTTTCTGTAATCCAAAAATAATCTAAGTAATCATTTCTAGATTTGTATCAGTGTAAAAATCTAACATAGATAATAGTTTTAAAAGAGTTCTTGAACTAAGTTTCCTCAACTATGAAGCCTCTCAAATTTGAAGCTATATTCCACTTCTAATTGTGGTATCTCATTAACAATTACAGTAAGCTTTCTTTATTAATTTCTGGCAACTTAACTTATTTAAAAGAAAACCTCATATTTTAAGCATGTTATGATCCTGTCCAGAAAAACAATACCTAAAAACCTCCGAATTTTTTTTAACTTAGTGAAATAATTGATGGACTATCTCCAAACTGTAATATAAAAAGAATGCCTATGATCAATAGTCAATATATTTAAGAAGTCTATGTCACAATTTGGTAAATTCAGCCTTTTGGCCAAATTTGGCCCTTCTACCTGTTTTTCCTAGGGTCTCTGCATTAAAAATGTTTTTTTCTTTTCTTTTCTTTTTTTATAAGTTTGTCTTTAATTCTACCTCTTAACAAAATTTAAAATATATACTATCTGGCCCTTTAGGGAAAAATCTGCATATCCCTGCCCTGTATCATTATTTCTATTATATATAATCCATACCCCTAAATAGGTAACTTTTAAATATATATACTAGCCCTGACCACCTAGTCATCTAGAAAGTTTTCGATTTTCACCCTCCTTTTCAAAAGCTATAAAACAAAACTTATTTGACAGGTAAATTTCTTGATTTTCTATCTGTTAACGGTATTCCCCTGCTCACAAGCTGAAAATCACGTATCTTTGACACCTCATAAACTCCTATGTTTAAATCCTTTTTACATTCCATTCTTTCTGTAAAATGTCTCCTTTGTCTCCATTTCCCCTAAAAACCCTGGCTCCAGCATTCTTTTCCAAACCTAGACCTGAAAGTCAATTATTAATTGGTGTCCCTAAATTTAATCTCATTCCCTCCCCTCACTTAAAAGATTCAT
Source organism: Martes martes (assembly GCF_963455335.1). Lineage (NCBI taxonomy): Eukaryota > Metazoa > Chordata > Mammalia > Carnivora > Mustelidae > Martes > Martes martes. Next base: position 36,275,532 of record NC_137892.1, on the reverse strand, counting down.
TTTAAATATCACTATTGCTTTAATTTATATCAAATAGTACATACATAATATTACTCCCAAATCCTTCACTTTACTAAAGCAATATTTCATAAAATTAAACCATTTACCTACTGCCTTCCCTATTTTTGCTGCAGTCCCATATTAATGCTATGTCTTAAGGTACAGTTGTTGAGAACACAGGTTCTGGAGTCAGTCCGCTTGGATTTGAATCCACCACTTAGTAGTTGTGAAAAAGTAACTTAACCATACTGTGCCTTTATCACGCACACATCAGGTGAATTTAGTAACAGTACCTAATAATTCACTGAGCTCATACGAGAAGTAAATGAATTAATACCTACAAAACATTTTAACAGAGCCTGGTAAATAATAAGCCATCAGTAACTGTTAGCAAATCTTTTTTTTTTCTTTTAAAGATTTTATTTATTTATTTGACAGACAGAGATCACAAGCAGGCAGAGAGGCAGGCAGAGAGAGAGGAGGAAGCAGGCTCCCTGCTGAGCAGAGAGCCCGATGTGGGTCTCCATCCCAGGATCCTGGGATCATGACCCGAGCCAAAGGCAGAGGCTTTAACCCGCTGAGCCACCCAGGCGCCCCAGCAGATCTTTTTTTTAACAACTTTTTTTTTTTTTTAACTCAAATACTGTTATTTCCTTTTCAGGTCAGGTTTATGATGTTTAAATGAATACTGTAGATAAAATGTTTAGAATATTTTTTGGAAAATGACAAACATTTAGTAAAAGTGGTAGCTACTTTATTATATAAGCTGTCTGCTTAGACATTTCAAATGGATTTCCAACCAGCACACCACCATTTTCCTCTTTTCTCTACCTAAGAAATCTATTCTGAACCCTTGGTTTGTCTTACTGAACATCAAGATCAGCCTCCTGGTCACCCAATCTGCTTTAGTCTTAGTCTCTCTTTATACCAGGGGTCAGAAAACTATGCTCTGACCCATTAACCAAATCTGGCCACCTGTTTTTTAATGGCCTGGAAGCTAAGAATGTCTTTTGCCTTTTGTTTGTTTGTTTGCATTTTTAAACAGTTATGTAAGTACCTATATAGTATCCTTGATTTTGTCTTTTGGTCCACCAAGCCTAAAATATTTACTATCTGGTCACCCTTTTAAAAGAGTTTGCAGACCCCTGAGGTTCAGAGAAGACACAGCAAAGAGAAACCAAACATAGGTCAATGGAAGAGAAATCACAGAACAGGAAAGGGTGAACAAACTGCTTAACAGAAGCATTAAATCAAAACAAAACAACAAAAAAAACGGGTACCAAGAAAAGTCAACTGGATGTGACAAAGAAGAGGTCACTGTTAACATCAGAGAATATAGAAATAACACTGGGAGTTAGATTTCAAGGCATTTAAAAGTGCAGAGTGCAGGAACAGAAACAGTGGGTAGGCAATATTTATTCTGAAAATTCAGCAGTAGAACAGAAAACAAACAGGCAAGTGGTTAAAGGAAAAGCAAGATCAAGTGAAGGTTTCCCCTTGGGGTTTAGAAAATTACAGAATGAGGTAAAGGGAAGCAACTTTGGTATAAGATTAATGAAGTCAGGTGTCAGATATGACTACAGACAGAATGAGACTAGTCACCTCTCTTCATTAAAGAAAAAAACAGGAAAGGATACAATATGTTGCTATAAGGAGAAAAGGAAAATAAGAAAAAGTTCAGATTTAATCATTTTACCATCTCCAGGAAAGCAAGAAACAAAGTTATTTACTGAGAGTGACAGGAGTGTATAGAACTAAAAGCAGAGAGAGAAAAGATTTAAAAATAATTTTTCAAGTAGAATAAGCAACAGAACAAATAGGATACAAAACGATGATGGGATAGTGAGGACCCATTTGTCCTTGAATATAAGAGCAAATGAGTTAAAAAAAAATTTAAATTCTCAAAATAAAACTTAAGTACCACTTCGATTTTCATATGGTCTCTCATTGGTACTGTCTCCCATTAGCATTTAGAGCTATATTCAAAAGCAGTCAACTGTAACTTCAATGTTACATTTTACACATTCAATTGTGAACCAAAAACATTTTCTCACATATAGAATAAAATTACATGTGATTTCTACACAAATAAGAATTTGTGTAGTACGAATCTTAGATAGAAATATGATACAGAAGTAAAAGCATCCATAAGCAATCTTATTCCTTAAATTCCCCCAAAGAATTGGTTTGTTAGTCTTCTCTAGCATTTATCACATCCATAAAAACTGAACTATATTTTGGATAATTTTGTTATGTGACTAGCTGAGGATCAAAAACACTTTTTGAATTTTACTGAAAATACTCTGGATGGAAATGATGTTAGGACATATCATTTTCAGACAGTATACTGAATATAATCCAAGCAGTCTGGGACATTTTATCATTAACAACGAACTATGCTGTAATACAGTGCTACAAATGGTAGTTGTTCCAATCTGTAAGTCTGCTTCATTTAGTAAATAAGGCCCAGATGGTTCTGAACGGTGCTTGCATTTTACAACTTTCCAGTCTTTTCCCTAAATATCAGAATGTTGTCATCTGTAACTCCCTAACATGCCTGAGGAACAAAGCTCTTTACCCCTAATTTACTCCTTCTAAACTTTTACGAACTTGGAAATAAGATAAAAAGGTTTGCTAAAATGTTACAGCATATGCTTTAGGATCTCTGCTGGCTGCTCATAGATGCTTTATTTGTAGGGATATCAGAGGAAGCTCCTTCTGCAAGGAGCTTAATTTAGTCTCCTGATAATTACCTTTATGTTTTATCTTCCTCAGAAAGCTGGTGAACACCAAGGGAACAGGGATCATTATTTCCATTTACAGAGTACCTGGCAGAAAGTCTGACACTTAGGAAGATTTCAACGAATCCTTTTTGAATATAACAAACCGAAATCAACTAAAGAGCTAATACTCCTTTTATTTTCTCAACATCATCCACAACAAAAACGTCCAACATTTATCTTAGGTAAGTTTTTTGGTTTTTGTTTTTTGTTTTTAACCTTTTAAGCAATGTCAAGGCTTAGGGACAGAAAAACTGTGAAGGAAACCTCAACTGCTCTAAGAAATGGTCAGTGGATGGCACGCCTCTTCCTTCACTTAGACCCAAGGTTAAAATGTGCTGGCATGGTTAAAAGGTTCTGTTAAACTCAAGATCTTGTCATCTAACAGTTACTAAAGTTCTCAGGGTATATTTCAAAAGAGCAGGATGTTAACCTTAGCTCTTTGGTCTAATTCCAAGTCTGGTAATTACATACTGCCTATTAAAATTCCCCTTGCAATTCTAATTTAATAAGGTGGTGTTCAGTTCCTGTCAAACAGCTCAGAGCAATTCTACCAGCTGCAATGCTTATTCCATAGAGTGTAATGTTTCAGATATGATTAAGTGATCATTTGAAAAAGTTTTCAGGATGGAAATCGATCATGCATTCATTCAAATACTTTTCACTTTTAAAGAATATATGAACTATGTATTTTTTTAACTATATTTTTAAAAAGTGGCCAAAATTTCTATAACTAAAAATGTAACGGTGATTTTCGTTAAGTTCTGGATAAGAGGGTCCTATTTGTAGCTATTATAATATAAACATCACAAGAATAATTTTCAATTACAGTATCTTTAAGTTTTACAAAGCAAAGAAAACTCAAAAAGAATCTCAGACTCAAGTTAAAGGGTATTTATACTTTCTTTCTCAAGACACGCATTGTGTAGTCACTTTGTTTCCCCATTTCTCAGTCTGCTATTATCAGAACTCAGCAGGACTACGCATCAACATCAAGTAGATGAACAAGTGACAAAATGAAACTAAGTAGGAATGTATGGTTATTAAATTTCAACCTTTATCTGACAGCATAGTAAAAGACATTCTGGCAACTGTGATCCTTTGCAGGGAGTTGAGGGCAGAAGAACTGGAAACAGCATAGAAATACTCCTCAATCCGTCTAGACTGTTGGAATTTGGTCTTAAACCTATCTCAAGGCTTACAGATCCAAAAGGGAGTGGAATCCTAGGTAAAATCATTATCCTTGAGAATTTATTCTGTGATGGTAGTCTTAAACAAATAAAAAATCCCTAAGTGTTTCTGGCATTCCAATGTTTCTTAAAGACTGCTCCAAAATTAGTTTTGTCTTTTAAGGCCAACTCAACTTCAGGTTCTGTATATCAATATATTACCAAAAAATGAAAGAAAAAGAAGTTTCTACTAACTGTGTTTCCTTCCTCTGTATATTCTATTTGTAAAAAAAAATCTACCATTATTCAGAATACTGGTGTATCACTTAAGGAACCAAATTATAATTAAACATATTAAGACAACACCCTATAACCATTCAAAGTCCACAGTCATTCTAGGCAAATAAAATACTAATCGTACACACACACACACACACACAACACCAATTTAAACGAAGAGCCAAGAAAACTACTTTCGAGGCTGATAAATGATGCAAAAGTTTCACCAATTTTATTATATGACATTAGGCCTGACTATAAAAAGCAAAAAAAAAGGGGGGGGGGTTATTTTTGATTAGTGTGTCTCCAAAGATGAAGGCATGTCCAACTTAAATTATTTTCTTCAAGAAAGCAAAAATGTAACTGGAGTAAAAATGCAATAATCTTATACTTTGAAAAAGATAAATTATCTAAAATGGTAAGTTGACATTATTATTTTTTAATAGTAACCTAAGAGGTATAGTAAAGGTTCACAATCCAATCCAAAAATCTTAGGGCTGAGTATGTTTTAAAAGTCAGATTTTTCCTGCTGAGATTTAGATGTATTATTTAATAATTCCCAGTGGGGTCTAACCCCAAAACTCAGTAATCAAACACTCATATTTCTGCAATAAATGTTAGGAATGCTTCAGAAAAAGGCCTCTTGTTAGTTCAGATCCAGATCTGCATCAAATAAGTTAGTACCAATTAAAGTTCTGATTTCAATTTCCATTTTAAAAAGAACTTTGTGGATTTTGCATAAAAGACTGTGGGCCTAAATTGAAAAAACAAATAAGTTAGGGAGAAGTTCTTAATGAATTTTACCCTTAGACTTAAAAAACAGTAGGTTATATAAATATTGTCTGCTAGCCCTTGAAGTTTACAACTTCAAGACAGTAGTAGAAATTATATTTCAACTGTTTCTACAAGTTACTTATGCTACATTATACAAGCTTTATCCTATGTCCAAAGAAAACCAAATACATTTTATTAATTTTGTGACATGAAATATATAAAATGTATTCATATTTAAGAGGAAAAAATTCTTCCTTTGTAGTACTCTCTAGTTAAAAAAAAAAAGTAACCATTATTTCTACAAGTCAGTAAGATCTTGAAACTGCACTGTAACTGAGCAAGATCTGTTCCAATTAGCTCCAAAGTCTGTGAAAATCTGGACTCCAGGGTAATGAAAAGTCAGAAGCTGGACAAAGAAATTTTCCATTTCTCTCTTCTTTTTATGGTCTTACAGTTTGGGGGGGGGGGAAGATTCTATATATGAGGAACACAGAATGCTTACTCTATGAAAAGCTGTGGGACACCTGGGTGGCTCAGTCAGTTAAGCATCTGACTCTGCCGTGGGCATGGAGCCTGCTTAAGATTCTTTCGCCCCCTCTCTCTGCCCATCCACTCCTCAACTCCACACCCTGCTCACGCTCGCGCGCTCTCTCTCTCTCCCTCTTATAAAAAAGAAAAAAAAAGTTGTACGTTCTCTTGAGATACCCATTTGTATTGGGCAGTAAGTAGAAATGCAAATTCCAGCTGCAGAATTTACTAGCTTTGTTACCTTGGGAAATCAACTTTCCTGTGCTTCAGTTTCCAGGTCTATACATGGGGGATATAATATATACCACACTGAAGTGTGGTATATATTTTTATATATACATTTTACCTATAAATAGGTAAAAAAATAAACCCAATGATAAAAAGAGCAACAAGGGGGCGCCTTGGTGGCTCAGTGGGTTAAAGCTTCTGCCTTCCGCTCAGGTCATGATCCCAGGGTCCTGGGATCGAGCGCCACATCGGGCTCTCTGCTCAGCAGGGAGCCTGCTTCCTCTCTCTCTCTCTCTCTCTCTCTCCCTGCCTACCTCTCTGCCTACTTGTGATCTCTGTCAAATAAATATATAAAATCTTTAAAAACATAAAAATTTAAAAAAAAGCAACAAAAGGTACAGAGAAACAGGTGACATTAATAAGTACTGGCAAAGTTAATACAATATTATCAAAATTTTCTGTGATCTTAAATCACTTTTTAAGCCCAGGATGAATTAACACAGAATTTTTAAAAAAATATAATAAATGTTTACCTTATAGTTTATGAACTGAAATACAATGAATATGAAATACTAACAACTGAAATAATTAGTATCTTTGTCCTTTTGTTAATAACTAATCATCATGATCTGAAATTACAATTTCTATAAACTCCTGAAATGCCCCAAAGAAAGTTTCTGTAAATAACTAACCAGCAGTCTGCATGCGTGGTTAGCACTGAGAAAATAAGAATATTTGGCCAAAGTACCTAATTCCCTGACCATGTCAAAGAGCCATCCATCAAACATTATGGTTAGTAGAAATAAACCACTTTGCTTACCACACAATGTGACAAAGTACAAAATCTTACCTATCTTCATCCTTGTCATACAGCTGGTAATAATCTCCACAGCCATTCCAAAAGGTGTTATCCACCACTTCTTGCCTTCCTGCTGTGGCTCCACTTTCCGCTGTTATTTGGTTATGTTCTGTTTCCCTATGCGTAACTCTTGAGTAAGGTGGATCCAAGAACATGCAGTCATGTTCTCCATCGTAGTCATCACATTTTATTAATAGGTCATCTGAGCCGTTTTCCTCAACTTCCAAAGCCTCCCTCCATCTCTGAACACTTCTTTGTTTAGCCTCATGCCTATTAAAACCTGTTTCTTGGTCCACCTGGCTTGAACTTACCAGTTTTCTAACTTTGGGCCTCACTACCTGTTCAGGAAAACTTCCCTGGTTCTTTCCCTTATCACTAGTATTTTGTTCACTGCAGATATGCCCAGGAGCACACACTGCATCTTCAGCTGCGTTTTCTCTCTGACTCTCCTGGCTAGTATCATTTTGTTGTTTGTTTCTAACGACTTCATCTTCAGAAGAGGACCTCTGAAATTCCTGATTGTTCTCATTGACAAACTCAGTATCACCGGTAGAACTTTTGACTAAAGGTGCTGAATCTAGCTCTTCAAATTCATCTCTTACTTCACAGTTAAAAGAGGGAACTGGTGGTGAAAGACCAGTGTATGCCTCTACCTCTCCATTTGCCAACTCAAATATTGTATTGCCCAATGCTTCCTGATAGCCACCACCTTCCACAACTTCTGCAGAAAGCTGAAGACGGTCACTGGCCTCTCCACGCGTGCCATCTGGATCATAAGAGTCAGTCTGAACCAATGAAATTCCATTTTGTACACTTGAAGCATTGCAAGCTTCTGTAGTATATTCTCCCTCAGAGTGATTATGAAGATCTGTACTGCTTCCTAAAGTCTCCCTGCCCTCCTCGCTATGATGTACTGCAGCAAAGGATGGACTGCTCTCAGTGGTTTGATTCAATGTTGTATCACAAATGGGAATTTCTGTTTCACTTTTTTCAAATAAAGTGTCATTGGGTAAAGAAGAATGAACTTGATCCGATGGACTGGAACCTTCATAGAGAATAAAGAAAACATATTTGGAGACATTAAATATAATTTGATTTACTAATGACTACTTAAGCAGATATTATACTAATAATTATGCGCTTGAATCTAAGTGAATTTCTCTGGCAGGTACTTCTATGCTCCCACCCTTAACTGAGAGGGCACACCGATTACCCTATGAGTTCATTTATGCCATTGTATAGCCCTTCAGTATCCTCTCCCTCAGATGTCTTTTGGAGGTTTTTCGCCTAAATCCTGATACCTAAAACATTCTGTAAAAGACATTAAAAGGAGAGGCATAAGTCAAGTCACAGGGTAACCAATCTGCCCTCCCAGTTGTTAGGGTGCACAATTCAAACTTAACTTCTTTTATTATGGGCAGCTAAAATAACTGCAACAGTACTTTTCAGAGATAAAAGAACAGGTTACAGATCTAACAGAAATGAAATTCGATTGTGTTTGATGTCAATTCAGAAGATTATATCTCAGTTCCCAGATATATAATATTAGATTTCTACTCCCAAAATGGATTCTTATAATGCATCTATAATAATGAGTTAACTTTAGATACATTACAGCTATGACTGCAAAACAACAAAAGTCAACAAGTTGAATCTCTTTGCCATAGTCTGTCATATCTTGAGACAAGAATAAAATCATATCTATTCTATAAATCACTTTAAGCTTGATTACCTTTTATTACTACTAATGTAATAATAAAGAATGATGACATCTGAGTTTTGCTGGAGGATATGCCGGTTTGTTGGAACAAAAATTTATAAATTATAAATAACTAAAGAGCAGTCTCATCATATCAGAGAAAGTCTTCTTTAACAGAATGAACTTATTAGCTAATAATTTAGGCTCTTATTTATAAATGACAGTAAAAATAATCTAGAATTATCAAATTTGCTCAGGATAAGAAGATGACCACAGTCCAGCCCAAAGATGTGTAATTAAAGTACATGGATATATGCAAAATACTTTCCCAGACCACAGAATAATTAAGAAATTTTAATTAAATAGCTATTATTTGACACTCATATTTCATAAAATGATTTAAAAAATCAAATTAGCCAACCTAAATTATTTGGAGATACAATTAAAACAAAAGAGCTATTAAACATAATATGCAAGAAAAATATATTCAGTTCACATTAAGAAGTTTTTTTATTGAAAGCTGAGGATCTCCACTGGCTGAGGGATGTGATAAGGTAATCACTGCCATGGCAATGTAGTTGTATTTTAATGACTGGCTGTATTCTATTTTCATCTATGTTTAATTGTATATAGTATTAATATTAAATTCAATTAAAATATCAAAACAGAATTCTTGAGAGGAAATGTAAAATATCTGTATTCATAGACACATAAAACCCACACACAATCTCAAATACTACAAGATCAATTCCTACATGCTTATTGATAGCTCTTATATAATCCCATGTTGCACACCTGAGGAATTTTCCTTCGGAACATCATCTAGTTCCAACACTTCATAGTCATCACCAGCCCGACCTAAACTTCTTTCATGCCTGGTCATACATGGTTTAAAACTGACATATGCATGTCTTCTTCCATATCTCCTGCCTGTGATTGTCTGATATCCTCCTGCTGGTTTGGGCCAGGCAGCCTTGCTGGATTCTTGATCCATTGCTGAAAAACAGAGTTAAAAATAAGAGAGGCATACAATGACTTTTATTCTCGTGACATAATAAATGCTATTACTTGCCAAATCATATGCTACTGAACATTCAGTACACCTTATTAATACTGTAAAACATACCTCAAAAGTAAACATGAAATATTATGAGAGTTATACGCCTCTTTACCCCCAAAAATAGCTTTTAAAGTTTGGTACCTTTAAAATATTTTAGATTTTTATGATGTAACCTAATAAAAGCAATTTTTCATGTGCAAAATTCATATACCATACTGCAAAAGCTCATTAAGGACTGGACAATGATCCTCCAAATTATCTAAGTAAAGTACCTTATGTATAACTCCTTAATACTTACTTGAATTACTAGTACATGAAACGATGGTTTCAATTTCATTAAAAGTGAATGCATTCCTATCCAAGGTAATAGGTAACTTCTTTAACTGGCATGTGTACTATCATGAAGAACCAAATGGACCATAATAAAACATACTCCAAATATTAGGGTCAGATAAAATTCTCCAAAAGAAAACAGCAATGAGTCAAGTCAAAGACATGCTACCTCACCTTCCAAAACTACCAATGGTATACACTATGGTAGCAAAACCCATCAACATTTGAACAACTTTAATACTAAGTTCTGATGGCTGAAGGATATATAGTAGTAAACAGTAGCACCTTTAACTAAGAACATTATCACATCTATATATAAAAGGTATACATTTCTTTAGTCAATTAGATTTTACATCTATTATACAAGAGGTAAAAAAAAAAATTTTCTCACGGTATATGAAACAATTAAAGGAACAATTACATATTTTTGTTTTATTGCATTAAAACAAATATAACTGCTTCCAAGCACAGATAAAAAACCACATTATTTATAACATAGAGTAATCAAGTTTTACATTGTTATTTAATTCCTGCAACAAACTTATGAGGTAGATACTGTACTTCATTTTAAAGATCAAAAAAAATTAAAGTTAAAATTCAGTATTTAGTAATCATCCAGTAACTGAAGAGTTTGACTCCAGAACCAGTACCCTTAACAACTCCTCCAAAGGAATAGTCTCCAAAATGGAAAGCACAATAGTAGCCAAGGGGGTACAGAAAGAAAATAAGAATTTTTATTTATACATATTTTCATATCAAAAATTGGAAATTAAGCTTTATATTCAATATACCAATCAAAAATGGCCTTAAATTAAGACCATGACTCCATGTCATGTACACTATTCAAGGTATCTAGAGAGAAAAATACAAAGTCCTCAATGTAGAGGAACTGACAAACTCTGCTTACCTGCTGGCTCTTTTTCAGTATACTGTGACATATATGGCAGTTTTCTTGTGCCCAGTTCAGTGCAATTATGGATATGACTTAGTTTTTACTCACACAACGAATAAGCTGCAGAAGATTCCTACAAAGAAACCATGGATTAAACAAAATAATAATACAGAACACAAAACAAAAATGGCAAAACTAATACTCCTCCTAGTGAAGCTCTTTGTTAGCCCCGTAATATCAGAAAAATACAATGTGACCTGACAAGTCCACAGAAACCTTACAACTATCAAGATGGTTATTTGAAAAGTTACATCTCCTCTTAAAAAACCTTGTTATAAGTATATATCATCCTTAAGACTGACAACGATTACACACATATAATTTAAAAGTAAATAAGCAGACAAACTGGAAGAAATGTTTACTGAGGTATGTAACCAAACTATCTGGGGGTCTACCACACTATGCTCTCTCAGCTTCTCCATCAAGCACTGGAATTCCTTTAGCCCTGGCACTGTTAAAAGAAGTTAACCCTAGGAATAAAAACTTTATTTTAAAAATGCATAATGGTTTATAACAATTAAAAATTAGTATGTGTAAACAATGATATTGTTTAAAAATAGTCAACTTATCATTCAGATTTTTTAAAAAGATTTTATTTATTTATTTGACAGAGAGAGATCACAAGTAGGCAGAGAGGCAGACAGAGAGAGAGTGGGGGGAAGCAGGCTCCCTGGTGAGCAGAGAGCCCAATGCGGGGCTCGATCCCAGGACACTGGGATCATGACCTGAGCCGAAAGCAGAGGCTTTAACCCACTGAGCCACCCAGGTGACCCTCATTCAGATATTTTAATCCCAAATTAGAACCTACTCTAATTTAAAACTAAATATTTTATTATCATGTAACAAATACAAAATGACCTTCTTCTGATTTGCAATTAATTCATTTACTATCTCAAAAGTTGCAACCTGTGCTTCTTTTAAAAGTGTGGTAAGGGCTTACATTTCTATTTAAACACCTTATTTACTTAAACATTGGAACTATGGCTAATTACCTGTTAATTGCCTATCATCACTTAGTAGAAGATGATAGTTCTGCAAATGAGCTTAACTGTACATGTTATCTGTCTAGCCATAGATAGCTATATATTAACACACATAAGAGTACACACACACATTCTCCAATATAAATTACAAATTCAGCAACAGGTTGTGAACCAAGTCAGACTATTAGCAACAGCTAAAGGATAAATAATAGCCCCCCCCGCCAAAGCTACCATACTGGCAAAAACATAAGCTCTAATTAACATTGTTTTAATACTAAGAAAAATGATCTGAAATAACTTGAATCTGAATGATCTGAAATAACTTGAATCTTCACATATTCACAGTATAGTACATGGCAACTGTAAAGCATGACCATGGATTTAAATTCACGAGTATTTTACCGAGTCTTTTCTTTACAATAAAGCTTTATTTCACCATATTCCCAGGCACTACTTCTAGTGCTGACGATAATGAGCCAAGTGGACAAATATTCCTGACCTCTTAAAATTACAGTATATGGTACAGACACTGAACAAAACAAGAAGTAAATAAATATATGTTAGACAATACATACTGTGGAGCAAAATAAAACAGAGACAAGAGTTGCTGAGGGTATGCAATTAGAAATACAGTGGTTAGGGAAAACCTCACTGGGAAGTGATCATCTGATCATCCCACACCTGTGAGGGAGAGAACCATGTGTAAACCTAGGGAAAGAACATTTCAGGCAGAATAAAAGGAAGTTCCTGAGGTGAAAACTTTCAGAAGTGATCATAGCAAGAAGTCTGGGATGGAAAGAATAAGACAGAAAGCAACAGATGAGGTTAGAAAATTAATTAGGGTGGGTGGGTGGGGATAGGCCCTTATAGGATAATGCAAGAAATGCAGGTTTTATTCTAAGTGAGCTGGAAAACCACTGCAGAGTTCTGAACACAGAAAAGATACTACCTAACTTCTGTTTTAAGAGGAACACTCTGGCTACTGTTTTGAACAGACGGAAGGGGAACAAGGTCAAAGGCAAGGAACCTGGTTGCAAAGCTATCAAACTAATACTGGCAAGAGATGACAGTAGTTTAAACCAGGGTAAAAATAAGGTGGTGAGAAATGGTCAGATTCTGAATAAATTATGAAAGCAGTGTCAGCAAAATTTTCTGATACAGGTTATAAAATAAGGTAAGGAAGGAGTCAAGGTTGACTCTAAGCTTTATAGTCTGGACAACTAGAAACATAAAAGAGTTACCATTAACTGAAGTAGGAAATTTTGTGGAAGAAGGTTTGGAGAAAATATATTCAGTTTAGTTTTAGATGTGTTAAATTTGAGGTATCTATCAGACAATAGGACAACAGACAATAGGTACCTGGAGTTGACTAAAGAATGTTGAGCTGCCAGTATTATTTGTGAGTGATCGGTATGTAAATAATATTCAAAGAGGCGTGAACTTGGACATCTAAGTGTACTTGGTGAAGGAAAAAATTTCAAGGGCTGAGACCTGAGATGATCCAACACAAAAAGGCCAGGAAAAAAGAAATATCAGGAAAATTTGGCATACGCCAATGAGAGAAAAGGAAAACCCAGTGGTGTGGATGCCAAATGAAGAAAGTGCCTCAGACAGAAGAACGGATCCACTGTGCCAAATGCTGCTAAGAGATAAAGTATGAGGAGGATCTATAACTGGCTGCTGAACTCAGCAACATGGAGGATACTGAAGATCCTGACAAGGGCACCTTTGGTAGAATGGTAGATGTAAAAGACTGATCAGAATGCTATAAAGAGATAGTGAGAGAAAAGGAGCTGGAACTGGAAAGAGTACAAAGAACTGAAAACCACTGTTTCTGAGTAAGAGAGTTTGTTTTGTTTTGTTTTGTTTTAAAGAGGCGCCACACCCTGCATGGAGTCCAAAGCAGGGCTTTAACTCAAGACCTGGAGTTAAGACCTGGGCTGAGATCAAGGACACTTAACCAACTAAGCCACCCAGGCACCCCTTAAAAAATGTCTTTCCCCCTCTCTCTGCCTGCCTCTCTGCTTACTTGTGATCTCTGTCTGTCAAATAAATAAAAATCTTAAAAAAAAAGTCTTTAATGTGATTCCACTTGCTTCCTAAAGATATTCTCTTCTGAGCCCTCCAACATCCTCATCTATACTTTTGAAAACAAGTCTACTTGTTTTCAAGGCCTATGACCCTGGCTCTGATATCTTTTGATTGTACTTCTGAGTTAAGTCCCCTGATTTGAATCCCATGTTCTCATGTGCGTGTGTGTCTGTCTTTACTAGAAGATTGAGTAACTGTTTCAGAAATTTTACCTAAGAAGGTAAACTCTGGGTCACATGCCTGAAAACATTTCATCCCTCCCTCATACTTTAGGTATAGCACAAAACCACTTTCTCCAAACTCTGAGACACATTGTTTTCCAACATCCCACGTTGGAATATGGCATCCCATTCTGCCAATTTATTTCTCCTATGTAAACTAATTTTTCTCCCTGGAATATTTAGGTTATCCTCTTAATAAATGATATTCTATAATGCCACAAGGACTTTTTAAGGGGCAGGCCATTTAAAAATTTCTCCTACATGGCCTTAATTGGGCTGTTCTAAAGACTTGTGTCAGTTTGTCTCAAAGATGTCCTTTTTCAAAATTCGTATTTTCTCTGTATTTTGCCTACACAGATTAATCCTTTGTCTGCAAACTTTTCTTTCTCATTTTCACTCTGTGAGCTGGTAAACTTCATCTACTTTTACTTCCAGTATTCTCTGTAATAATCTTCTAAATGTCTTGTACTTTCTTGTTCTCTGCTTCTTTTATTATTTTCAAAAGTAGCTCATGCCTTATGAATAAAACGTAGAATGGAATCCCTCTGTAAATACTAATTATTTTTATTTCACCTAAGGCCAGCTATAGTCAGGTATCTATAACAGTGTTATCTCATTTCCAAATAAAAAAGTATGAAAAATTAAAAAAAAAAAAGCAGAACAGGGAGGAGAGAGGATGAAGAGCAAGAAATAAAAACCACAGTGGTGTGTCAAGATTAAAATAGTTAATTCATCAGTCCCAAACTTGTATCTCAAGTAAATCAGAACCATTCAGTCTCAGTTCTTTCTGAAGAGATGTTTGCTTTGCTGAATTAGTCTCTTGCTCCTTGTACTAGTCATGTAATAAGTAACATATGATTCAATTATTCAATTCAAATGCTTTGGGACTTTCATATATTTCTTACAAACTGTCATCAAGTAAACTATATAAATATGTTGCTATCTAAGAATTAAAAGAGTGAATCAGCAAAGTATTAATTCTAGATCTTATTAACCTAGAAGTCATCACTTTATCATTTTGACTAGGAAAGATATGCCAGCAGCTACAGAGAGACAATAGAAACAACCTTCAAAAGAATACAAGGGAAAGCATGGTTATGGGATACACACCTCCCACAGCAGAATTTAAAGAGTAGTGATTTTAGGGGCTCCTGAGTGGCTCAGTGGGTTGGGCCTCTGCCTTCGGCTCAGGTCATTATCTCAGGGTCCTGGGATCGAGCCCCGCATCGGGCTCTCTGCTCAGCAGGGAGCCTGCTTCCCCCTCTTTATCTGCCTGCTGCTCTGCTTACTTGTGATCTCTCTCTGTGTCAAATAAATAAAAAAAAAAAATCTTTAAAAAAAATAAATAAAGAGTAGGGATTTTAAAGACAAAGACCTTGCTTTTTTCTTCTTACTTGAATGCACTATTAATGCAATCTATTAAATGTACTGGTTCTAACACATTGTCTAACACAGTATGAATTCAAATGTCTGTTGAACAAAAGGATGAATGAATGAACAAACAATTCTGATCTACAAATTCTTTGACACTTCTTCAAAAAGCAAAGCCGAATCTGCACCTCTTCAGTGTGGGCTGTACTTAGTGACTTGTTTCTACTGAAGACAATGTATAATGTACAAGATGAGGGCATAAAAGTCATTGCGGCTTCCTCCTTGCTGTCTCTCAGCTCACTCTCTCTGGGAGAAGCAAGCTGTTACACAGGAGATCATTCAAGCAATCCTAAGGTCCACATGTTGAGGAACTGGCAGTTTCTGCCAAGAGCCAGAAGGAACTCACGTCTTCTGGTAACAGCCATGTGAATGAATCACCCATGAAGCAGCACCTTCAGTAAGTCCCAATCAAGTCTTCAGGTGACCGTAGTCCCAACCTATATCTTGACTGCAACCTCCTGAGAGACCTTGAGATCACCCAGACAGGCTACTCCTGAATTTCTGACTCAGAAACTATGAGATATAATAAATGTTCCCAGCTATTAGTTCTACTGAAGCATAACAAATTACCCTGCAATAAATAACAAACACAAATAATTTAAATTACATGCACTAAGATACTGAATTTTTCTTATACTTATACTTATTATTAGAACAAAGATTTCCTACCGCCAACTCATGAAAGCATATTTTCTCCCTTTTAAAAGATCGCTTGGGGCGCCTGGGTGGCTCAGTGGTTTAGTTAAAGCCTCTGCCTTCGGCTCAGGTCATGATCCCAGCCAGGGTCCTGGGATCGAGCCCCACAATGGGCTCTCTGCTCAGTAGGAAGCCCGCTTTCCCCTCTCTCTCTCTCTGCCTGCCTCTCTGCATACTCGTGATCTCTCTGTCAAACAAATAAATAAAATCTTAAAAAAAAAATAAAATAAAAGATCTGCTTATTTGCAGCAGAGGTAGTGCCATGCTAGGATCAACAGTACCAAAATGAATTATCCTGGTGTTCTGCTGGCGGACAATGTCAGACCTGCTGCTTAGCTCCTATATTCTACCTATTCTCTAACAGATACTCACTACATACCTACTGCATCAGGAACACTTACTTTCAGAATTTAAATCTAGCTGATTTAAGTGAAGTTTTAGGCAAAGGAAAGGAGAAATCCGCTGAACTTCTAGGAGAGTTTCAACTAAAAGCTTGGATCGATACCCCTGTGACATATTTGCTGGAAGCCAAAAATAACTCACTTAAAAAAAAACAAAAAACAAAAAACAAACAGAGGTGTAACTGACATATTAGTACTAAGTATACAACATAATGATTTGATATTTGTATATAGTGCTAAATGATCATCAAAGTAACATCCATCTAGTTAACATCCATCACCATAAATAGTAACAAATTTTTTTCTTGTGATGAGAACTTTTAAGATCTATTGTAGCAACCTTCAAATATATGATATGGTATTATTACCTACATACACCACAATGTACATTAATTCCCATGACTTATTTACTTTGTAACTGGAAGTTTGTACCTTTTGCCCCTCTTCACCCATTTTGCCTGCCTCCCACTCCCACCTCTGGCTACCACCTATCTGGTCTCTGTTATCTATGAGCTTTTACTGATTCCACATATGAGGTCATAACAGTATTTGTCTTTCTCTGTCTGGCTTATTTCAGTTAGTATAATACCCTCAAGGTCCATCCATATTGTTGCAAATGGCAGGATTTCATTCTTTTTTCATGGCTGAATATACTCCATTGTACGTGTATACACACACACACACACACACACACACTGCAACTTTTTCCTTCCCTAGGAAAATCCCTTCTTCTTGTCTTTCCTTCTTTGCTTAAAACATTCTCTCACAGTTCTGGAGATTAAAGGTCCAGAATCAAGGTGTCAATAGGGCCATATTTCCCTCCAAAGGCTCTAGAAGAGAATCCTTTCTCACTTCTAGCTTCTGGTGAATGCCAGCAAACCTTTGCATTCCCTGGCTTTATGCCACATCTTCTTTATTCATTCACCAATCAATAGACACTTAAGTTGTTTCCATACCTTGGCCATTATAAATAATGCTACAAAGAATTTAGGGGTGTAGTTATCTTTTCAAGTTAGTATTTTTGTTTCCTTTAGATAAACACCCAGAAGTGGAACTGCTGGATCATATGGTAGTTCTACTTTTAATTTTTTGAGGAACCTCCATTCTGTCTTCCATAGTGGCTGCACCAGTTTACAAACTCCCCAAGAGTGCACAGGATTTTTTTTTTTTCTTTTCATATCCCCGCCAACACTTGTCATTTCTTTTCTTTTTGATAAAAGCCGTTCTAACAGATGTGAGTTAATATCTCATTGTAGTTTTGATTTGCCTGTCTCTGATGATTAATGACACTGAGCATCTTTTCATGTACCTGCTGCCCATCTGTATGTTGTCTTTAGAAAAATGTCTGCTCATATGCTCTGCCCATTTTCTAATTGGATTGGTTTTTTGCTATTAAGTTGCATGATTCTTAATATATTTTGGATATTAACCCTTTATCATGTATATAGTTTCAACTACTTTCTCTCAATTAGCAGGCTGCCTATAAATAACTCATTGTCCAACTATCTTTCCTAGAAATAGAAAAGTAAGTTGAGAAACAAATATAATTTAATCCAACTATTTGAAAGGCAAAGTCTTGATTACTCTTCCAAGCCCATTAGAAAATTTGTTTTATATTCTCTCATAT
Organism: Martes martes; assembly: GCF_963455335.1. NCBI lineage: Eukaryota > Metazoa > Chordata > Mammalia > Carnivora > Mustelidae > Martes > Martes martes. Next base: position 36,257,421 of record NC_137892.1, on the reverse strand, counting down.
TTGCCTTATAAAAATGCCTACAAAATACCCTAAAAATGTTTCTTAAAATTCCTCATAAAACAAACTTCTAAAATTACATCATAGCCTGTATTTCCCTTCAGTAAAATAATTACTTAGTCATACAAAATTTTGGTTAATTATTATCAAACTTGAGTTATAAATTCAGTAATACAAACTTTATGACAAAATGAGTTTATGACAAACTATAACAAGTACTGCCAGAAACCTGTTTTGTATATGATGGAACCAATTACATTTTAACTTAGTTTAAAGATTTTATTTATTTGAGAAAGAGCAAGAGAGATCACAGAGGGAGAGGAAGAAGCTGACTCACCGCTGAGCAGAGAGGCCAACACAGGGCTCTATCCCAAGACCCCAAGATCATGACCTGAGCTGAAGGCAGACCCCTAACCGACTGAGCCACTCAGAGGCTCCTTAACTTTGTTTACTAACATTATCTCATCTTTCTTTTTTTAGCTGCTAAGGCAAAGTAAACATTCCAAGAGATTCAAAGTATCTACTTACTCAAAGTATCTACTCTGAATAACAATCTAGGCTTACACTTAAATTATTTCTCATACTTACATATTCTTTTTAATTTTTCTCTAGATTTTTCATATCTTCTAGGCACAAGCACAAAAGGTTGCTTGTACATGGTGGTAACTGCAAAATATTCTACTAAATGTAACTAGCAGATACACAATAATTAAGGACTAAGGTGATATTATTCCTATATACTGCTACAAACAAGAAGACTCATTAATAAAGTCAATTGTAGCAAATCAAATAATGTACTATCAGCCACTAGACTTCGAAGTTACAAGCTGACACACAAGAAAACTTTCGGGATATGACTACTAGATTCTGTAAATGAACAACTGTAGAAATGACAATAGATAATTCAGAGAGAAATTTTAAAAGTACAACTGTTAAACTTCTGAGATCAAATGGGTTTACTATCCCTACTAACACAAAGAGATAATCTGATAAAAGGCTAGTAAGCTTACTGAAATACCAATTTTCATGACTTTTCTGTCAATTACTGTAAAAGCTTTAATAAACTCAGCACGGATACAGTGAAAATTCCACTAAGAAACATAAAATATATATAATTGGAAACAGACCTTTAGATAATCCAAAATTTTTATATTTAAGTAGAAAAAAAACTGTATTTCCAACTTGTTATGGAAAGCCTCTATCTCATCAAAAATAGTTTTAAAAATTGTTTAAAAAATTGTTTTAAGAAGTTTTATGAAAATGAACACCTAAGTGGCTCAGTCAGTTAAGGGTCTTCCCTGGGCTCAGGTCTTGATCTCAGAGTTCTGGGATGGAGCTTCATGTTGAGCTCCCTGCTAAGCAGGGAATCTGCTTCTCCCTCTCCTGGTGCCCCTCTCCCCACACCCCCCTCACTTATGCACACTCTCTCTCATTCTCTCATGTGAGTGCTCTCTTGCTCTCAAATAAATAAAGCTTTAAAATAAATAAATAACTGCTACAAAATGCCATGTTTAAATGAATATTCATAGAGAGAAATCTGTAAAGAAAGAATTAAATAGGCATATAGCCAACACAGTAGAACAATAGAGAACTTTTTATGGTTTACTGCAAATATAATTGGCAAAGGGGAAAAAAAAGATTAAAGTCAAATACAAATTGAGATGGAAGAATAAAATACCAATCCATTAAAAAAAACAGGATGAAGGCTATTTCTCAAATTTACCTCTCATTTAGATAGGAAGACCTGATTCAAATGTGACCTAAGAAGGGCCCTGCTCAACCCACCCTCCTCTGGGATGCCAAATCAAATCAGTTCCAAATAAAGAAACAGCTTAGAATTATTTCCGTGTCAATAAGCCAAGAAAAGAAAAAAAAAGTACAGGAAAAAAGAAAAATAGAAAATTCAATGTTGTGCATATTAAGTGTAGCAAATTTCACGTGATGATAAAAATTCACAAAATGTGTCCAAAACAAATTAATATACCTATGATATTTAGACATTTCGATGTGTATTAACTACAAAAAAAAAAAAAAGAGCTTATTTGAGTGGATTTGGAGAAACGAAGAAACAAGCATGGCAAAATGTTGATGCAAGATGTTGTATAAATGTGGTTTCCTTGTACTCTACAGAAATTTGTTTAGAAATTTTCATGATAAAATCTTTTCAAATATTTTCCTTTTCTCTGCAATCATTTGTTGAAGAACTATTTTTTAAAAAGTACAAAACTCTTCAGCATGCATTATAGTTCAATGAATTTTTTCCTATGTCATATATCCAAATAACTACCACCTACATCAAGATATAAAACATTACCATCATTTCAGAAGGTTCTCTCTCACCCCTTCGAACTGATTAAACTTCTCTCAAACCATAGGCAACCACTTTCTGGACTTCTAGCCTAGATTAGTTTTTCCTGTTTTAAACTACACAAGTGGAATCATATAGTATGAACTCTTTTGTGTCTGTCTACTTTTGCTCAACACAATGTTTCTCAGATTCATTCATGTTGTTATAAATATTCTTATACACATTTTTTACCTTTCTTGGGTAGTATGACCTGTAATTACCGGGTCACAGTACAGAGCCATGCTTAACTATAACAGTTGTTACCAGTTTTCCAAAGTGGTCCTCACCAGCAACATATAATAGTTATCAGCTGCTTTGTATCTTTAGCAACCCTTGTTATTGTGAGTCTCTAACACTGGCCATTCTGGTAGGTGTGTGATGATGACATTTCCTTGATGAATAATAACATAGAGCAACTTTACCTGTGTACACTGCCTTTTGTATACCTTCTTTTGTAAAGAATCTGGTCACTTTTTTGCATGTTTTTAAAAACTGAGCTGTGTGCCTTTTTCTTTTTGACTTGTAATTTACGTGTATTTTCTTGATACAAGTCCTTTACCCGACTTATTTATCTCAACTATTCTAACAGTCTGTGGCTTGCCTTTTCCTTTCTTAATGATAGATTGAAAAATAGAATTTTTTTTTAAAGATTCTATTATTTATTCATGAGAGACAGAGAGAGAGAGCCAGAGGGAGAAGCAGGCTCCCCACTGAGCAGGGAGCCTGATGCAGGACTCGATCCCAAGACCCCAGGATCACGACCTGAGTTGAAGGCAGACGTTTAACCATCTGAGCCACCCAGGCACCCGAAAAATAGAAATTCTTAATTCTACAGTCTAATTTATTAATTTTATGTTCTACTTAAGAAATTTTTGCAAAGGTGATACAGATATTCATCTAGCTTTTCTTCTACAAGTTTCATAATTTTAGCTTTTACATTTAGATCTGATGAAACTCAAATGAACTTTTGAAGATATAGCATCAGGTATAAATCAAGATTCATTTCATTATCATGTGGATATCTACTTTATCTAACACAATTTATTAAAAGTAAATGCATTCTCTTCTTAATTTCATGGAGCTCTTGTCATAAACCAAGAACAGTTTATATGAAGGGTTATTTCTAGACACTCATATTCTTCCACTGACCTTTTTATCTACCTTGTTCTAATACACATGGGTTTTTTTTTTGTTTTTTGGTTTTTTTTTAAGATTTTATTTATTTGACACACAGAGAGAGATCACAAGTAGTCAGAGAGGAAGGCAGAGGGGGAGGGGGAAGCAGGCTCCCTGCTGAGCAGAGAGCCCGATGTAGTGCTTGATCCCAGGACCCTGAGATCATGATCCAAGCCAATGGCAGAGGCCTAACCCACTGAGCCACCCAGGCGCCGCAATACACACGGTTTTAATGACTATAGGTTCACAGTAAGTCTTGACATCTGAGACATTTACATTTTAATATAAATTCTGGAATCCATTTGACAAAAAAAAGAAAAAAATCTGGAATTTTCAGATTGTATTTAACCCATAGTTCAACTTAAGGGAAACTGACATGGTAACAATACTGAGTTTCCTACTACATAAAGATGGAATATTTCTCTATTTATTAAAATATTTTAAGATGTCTCTAGGAGCACCTGGGTGGCTCAGTCAATTAAGCATCTGACTCTTGATTTTGGCTCTAGTTAAGATCGAAGGGCTGACAGAGACTGAGCCCTGAGTCAGACTCCATGCTCAGCACAGGAAATCTGCTTGAGATTCTCTCTCCCTCTGCCCCTTCACCCTCCACACTCTTTGTCTCTAAAATAAATCTTATAAAAATAAAATAAGATGTCCCTGAGCACTGTTTTATCATTTTTGGCATAGAAGTTTTCCTCAATTTTTATCATATTTATTCTTAGAGATATCACATATTTTGATGTTATTTTATTTACTTACTTACTTACTTGGGAGAGAGGACAAAGGGAGAGGGAAAAGCAGACCCCCACTGAGCAAGGAGCCCGATGTCCTGGGATCATGACTTCCGCCAAAGGTAGACACTTAACCAACCGAGCCACTCAGGTGCTACATAATGCTATTCTAAAGATACTTTTCTAATTTTATTTTACACATTTTTGTTGCTAATATACACCTTAAAATTCATTTTTGCATACAAGCCTTGTGAAACATATATAACAATATAACAGTGAATAGAAGGAAAGATATTAGACATGAAACAAGGGTTTTCATTGAGTATGCTGTTAACTGTACATTTTCTGATACTCTTTTTAAGAAAAAAAAGATTTGAGAGAGTGCACACGCATGAACAGGGAGGGGAGAGGCAGAGGGAGAGGGAGAGAGAGAAGCAGACTCCCCGCTAAGTAGGGAGCCTGACATGGAGCTCCATCCCAGGACCCTGAGATCATGACCTGAGCAAAAGCCAGATGTTTAACTGACTGAGCCACCCAGGTGCTGCCATTTTCTGATAATCTTGAGGAAATAAAGGATATTCTCTTCATTTGCTAAGATGATGAGGATTTTTATCATGAATGGATGTTGAACTTTGTCAAATTATTTCTCTTTATCTGCAGAAATGATCCTATTGTTTCTCTATATTGTTCTGTTAAAGAGATGAACTACACTGATTAATTTTAAAAACATTAAACCAACCTTGCATTCCTGGAACAAATTTCTGTATATATCACTGGATTATTTCAGTATCTATGTTCATGATAAATACTGGCCTATAATTTTCCCCTTTTTGTCATGCTTTTGTTAGCTTTTCCTATCAAGATTACACTAAAATCATAAAATGTTGTGGTTGATGTTTATACTTTCTCTCAGAAGAATTTGTGTAAAAGTGGCAATGTATCTTACTTAAATGTTTACAATTTACCAGTGAAGCCATCTCGGCCCGGGGTTTTACAGAAAAGTTTTCAATGAAGTCAACTTGTTTAGACATTAGTCAACTCATTTTCCATTTCCCATGTCAGTTTTCATAAGTTGTGTTTTTCAAAGATTATGATCTTTCATTCAACTTATCAAATATTAATATAAAGCTGCTCATAATTTCTTCTTATTAACAATTTACTATCCAAAAGATCTGTATTAATGCCCTTTACATTCCTGGTATTGGTAACTTGTGTCTTTTCCCATTTTTTCCTTCATTAGTTCATTACACATTTATTGTTTTTAAAAAGTCTTCTCAACAAACTGACTATAAAACATTTGCAGTTCATTAATTTCTACTTTTCTATATACTATTATCTTCTTTCTAGTTTCTTTGGGTTTGATTTGTTGTTCCCTTCAGTTGCAAGCTTAGAGTAATAATTTTTAACCTTTTTTCTTTACTAATATATGCACAGAAAGCTACAGAGTTCTCGTAAAGTACTGCTTCAGTTTCATTCCATAAGTTCTGATGGAACATTTTTGTTGTTTTTCAGACTGAAATGTTTTCTAATTTTTATTGTGACTTTGTTTTTGATTAATGCAGTATTTAGAAAGGTCTTGCTTCACTTCCAAACATCTGGAGCTTTCCGGTTATTTTTCTGCTACTGAACTGTAATTAATTCCTCAATGATCAGAAAACATACACTATATAATATCAATCTGAAATGTGATAATTCTTTAAGAATTACTTTGTCAAATGTCAGAAGTGCACTTAAAAAAGAAGTATGGTCTTCAGTCGTTAGATATGATGTTCTATCAATGTCAATTATGTCAAAGTGATTAATCATGTTATTCAATTTTATTCCCTTACTGATAGTTTTTGTAACTGTTCTATCAGTGACTTTACATGTATATTTAAAATCTCAGCTATGAATACATACACATCTTTCCTGTTATTTATGCTAACTTCTACATTCAAAAGCTGTATTATTAGCTAAACACACAGAATTATTATGTCTTCTTAATGAATTGACCCACTTATTAGAATATATTCTTCAATTTCTTATAATACATCTTGCCCTATATCTATTTTGCACAGGATTAATATTGCCACATCAGCTTTCCTTTGGTGTTTGCAGACAATACTCAATTTTTTTTACTTTCATCTTATTTGTACTTTTGGATTTAAAGTGTTTTTTATAAGCAGAATATAGGTGGGTCTTATTTATAAGGCCTAACAATATATGTATTACAATATAAATGGACTGAAGTGCACAGTCCATTTACATTTAACATAATTATCAATATAGTTGAGTTTAAGTATCATCTTTCTCATTTGTTCTTTGTTCCTTTATCCTTCCTTTCTTGACTTTGGTACTGGTCAAAAAACCATTTTTTTTTTGTAACTATTCCATTTTACTTCACCTATTAGCTTGTCTGATGTACCTTTTGGTACCAATCTTTAAGTGGTTCCCCTTGAAATTACAAAATGCATCCTTCCTATATGTTGAATGTTATTTCCTAGAGGATCAGGATAATTTACCTTCCCTAAAGAGTGTTTTACATTTCCTCATCTCAGGTAATTATATTGCAAGTAAAGACAAAGTGTGGGTTGAATTAGAGTACAAAATCTCTGAGAACTGCAGAAACATAGAAAGTTGGCACCCACTCAAAGGCTCTTACCCAGGGATGCTGAAAAAATTGGGAACCAGGCTGGAGACTAAGGAGGTATCTTTCAGAAGGGAAGGAAGGTACTGCCTTCCAACAAAGAAAAGAATAAAGTCCTACCTGGACCTTTCACCCATACTGGGGAGAAAACCTTACACTACTAACAGAAGGACACTAATCACTGTCTTCCATTGTGGTTAGGGGATAAGTAAAAGAAAAAAAAATACTTCTGGAATAGAGTCAGGAAACAGATCAAGGATTTCAAGAGATGGAAATGCAACTGTAAGAAACAAAAGACATAATAGTGATACCCCCCTCCAAAAAAAGCATTTTATGGGTCCATGAAATGACCAGGGGGGAGGAAGTACAAATGTACTTCAAGAGGGATCATGAAAAATTACCCAAACTGAAATACAAAGTAATTAAAAAAAAAAAAAAAAAGTGTGGCGAAGACACAAACAGAGCCTCCAAGAATTGTAGGACTTTATCAAAAACTACCAGCTATGCAATGGAATTCTCACAAGAAGAGAGAGTAAGTGGTGCAGAAGAACTAATTAGAAGAGAAAATCTGGAGAAATTTCCAAATATGATTTAAGAGATCAAACCTTATATCTAAGAAAAGTTCAGCAACAACTCACAAAAAGCCCTATAAAAAGAAAACATGCACACCTCAATACAAATCATTTTCAACCTGCAATAAAAACCCAACAATAAAGGAAACATTTTGATACAGAGGAATGAAGAACTACAACCTACTTCTCATCAGAAACCATGCAATCAAGAAAAGAATATATACAGCACCTTTAATGTAAGAAACACTATGAACAAAGAATTCTATACCTAGCAAAATACTCTGCAAAAAAAAAAAAGAAAAAAGAAGAAAAAGAGTACATTTTAGCCAACCCAAGAGATGTTGTTACCAATAGACCGAAACTACGAAAGGGTAGAAAACAGACATTTGATTCTACAAAGAAATGTGGAACTCTAAATTATCTTCACTTAATGTGAAGATAAATGTAAAACATATTTTTGCCTTACTTTTTAATTATTTCAAAACAGAAGTATGTGAAGTAGCACTCACTGATCGAACTTTCTGAGATGATAGAAACGTTCTTAGGTGGTTCAATCTGAAAGCTAAAACCTACAAGTGGCTACTAAGCACTTACAAAATGGCTAGTACACAGAGAAAATTAATTTAAACTTAATACTAACTATTCTAAATTCAAATTAAATAGTCACACTGGCTAGTGACATGATGGACAAAGCAGGTCTAAAGCAATCATAGTAGCAAGGTATTATGAGCTTATGGCTTATGAAAAATAAAATATACGACAATAACAGTGCAAAAAATAGTTAAGAAGAAATTGACAATATACTGCTGAGGAGCTCTAAAACTATATAAGAAGTTGTATAACATTGCCTGAATATAGAGTGGAAGTAAAGATGTATAATACAAATCATAGAGAAACCAGTATAAAATTTTTAAAGAGGCAAAATAAGTGTAAGTGGCGAGCTAATAATGAAGATAAAAATACAGAACATTCAGCAGATAGATTAACTAAAAAACTACTAAGATGGTAGATTTAAATGTTATCACATTAATAATTACATTAAATATAAACAATCTAAACAACCTCATTAAAAAGCCAGACTGGTCAGGATGGATCAAAAAAAAGTTGGTTGTCAAAACCAAAACTACTTTAAATATAGAGGCATAGATGTAAAGTAAAAGGATTTATCATGCAAACACTAACCAAAAGATAGACTGGTGATATCAAATAACATCAGATAAAACAGACTGTAGAAGAAGGAATACGGTCAGAAATAAGAAGGCATATTATATAAAGGGGTGAATTTACTAAGAAAACATAAGAATCCTAAATATATATGCACATAACAAAAGTGGTTCCAAATTCATGAAGCAAAAATTGATAGAAAAGGAAAAATAGACAAATCCACAATTACACTTGGAGACTTCAACTCTTCTTGCAATGATCAACAAAACAAGCAGACAAAACCTCAGTAAAGAAACATAAAACCTAATAAGGACCATCAGTCAACTTGACCTGACAGTTACAGAATACTTAATGTAAAATATATAATATGAAATACAGAACTTATAGAATACTCCACTCAAAAGCAGCAAAATGCCCATTATTTTGAAATACATATGGAACATTACAAACATTTACATATTCTGGGCCATAAAACAAACTTCAAAGAACTTAAGGAAATTATACAAAGTATGTTATCTGCCTCAGAAAAATTAAACAAAGAAATCAATTACAAAAAGACTTAAGCAAAATCACCAAGTATTTGGAAATTAAACAATATACTTCCAAACAATCATGGGTCAAAGTGAAAGTCACATAAGAATTTAGAAAATACTGGGGCACCTGGATGGCTCAGTCAGTTAAGCATCTGCCTTCAGCTCACGTCATGATCCTGGGGTCCTGGGATCCAGCCCTGTATCAGGCTCCCCGCTCCACGGTGAGCCTGCTTCTCCCTCTCCCTCTGTCTGCTGCTCCCCCTACTTGTGCTCTCTTTTTGTGTCAAATAAATAAATAAAATCTTAAAAAAAAAAAACAACTTAGAAAATACCAATATAAGAAAATCTAAAGCACTATTAGAAGGATAAGAAGGTCTCAAATCAATGGACCAAGCTTATACCTTACAGAATTTTAACAGAATGGATTTAAACCCAAAAGCATACAAAAATAAATAGTAAAGACCAAAAATCAATGAAACTGAAAAGTTGTATTTTTTTTATGCAATATAACAAAAAACTGGATCTTTGGAAAAATTACTAAAATTGATAAACCTCTACACAAACTAATAAAGACTAGAGAGGACACATTGCCAACATAAAGAATAAATGAAAAGACATCACTACAGTAACTACAGACACTAAAAGGATAATAAAGAAACAACTCTATGGAGATGAACAGATGAAAGACAAACTCCTTCAAAGACAAAAACCACTAACACTCACATAGTGAGTAAAAGTGATTCACGTAGTCAAAAACCAAAAGCTTTCAAGCAGATAACCCTAATCATCTTACAACTATTAAGGTAATTGAATTAATACTTTAAAACCTTTCAAAAAGAAAACTCTGGGCCCAGATGGGTTAGCTTGCAAACTCTAACAAAGATTTATGAAACAAATACCACTCAACCGAAATTTTTCAGAAAATGTTAAGAAACACTTTCAAACTCTGTAAGACCAGCATGATCCTAATACCAAAAAAATCACATGAAAAAGCAACCTTCCTGAACATAAATACAAAAAAGTACTCAACAAACTGAGCAAATCAAATCCACAAATTTATGAATATGATAATACATTATGGCCATATGAGGTTTATCCAAAGAACGCAAAGTTGATTTAATATCTGAAAATAAAGCAATGTAATTCAACTTATTAACAGACCACAGAAGATAAGCCATATGATCATCTCAATAAATACGGTAAAATTCAATGTCCACTTCATAAAAATTCCCAACATTAAGGAACAGAATGAGAACATCTTTAACTTGATAAAAGGCCTAGTATACTTAACATGGTAATATATACAAAATAATACTTAATATATAATAATAGCTTGATGAAAGGCCCTATTATATTTAATCATGAAAGACTGAAACCACTAAGTCACTTCTAAAAAATTTTATGGAAAAGCAAAGAAATTAGAATAGCAAGAATGATTTTGAAAAACAGTAAGTCAGTTCGAGAAAGACAAATACCACATGATCTCACTCCTATGTGGAATTTAAGAAATAAAACAAACAAGCAAAGGGACCAAAAAAAAGAGAGAGATCAAACCAAGAAACACTTTTAAATATAGACAACAAACTGATGGCTACCAGAAGAGAGGTGGGGAGGGGATGGGTTAAATAGGTGATGGGGATTAAGGAGTGCACTTATGATAAGCACCAGTGATGTATGTACGTGTCAAATCACAGTACTGTATACCTGAAACTAATTATTACACCATATGTTAACTAACTAGAATTCAAATAAAAACTTCAAAACAACAAAAATACTAAAAAAAAGAGCAAAGTTCAAGTACTTGCACTACCTGATTTCAAGACTTATTATAAAGCAACAACATAATCATGACAATATGGTATTGGCAAAATGATATGTGGAAAGATCAAGGGGTTAGTCCACAAATAGACTCACTTGTATTTGGTCAATTGATTTTTGACTAAGTTGATTCAATAAGGAAAGAAAAATGTTCTTAACAAATGGTGCTAGAACTGAGAAAATGAGCCTTAACTCTTCTCACACCATATACAAAAATTAACCCAAAATGCATGATACACCTTGTGATAAAAGCTAAAACTATAAAGCCTGTAGAAGAAAACATCAGAGGAGAGCTGCACAACTTTGCATTGACCAAACTTAGAACACAAACACAACTCATAAAAGGAGGGCTGATGAACTGAATTTTTTTTTCAAGATTTATTTTATTTGAGAGAGAGAAAGAAAGAGGAGCCCAAGTTGTAGGGCGAGAGGAAGAGGGAGAGAGAGAATCTCCAGCAGACTCTCAGCTGAGTGCAGAGCCTGATGAGGGGCTTGATCACATGACCATGAGATATCAACCTGAACTGAAACTCAAGAGTTGGACGCTTATGGACTGTGCCACCCAGGTGCCCCTGAATTTAATCAAAACTAAAAGATCCTCTAATTTGAAAAATTAGGAAACACAAAAAGGTAAGCCTCAGACTGCATTGTGTACATATGAGTCTGTGTGGGTCAAAGGACTTACACAAAAATATATAAAGAATTCCTAAAACTCAATGAAACAAAACAACTTAATGTTTAAAAAGATTTGAACAGATACTTCACAAAGAAAGACACACGAACGACCAAAAGCAAATTTTCAGTGTCATTAACCATCAGATAAATGCAAATTTAATAAATGCAAATTAAAATTACAGTGTGATACTACTACATACTCACTAGAAGGGCTAAAATTAAAAGACTGAAATAACCGAGTGTTGATGAGGGTATAGAGCAACTGGAACTGTAAAATAGGAAAACAGTGTGGCAGGTTTTTATATTTAAACATTAATTTCCATACAGTGCAACAAATGCATTTCTAGGTATTTGCCCAAGAGAACCAAAATTCTGTCTTCAAACCAAATGTCATAAATGTTCATAGCAGCTTTATCAATAATATCCCCAAAATGGAAACAGTCTATATATCTATAAATAGGGTAAAATGGTCAACAAATTGCACTAAATCAACACCACAGACCACTACTCAAAATTAAAGTTATGAATCAGTTAAACACACAAAAGCATGTATGATTCTCAAAAACATCATGCTAAGAGAAAAAAGCTAAATGCAAAAGAGTACATATCATGTAATTCCATGTACATGAAATTCTAGAACAAATGAAACCAAATTATAGTGAGAAAGAGAGGACAATGATTTCATGGGGCTGAGGGATACCAATGTCACTTACTGTACATGGCAAAGGGAACTTTTGGGAATGACAGATATTTTTGACTGTGGTAATGAAAACATTCTACTCTTGAATGTGGAGGTCCTAACAGGGATGTACGTATCTGTCAAAAGATACTGAACTGTGTATTTTAAACACACACATTTTACTGTATCTAAATTATCCTCTATAAAGTTGAGTCTTTAAAATGGAGCTCTTTGGGGAAATTATTAACCAGGGAATATTGGTGATGCCCTTATATAATCACTAAAAAAGTCAAAAACATCAATAAAATTCAACATCCACTGATAGTTTTTAAAAATGTCATCAGAAATAAAAGAGAACAAAAATCATTTTGGAAAGCCAAGAACAGAAAGTATTTTAGTATTCTCCATTTACCAGAAAGTTTCAGAAAACATCATACCTGATGCTAAAACATCAGAATAATTCTCTCAAAGTCAGAAACAACACATTTTTAGCTATCATTGCTATTATTCAAAATTATATAGGAGGTATACTAGCCAAAGCAATGAGGAAAACACTTAAGTTATAAAATATGAAAAGTAAGCCAGAAAGCTGTGAATACTTTAGATAATTATCAGCTCAAGTGATCAGATACATGATAAACAGAAAAAAATCCAGAAGTTTTCCTAAAACCAGAAAGAGAGAGAGAGAGAGAAAATGTCACTGAAAGTTTCCATCCACTAGAGGAAATCAAAAGATAGCTAGGAATACTAAGAAGGAATGCCATACATATGGGGGAGGGGGAAAAAAAAAAACAAGCTATAAAACTCTACCAAATAATATAAAGCAAGATGTGAATAAAAGCGAAAAACACACCATATATGCATACAGAAATGAGGGGAGAGACTCAGTATCATACAGGTCAGTTTGCCCCGAATTAATCTTAAAATTTCAATGTAACATCACTCAAAAAACCAAAGGATTTTTTTTTTAACTTATAAGTTCAGTCTAAAGTTTATCTGGAGAAGAAATGTATAAGAAACAGTCAAGAATAATTCTGAAAAGAGGGAGAAATGGTTATCAAAATTTAAAATATGCGTAACATTTAACCCAGCAATTCCATTTGCAGGAATCTATGCTCCAGAAACAATCAGAGGAAGTTTTCCTAATAGCCGACTTTTAAAATAAAGGTAGGACTACAAGGGGGAAGTGAGAGCTGCACTTTTCACCTTACATTCCTCCAATTTTTTTTAAATTTTTTTAAGATTTAAAGTTTGTAATTAAAACTAATCAAATTTAATGTTGACTTCAAATAAAGCATTATTCGTGATAGCAAAAAGAAACTAATTAAATGTCTTTCAATAGGTTAAATAATTATAGCTCTCATTCAAACTAATGAAATCCTACTTAACCTTTATAAAAGTATCAGAGAGACCTAAACATAACAAATAAAAATGTGCAAGACACACAAACAAGAGAAAGAAACAAGTGATATACCAATGTGTCTGGTATTCCTCCGCGCCCCCCCCCCTACAAAATCCAACTTCATATGTACGTATATGTGCTTAAAAACGCATTTATAAAGATGCACAGTAAATGGTTAACTTTAGACACTGAATTAAGACTGGAGGATGAGAAATGTTCACATTTTACCTAGTAGTCCTTTTTCTATATTGTTCAATTTTACGTCACACTTGCATGTCTGTGGTTAATTTTCAAAACATAAACTTCATATAAAAATGACATGAATTCTAGGAGACAAAAAACTAAAAAAAAAAAGTTAAAACGTTTATTTGTGATCTTCATATTTATTTACATACTCTTCAAATGATCTGTAGTATTCGGCAGAGGTGACTGCCATTTTAAGGAAATTTAACTGACCAAATGGGTCATGATAAAAATAACAATACAATAAGCCTTTTTTTTTTTAATCGTAAACTTCACAGAACCGTCAGACTCAAAGCAGCTTCCATGCATACGCAAAAAATTTTTATGCCTGGAGAGGGAAATCTCCTAAATAGATTATTCCTCCTCCTTGCAAAAGGGGTATTTACCTCCTCCCTTTTTCTTTTTCAACTTGGTCTGGGCGACTTTAAACTCACCATTTTGAATATGCGCAAAATGATTAACAGGCAGTAATCTGAGGGAGGCCGAAACTGAAGGCAGATGTACTAGAGTGCTCTGACCTGACATCGCTAACTGGCACCAGCATTGATGGAATGGTGCTAATATTGGGAGAACGACTGCTATGGTTTGAACTGGGTGTCCGCGTGCCCGAGGTTCGGTGACAATCGGAAAAAATGCAAATACAGCCAAGAGAGCGGCCGCAGCTGAAGGTTTCTCGGGGGACGGGGGCTGCAGGCCTGTGGCGTAAGACGGATCAGCTCTATGCGGGATGATTGGAAATGGGCTGAGAAGGCGGCTGTGAGGTTTTGGTGGGGGCACATTCATACAGCCGCCAGTGTCGGGAGAAAGGCAGCGGGGTCCTTGGCCACGGCACCAAGGACAGCAGAAGAGGCAGCGGGGAACAGCGGCCGGTGGAGACCCCCAGATCAATCGATGCCATTCGCTGGGGGGTGCGGGCCCGGCGGCCACGGACTCGAGCGCGGCCTCAGGTCCGGGTTGGACCGGGCCCAGGACGCGAAGAAGGCCTCTCACAGCCATCAACCCCACCCACCATGGCCGGCGCAGCGGGCAGGGACAGGCCCTGCTCCTTCTCGAGGACAGAAATTAAGAAATGGAGGGGGTGAAGGCAGCAATTTCCTCGCCCCGACCCTCACATTCCTGACATCAGAACAAGCTAGATTTAAAAAAAAAAAAAAAAAATCCCCTCACCGAACCGTGCAGCGGCTCCGGAGCGAGAACAGCGCTCGATCCTCCAGCCGCCACCACCGCCTTCTTCTCCGCCTCCGACTCCTCCCCCGCCGAACGCGCAGCGACAGGCGGCAGCGGCGGCGGCGGCGGCGGAAGCAGAGGCGGCGGCCGCGGCGCGTCCCGCCCCTAGCGCCGCGGTAGAGGCGAAGGAGGAGGACATGCAAGCCCCGCCCCCGAACAGCACCGACCAATAGACTCAAAGGACCTCTGCGGGAAAAATCCACCTATCCAATCGGAAGCCGAGGAGTGGGCTCACGTCAATGGTTGGGACGTGGCAGAAAAAGGGAAATATACTTGGACTGTGTCTACTCTCCGGACCCCTTCTGGCTCAGAAGGATTCCACCGATTGGCCGAAGAGCGGAAGGATGAAGCTACACTCCCCCCAACCAGGTCCCCGTCTGGGCCCACCTCCTTTCCCTGCAGCACTGCGACGTTCGGGGAGGGGGCGGGGCATAGTGCTGGGGCTGGGACCGGCACGGCCTTTTGTGGTTTGGGCTGGGAGAAAAGGCGGGGTCTCAGGGAAAGGGAAAGGGGTGTGGAGAACTAAGGAAAAGGCTGGCGCAGCTAGACTTTTTCAGAAATCCCAAAGCAACAACCAAAATGGAGGCATTAAAATCAATCCTAACTGAGCTGGAAACCTGAGTAACAAGGTTGTCTCCTGGCATAAGGTTCAATCCGTTGCAGTTCAGATATGGGTGGGACAAGAAAAAATAGAAGAAGGGCACTTTTCCCCACCCTGACTCTGAACACTAGCTAGTGCCTTTTCCCCTCTCAGGCTGCAGTAAGACCCTTGCATCCTCATTTCTCATTCTCTTGGCGCGGGGGATGGGGGATGTCTGTGGTTCCTCTCTAGAGCCCTGGCCTGACCAGAACCTTCCAGTTTGCATCTAGAGACTAATCCGCAGTCAAGCCGAGAAGTAACAGCTCCCATCACATGCAACCAAAATAAATACAACAGCTGTAGTCCCTGGACATCTTGCTTAATTTAAACACGGGTAACAGTTTACTTAATCATGTCAGTGATGCTAAATTGTTTCTTCATCCCACACATGTCCTTTTTTTTCATCCTGAACATGTCTGCTTCTCTGATTACAGTCCTGCTCTCCTCCCACCTTATTCCCCAACCCCCTCAACTCTTTCCACTTACACACCCAGTGCCCAGGATATATTTATCGCGTCCCTCCCCCAAGAATTAAGCGCCCCACTTCTTGTGCTGTCCCTGGCAACTGCAAAATCTGCTAGTGAACTGAGACTTTACTCTTTTTTTTTTTTTTCCTGTTGATTGGAGCAAATTATCCAAAATTTACTATGGGAATTTCAGTTACAAGAATTTGCTATAGACATTTTGTGAAATCAAATCTAAGTCTCAGCCCACCCTTGTAGTACATGTCTTACCAAGAAATCGTTTCTCACTTGATGTTTCTCTGCTTTACACATGTTGCTCTAGAAGCTGTGGCTCTTTTCCATCCAAGTCTCTCCCTCTTTGAAAGATAATTCATACTCTAATCACACTTCTCTAATCTCCCTTTGGGATGTTGCATATTGATTCAATTGGATATACTGACAAGTTTGTTAAGGCAGGGTTTCTCAAATTTCTATCTTTTTCATACCATATCTCTGTGTGTATACTACTAACAGTATTACTTATTATTTTCTTTAGATAAATGTATTTTTTCTTTCAATTTCTTTAAGAGGGAAACTTTATAAAAAGACGATGATGGAAAATCTCCATCATCTATCCTAGGTTGAAAGCAAAGGAAAGAAAAGTAGACAAAACCATTTCTTCTTCTTCTTCTTTTTTTTTTAAGATTTTATTTATTTATTTGACAGAGAGCACAAGTAGGCAGAGAGGCAGGCAGAGACAGATGAGGAAGCAGGCTCCCTGCTGAGTAGAGAGCCCCATGCCTGGCTGGATCCCAGACCTGAGCCAAAGGCATAGGCTTTAACCCACTGAGCCACCCAGGCGCCCCTGACAAAACCATTTTTAACGTAATAGCTAGAAACAGTTGCCTACTAATGTCTCAGCCTGAACTCTGAGCCTGTTAAAAGGGGAGGTAACCAAGCATTAGACACATTAAAGATCAAGCATGCAAATGGTGTTTTTATTGTGATGTAATCAAAGGATAGAAAATTAGAGCTAAAATAGGAATCACTTTCTCACTATGTGAGTCACTTTTTAAAATCCTGCATGCATGCCCCAAGTGAAGTCATCCAAGGCATCAGAAATGATCTATGTTACTCTTTGGGAAACACTGCTGTGGAGGTCTAAAGCATGTATTCTAGAATCAAACAGACCATATTCTTTTTTTTTTTTTCTTGAAAGATTTTGTTTATTTATTTGACAGACAGAGATCACAAGTAGGCAGAGGCAGGCAGAGAGAGGGGAAGGGAAGCAGGCTCCCTGCTGACCAGAGAGCCTGATGCGGGGTTCGATCCCAGGGCCCTGGGATCATGACCTGAGCTGAAGGCAGAGGCTTTAACCTACTGAGCCACCCAGGCACCCCCGACCATATTCTTTATAATAATTCCTGAATTTGTAGCTTTGTGCCTCTGAGCAATCTATTTACCTCTCTGGCCTTGATTTCCAACTTAAATATGGGAAAAGTGATAATGTCTACTCATGAGTCTTTGAGTAGATTAAAAAACCTAATAAAGGTAAAGCATATCATACCTACCATCTTGTAAGTACTAAATACATATTAGCTTATGTATTATTTTATTATGTGTATATAGAGATAATAATATGTATTATTAGCTTATACATATAATAATTATTGATTCTAGAGTTAAGAAGCACTCCCTAGGGCAATGGCTTGAAGGTCTGGTGTAAAAGAGTGGTTCTTAAAGAGTGATCTCCAGACCAACAGCATCAGCATTGCCCGGGAACGTCTTAAAAATGCATATTCTCAGTTAGGTCCTGAATTGGAAACTCTAAGTGTCGAGCCCAGCAACCTGTAGCTTAGCAAGCCTTCGAGGTGATTCTGATGCATATATACTTTGATGACCACAGATAACATAGAAAGAGGACTGATTGGACAAGGAGTGAGAGGGCCTGAGTTTTAATTATATAGTCTTAAAGTGACATCAGCAGAATGGAGACATAAAGACCTCTGAAAATTCTTTTGTCTACTAAAATAGTAAAAAAAAAACTGGCAAAATTGTCAGAATAAACTTCTTCTGAATGCTGGATATTAACCAAAGGCTTGCAGCAATCCAGGAAATCTTTTTTTCAAGAAAACAGCTGAATCTTTCAGTAAGAACAGCAAGCTTTTGTGATGTTTTGACTTGTTTTAACCCAATCCCTTCAGCTCCAGCTTGGCTGTTGCACTGAAAAACAGCGCACAATCATGGTGAAAACCAGTCACCTGGCAGCCACCGAATGAGGCTGAATGACATTGGAGTGCTT
The DNA here is from genome assembly GCF_963455335.1 of Martes martes. Lineage (NCBI taxonomy): Eukaryota > Metazoa > Chordata > Mammalia > Carnivora > Mustelidae > Martes > Martes martes. Next base: position 36,238,843 of record NC_137892.1, on the reverse strand, counting down.
TCAAAACCTAATTCTAAGAGAATAGTTTCACCTAACTGATGGTTCCCTAGAAGATCTCACTTGCAAGGCTGTCTTCATTTGATTTGATTCAGAGCCAAACCAGTGCAAAAAGCCTTTACTCCAAACGCATTTGTCAAAAACAGTGAATGAGAGGGAATTGATGGACTTTCCAGTCACTTTAGGCAGTGGAAATAGTTGGGACAAACAACAGAGTAATCAAAAAGCTTGAAAAGTTGGAGAATGTCTGTAGGGGCTTTGAAAAACTCCAGCGTATTCACAGGAATCTAGAAACCCCCACACACCCAGGGCTGTGTTAACCTGTACATAAGATCAGGAAAAACCCAAGGAGGCCAGAAGCATTTACCATAGGCTGACCTTGAGGCTCTGTAAAAGCCAGAAATGAAGGCTAAGAGAGAGTTGGCAGTGCATGGCTTAGTGTTGATGTCATGTCCCAACACACCCAGACCTTCAGTAAACACTAGAAGACATAATGGTTCCAGACATTTAAGGAAGTCTGTCTAATCATAAGCTGAGCACTAAACTAACCAAGTAAAATCTTTCATGGTCACACACAACAAAGAATGCAGACTTTATGTAGGTAGTGCAGAAAAGCCCTGAACAAACAAAAAGCAACTATAACAAACAATAACAACAAGAAACCCCAGGAAGGAAGAAGAATCTGATTTCCAGAGTTTCTACATTATGTTTCTTTTAAATGTCTGGTTTTCAACAAAACCAGAAGTTGCTTCTTCAAAAAGATCAACAAAATTGACAAACCTTTAGCTAGACTGAACAAGAAAAAAAGAATACTCAAATTACTAAAACACAACTACTGGCCTACAGAAATTTTAAAAAATTATAAGGGAAAACAGAACATTTGTATGCTTAACAGGTAGAAAACCTTGACAAAAATGGACAAATGTCTAGAAAGATGCAAACCACAAAAACTGACTCAAGAAGGAATAGAAAATCTAACCTTAGCCTTGTCATTTATGAACTGAATGACCTTTATTTAGGTTGGTCATTTAATTGTCTTGAGCCTTATTTTCTTCAACTAAAAAACAGATATAATAAAAACTATGCCATATGTTTAAATAAAGTAATAGAGAGGTTATATTAGGTATATATTAAGTATATTAAGATACTCTAGCCATTGAAACAACTGAAGTCCTTATTAAGATAGAACCTATATGAGATTACTTACATCCAGTAGGATGGATGGGAAGCTCTGCTTCACATTTGAGGACCTGAGCTCTATCATCTTCAATACAGGCTTTCATTTTAAGCTTGAGTGCCAACATTTACCTGATAGACTAAAGGAAACATGGAGGAAAGAATGTGAAGGATTTCTGAGGTTTTTTATTAGCCTAGCGTGGATATAGCTTAGTTATTGGTGATCATGATCTACTGGCAGGTCACCTTGAACTTATGGAGGCTTGGTTTTAGGCTCTGTTAGTCTACTGTACTTTGGTTTTGTCCTTACTATTAGGATATAGACCTTATACCTAGGATGTGGTTCTGACTCTTAGGGTGTGACCATTTGGGAGGTGTCTCAACTGGAAACTTAGGATATTTACTAAGATCCCTCTTCTTGGCAGGACTGAAATTCCCATTTTTGACTCCCAAACTGTATGACTACTGAAACCTCTGCTTCATTCTTTATAATTTCAGTCACTGTTTTCTGCTGGGTTTCTTGGAGTCTTGTTCTTTGCTTGCATCATTTAAGAATCAGCCGACAACTTAAAGGGAATTTATATGAAGGTTTTGAGGTTCCTTTTATGCAGTTCCTTCCTCCTGGGGATGTTCCACTATGGTTCAGCCATTTTGACAACTTTGTACTCTGACTTCTTGTCTTCACCATGTACTAAGAATACCACATTCTGCTTGAACTCTAGTCCTTGGTACCACAGTTTGGTGTATACACTCAGGAAAAAAGACAGAATAATGTGAAGCTAACCTTGTGCTTAACTTCTCTCAAGAATCATAGGCTACCAAGTCCTACCTGCTTTGCTAACTCTTCAATGCCTTCAAACATTTGTTTTACATGTTTCCCCAGTTTTCATCATTGCTTTCAGTGGGAAGGTTAGTCGGATGGAAATTAATTCATTGTGCTTGCAACCAAAAGTTCACCAAATGGTTGTTTTAAAGTTCGAACAGGGAAATGTTTTTCTAGTCTAGACTCATAGTTCTTTATGAATAGAATTCCTTCCAAATCTTAATGAAAGTTCTGATATTTTTCTTCCATGCAGTTTTATGATTAGCCATATCCAAAGTTCTGTGCCAGATTTAATTCTCAAGTCTGGTTTAATTCTTTGCATCTTAACCTCCATGCCTATCATTTAATTTAATGGTGACTACCGTCAGGTTTGGGTGAGAAAGTCATACTCTTAAACTGGACTTTTTCTCCCAAAAGATTAGTCTTCATTGTCCTGTGTTGATCAAAACTTTTCTTAGTTATTTATCTACAAGTTAGGGTCTGGTGAAAGTCCACTTTTCCAGTCATTTGCAATCCCAAAGTTTCTGGAATTTCTCTATTTTATTTCTATTTGCATATTACTTTTTTTTTTTTTTTTTTTGTCTAACTTCATCTCTTTGATCTCATACTTTGCCAAACAGTCAGTGGCAACAATATACAGCACTAACATTCTGTTTTCAAAACTTTTCCCCTGGAGTTACAGACTGCACACACTTTATCTGCCTCCCAAATTACTACAGTGATAGCTGTTTTTTAACCAAATGCTTTGACATTGCAAAGCAAGGATCTCCATCTTTCCAGCATCTGAAATCAGTTGCTTCACCACTCACTGACCAACCACTAAGTCACTGCCATGTATTTACAATATTTAGTTACAAAAAATCATGTATTAATTAAGCAACCCTAGATAACGTAACAAAGACTAAACTGTTATGAAACACTGGAAGTACATTCCTTGAAGACGTAAGGTCCACCTAGTGGTGAGAGAGAGAGATGTGATGGGGAGAGGTCCTTCCTTACCCATGCTGGCTGAGGAGGAGCCATCTTCAGTCATGTGTTCCAAGTTTATGCTGAGAATCCCCACCAAATAGTTAAAGAACTTTAACCAGCTGTGTCCTGGTTGAAGGCAAGAGAACAAAAGAGGGAAAAAATGAAACAAGACAAAACCAGAGGAGACAAACCGTAAGAGACTCTTAATCATAGGAAACAAACTGAGGGTTGCTGGAGGGGAGGGAGGTGGAGAGATGGGATTACTGGGTGATGGACACTGCGGAAGTTATGTGTTATAGTGAACACTGGTTATTATATAAGGCCTGTACCCCTGAAACAAATAATACATTGTATGTTAATTAATTGAATTTATTTATTTATGTATTTATTTATTTTAAAGATTTTATTTATTTGACGCAGAGAGAACATAGGAAGGGGGAGGCAGGCAGAGGGCAAAGCAGGGAGCCCGATGCAGGACTCAATCCCAGGACCCTGGGATCATGACCTGAGTGGAAGGCAGTTGCTTAATGACTCAGCCACCCACGTGCCCCAATTAATTGACTTTAAATTAAAAGAGAGAGACAGAGCAAAGAACATGAAATAGTTGAAAGAAGAAAATATAAATACTTAACCAGTTACAGCCTGTGACATAATTTATTCTATGGGTTACACCTGTGGTTCTCATACTATTGAAACTTCAGGAGCAGCATCAGCATTCCCTAGGAACTAAATGGAAATTTTCATATTGTATCCTAATCCTACTGAGTCAGAAACATTGGGAGTGGGGCCCAGCACTGTGATTAATGAACCCTCTGGGTGATTCTAATGCAGGCTAGGATTTGAGAACCACTGGGTTTCAGGACATCAACATAGGACTAAGAAGTGGATGTGGTGATTGATAAAGATAGTGGTTCTCTCCTTTCCCAGAGAGACTAAACACAGTTATATGGCAGCTGTGAAACTTTAATCGTGAAGAATGTGGGCTGTACTATAATGGACAATAAAGACTGGCTTCTCAGCCTTCATTCCAACCTTCCAACATAGGTTGGGGTTCTGGAGCTGGGAACTACAGTGATGATTTCCTTGATTCACCGAACAGCTCTTGATGCTCTGTTTTGCTTCTGATGGCAAGGGCAGAAGTTCTCTTGGTGGTCCAGCTTTCCAGTGTGATTTGGGAGATTGTTCTTGGATGCCCAAATTAGAGCCTATTTCATCCGCTCTACCAGCCACTTTATAGAATATAATAAATCCTTTTTCTGCTTAAACTTGCAAGAATGTATTAAGTTTTCTGAAACTGATTTTTGAATAATAACAGTAGGTGACCTGCTTTTTTCTCTCTGAAAGCTTTTAGCACATTTTCTGTATCTTTTTTTGTTCTAAAATTTTGTAACAATTTGTTCTAAATGTGGGTCTATTTTGATTCATCTGTTTAGGCATTCAGTAAATTTTTTCTGTATAGAGAACTAAATCTTTGAGTCCCGGAACATTTTTCTATATTACTAGATTGCTAATTTCCTCCCCTCTCTTTGCTTTTTAGATCTCTTCCAATTCTTTTCTCTCACACTTTCATCTTCTCTATTTTTCTCCAGGTTTCTTAGAGTTCTTAAACTTTATCCTTAATTCCTTCCATTGAAATAATTTTTCAGTCATCGCATTTTAAATTTCTAACTTTTCTCCCTTTTGCCATACCGTTCTTATTTTGGGGGGATATAATTTTTCTTGAATCGTTCCAAAGTTTCTCCCCCTCTTCACTTTTATGACTTACAAATAAAATCATATATATATTTAAGGTATACAATGTGATGTTTTGCTATACATACACATTGTAAAACAATTAACACAGTCAAACTTATTAACATATCTATCACATCATACAATAACCTTTTCTTTCTTTTTTTGATATATATCCTCTCGGCAATTTCAAGTATACAAAAATTATTATCAACTATAGTCACCATGCTGTACATTAGGTCTCTAGGACTTGTTCATATAATTAGAAAGTTGTACCCTATGACATTTTTACCCTGATTCTTTCACCCTGATAACCGCTATCTTGCTCTCTGTTACTATGAATTGACTTTTTGACTTTCCACATGTAAGTGAGATCATGCAATATTTGTCTTTCCGTATCTAGCTTATTTCACTTAGAAAATGTTCTCCAGGATCATCCATGGTGTACAAATAGCAGGATTTCTATATTTTTGATGCAAAATAATATTCCATTTTTCAGAGGTATTCATTCACTATGTTCTCACTTTCCCCAATGGGAGAAATTGTGGATTAAACAGATCTCTCTTGGCCCTGGGCTGTGCTACCTGGGAGAGGGATGTCACGGGTAAAATGAAGCTGTTCTTCCTACCCTCTTCAACAGACACAACACATTCTTGGATTTTTTGCTTCAACGTCTTCTCTAGACTCATGGACTCCCACCAAAGTACTCTGATCTGTGCGTGGTTGTCAAAACTCAGCATTATGTGGGTGAATGACAATAGAAAACTGCTATTCTGCCATTTCACGGATCCTAAAGATTCTAATTAGAGGCTTATTTTATTGTTTTTAAAGTTTCTTTCCATTCTTTGAAGGAACTCTGTTTCCTTCAGTGTTATGTACAATATTTTTAAATCAGTACTCTTCTTAACATGAGCTTTCTTCATGTATACGATAATCCTTGATTTGTGTTCTTATTTGAAAGTAATAAGTAAATTATAAGTCAAGTGAATCTGAGTGGGGCCTGTTGAGGGGAAGGCCTCACCTTAAGGGCCACGAGCTCTTTTGCTGAAAGAAACATAAATACTAAGATGGCAAAATTTTGCTCCAGGGCCATCTAGTTTCTTCAGGGGAATGAAAACATATTTAACTTTTTCATCTTGAAGAGATACTTGACTATTTCATTTTTCTTCATTTTGTAGCTTTCATATAGAATGACACTGTGCAATATAGGAGCTATTAGCCACACATGGCTACCGAACACCTGCATTGTAGCTGCTCTGCATTGTAGCTGCTCTGAATTGAGATGCACAGAAGGGTAAAATACACAATAGCTTGTAAAGATAGAGTTCAATAAAAAGGAAAATATCCCAAGAATTGTTAGATTTTTATCTTTATTCCATGTTGAAGTAATATTTTAGATATGTTGGGTTAATTAAAATATATCAACATTAATTTCACTGTTTCTTTTTATTTTTTTAATTTGTCTTTGATAATATTCAAAATTGTAACTTTGGCTCAAAGTGTATTTCTACTGTTCAGCACTTATAAAGAGTTTTCAATGATCTTTCTTCAGTCCTGTATCTTCTGCTCTTCATAGTACTCATACCTAGCTTTCTGAAATATCAAGTGTCTCTGAGCTTCTTTAAGTGTGCTCGTTTCCCAGCTCAGCTGTAATAACTCCTTCCAAGTATCCTTGAGTATTTAGCTTTTTTTCCTGCCTGGCTCCAGTCAGTTAATTCCTCCATTTGATCTTTGTTTTCTAAAAATTTTTGAGATCTCGGGGCGCCTGGGTGGCTCAGTGGGTTAAAGCCTCTGCCTTCGGCTCACGTCATGATCCCAGGGCCCTGGGATGGAGCCCTGCATAGGGCTCTCTGCTCCGCAGGGAGCCTGCTTCCCCCCCCTCTCTGCCTGCCTCTCTGCCTACTTGTGATCTCTGTCTGTCAAATTAAAAAAAAAAAAAAATTGAGATCTCACATGTGCTGATGCCCTTCTTCCCATTATCTTTATAATTTGTGGTTTACACTTTTAAATTTCTTTAATATTACTTTCATGTAGATTCATGAGGGGAATCTGCGTGGTTTGAACATAGTCTTTGACACAATACATTATTTCACCCTAGAGAACATTCTCTGGATCATATACCTGGGTATGCCCTTAGTATTGCTTGGCACAGAGCACTAAAAACAGTAGAGATTCAGTTTCTAATGAATCTCATACTTGTAAAAGAAAGAAACGATACAGTTAAATGGAACGTGATGAATACTATTTCCTTATGATGGAGACTATATCATTAAATTACAATTGTAATTGACCAAAAACTGGTTAATTAAAGAAAAAAAATCATGAAAAAAAATATTGGGTAGCTATAGAGACGTGTAAAGAAGACTGCAGAAGCAAGCTTGGGAAACTGGTGGGAACAAACAGAGGCTAGGCATGCAGAACCATAGCCTGAGGCATGCCACATAACCAGCCAGGTGAGGACACTGCTATGACCCCACTGAGCACTGTATGACACAGCCTACGCCAGCACAGAATGGTGCTTGTGGCAATCCTGCCACTCAAAATTGGCTGCTGTTTTTGCCAAACAAATTCTTCCCTGACTGCTTTTTTGCACCTACTAGCTTCTGAGTCAAAGTCTCTGGAGAGGGCACCTGATTATGAGAGCCCAAGTCATTTTCCAGTAGAGAGTAGGAAAGCAAGTATCTGGCATTTTCTGTGAGTATAATGGGAAGCTCTGTCTTCCCTTAAGATTTGTATAGTAGGGAATCCCTCAAACAGGAAGCAGGTTGAGGTTGGAGGCAACCAAAAGAAATGACACAGAAGCTTCAGAAGAAATGACATTGCAGAGAACATAGCCAATATTCAGAACCAACATTCGGTATAACTTATAGAAATGTGAATGTTTAGATACCCTTAGAAATACATTCTTCTAAGTTTAGTAGCTGCAAAATAAACAAATGGGCTTTGAGATCTACAACACTATCACACCATTAGTGAAAAGATAAAAAATCTGAAAATTTAGAAGGAAGAGTTGATACCAATTGGTTCAGCTTCTTACTTAATGCAGAAGTCCTTCTGTAAGACCCATTCCAACATTTATAGTATTGGGGGAGCTCATTGAAATAGGGTTTCATTTCAATTCTAAATTACTAGAAGTGGAATATTAGAAATTTCCTCCTTATATAAGATGAAAATTTCCTTTTTATAACATCCGCCCATGAGACCTAGATCTGATAACTCTAGCTACTCAGAACAGAGCAGAGTAGTTAAAGGTTTTATTTTAACTACTGGGGTCAGACCAATATTTGATCCTGGCCTTGTTTCTTAGTAACTGAGTGATCTCTTTAATTCTTGTTTTCTACATCTGAAAAATGAGGATTATAACAGCATCTACTCTAAAGAGTTATTGTAAAGTCTAAGGAGATCATTTCATGCTTAAATCAGTAGCCAGCACATAGTGAACATTCAACAAATATTGGTGATGATAATGATTGATTGATTGATAACAACAGCCCTTCTGAAATTGATATCAGCTGCCATGGAAATTTAGAATGATATTGGAGAAAAATAGTTGTAATTCTGATTTTACCACTGACTGATTCCTTAACCTAAAAGAAGTCACCATGTTATTTTCTTTTACAAAATGAAATATTTGGATTAAGTTTTCTTAATAAGATCCCTTTCAGCTCTAAATTTCTGAAACTCTATATGCACTATGTCATCTGTTTTTATTACTGAACATTACCAGTATCATCAACTATACCTCATGTATCTTGATCAACAGATGTACCATAGCCTCTATCACCTTTCCTCAGTAATGCTTGTCAGTGTTCAGCCAATTATTTTATTAGTAGGTTTCTTTCTTCTACAAAATTCTTATCCATATTTTAAAATTGAAAACAGAGCATAAGGCCATACATACGAAATATAGCAGTATAAAGCATTAACTCTTTGTGAAAAGAAAGTAATCTTACAGAAGCAAAATTTGACAATTGGCATTGTAATGTTTCACCTTTTTTTTTTTTTAAAGATTTTATGTATTCATTTTAGAGAGAGAGAAAGAGGGAGTGCGGGGTGTGGCGGTAAGAGCAGAGGAGGAGGGAGAGGGAGAAAGAATCTGAAACAGACTCCACACTGAGCATTAGACCCTGATGCTGGACTCCATCCCACAATTCTGAGATCATGACGCAAGCCAAAACTGAGAGTGGGAGGATTAACCTACTGAGCCACCCAGGCACCCCCATTATGTTTTAAATAAAGGTCTTAGATTCCTTGATATATATACATATATATTTTATATATAATCTATATGTTTGATCCCACTCATCTATAAACTCCATGAAGACAAGATAAATATTGACTTTGTTCACCACTGTACCCTGGTATTTAGCAGAGTATACATGTATGTACACACACACACACACACACAGGATGAATTGAAAACTTGTAGCATTTGGGCAACCCTAACTCTAGCTCTAGGCAAAGACTGGCATTTTCCTTTTCAAGTGTTGACCTTGTTTTTGGGGAGTGGTGTTATTTAGAATTTTGAATGGCAGTTCAAAAAAATATGGTGCTATATATTTTGCTAAACTAATTGAATCCAACCTTTATAGCCATTACCAAACCTTTGAAAAGTCAATGTTGCATACTCTTCCTATTACCAGGAGTTTGGAAATGTTGACTTAGAACTGGGCATAAGTAGCCAGAAATTGCTCTTGTAGAATACCCCCTAATTTTGTTTTGGAGAGAAACTAAGTGTGGATGAGGACACTGAGAAAGAGAGATATTTTGGACCACAGGGCCATCATTACACAGATAATACTGAGCTTTATTCAGCCATACATCTCCCTTTCCTCTAGCCCAGATGGTGAAATGACTCATCGATTCCACTGGCCAGAAAAACAAGGGAGATAGAAGAGGAGCTGTTATAATCCAGATAAAAATGGATGATGTTTCAGAAGCAAGGGGAAAATATTTCTAGGCAGTGATGATGGTACATTGATAGTACTTGTTAATACTTTACATTCCTTTTCAGATTCACAGCATGAGTTTCATATTGCTTCTAGGATTCCTTGGTAGTTCTGACCAGGAATTCTTTTTATATTCATCACGTATGTAAGTTGCAAACATTTTTGACTTTCAAACAACTTATTTTACTAATTTCTTTTTTTAAAGCCTAGCCATCAACCTTCAAATGTGTGACTTTATTACTTTCCTTGAAAATCATCTTTAAAATTTTATGTGGAACATATTCTAGTTGAAGATGTGGTTAGGATGAATGTGTAATTCTTTTGCTAAATAACTGGGGAAAGTGAGTACTGGATAGGTAGAATAATGACGTAAATAATTATGGAATCTGATAGATAAAAATGAGGAGTGAACAATAAAGGTGTTGGTGTATGCTTGCTTTTTTGGTTGCTATTATAGGAGATGATGCTGAGTCTGTCTGTAGGAGTTTGTAGATATATCATCACAGAAAATCTTGAATCTTGCATCCTTCTCCCAAGATCTGAAAAAAATAATAATTGATTTCTAGGAAATCAGACTCATCTTTCACTAGAAATTCAGCTTCTAATGGAAGAGAAAGTAAAAATAACTAGGTAGGATTTGTTCTGTACTATTAATGGCATAACTGTATCTCTGAATCTGACTTCCTATTCCATTTGGTCCCAAATCCATTAACCTGAGCCTCCTCAACTAGTTTCAATTGTATTACTCCTCAATCCTAAAACATTCCATTGCTATATATTCCCTGGGACACTAGGTAAAATCTTTCACTTGTGCACTCAGGAGCAGTGCTACACAGCTGAGCCTACTTTCCTGTTGTTATCTTCATGTTCTATGCTAGATAAGCTAAACCTTTAAAAAAAAAAAAAAGATTTACTTATTTGAGAGGGGAGGGGCAGAGGCAGAGAGAATCTCAAGCAGACTCCCTGCTGAGCATAGAGTCTGACTCAGGGCTCAATCCCATCACCCTAAAATCACCTGAGCCAAAATCAAGAGTTAAATGTTCAACAGACTGACCATGCCCCAGATGCTTCCAAACTAAACTTTTTCATAAAACATACAAATTTTCATGATTCTATAAACAACATAGCTGACACTGCTGTACTATAGTGGGCATCTCCTGTTTCGTCTGCCTGACATCTATTTCTCCTTCTTCTAATAATAATATCTACTTTTTATTGGGGAAGAACCACCCCTCATTGTATACAAACTTGGTGGGTTCCTCAGTCGAGATGTTCATTCCAGCTCTGGTCAAGGAGTGGACACACTACTTAAGGTAAACCAGTCAGATTTTGGAATTTGAATCTCAAGCAACATAAGAATAAAACACAGTTAGAGCTGATTCATTAAGATAATAGTGTCTATTAAAGATTGTCTATTATCTTCCACTTTCTAGACACCCAAAGCTGCTATTCCACATCTTTTCCAATACAAACTTATTCAGCTTCTCTGTAATTCTACCAGTTAAACCTTTATCCACCTAATAAATTCCCTATCTGCTTAAGTTAGAGACAATTTCTATTGCTTGTAAACAAAGAATACATGATGGACCCAATGGTAGGCAGAATAATGGGCTCCTCAAAGATGTCCATGTCCTAATCCCTAGAGCTTGTGAATATTTTATTCTACATGGCAAGGAGGAATTAAGTTGCGGATGAAATTAGGATTCTGCTGACTTTAAGATGAAGAGATTCTCCCAGGTGAAACTAATGTAACCACACAGTACTTAAATGGGGATGAGGGAAGTAGAAGAGTCCAAAAGAGAGAGAACGCATCTTGAGAAAGACATGACCCACTATTGTTGACTTTAAAGATAGAAGGGGACTATGAGCCAGTGAATGTGGGTAGCCTCTAAAAAAGTTGGAAAAGGTAATAAAATGGATTTTTCCCTAGAGCCTTCAGAAAAACACAGCCCTGCTGACATCTCCATTTTAGTCCAAAATTATATTGGACTTCTGACCTTCAAAATTGTAAGATAATAAATATGCATGGTTTTAAGGCACTAATTTTGTGGTAATTTATTACAATAGCAGTAGGAAACTAATAAAGACTGATAAAATATGTATATGTAAAACCTATATATCTTTCAAGGCAAATAATGCTTTCTCCATGAAGTCTTTTATTTTAAATTATTTTTTAGGTGTGAAATGTCTCAAACATCTGTATGAATTGAGAGAAATTTATCATGAATATACATCTTTACCACCCAGTTTTGCCAAATTATAAAATTTGCAATATTTGCTTGGTATTTTTGGAAACAAATAAAATGTAACAAAGTCCCTTGAGCCCCCTCTTCCCTAAATGTATCTCTTAAACTGAATGTAACATTCCTGTGTATACTTTTCTTAATTTTATTTATATCTAAACAATGTAACTTTCTCTTTCACATTTTCACCTCCACAAACCTGTCAGTTAATCATTCAGCAACTTACTTCTTTTCACTGGAAATTGTATTTTTTACTTTTATTCATGATGAAATATATAAATCTAATTTATTTTTTTAAATTTTGCTATCTGGGGCACCTGTGTGGCGCCAGTTAAGCATCTGCCTGCACCTCAGGTCTTGATCCCAGGGTCTGGAATCGAGCCCAACGTTGGGCTCCCTACTCAGAGGGGAGTCTGCTTCTCCGTCTCCTTCTCACTCTGCATGCTCTCTCTCTCTTTCTCTGTGTCTCTCGAATAAATAAATAAATCTTTAAAAAAATGGTATATGATAGTATATAAGCTAAATAGCAGTAACAAACACCCTCAAAATAGAGTGGCTTAGGCACCTGGGTGGCTCAGTAGGTTAAGAGTCTGCCTTTGAACAGGAATGATCTCAGGGTCTTGGGAATGAGCACTGCATTGGGCTTCCTGATCAGCAAGGCGTCTGCTTATCCCTCTGCCCCTCCCCCTGCTTGTGCTTTCTCTTGAGCTCTCAAATAAACAAAATCTTAATAAATAAATAAATAAATAAATAAATTGGCTTACAGCTAAGTAAAAGTATAATTTTTTTCTCACATGATGATCCACAGGTGGGTGATACAGGCTATTCTCCCCTCTTCAACATGTGATTTCCATCCGAGGGATGAAGACAGCTCTATTCTAGCTCTTCCCCTCTTCCCAGACAACTAAGATGGTAAGGATAAGAGTAAGGTAGTTCCATCGGTTTTTTGGTATAACTAGGAAAGGACATACATTACATCAGCTCATATCCCATTGCCAGAACTTAACCACAAGTTCACACTCAACTGTAAAGAAGCTAGGTAATGTGACCTCAAGCTCAGCAGGAAAAGGCCCAGCAATAATTTGGAAGTTTTGTTTCTAAAAACAGGAGAAATCTTAATATTCTCCTTTCATTAAAATATACCTAGTAGAAAGGAAATCAAGGAGAAAGGGAACATGAATCCAACCAACCGACAGAACCCAGTTGCCACTGATAAAGCACTCTTCCCATCAACAGCAGAATACACATTATTTTGAAGTGCACAAACATTTACCCAGAAAATCATATCTTGGTTCATAAAACAATATGAACAACTGTAAAAGAGTGGAAGTCATGCAAAATACATCCTCTAGCCATAATGGAATTAAACTAGAAATCCATAAAAGAAAAAAAGGACAGGAAGATCTTTGAACATCTGGAATTTAAAACACACTTCTAAATTCATCAAAGAATAATTCTCAAGGGGAATAAAAAAATGTTAAACTAAATGAAAATACAATGTAGCCAAATCTGTGGGATACCACTAAAACAGTACTTAGAGGAAAATTAATAGTATCAAATACTTATATAAGAAAAAATTTCAAATAAATAATCAAAGCCTCCTCCTCAAGAAACTAGAAAAAGAACAAAATATCTCAAAGCAAGTATGAGGAAATAAATCATAACATAAGACAATAACATTAAGACAAGAAATGAGTGACATTAAAAATTTAATTGTCTATAAGGTGTAATATTGTCTATAAGACAATAGAGAAAAATCAATGAAAATTAAAGCTACTTCTTTAAAAATATTAATAAAATTGATAAATGGCTACTAAGACTGATAAAGAAAAATAGAAGACATGAATTACCAATATCAGGAACTCAAGAGAAGAGATACAGACTTTGTGGAAATTAAAAGATAATAGAGGATCACTACCAAAAAACCTCCACACACGTAAATTTAATAACTTGATAAAATGGACAAATTCTTAAACTAAAAGATGAAATATATAATGAACAGTCCTATAACTACTAAAAAAAATTGAATTAGTAGTTTAAATAATCTCCCCCCCCAACCAAAATCTCCATGCCAGATGGTTTTAATGGCCAAAGCTGGAATAATTAAAAAAAAAAAGTAGTATTGTTTATAGTTCAGAGTATAAAATAAATATCTGAGCTCATATTGAAATAATAAATGATTAAATAAAGTAGTAAGTGGGAGGGACACTTTTTTTTTTTTTTTTTTTTTTTTTTTTTGCACAGACAAATCTGTGTAGAAGAATTCCAAACAATTTCTGATGAAATTTGGAAGTCCAGGGTTCATGAGTGGAATGGCTAAGAAAGAACTCTTGAGACAATTTTGGTGCAAAAGAGGTGTTTTTATTATAGTACAGAGATAGGACCCATGGGCAGACCCATGCAGGGTGAGGGGAGGCTCATTATATATTTTCAGTTTTGTGGAGGAAGGAGTGGTAGAGATAGTATAGCTTTCTAAGGAACTTCTGTATGCTGAAAGCAGGGTCTTACAGGACCATGAAGATTTAGCTATTGTCAGGATAAGGTTGCCTTTAGTCTTTAGTGAAACAGAAACATTAAAGCATTAAGACAGTCATGAACTCCTTGAAGAATGTCATGTTCTGCGTGTCTCAGGTATCTATCAGTGGGCTGTAAGTTGTAAGGAGATTGAATTTAAATGACATTTTTTTTTTAACTTTTGTTCTCCTCATCAATTTATGTAGATGCTCCACCCTCAATGGTGGGTAGCATAACTCCCCATTCTTTAGGTGTAGCTTATGCACAGTGACTTCCTCTTAAAGAGTACTCCACAGAAAGTGGGGAATAAGGTGTAACTTTACAATGGAGAAAGCTGACAAACACTAACTCAGACTGATAATCAAGCTCAACATCAATATTCATAGATCATTTGCTGATAGTATGCACCCTTGATACAATGTTATGAAAATGAAAATAACACTTTACCTGTGTGGTCTTCCTCCAAAAAGCCTGTAACCGCGGTCCTATGAATAAAATAGAAGAGAAAGAAGGAAGGAAGAAAGAAAGAAGGAAGGAAGGAAAGAAAGAAAGAAAGAAAGAGAAAATAGGAAAGATAGAAAAATAGAAGACAAATAATAATAGTGGGGCATCCTATAAAATATCTGACTGGTACTCTTCAAAATTGTTGAGGTCATCCAAAACAAGTAAAATCCGGGAAACTGCACAGCTCAGAGGATCCCTAGAAAATATACAACAAAATGTTATGTTGTACCCTGGATGAGATCCTAGAATAGAAAAAGGACATTAGGTAAAAACTAAAAGCATCTGAATAAACAATGGGCTTCAGTTAATAATAATGTATCAATGCTGGCTCACTGTCAGAAATGTACCATACTAATGTAAGATGTTAATAATAGGGAAAACTTGGTATGGGGTGTATGGAACGCTCTGTGCTATCTTCTCAAGTTTTCTGTAAATCTAAAATTGTTCTAAAACATGAAGTCTATTTAAAGAAAAAGATAAAAAATAGAGGGGAAGAAGATCAAAATCACTAGAAAATGTGGGAAAGATAGAAACAGACAACTCGCAAAGAGGATATAAAAATTTCCCTTAATTATATGAAAAGCTGTTCAATTCCACTCACGTTTAGAGAAATGCAAATTAAAACATTTCTTATTTTGTCTTTTCAGAACATTTTTTCTCTTCTGGAGACTATGGCCCCTTTTGTTAAAAAAAAAAAAAAAGTGTTCTTCTACCCAGCTGTAGCCCTGTGGTTCTAGTTTAAACTACCATAACCACTAGAAACATAGTAAGCACTCAGTCATTGTTGGCTAACGAACTGTTATCTGACTCGTAGCAGAATCCACACTTGAGAAAATTTCTATTCATGGTTAGCTTGAAACTGAAACATGGCCCTCCTCCTAGTGCTGGGAGATTGGAAAGAGGTTAATAGTCACTAGAACAATCATAATGGAGGCAGCAATGCTGGCAGAAGAGTTATACAAATATTAGGACATACCCTACTATACATATAATATGTTGGGATGCTATATTGGATCAAGCCCAGGATATATGATATGCAACTGCATGGGGAGGCACCTGCCACTGCTCTCCTTTTCCTGCTCCCATGATTGAGACCTATCACACTGGCCACCACCGTGAAAAGTTCAGACTGGTATTTGATTTATAGGCCAGCCATTGGGAAAATCTACTAAGGGACTTCCTCCCAACCCCCCTTCCTCTCTACTTCTGTCTCTGCCCTCTCTCACACACAATTTGTTCACCATAAACTTAAGACATATTTGGGGAAGAATATTTCACTTCAAAGGCTGCTTGGGCCTCATTCATCTCTGTCCTAGGCCCTGAGAAGATGCTTATTGGTAGGTTTCACAGAATTGAGCCATCTACCTGGTGGTGGGTGCGGAAGTCCAACTCACAACTCATCCCCAGTTCTTTTTTTCTTAGTGAATTATGGTTTCTCACTTTGCTTATCGGCGTCTTTTTGATTTCTAATATTCTAGCTATGGTGGCTTAGTCTTAGATTCCAGCATAGAAATCTCTGGATAGGTCAGCTTTTGCAAGTAGGCTCAAGGAAAGGCCCCTAACAACAGTCAATTTCTAGAAGGCCTGTGACACTGACTAAACCTAAGCCACCCAGGAGACTGAGGGAGATATCAGAATGTGAGTTTATTAACTTCAGATGAAAAATAATTGTCATAGAAAGACCCACAGTCAGAATGAAGAACTTATTCTCCCTCTGTAGTCAAGGTACATGTGATTAAAAGGTTGCCTGGTGAACACAGGAATTTAAACAAGAGTCAGTAGATCAGCCAAATGTTTGTTATTATCAGGGCAGATGTGTCCATGTCTCCATAGACATAGTTTTACCAAGGTACTCAAAATATGATGCCTAAAACTCCCTCTCATCAAGAACCTATTGGGATGGATACCACCACCATTATTCCCTATAACTTTCCTTTGTGTCTGTGGATGGGGAGTGTGTCTGCTGTGAGGGACCTCAAACTACTTGGCTGATCTGTCGGGTATATACGTCAATATCACCTTTACATTATAGCTCTGAAGGCCCAGAAAATTGTCTCTCTTGCAGGAGGATTTGCCCACCAAAGATAGGGTAATTACGCTCATTTTGCAGTTTTTCTCATGAGGCAATCTATTTCCTTCATTTTCTAAGTTCTTGAGGGCCACTGCTATATATAGCTCTCAATACACACCACATCCAGCTTCTGACAAGCACAGCACTTTCAATTTGTTGCCATATGGAGAAAAACTTGTAAGAAATGATGGAAAATAGCCTTAAAAATTTATCTTTATATCATGAAATGCATTAGACAGGTGCAAAAATGTTGAGTTGCCAAGTTAAATTAATTACAAAAGATATGTATGTTAAGTAAGGCAGACATTTGTTCCTAGTCTAGATGGCATGCAATCCTTTTGGAACATTCCTCATGTTTTTTTCAGTTTAACTGATTTTAAATATTAGAAGCATTTTTATCTTAATAAGTGTATAGAAGTAATTAGCATTAGATAAAGTTAAATTTTTTTCTAGAATGAGTGAACAATGTCCTAAAATCCTTTTCTGAAAACCATGGCCTGTATTTGAGTGAAAGACCCAAACACATTAAGAGTATAAAAGAAACTTTATTATCAACTAAAAACTATTTGGATGATATTGTCTGCATATTATCTTTCTTAAAGTCTCATGTAAGAGATAGTGCCAAGTCTCAATTATTTTTCAATTAGGCAAAGCTTAAAATTATGAAGTGCCATCAACTCATTTGCAATTTATATTTTGACCATTAGCCAAGTTAACTTCATTTGTCACATGGCTTTTATTTAGAACATTTTTCTAAAAGCTTACAATATGTTAGTTGTACTAAATAGCTTGTCTGCTGGAAGGGTCCTGGAAAGGAAGACATCCTTCTATCTTGTTTTTTCGTTCACACAGACCAAAATTCTGACTCTACAGCCTGGAGAAGAACTATGATTTGGGGTCCACATAGTAACTGCTCTGTATTTAAGCCAGTAACTCCTCGGCAGTCACTCTGAGGGTCCCTACGTAGGGAAGATGGTGTTGGTGGTGGCGGTGAGATAACTGGTGTTAGTCTCTTTATACCATTCTTTTTGCAAGTTTAGCTGTGGGTCTAGTTCTCCAGCCTTTACAACAATTCTGTAGCCCACAAATAAGAAACTTCCATTCTGTTTAATCCTCAGTGTCTTTAATAAACTTCCATTCTGTTTAATCCTCAGAGTCAGAGTCTGTAGTTACAAGTAAGAACTCTTGACTAAAATGTACAACTGTAGATATAGACCTGGAATTTCAGGGGTTCTGACATGAAAATAGGTTGTTTGAAAATGAAGTTAGCAGGGGCGCCTGGGTGGCTCAGTGGGTTAAAGCCTCTGCCTTCAGCTCAGGTCGTGATCCTGGGGTCCTGGGATCAAGCCCCACATCGGGCTCTCTGCTTGGTGGTGAGCCTCCTTCCTCCTCTCTCTCTGCCTGCTTGTGATCTCTGTCTGTCAAATAAATAAAATCTTTAAAAAAAAAAAAAAGAAAAGAAAATGAAGTTAGCATAGAAGAAAGAATGGCTGAGAGATCAAGAGTTAGAGACAGGCTGAGGTTTGACGAGTGCCTGGATCCAGACCTTTTTTGAAGCTGCTATGAATAGATGTGTAAGCCAATAAATACAATCTTTTTTTTTTTTTACACAAAATTTTGGGTTGGATTACCTGTCATTGTACTTAAAGGCATTCTGATTAATGTAGGTTCTTGGTTAATATCTATGTCTGTATATTTGTGGAGTGTCAAAGAATTTGTTGGTGTTTTAAAACCATAACAGTCACATGGGTGGTAAGTGACAGAGTTGTGATTCAAACCTGGGGAGTCTGAATCCTACCTACTATGCCAAAAAGGAACCATGAATCAGACTATAGTATGTATATGTGTGCCAAAAATTATAGACATTAAAAATAATATAGAGACATACTTTTCAAGTTTTCTCTTTAACATCAGAAATCTTTAAACAAATGAATTTTTCAAGAAGTAAAATATACTTGCATATTTTACTATTTTTTAACTATATTTACTATATTTTTTTCAAAAAGTAAAATACTTGTATGCATATATATGCACATAAGTAAAGCACACTGTTCAAAAAACTCCACATGATGAAGGTAGGATCCGGGTTGGAGAAGTAGGAATGGAACTCTGCCCACTCAGCTACACTCCTAACCCTGAAAATCCCTCCTGCATCTCACAGGAAGCTCTAGGTCTCCTTAGCGTGCCCATTTGAAACTGTCTCTTTATACATGAAAATCCAGGGTTAGGTCAAAATGTTCAATATATAGTATTGGTAAGAAAAGCAAGTTAAAAAGCAGTAGATGCACTGTGGTCCCATCGTTGTTAAAAAAGTAAGAATCCCCATTTATATATGAAAAAGAATTTAAGAAGACTCATAAAAATAGTAATGGACTAGTGGGTTTGCAGGTGATTTTAGTTTTTTAAAATTTTTATTTTTTATTTATCTGAATTTAGTAAGATTATTTTTGTGTACAGGAAATCAAGGCATTTTTGGCTGTTAAATGTAACCTTTCTGCAAGATGACTTCTCCTATACTTCAACACTGATCTCATTACCTTAAAGTAAATCTTTGATGCTAAAGCAAATTAATTTTTCAAAGTTATGAGCAAACTGAGAGACATAGTGATGCCTGGGAAGTCATGCATTTAGCAATATTAGCAGCATGCTGACACTCAGGGGTATTCCAATTCTGAACCAAAGTTAGAATTCTTGATTCTTGCCTTTTTTTCTATTGAATAGAAATCCCAAATTTGCTTCATAGTTGTTGGACTAGCCAAAGAATAGATGCCCTTTTCTGAAACATGGCTTTTGAATAGGTACCACAGCTTTTTGATGCAAATAGATAATTTATTCAAAACAGAGGCCTCATCTCCTCTCATCTCTCTCATCCATGCCCTTTGCAGTCTCACTGAGATAGACGTTGAGACAGTCATTGGATCTGTTCTGGTTCAGTGGTGGACAAAATTAGCCTATATGCAGATAGCATCCTTCTACATTTGCATGAATAAGAGAAAATCGTTATCAGGACTTTATTAGCACCACTAAAGATTTTGCCTCTCTGATTAAAAACTGTAGGTTTTAAAACTCATTGACATAGACTGAGAGACTCAAACTCCATTCTGTTTTCCCCTTCAACATGTTACGTCAGGATGTATACATTTAAAGAAAGCTGTAATGAGAAAACTCCTGGCATGTTGGAGCTGTAAGGGATCTTGGAAGTCATATAGACTTGCTGGTAAAGAAACAGGTGCTACAAAGGCTGTGGCTTGTCAGGGTTACACAATACAAAAATGGGATTATAAACCTCCAGCTCTTTTCACTTTGGGGCCGTATTGTTCAATCACACCACACTACTTATTATGAGAGCTTCCTGAAAACTTCCAAATGGGCTCAAGACCTCTGGCATTTCCATGTAATGATATTTTTCTCTTCTAGGAACATAGAATTATTAGCTCGTGACCATTGTTCTTTGGCAAAGTATGCCAGGGTCAATGGGCCCTGTCTGAAAAGAAGGCTGTATGTCCGCAGTAAGGGTACATGAATAATATCTGTGCATCTCCTGCAATGAAGCTGTAATTGAATATCTCATTGAGGCCACAGTTTTGCCTAGTGGGTCAGGATACACCCTTTTTTTATGTGGAGGTCCCAGAGACTTGGTTTTAGAAACCAAGGAAAAAATTTTCTGTCATATACTCCCTGATTGCCAGCTAAGAGACCTCAATCCCAGGCTCAGTACAGCCAGACAGATGAAGATTCTCACCTTCAGGCAGAGGAATGGAGGTGATGTGGCTATTGATTGGGAATTCACAGGGTTTGAAGGAAGTATGAAATGGTCTACAGTGTCATGTTAATTCCTTCTCATTGTAATAAACAGAAATTTAACCCAAACAGGAGGTAACTCCACGTTTGGAGTTAAGAGATCCTTACAGCCACTGTGTGATAGAATTATATGAACACAAAACCAATTTTAGGGACACCTGGGTGGCTCAGTCAATTGAGTGGCTGACTCTTGATTTCAGCTCAGGTCATGATCTCAGGGTTCTGGGATCAAGCCCCATGTGGGGCTCTGTGCTCAGTGGGGAGTCTGCTTGAGATTCTCTCTCTCTCTTTCTCTCACATAAATAACTAAATCTTTCAAAAAAATTAAAAAAGTAAAAGGTAACTTTATTTCATGTGAGTCTCTTATTGGTTCTGTGACGTTAACACAGATGAGGGCAACGAGGCCCGGAGAAATGAAGTGACAGGGCTTGATCACAGTTCTGGCTCTGCATGAGGAACCACTCCTCAGGCCCTTTGTCTATTGTTGATGAAGCTTTAGGGATCTTACAGACATAAAAATGATCAGTTCAGAAGAACATAAAGATTAAGCCACAGAAAATGTTCCGTTAAGGGCAAAAATCCCATCACCTAGACCGTCAAAACGCTGTCCTCACAGAGGCATGGATGTTCTTCAGCTAAATTTACTAAGTGGCTTCTTTTCATGCTAGCTTTTGGGCACAACTTTATAACTTTTGGAGACTATTTTATTCTCTCAGCTGGTGTAAGAAAATGAAAATGTTTATTTTTTAAAACTGTTTCCAAAAAGGGAACAAATGCTTTTCATACTGTTTCATGTGTGGTTGGGGTGTTAGATTAGAAAGCAACTGGGTTTTGACATGCCCTCATTATGGCTGATAGACTTAAAAAGCAGTACAACTGGAAATGAAGGTCTTCCACCCCACGGGGAAGTGTACTTTCAAGTTCTGCTGCAAAATCTTTTAAAGCATCTGGAGACAGGTTCACAGATTGTCAACCCACAAAGCTGTCTGGATGACCTTGCCGCATTAAAGCGACGTAAAGCAGAGTACTGTGTTCGTAATAACCAGCAGACTGAGATGCAAGTGTACTGGTTAGAACGTGTGATGGGTTTCACTTCTATTCATACTTCAAATTACTCAGAGACCCAGTTCTTTTAGGTTTAGTTCAATCTCATCCAGGTTCTACAATTTCCATGGCTGATTTAGCAAAGTAATTACTTTTAACCCGATAAAACAAATTCCTGAGATATTATTCATTCTTTCATTTGGTATTCACAACAAATACTTATTAAGTTACACATTGGACTGATCACTCTTTGGAAATCTTGGCCCTCTTATGGGGTTCTGGGGTGGCTCAATGGGTTAAAGCCTCTGCCTTTGGCTCAGGTCATGATCCCAGGGTCCTGGGATCGAGCCCCACATCGGGCTCTCTGCTCAGCCGGGAGCCTGCTTCTTCCTCTCTCTCTCTGCCTGCCTCTCTGCCTCCTTGTGATCTCTGTTTGTCAAATAAATAAATAAATAATTTTTTAAAAAATTAAAAAAAAAAAGGAAATCTTGACCCTCTTCTTCAGTTTGTGTCTTTCTATGTACACTTGCCTCCTTCTAGATGTCTCCCCACTCTTTCTTTCCTATCTAACTCCTCCTTAGCCTGTATACTCTTCTCTGAAAAGACTTTCTTAGCACACGAAAGTACTTTGCTGCCAATAATTTTATTTACTCCCCAATGGGACTAGGTGAGATCACTTGGGAAGAACATGTCGTGAAAACAGAAGAACTGGTTTGTAAGGGATGCATGAAAGAAGGAATGCCTGCCAAGGAGATGGAGTAGGGGGGGCTAGCAATGTAGGAAAGAAGCCAGGAAAAAAGCGAAAAAAGCCAAGGAAGGACTGTTTCCAGGAGCAGAGCTGGTCAGCCCTGTTCACTGCTTCGGAGAAGACAACTAAGTTAAGAAATGAAAACCATCATTGGTCTGTATCTGCTTGTAAGCACATAGAGTAATATTGGAATCATTCATAAAAATCTAAGAACAGGGTTATCCGCAGGGGAGAGTAGACCCTGGGCCGATGAGGGATAGGAGTGGAAGACTGACCTTTTTGTTTTTTTTTTTTAAAGATTTATCTATTTATTTTAGAGAGAGAGAGAGAGAGAGAGCGAGAGAGCACAGACAGAGGGAGAGGCAGAGTAAGAGGGAGAGAGAATTATAAGCAGATTCCCTGCTGAGCATGGAGCCCAATGTGAGGCTTGATCTCATGACCTTGAGATCACCACTTGGGCCAAAACCTTGAGTCAGACATTTAACTGCTACTCAGGCGCCCCAGAAGACTGACTTTTATATTTTGCATATCTTTGCATATTTTATATTTATATTTTGCATATCTTCTAAAGTTTTTGAGTTTTGAATTATGTGAATGTAATACATATTCAGTAAATTAAATTAACATTGATTAGACTAACTATAACTCTCTTATTAATGTTCATAGCAAATTAGCAAAATATATAAACTTCCAAAATTTTCATAAGAAATTAAAATTGAGTTTAATTGGTCAAATGATCTAAGCAACACTTACTGAAATTTGTGCAATGACTCATTTGTAAAAATTGGTGAAGTGTACCAGCAGTACCAGATTTATGTATATCTAATGAGCGATCAAAGCTTTATGTTCTTCATGGAGTTTGTCTAAAAATTAAGATGTTTTAAAAAGACAGCTTTCTGTTCGGGGACAGGGAAGCAATGAAAATACAGAATTTTTTGCTTTTCAAGATATATTTGTCAAAATATTTGTATTCAAAAGATCCCATCAGATAAGCTAAGGATTTTTTCTTGTTTATATGTGGTGTATTCTATGATTATGGATTCTTAGTACTGCCTATTGAAAAACTTCTTTCAATGTGCTGGGTACATGTGGTAATTTCTGTGTATTAAAGCTTTCACCATGTTTTTATTCAATTTGTTGTAGTTGGTATTGCTTTCTGTATCGAGACCCCCTTGTGGGGTCATAGGATGACACCCAACCCATCAAATCCTCCTTTTGGGGCTTATCTATATCAAAACAGAAGATTGTTTTTCACTGATTTTAGTTGAGGAGACTGAAATAAATTCTAATTAAAAATTTTTTTTTATAAAAATCCAAAATTTGGAAAATTCCCTGAAGTTCAGTAAAAATCTAATACCTCTTCTTTTTAAGAAGTATATAAAATATTCTTTTTTATACTGACTTTTCTAAGGCTTTCAGAAGGATTTTCTAAGAACCTAGTAGTTAACTTTTTAAAAAGTAAGATTTTCATCAGATGGTTAAATTTCATACTTTTACCTAAGAGAAATCCTTCAGGTGTATAAATGGATGTGTATTAGATTTCAATTTAGTAATTCCAAATGGTGATAATCCATCTTCAAATAGTTTTGTAAAGCCTAGCGGGCATATATGAGTTCTTAAGAAAAAACACGTCAAAAACCCAAGATTTGAGTCATTCGCTATTTCAAACAAAATTATAATAACAGCATAATCTACATTTTATTAACCATAAGAGAAAATAAACTGATTTTCAGATTTTGCTTTTCTTTTTAAGATAAAGTCCCAGTCAAATATTTTTTATACTATTTATCCTGAAAATCTGTTTCCCCAATTGAGTTAGGACAGGCTGTGCTATCCTGCAGTAACAAACTAATCCTGGACTCTCTGTAACGTAACGCAACAAAGGTTTATTTCCTGTTTATAAAAATTCTAATCCAGGCAGCTTCCATCCTGTGGTTTTGCCATCTCAACATGTGGCCTGGATTGCTGTGTCAGAGGCACCTTGAACTCCACTTACAGATCATTGACCAGAATCAGTTCCACACCCACAATCTAACCATAAGGAAAGTTATAAAATGTTATTTTTCTGACACTCAGGAAGAGAAAATGAACACAAAGATCGCCTTTGCTGCAGTTTTAAGTGTAAATCCTTTGAGAGCACTTTTTTCTAGTGCCAGATATCCTTGGAAAAGAACAACCTCCAAGACTGAAACCAAATTAGAGCTGTTACTCATCTCTGATTCCTTCTCTTCATGATGGAAAATGTTACAGTGACCATGTATTTACATACATTTGGCCATCCAATCATGGGATTTGCGAACATCCCTGGCTTATAACTGCCTTCAAGATTTAATGTCAACCTTTGTTTTATTTTGATTGGATATTGCAACTAAGGAGGGAACAGAGATGTAAGAATGTAGCAGTTCATAGTATTGCCGAGCAGAGAGAGTCTCTCACCATGACTTTAGTTTCCCTTTTGAAAATATTACCATCAAAACTGATGCATGCCTCTGATAATAAATATGGTCTTAAAAGTTTTATTGCATTAAGCATTTGATGGAGTTGAGAGCCTACATTAACAAAAATGAAATTATATCTAATAAAAATACTCTATAAATGTCACAGAGATAAATGAGGTATTTTCATAACTTAAAATTCTCTCTCTTCTGGGAGCATTTTAAATATAAAATAAGAACCAAAATTGTCCCCGAATTTTATAGTTTCCAGCTACTTTGAACTCTACCAGAAAGTTTTTTTTTTTTTAAACAAAAATTTACTTTCCAAACTTTAAAGTGTAGTCTGAGAAGGTTGAAATATTTGATGTTGGTTTGCTGTATTAATGCGAAGACATCCTGGGCACAAAAGAGAATCAAAGGCTATATATCTAACCTACCTAGACTTTTCCTTGGCACACAGGGTACTTGGAACAGACCATATAGCTGTCATTTGAGGTCTGTGGGTTGACCTACTGGGTACCACATAAGGGTTATATATGGTAGCTGGCCTGGCAGGTCTGAGCATTGGTATAATATTTATGAGTTCCAGCTTTGCTCCTAGACTCTTTATAGTCTCAAATAAGTAACTGGTGAAATCCCCAAAAGTAACTTTATTGTTGGAAGTAATGCAAAGTTTTACTTTAGTCAAAATAATAAATAAATACACAGAGAAAGAAGCAAGAAAATAAACCTTTTAAAAAATTCCACAAAAGAGATTTCTTATCTCACATTACTATTAAAAACATTGATGACAAAAGCTAACTAAGAAAGGAGAAACATGGGAAAAAGCACATTTTGAGCTCTTAGCTCCTATTGACTGAGAAACAGGGAGACAAAAGGATAAAGTTTTTTGTTTAATTCCTGCAGCCTTTAGTTGTAAAGTCATAACTGTGGGCAAGGGTCCTAGGGAACTTGTTGCATGAAAGAGGAAAAGAACTCAGAACAAGTAGCTCTCTTCTGTAAGCTATTCTTCCTAGCCTTCAAAACAAGGAACAGAAAACACCTATCTGCAATGTTCTCAAATATAAGCCACAGGAATCATTAAACCCAATGATCAGGGGAGCCAAGAGAGAGCCAGCCGTGTGACCAAATTGGTTTAAATCTTCCAGTGGTGAACATAGCCATTGGTCAAGATAGGATAAAAGAAGATGGTAAAAGACACGAGAGTGATAAGAGAGATTGGGAGAAGTCTGGAAGTGTCCTTAAATGTAAGGCTTGAAGAACAAAGTCATGGGTCTTCTAGCTGGTGGTCCAAGGTTGTAACCCCTTTAAAGATCAGTAGAAGACACACCACTCATTTATTGTTTAAAAAAATGTATATATGTGCATGTATATTATAGTCATATAACTTCCAGGTAAATTGAGGTTAATAGTTAATAAGACTGTATCTGCAATAGACATATTAGTTATTTTCATAGACCATCCTATATAGTTTATATATATATAGCCTATACCTAAATTGGTGGTTCGGTGTACGTTTTACTATTTGCCTGTCTGTTTTCCAAAATATGAATTAGAAAACCTTTGAGGTATTATAAAAACTATAATACCTACCTGACACAGATGTAGCCATTTGATAATCTAGTGTCTTCATAATAGTCCATAGTCAGTGATTATTCCATAATTGACACGTGTAGAGAGAAGGTTCCTCAGGGTCTTCTGAGTAGAGGTTGGGCCTGGCTTTGACATCTGAGGGGTGTTGCACCTGCAAAAAATGGCTTAACTGATGAGTAACATGATAAGTAGGTAACCATCACTAGAGGAGGCCTTTAGGAAGGAATGTATTCGCCCATCTACCCCAACACATTCAAGAATATCTACTAATCGCCTACATTGTGCAGTCATTTGCATGAGTAAGACTGACACCGTTGTCTTTCAGATGGTGATAACTTAGAAGGAAGCTAAATGATCAATGTGAGGCAAAGGTGCAATTAATTTGAAGGAATGAGCGAAGTTAAGATTCAGTTTTGGAAAAAATTATGTGTGTTTTGAGAATTCAAGCAAGGATGGAGAGGTGGGAAGGATTGTGGAATCAAAGAGCCCTCTCCAGAAAGAGCTTTGCTTACCTACCACGACTACCGAACTTGTCCACCCTGGCAGAATTGACCACACCTGACTTCCCCCCATCCCAGCTGTACCATGAACAGCTTTCAGTACAATTACCTTGAATTTTATTGCTTAATATTGTTTATTTTTCCCCCTTAAAATTCTGTCTTGTTCATCTCTGTATTACTATCCCCTAGTGTAGTATCTTTTCCTAATAGGGATTTAGATGATGGAAGTTTTATCTGCCACAGTGGTTGATGTTGGACTAGTGGTTATCTGCACTTTGAGAGGGCGTTGATTATGAAAGCCACTGAAATAATTATGTTAGCGCCGCACAAATTAATCGTTACTAGGGTACATTTTTCATCTACTTCATAGTACTTTGCAAAGATATAGTTTTTGCTCAACAAATACACAATTACTTGCCATTTAAACAAGCTAAGCCAAGTGCTAGCGCTTGCTTTACTTGATGGCTCATAGTTGCTCTTTAAAGCAAATGTAACGAATGTGGGGGGAAAAAAAGAGTAACAGGAAATACAATGTTGGCTCTTAGAAAAATTCTCAATCTCTTTCACCATCAAAGAAGTGTAAATTAAAACCACATTGAGATATCATTCACCTATCTATTGGCAAAGATCAGGAAACATAATAGTATTTTTAAGAACATTCACGTGAAAAACTTGCGCCAACTAGAATAGTAGTTTCTGGAAAACAATCTGACAGTATGTATCAAAGTGACAAATGTCACTTTTTGACTCAGGAATTCCATTTCTAAGGATATTAGGATCAATATTCTCATATGTGGGAAAGGGTGAGTTGGCAAAATTATTCAGTGCAGCATTGTTTGTGAGAGAAAAATATCAAACTACCTAAATGTGCAGTTAGTAGGTGTCTGGTTCAAGAATGGTACTTGGTACAGTGGAACACTGTGCAGTCATAAACAGAATGAAGTTTTCTTTTTTGTATTAGTGGAAGAAGAATCACTACGATATCCTAAGAAAAGACAGGAAAGGTAAAGAATAGTTTGTTATAATGATGCTATTCTTTGTGTAAAAGGAGGGAAAAAGATGTGTGTGTGTCTACTAGATACGTATCTCTGGGCGACAACAGCAGAAACTAGTAACATTGATTTGCCCTTGAGGAGGGGAACTGGGTAGCTGAGAGGCAAGAATGGGAAGCAGAGTTTTCACCGTGTGCCCTTTCTATTTTGGAAATGTAAAACCTTATGACTATATGGCCTATAAAATTAAATAAAAATAAACCCACGACAGCAGATGTGGTGGTTCCCGGCAGGGAGCAGCTGTTGCCATAGTCACCTGCCGCAGCTGTCACACTGGTGTGGTCACCTACAGTGACATCTGCTGGTGCTTCCCGACAGCTATTTTAGGTCTGTGATTTTCAAACTGCTATTTTGAAAGTGGGCCATGCAATCAAGTTAGTGAGTCCAACTAGCATTCAAGAGAAAGAGAAAAATCACATAGAACAGAAAATTTCAGAGTACATAACCAGTAGTAAAGGTAAGTCCTGTTGTGAGAACTTTTTGTTTGATTCTTTTATATGCATATGTGTTCTGACATAACCTATCTCTCTTACTGTGCTCACCAATGTTAGAAAGCCACCATCCACAGTGGTAACCTTTCTTAGTCTATCTAGACTTCTATAGTTCCTCTTGAGCAACCAGTGTGTAATAGGGAAGTTCGCATCATGGTGGGGCCAGAATTTCACACCATGGATGTGGGGTTCCCGCCTTTGCAGCCTGGTCCCTCTGCTTATGTCTCTGTTACAACTGTACAGAGTGTCTAGGCTGTGTGTCTCCTCACATGAAAGCACACTCATTCTTTTTAGGAGAATGCATTCCACCCCAATAGTCAACAGGACAGTTTGGAGTCTAGTTGGGGTGATGGGACCACGGACCAACCTGTGGTCCCTCGCGGATCCTGAGCTTCAGTGACCCTGTAGCACCTTGGACCCCAATGCCTTGGATTATACAGCTGCACCATCAGCAATGTCCTTCTCTCCATCCCTGCTTACTCTGTTCTAGTTTCCTTCAAGATCCTGTCCAGCGCTATTTTTTCCATGGAACCGTCCCTCATTTCCTCAGCCTCAAGTGATTTCTCATGTAGTTGTTATGCTCTCTTGATGGCAACTGAATGAAACTTGGTTCAGACTGGGCACAAGCAAAGAGGAGAATTAGCTCAAATAATTAAAAGTTCAAGAATGGTTTGGATCCACAAACTAAACCCACCATCAGTGTTCAGTCTTTCTCTTTCCCTCTTTCTCCTTGCCCCCCATTCCCTTGCTTTCCTCTATGTTGGCTTAATTTTTAAATACACACTTCTTTCATGGTGGCAAAATGTCTTCTGGAAGCTCAATGATTTGACCCTACTAAAAGTTCCAAGAATGTGTCCCACGGCCTAGCTTATGTATTCAGCACTGAATCAATCATTGTAGTCATGAGGTAAGAATTCACTCTTTGGCCAGTCTCAGATCACATATTCACTCCTGGAGACTGGCTAGCCAACTTGTGGAGAACAGCTACATGGAGTATAGAAAAGGGACCGTTCCTCAAATGTATATTGAAAGTGCTGTCACCTGAAAGAGGGGAATGACAAAGTAGATAAAAACAGCAAATGTCCTTGCTCTGTACAGTGAAAATGCGAATGACTTAGTATGTTTTCTTGTGTGATTACCTTACTATTGTGACAATGAATCACTTGAGGTAAAAACGTAAGGCAAGTCAGATTAACATGTCAATTATTACTGAGTAAGCTAACTTATTCAATGGTTTTACCTATTTTGGGCCTCTCCATGATGTGTTTTCCCTCAGGATTCTATTTCCATCTCCCACAAACCGATTCTTACAGGACACTGATTAATTCATCAGTTTAGAAAATCTATAACAGTGGTAGAAATATTGAACTCATTTTTTTTGTTGTTTTTGTTTTTTGGGTTTTTTTTTTCTCCATCGATTTTGGCCAAATATTTTAAACACAATAGAAACTCAAAATCCATGAAAGAATACTAACGTATACTCTGAGGAGCATGTCTCACACTTCTGCTTTAGCTCATTCTTTCCTAGGAAAGAAAATGTTTTTAAAGAGAAATGTCTTAACACATCTGGTGTGATTTTCTAGTTATCCACTTTAAGCCACACACACACACAAAAGTGGCATCATCTGTTTTTCTTTTATACGTTTTGAAACATGAGCCTCCGAAAGCTATTTCCTAACATATGTCAATTTAACATCTGCCAGCTCCTAACTGATAGCCAGAAACAGCCGTGCTGGCAGCGTCTGCAAGAGTGCCAAGGTATTTTCCATTAGAACTGTCTTCACTTTGGGGTTGTCAGTAATATTTTTACTCTAGGGGTGGCCAATTTCCCTAACTTGAAGGAGACACGTGAATAAGAAGCACAGAGCAGGAGGAATAAAGAGGATGATGTCTTTAGAGTTATGCGGAAATACAGCAGAGAAAGATTCCCCAAAAAAGCATTAGATGAGAAAGCCAATGTCATAGGTCACAGATTCAACTGCTTCTTCCAGAGGAAAAGCATGCTTCAAAATACCACATCTTAATTTCTCTTTGTTATTCAATATCAAGAGTGTTTGCAAACAGAATTTAGATGCATTAACCATATCTAAGAGTACCCAACCACATTCGAGCTTCTTTTATATTTCTTCTCTTTTTTAATCCTTTGATGGAATTTAAAGTGCATCAGCGAGCTTCAATTTCTGTCTAGAAATTCATAACAGAATGATATTTTGACATTTACTTTGAAAGAGGTGGCCTAAGTGTCGGTTGTAGGAGAGATCAATATTTTTACCTGCCCTAAGATAATCTGGTACTGAATTTAGTAGTTCAACAGTTTTAAGACCTAGCAATTCAGGACCTCCCAATGATTAGTGTCATTTCTTCCCTTCATTCTCCCCACCCCAGTAACATTATTGCATTTCGTTTCATTGGATTTTAAAGGAGAGCATCACTGTGAGCTCATAAAGGTCAAGGCTATCTGTAGGTCATATTACATCTGACAGATCCCCCTGTATCAGATCCACATACTAAGTGTGGGATAAATGAACCAATCCTGTCCTGAAATTACGAGATCCAACATTTGCTCTTAGAGTCCTCAAATTTGGGCATCTTAGATAGTCTTACAGAAGTTATAAAAATATCAGTTGACTTTGATAAAGAAAGAAGAAATGAGTTCTCAGGATTGGACTTTCATAGGAGAACTTCAGTGGTAGTTCTCTCTAAATAAATGTGGGAACTCACATGTACACTATACCAAATACTATTTATGGTATTGGCCACTTATTAACTTCAGTGAAGATAATGGTTTTTAATATAAATGTAGGGGTAGTGGAAAGAGAAGGAATTTTGAGGCTAATGGTCTAGAGTTGAAATCTTGGATCCACTCCTTACAAAGTTATTTAACATTTATTTCCTTGTCTTCAAAGCAGACATAACAATACTACCATGGAAGCCTATTGTAACACACTGAGTATGACAATTAAAAAAAAAAAGGCTTAGCAAAGTGTCTGTTCCTTGAGGTCCTACACTAAGTGATAGTTGTTATGATCCTTGTTAAAACTGTTCTGATATTATATAGTACAGAGAACAGACTTAGTAACATATAACTGAAACCCTTTAAAGCTTTGTAAGTAAAGACAAACTCTACCCAATGCTATGTTAGTCACCTAGCAGAGTAGTAAATGGTGCTCCTTTTCTATCATACCTTCAGCATCTCAATTTTTGCCATGTCTATGAGGAAACAGCTCTAATAAAACTCATGCCATGAGGCCTATAAGACAGACACACATAGCTTTAATGGTAATGAGGTATGAGACACATTTAGTATTTCAAACCAGGTTTCCCCTGTTGAAATTATACCTTCCAATCTATGACATATTATTCTACAGACTCAAGTGTATATTTGCATTTTGTAAATCGCAGAGACTTAGCACAAATGTCTCAGGTTAATTCTTAATGTGATGCAAAAGCAGGTTTCTAAGGGAGCCCTCTCTGCCTCCCTCCCTTTATTTCTCCTTTCTTTCTGAAGGTGTGCCAGGCACTGTGCATATAAAAAATATTTACAGTGGATGAGATAGGAGATGAAAGGGATTCCAATATGTTTTTTTCATTTTGACCTATTCCGGAAAAGGTGAAAGTCATTCCACATAAAGTTAAGTGCTGTAAAAATACATTGACTCTCAGTTCACTAGATTCAGGCTGTGAGTTATGTCCTTAAAACTTTCTGACACATGAAAAGATTAAATAGAAATAATTCCAGTTTCAACCTTACAGTCAATTTGCTGAAGCCTTTTTAAAAAAATAGTTGCCATAATCTTCCTTAACAAAATAGATGGAGTGCAGAATGCAAATCTTCCACACTGCATGGGTTAATGAAAGGTATTTCTTGGAAATTACTTGACAACAGAAGCTATAAGCAAGGGTGAAAATTGTAGTTCTACCCAACTATTTAGTTTCGTATTATTTTGGCAATAGTTTATCTCTAAAGTTATTGATTATGGTGATAAATTACTTAGAAGTTTACCTACTTTTAGAGAAAAAAGAGATCTATAATTTTCTTTTCAGAGAGAAAGAGAACATGCACACATGTGAGTGGGGGGGAGGGACACTGAGAGAAAGAGAGAGTCTTTTTTAAGATTTTGTTTATTTAATTGACAGAGAGATCAAAAGTAGGCAGAGAAGCAGTCAGAGAGAGAAGGGGAAGCAGGCTCCCCACTGAGCAGAGAGCCCGATGTGGGGCTCGATCCCAGGACCCTGAGATCATGACCCGAGCTGAAGGCAGAGGCTTAACCCACTGAGCCACCCAGGCACCCCGGAAGAGAGAATCTTAAGCAGGTTCCTCACTCAGCACTTGAGCTAAAATCAAGAGTCAGATGCTTAACAGACTGAACCACCCAGGTGCCCAAGAGGCTTAGAATTTTCATATGGCCACAGTGTATGACCAAGAAAGCATTTAAATGCAACCCACCTATAGACATTCCAGCCAAAACTTTTTAGATATATTACTTATTTACAAACAATAAAACAATATATAATCTTCAGGACATTAATTAGGTGTACCAAATCTGAAAGCCCCCTTGAACCTGTCAGAGACAAGAGAAAGTTAAAGAAGTTTGAATGTTGCTATTTCATGGATTTTAAGATTATTTGCTTCCTTTGAAGAATTCAAGACCAATACTGATCTGAGTCATTATTTGTACAATTCATAGGTTATAAGAGGTGATTATAATACACTATCCAGTGAAATGAGTTAATGATATGTTATTATTTTCTGAGAAGCTTCCTCTTTCTGTCATGCATGCTTTTAATTAAACTTACAGTTCACTCTAGATTCAGTCGGAATTTATAGAGGTAGTTATGAAACATGGATAATAAAGTAAACAATACTAAGTCCTCACTATAATTCTTGCTGATCGCCAGCAATACCCTTCATACACCCAAGCTTCCCATGCTATTCTAATCATATGTTCTACCTTCACTGCTTTCCATTGCTTTCTGTCCTGGAAAAGGTATTATCCCCTTGTTTATCCAGGCTTGAAACTAATGTTTACTCATCTGCCTTTCTTCCCCTTCCAGGTACCAATTGCTGCATAACAAACCACCCTAAAATGTGTTAGCTTAAACCCACAACAATCATTACTAATATTCTGTTAATTGCTCATAATGTGCAATTTGGGGAGGACCCAGCAGGGACTGCTTTTCTCTGCTCCACCTGGTGTCAGCGGGCATCGCCGAAGATAGTTCCTTCTTGCAAGACAGCACTGGCTGCAGACTGGGAGCTTACCTGTCCGGTGGGGGCCTTTCTTCCTCTCCATGTGGACCTCTCCAGAGAACTTCTTGGGCTTCCTCACTGCACAGAAGCTGATTAACAAAAGGGAGCACTCCAAGAGGCCCAGGAGGAAGCTGTAAGACTTCTTATGATCTAGCCTATGCTACTACCTTTGCCCCATTGATCAAGTAAGTCGCTAAGATGACTGAGATTCAAGGCAAGCAGAGTCTGTGGAAAGAGTAGCAAAGAGTTTGAAGACCTTTTTAATCTCCCACATCCTCTATATTTATCCAAGTTCTGCTGAATTGACCATCAAGGCATCTCTCACATCCATTTCCCATGCTTTCATCCACCTAAATCCTCTTGTGCAGAGCAGGCCGACAAATCTGCACGGGCAGTGCCAATGGATCAGGAAGCAGATGATGGAACACCCTTGCAGCAATGGGGTGGCCTCGGAGTCAGCTCCGAACATGTCGAGGCACTGGAAAATGTTACAGGGAAAAGATCTTTTCAAGAGAGGTTTCATGTGTGTTCTTAGAATCTGCTTTAAAATCACGTGCTACATTCTTCCTTCTACTCTGTGGAATGATCTTCAGAAACTGTATGTGGGTATTGAAAAGAAAAAACAGTGGAAACACATTTCTGGATTGTTTGGTTTTTTGTTTGTTTGTTTGTTTTAAGAATCTGGGCCCCTGGAAACGAGTTTTCCCCCCCTCCGGAATTCTAGAAAGGAAGAGAAGATTAATGCTGGTTGAATTTATTAAATTCATTTGTGGTCAATTATGATAGCTGAATTTCATTTGTTAACGCTCTACAGGTACCTTACCCGCTGTGTAACCAAAGTAGATGGAAGCGTCATGCTCATTTTATAAGATAAGAAGCACGAATTTTACTCTAAATTATTATGGATGTATCTAATTTTTGGACCTTTGTTTTTATGGTAAGTGAGCTGGCAACAGCTGCAGTTTATTTGCTTTTGTGTCCCTTATTTAGGACTATGACCCTCTGTTCTGACACTCCTCTTAAGAGGGAAATGATCTGTGTTACCACAGATCCCTATATGGTATGGTTTCCAGGAATGCATTGTGGACATAAACAAGGACTGCCTGTACTGTTCCAGGAAGTGGAAATGAAACAAACCAGCACTTGAGTGAACACTGAAATGTAACCTGCAAACAAACACTGGATCAGGGAGCAAGGCAAGCAATGTTTCCAATGGAACTCAGGAAAGAGCACCAAATGGGATTTAATATATTGCTGCCTGACTGATCTCTGTTTATGACTCTTTAGGGTGCTAATTATTTTCCTCAGTCCGGTGACAAAAAGAACTGGAGGGGACAGGAAGAGCAAGAACAATGTGGCTCTCA
This sequence comes from Martes martes, assembly GCF_963455335.1. Lineage (NCBI taxonomy): Eukaryota > Metazoa > Chordata > Mammalia > Carnivora > Mustelidae > Martes > Martes martes. Next base: position 36,203,587 of record NC_137892.1, on the reverse strand, counting down.
GTGAATTCTCAATTAATATTGAACTTCACTGAGACCAGTTTAATGCTTTTAAATGCAATAGAATGTTATCTATACAAATGATTTCTAAGCAGTATTTTCAAGCTTGAGTGGGGTAGATAACTTCTTAAACTGATCAACCTACACCCAATTATTCCAGTAAAACATGACTGGAGCACACAAGTTCATGTTATTTAAATTTTATTTCCATTTGGGTCCATTTTCAAATATGAAAACCTTAAAATTTTTAAACACTTATTTTTATTATTATTTATTTTTGAATATTCATTTGTTTATTTATTTGAGAGAGAGTGCACAAGTAGGGGGGTCAGGCAGAGAGGGAGGGGAAGAATCAGGCTCCCCACTGAGCAAGGAGCCACATGCAGGACTCGATCCTAGGACCCTGGAACCCTGGATCATGACCTGAGCTGAAGGCAGATGCTTAACTGACTGGGCCACCCAGGTGCCCTTAAACACTTCTTTTTATTTAATATACTGTGTTTACAGTGCTAAGTGAAAACATTGTAACTAAACTGTATTTTCCAAATTTTCTACAATAATCAGAAAAATATTGTAAATAATTCCATGGGCAACTCTTAGAATATATCTAGCTGGTAAATTGGACCCAGAGTTGACCCTTACTTAGCATACCATTTAAACCAGAAGCTGGGACATTCATGTCCTCTTCTTCTAAACCTCAGCCATAGCTAAACATTCATGTATTTTTCCAGCAGGTGGATATTCCCCCCAATTTTTTTTTCAAAGAAAGGAAAATGTTACCTCTTTCACACAAGCACTTTCTCCCCTATTGATTTTCATATTTCCTCCTTTTCTTGCAAATTTCCAAGATGGGGAACAAATTTGGCATTTATATTTTGAAATTTTCTCTGGATTGGGTAAAAAAGCATGTGAATTGCATGATTTTGAAGAACAATGACACAGTGAATAGTTGATTTAGGGTGAAGATATGTAGGAAGGGATAAAATTCAGTCTTGTTTCTCATAAAATATAAATGAATCACTAAAATTTTCCTCCCATTACTTCACAGTAACTGGGGTATAATTTATAGGATGCTGAAAGTGCAAGTCTCTTGCAAATTAATTCTCTTTGGTGGAGACTGATAAATAACAGCATGGGAGTGGTGGATCTTGCCATTTGATCCAGGATCCTGGAGACCTATGGCTAAGATTCTTTTTCTCCTGCTTACGCAGTGCATAATTTAATATGATTATTTGTAAATTGAAGCCAGAAACTTATTACATAAAAATGGTGTGTAGTGGATATGAAAAAGAAAGAAGCATGAAATGGAGGAATCTGGTCAGTGGAACTGTATTTTTGTTGCATAAAGGGTATGAATATAATTTCTTTTCCTTGGCTGGCCTAGGGTAGCTACAAGATGAGTTGCTCTGGTAGCCAAGCAGATGACAGAAAACATACTTTTAAAGAAATCTTCCAGTGATACTATAGGGTTCTGGTAACACGATTTTAATAGTCTACATGACTCTAGAAATAGAAATACCACTGCTTCTCCAAAGGGAGAAAGTACTAGAAGTAATTATTTTAAAAACAAAACAAAACAGAAGAAGGAATCCTGGCTGGCTCAGGCAGTAAAGCATGTGACTTTTGCACTTGGGTCATGAGTTTGACCGATTTGAAGCGATTACTTCAAAAAATTTTTAAAAACAAACAAAAAGCAGAACCTACTTTGTTATTTTTTATTAATATTGCTCCATGAAAGCAAAAATAAGATAACATTGCAAAAATGACTATAAAACTGTGAGGCCATTAGAGATAGCTGAACTGACATGTCAGAATGCTCCTACTTCTTTAAAAATAAAACTTGAAAAAAAACCAAAAAAGAGAACTAAGTTAGAATGTTGGAGTAAAATTTTTTTAAAGTTATGACATATTTTAAGATATAATGGATACCCCTATACTTCCTACTTAATTTTATGTTTCTCAACATTTTTCCTATTTGTTTTGAATTTATTATTTTGTAAAAAAAAATGAAACAGTTGAAGTTTCCTGTCTTTCCTTCAACCCTCTCCAGAAAAACATGATAGTGAACTTGATGCTTATTTCCAAGAATTTCTTTATAATTTGATAAATAAATAAATAAGTAAATATCCGTAAACAACTTTTTGCCATGTTTTAAAACTTTACATAAATTGTAAAATAACGTAACACTATAAAAACCATACGTGCTTATCCATTCAATTATTTTAGAACATTTAGTTTGTTTCCAAATCTTTGCTGTTACAAAAGCTGTTGCCTCTATTATATATCTAGAAATGGAATTGCTAGGTTGTAGAATATGAGCATTTTGAGTCTTCACTAACATTGACAAATTGCCTTAGAGAATGATGACAAGTTACACTCTGCCAGTAGTTTACATGAGTTCCAGTTTCTACCCATTATTCCAAAAACTTGAAGTTAACAGATATTTAAATTTTCATCAGCAGGACAGGTGACTTTCTAGTTTTAAGTTGCATTCTTTTAATAATAGTGAACTTAAACATCTTTTCCTATGTTTATTGGCCATTTAGCTTTCCTGTACTGTCCATTTTTCTGTTATATTATTCATTTTAAAAATTTACTTGTGTTCATCATCATTAGCCATCAGGGAGATTCAAATCAAAACCACATTGAGATACCACCTTACACCAGTTAGAATGGCCAAAATTAACAAGACAGGAAACAACAAGTGTTGGAGATGATGTGGAGAAAGGGGAACCTTCTTACACTGTTGGTGGGAATGCAAGTTGGTGCAGCCACTTTGGAAAACAGTGTGGAGATTCCTTAAGAAGTTAAAAATAGAGCTACCCTATGACTCTGCAATTGCACTACTGAGTAGTTACCCCAAAGATACAGATGTAGTGAAAAGAAGGGCCATCTGTACCCCTTTGTTCATAGCAGCAATGGCCACGGTCGCCAAACTGTGGAAAGAGCCAAGATACCCTTCAACAGATGAATGGATAAAGAAGATATGGTCCATAAACCATAATGGACTCTTAATCTCACAAAATAAACTGAGGGTTGCTGGGAGGTGGGGAGGGCGGTAGGGATAGGGTGGTAGGGTTATGGACATTGGGGAGGGTATGTGCTATGGTGAGTGATGTGAAATGTGTAAGCCTGATGATTCACAGACCTGTACCCCTGGGGCAAATAATAATTATATGTTAATAAAAATAATTTTTAAAAAAGAAGATACGGTCCATATATACAATGGAATATTATGCTTCCAACTTTTGTATCAACATGGACAGGTCTAGAGGAGATTATGCTGAGTGAAATAAGTCAAGCAGAGAAAGTCATTTATCATATGGTTTCACTTACTTGTGGAGCATAAGGAATAACACAGAGGACATCAGGAAAAGGTAAGGAAAAGTGAATTGGTGAAAATCAGAGGGGGAGATGAAGCATGAGAGACTGTGAACTCTGAGAAACAAACTGAGGGTTTTGGAGGAGAGAGGGGTGAGTGAATGGGTGATCCTGGTGGTGGGTATTTTTTTTTTTTAAGACTTTATTTGATAGAGAGAGAGATCACAAATAGGCAGAGCGCAGGCAGAGAGAGAGGGGGAAGCAGGCTCCCTACTGAGCAGAGAGCCCGATGTGGGGCTCTATCCCAGAACCCTAGGATCATGACCTGAGCCGAAGGCAGAGGCTTAACCCACTGAGCCACCCAGGAGCCCCCTGGTGGTGGGTATTAAGGAGGGCACATATTGCATGGAGCACTGGGTGTGGTGCATAAACAATGCATCTTGGAACACTGAAAAAATAAAATTAAATTAAAGAAAAATAAATTAATTTAAAAAATTTACCTGTAAGAAGTACATATGTATTTTTTTCTGTATTGCATGTATCTGGGTCCAGGGCTTGTCTTTCCTCCTTATGACATTTTGAAACACAAACGTTAATATGGGAAAATTTATCAGTCTTTGTTTTGTGTTTTGGCATCTTATATGAGAAATTTTTCCTACCCGGAGATGAAAACAAGCAAACAAACCAACCAACCCAAAACCACTTTATTTTCTTCTTACAGTTTTAAAGCTATGGTTGAAATACCTAGGTCTTAGTTGTCCTGAAATTTATTTTGGCTCATGTGAGATTAAGATTGAATTTTATTTAAATTTAGTGTTTTTCCACATGAATAACCAACTTTGTCCTTGATTTTTGGGATGCCACCATGGATTTTTTTTTCTTGGATTTCAAATTCATTTCATTGGTAAAATAAGGCCAGTTATTCCCTACTTCCATATTGTTGTTGAAATTCTATTTTAAATCATGTGTTATTATATATAAATTATATGAATTATAATTTGGGAGTTTAATATCCTTTTGTTAATTTACACAAGCAATTGTATTGGTATTTTGACTGGAATTGTATGTTTTTTGGAATTGATTTAATACATAGATTAATCTGGAGAAACCAACATTTGTATATTATTTAGTCTTTCCATCCATGAACATTGTATATCTCTTCATTTATTTCAGGGCTTTTTAATGATGTTTAATAATCTTTGACAATTTCTATATAAAGGCCTTGCATATCTTTTGTTAGACTTATTCCTGGGTACTTCATACCTTTTATACTTATAGTGAATGGGATCATCTCATATATAATGTTCTCCACATAGTTTTTGTGAATACATATATACATATATGTATGTATATATCTATAGTAATGCACTTGAGTTTTGTATGCTCATCTTGAGATGAAAGATTTTAAGGCCAAGTTGCAATATTTACTAGCATGAATTTTTATTAAATAAATTTGACATTCATTCCAATTCAGCTACAGTCATGGTTATCTAAAGACGAGTTAAAGATGAGTTAATAATTACCTGCATAGGAGAAAAAAACAAAACAAAACAAACAAACAAAAAACACCTGTCTAGGAGTGCTGACTAAAACATTGCTGATCTGTTGCTTTAAGAACATTACATTTTAATGGATCCAGCTTGGTAAAGACTTAATGACTCCATCTAGTGGTAGCTTGAAGTTCTAAGAGAATTGGCAAATGCACTTCCAGGTTTTACTGGATAGCTACTTGTGTTTAAAATATCATGATAATAATCAATATCCTTGTTGGAAATGTCAAGAAACAGCAAGGATTGATTTGATACATCAAAATTAATTATGCAAGTTGTCTTAAGTGTCATTGATTTCAAGATTAGAGTGGGATATGTTATGGAGAATATTATGTACAACCTACCATGCTGGAGCCAAATTGTGTATACACAGATTTAATTTTATCATAGGTCATGTTCACATCATTTTCTAAAAATAACACCAACAGCTGACCAAAGTCAATCCATACGACCTTTAGAATAATAGGATCCTCACAGTCTCTACGCAATGAGGACTAACTTATCGTTAAGGTCCCTTTAAAATTAGGATTAGTTTTATATTTTGCTAATTAGAGTGTTTTCTTTGTGTAAGAAATAACAAAATTTTATGCATTGGGACAACATGGTAATCACTTGAAGAAAGCATATTTTTTTTTTAATTTTATTTATTTATTTGACAGAGAGAGAGAGAGAGATCACAAGTAGGAAGAGAGGCAGGCAGAGAGAGAGAGGAGGAAGCAGGCTCCCCACTAGCAGAGAGCCCGATGCGGGGCTCGATCCCAGGACCCTGGGACCATGACCTGAGCCGAAGGCAGAGGCTTTAACCCGCTGAGCCACCCAGGTGCCCCGAAGAAAGCATATTTAACTCTAAAATAAACTCAAGATGTATTTAAAATTTATATGCACACACACACAATTTTTTTTTAAGATTTCACTTACTTATTTAGAGAGAGCGTGGGTGCACAAGTGGGCAGAGGGGCAGAGGGAAAGGGAGAGAAAGAATCTCAAGTAGACTCAGCTGAGCGTGGAGCCCGACCTGGGGCTATACCCCATGAACCTGAGATCAAGACCTGAGCCGAAACCAAGAGTTGATGCTTCATTGACTGAGCCACCCAGGCATCCCCACAACAAGGTTTCAAAAGTGTAATATGAAAGCTTATTTAATTTTGAAGAGGGGAAGATCTTTCTAATGATAGATGGAACCTCTAAGAGTAAAGGGTAATTAAAAACTTCTGCGGACCAATAAAAAAAATTAAAATAACAGTGGCATATCTTTGCTAAAAATTTAAAATTGATAATGCCCTGTGTTAATACAGGTTGAGGGTGAAGACATCAAGAATAGGCTTTATTATATTGCTAGTTGAGAATATACTCGGAATCAACTTTCTCAAGGAAGATTTGGCAATGCTATCAGAAGCCCTAAAATATGCATACCCTTTGCCCCAGAAATTCAGAATAATTATAGGCATGCAACAAAGAAATGATTACAAGAATATTCTTTATAGCACTATTTAAAATATTTAAAAATTACAAAAAATATAAATGTCCATCTGTAGAAAGAATTAGGAAACTAATTATTAGAGCATATACTTACAGTAGAATTCTATGCTATTATTAACCCTAATGCTACAGAATGATATTTAAAGACACTTAAAATATTTTATGTATTTAATTATGTAATTAAACAATTAAGAGGAAAGTTATTTTCAGAATATAGTAAATGAAAAGCAAAGAGTGCATTGCAAATCAGTATATTTTCACTTTTTACAACATTTGTTTTTGTTCTTATGCAAAAAACAGAATGGAAATTCAAGAGGGTTTATACTCTGAATTGTGATGTTATAGACTGAATGTTTGTGTCCCCTCCCCCACCAAGATGTATATGTTAAAACCCTGACCTCCAATGAGATGGTATTTGGAGATGGGACATTTGCCTAACTGGGGCTAGATCAGGTCATGATGGGATTAGTGCCCTGTAAGAAGAGACACCAGAAACCCTGTTCTTGCTGCATCATGTGAGGACATGGTGAGATGAAAGCAGCCATCTAAACCAGGAGAGGTCTGACCAAGAACCAAGTTGGCCGGTACGTTGACAAAGGGATTTCTGGTCTCCAGAACTGACAGAAAATAAATTTCTGTTTTTAAGCCACCCAGTCTGTGGTAAATTGTTAATAGTCAGCCCAAGCGGACTAACTATACATAAGAGGTGATAAGATTTTCTTTTCTTGCTTATCTGTATTTCCAAGTTTTTTCCACTGGGCATACTATATTTGTAATTTTAAAAGGTATTATAAAATATATTAAATAGTATTAGAGAACATTTCCAACGCATACAGATTATTCAGAGAGAAACTCGTCATTAGTAAAATCAGTTATTCAAGACTTGTTTATGATTACCTTGCCATATCTTCACTAATTTTCCTCATACACTAATTATTTGGCCTACAATTAGATTTAACAAAACAAACTGAATCTTTTTTAAGCTATGTATGTCAAAGATTGATAGGATTTCTAAATATACCACCAAAAAAGTTATTTTCTTACTACCTAAGTACTCTACAGTTATTATTTGGAAACACGGACCATTTTAATCATTACATTTACAATTAGAGTGAGTAATTAGCATTCTGGCTTAGGATTGCATGCCTAATAATGGTGAAATTATTAATTTTCTTTGCATTATAAGGTATTTTCTAATTATCTTACCCATCCATCCTATTTTCCTCCTATGCTATGAAATTTCTAAGAAATAAAGTACTCCTTTCTCTCTTGTTATAATTACACCTAACCATAAACCAGAGGTGAGGTCATGAGTTCCTCCACTGTATCTAGTACACACATACACACACACCTACACACATACCCTCTCTCACACACACACATACACACACATCTACACACACACACTCTCTCTCTCTCTTACACACGCACACACACACACAAACACACATTTATCAGTTTTATTTTTATCATCTCAGTATCCCGTGTTAACACTGGGTATGCTTGTGAGGGGAGAAATGAAGAAAGCAGGGCTACATATTTGAAGAATGGCAAATTTTCTTTGGGGCAGCGAAGGGTTTGAAAAATCGTGGGATCTGAGGAATATGGAGTCTCTCTCCCAGACAGCTGAGAAATCGGCAGCAAGAAATTTCTCCTCTGGGACAGAAATCCACAATCAGTGTGGACAGAACACTCAAAATGTTTAACCCTGTGATATACATTCATCACTTGAGCTACCTGATAGCTTTGAGCACTCTCCTTACATTGTTGATCATTTCCCACATTCTATGTCTCACTTTCCCAAAGAGGAAGCCAAAAACTTGCAATCTCAGACTCCCTGAAGTAGGGGGCAGGCATGTGACCTAGATTCCTCTAACCAGAGGAACTATCCTTTGGAGACAGATCTGGAGAGAGCGTGTGAGGAAGCAGATGCACCTCAGTTTGGGGGTAGTCCAGGTGGTGGAGGGATTCAGTTCTTGGGGGCAGGAAATGGCAGTGTTTCTGGAATCCAGTTCTGAGCAGCACCTATGCCAACTGTTAGTGGTGTTTCTGCCAGAAAAGGAGTCGTTGACCATTGCTCATTGATGTTCAGATTTATTGCTGGATCCTCTGGCCCTCCTAGATGTTCTGTGAACTGCCTAATATCCTTGCATCAATTCCTTTTCTGCTCAAATTTGCAGAGGTGGACTCTGTAGATTGCAATTAAGCATTTTGCTCAATATATCATCCCAATCATAATACTCTCTCCCTCCTCAAAGCAAAACAGAACAAAACAAAGCCTAACCCTAGTAAAATTTCACTGTCCATTTTTTAATTATTACCAAGACAAACCAGATTTATGGATATTCATTTGAAAATTTTAAATGTAAATCGGTGTTAATTATTTATTTACAGAGCTTTAGTAGCTAAAAACAAAACAAAACAAAACAAACCCCAAAAGTCTTTTTTGGCCAAAGTTTCTTCTGTCTCTCTGCAATGATCAGAATTCATTCTTCCGGTTGCCCTGATTCCAAGGATTCAAACAGAAACTGTGAAGTTGACAACTTCCTCATTAACACATGTTCGAGCTCTGCAAAACCTCTATTCACTTACTGGGTGCTTAACCACTTATTTCCCTGAAATTCTACTTCATATTGCATGCGATGTTGACTATTACATGAAAAACCCAGGGATCGGCCCACGAAAATCTTCAGTGTAAACATAAACACCAGCAGGCGTGTTTTTACTAGGGGCAATGTGTATCCAGGATGAAGGAAGAAAGGACACAGGGGGAATCAACCAAATACATTCCCACATACAAGGGCTATAATTAGTTAGAGACCACTGCACTCAACAATAGATGAGGATCAGATTCAAGTTATTGAAATTAGAATTTTTTCCCCAGCTTTACTGAGGTATATTTGGCATAAAACATTGCATAAGCTTAAGGTGTACAACATAATGATTTGATATATACTTAAAATTGAAATTTAAAGAGATTGTGAGTACATAGTATTTCATCATATGTTAGAGTAGTTATATCTCAAAAATAGTTTTTATTTTCTCCTTGAATACTATACCACATAAACATTTATATTTTATGAGGGTTATTTTAAACTAAAATTTATTGGACATTTAGTATAGGCTAGCACTAAAACTTTGTATCCTATAAGTCATTTATTCATCCTGACAGCATGAGGCAGATATTGTTTACCTTATTTTAGAGACAAAGTGATTCCCAGAGAGGTTAATTAATTATCCACTGTAATACAACTACTGAATGACAGAGGCACCACTTGTCCTCAAGTCTGTTAGACAACCAAGCTGCCTACGCTGAATTATGAAGTCTATGCAGGAACATTGAAATATTGTTTTTGGCCTTATGTTAAATGCCAAAAGAAGAGTATAAGATTATATACACATTATGGTGGAACAATGTGAAATGTTATACAAATATGGACAAAGGCTTGGAAGAGGGCATATGTCATACATTGCTTGCTTTTGTGTCCAAGAAGTTAAGAGTATCAGGAAACACACCTTAAAACAAAACACACACACACACTCACCAAAGGATTGACTGTGTGTATGTATGGCTGTAGGCATAATTTTTAATGGGACAAGGAAAAGGGGTCAGGAAACTTGAACCCATTTACTAAACATGTAGAATACATAGGTTCAGTTAACACAGAGTGTTTTCTATGCATTTGGGTACTGGGATTTTGTTTTTCCCGGTATTTTCCCCCCAAAGTTATTGAAAGCTGCTACATTGTTTTTATAATTAAAAGAGAGACAAGAATAGGCCATGCACAGAGGCAGAAAGTTTCAGGATTTCAGCCGCCTGAGAAGCACGAGGAAAAAGCTGAGGAAACCAGGGTCAGTCCCACCCCACTAACTCTAGGGCAACTGCTAAACTGCCCTCAGCCAAAGCCAAGTTTGGATTGAAAGTCCATAAGGTCACTGAGCAAACAGCTTTAAAAGTTCGCGCTGTCTCACTGATAATCAGGGACCTGCAGGAAGGTAAACATGCCCATGTTCCAAGAAAAGAAACATGTTATCCCAGGATCCTAGGGATGAACCCTTCCATGATTGTTGAGAAATTGGCAGTGGTTTTAAAATCAGTGATTGACAGTCTCCTTACCTGTGGGGTTCCTTCACATTTACCTGTGGGGTTCTTTCACATCTAACACACTGGCTTGCCGGACTAACGCGTTACAAAGTTTCATACCAACAGTAGCGTGCGACCTCTTACTCTCAAATGGGTAAACAACAGAGAAAGAAATATACAGACGAAATGTGAATGCAGCTCAGAGAAGGGAGGGATGAAGGATAGGAGGAGGCTCCTTGAAGGAGTTGTCACTGAAGTTGGGCCATGAGAGAGAATATAGGGAATGGGGTAGAGAAAGCTATTCTGAATGAAGAAAGAATAAACAGAGAGCAAAGACTCAGAGAAAAGATAGTTCAAGGCAAGCGTCTCTCTGAAGCTTCATCTCTTGATGATAGTCATAATTACCTGGTGTAATATAAAAGGAGGATGTTAGATGCGGTATCGTCACTTATAGATATCTGATCCTTCCGTTCTAGTAGCTAATGCTCTTCAATAAACATATTCAGGTTTACTTGGAAGAACGAACAGATAAAAGCCTTAAAGTACCCACACTACCTCAATAGGGTCAATCTCTTGGCATGTGCTTTGAGAAAGGAAAAGTCAGCATCGTTCAGTAGTTCACGATAGTTTAGTGTGGAAGGAAAAGGGAAGTAGAGACAAACTGGATCACTGGCATCAACAGGCTAAGTGCATCCAGGAGTGGCCAGGGCTGAAGAACAGCTACCCACGAGGGGATGTGGCATCCAGCCCCCAAGATGTGCCCAAGGATCCCTGCCTCCTGCTATTCACGCTTTTGATATATTGTACAAGGGATGGTCGGTGTGACCAATAAAATACCACAGAAGTAACAGTATGTCCCTTCTGAGATTAGGTTGTAGAAGACAATGTAGCTTCTGCTTTGGTCTCTCTAGCTTTCTTGGATCACCTCTTTTGGGGAAAACCTGCTCCCATATTGTGAATAGTCCTTAGAAAAGATCCACATGTTGAGGAAGTGAAATGTGCCTATAGCCACAAGAGTGAGCTTGGAAATGATTCTGCACCCCTGGTTAGCAGGCTCAATTTGTGGAGACTTCCTGAGAGACCTTGGGCCAGAACCACAAAGCTAAGCTATTTCTGGATTCTTGGCCCTCAGAAATTATGGGATAATAAATGTTGGTTGTCTTAAGGTGCTGAATTTGGGAATAATTTGCTACATAACAATACGTAACTAATACCAGAGGAATGGTGGACACCATATTCCTATTCCTATTCTCCTATAGGGAGGAATTCGTGGAAGTTATCTGACAGAGAGGAACAGGTAAGGCCACAGAGGAGAGCATAATTACGGAGTCAGTGGCAGCAGGAAGAAGCAGTGGGGCTGACAAATCTGGTTCTATAGCCTCAATGATGGCTTGTTAAATGGATGAATTTATGTCTACTAACTTCCCTTATGAACCTCTTAACCAAAGATCCACTCTGGATCTTCTACCAGATTTTAAGGAATGTCCGTTTTCTGTTGTTTTAGATCCTCGATTACAAACCAAAAGTCCTGTGACCCCAGAGACTCATACCTCGGAATGCCTACATTTGGCAGCAGCACCCCTGGAGGCAAGTGTGTGAGGGGCTCACCCTTGTGGGGAGTGCTCTGAAGTGAATCCTGACTACTCTATCTGAACACAACTAGAGGTTCTCACTGGTGATTCTGGAGTTCCTATGGGGAACCTCCTTTTCATACCTAATAGGTAGAGTAGTTAACATTTTAAATGGCTGTGCTACTGACCGTCTCCTAAACATTTCACATGAATTTTGTAATTAATCTTTATGATAATCCTGTTACACAGCATGGTACTTCTCATTTTAGACATGAGGAAGTGGAGGCAAGAAAGGTTACACATTGTCCAGGGCCATACGAATTTTAAGTGGCAGAGTCAAGTATGGATGGGATGGGCTAGTCTGATGTTCCTGCCCAGGTTCTCAACCACCATGAGGTCAATGTCTGGAGGAAGATTTTGCCACCTGTAGATGTCCAGCATATTTCTAGATATGCAGCATATTTTGAGGATGTTTGATTCCTCACACAAAACCCCTCATTCTTTCTGATTGATTGCAACATTCAAGCTAAACATCCCAGAATTCACCTTTATCAAATCCACAGTTAAAGCATTCTACTGAAAGAGAATGGTAAGTACTTCATTTAGGGAAAAAAAAAAATAAGAGGGGAGAAAAACGGCTTTCTTATCAAATTGTCCCAATTTCTTACACCTCATCTAAAATTACATACTATGCTGTACCTCTTCACACTCTTTCCCACTGCTGTGGGCTTTATGATAGAATGCTTTAATTTGCTCCACATATAATATCTTTGCACCACTGTTTTCTGTAATTTATACCACATGCTGTCCACTTTCTTATACTATTTTATTCAGGAAAGTACTTTGGATATCAGTTTATATGAAAGAGGTTATTTGAAATGAAGTTGTATTGCAAGCTCCATTATTATAATTTCCTCTTTGCGTTGGCCCTGCTTCGTCTTTCACAGTTGCCTGATGTTTGATGCAGTGCTGAAATCTAAGTGGAAAGAGTGCTTGTAATTGATGCTCATGTATTACTTATTTAATCTGCTGTCAGAGTGATCCACTGTTGAGTTCTCTGTTTTCAGTATCTTCCAAGGCCTGCTCTGACATCCATCTTACTTGTTTCATGGAGAAAATCTGTACCAGGTGCATTGTTATACGTTAAGTATAAGTGGGCAAGTTATTTTGGTTTTGGGATATGTCACAGGATACAACTTAATAACACTGAACAATTATGGGCAGTGGCAAAGTTTGTCGGACCTCAATCATTCAGGAATAATTGCCTTAGTGCTCTGTGTCTGTTCTTTTTCCATTCTGTCCTTTGTCTTGTATTCATTCTCATGTTTTACTTTAGTATTTTGAGAAATTAGACACAGAGGAAGAAAAATTGAACTGGTCACTTGAATGACTTTTTGGCAGCTCTTGATAAAGACACAAAACCAGAAAAAAAGAAAAGATTACTCTGAATACAAAAACGAAGCTGGTGCCTGAAATTTTCATGCTTTCTTAGATTTGTAACTCTCTGGATTTGAGTATACATATTAATCGTATTTCAGGTACTGAATAAATATTGCCTAACTATTTTGCTAGGAGGGCTACATCGATAGTGAGTTACAATAAAGATAACAATAATGCTATTATTTATTTTTTTAAAAAAAGACATCCTAATGTCTTTTTGGTAGAAAACAGATACGCTAATAAGGTAGATAGCACACAAAGCTTTTGTGGGTTATCATTCTTCTGTTCCCTTGTTCCAGTCTCTAAGTGTTTAAACCTATCCTGTGGTTTAAGACTGAAGGCCCCTCCCTGCTCTGACTCCCAAAACACTTTGTCTGAGGTGCTCTTCGGGCAGTGGGTGTTTATAGATTATGCCCAAACCACAGCATGCGCTCTTTGAGCGTGGACAGAGGCTTTGGTTATCTTCTATTCTTTCCACCCGGCTTGCAGAAAGGAGGTTTCAGAAAGCACTTTAATAACAAGGTTTTCATTTTATTTTTTATTCCAAAGAGTATACAATTTATCAGTAAGACACTATTGATGGGCAAATAACTGTAGATTCTCCCAGTTAGTGTTTGAAGTCAGGCAGGATAGAACTGGAGGAGGTCTGAGACCTTCTCTAACCCAAACCCAGATTTCCTGGTAAGGCGGCGATTTAGAGGTCTCGAGTGGAGAACTGCATCTCACAGATCAGCATGATCTTGGGCAAGGCATCTACCAACATTGATTAAATTAATTCTCTCTACTAAAAAAATAGGAATGTTTACCTTACATTTTGCTTTTAACAAAATGTTGCTGTTAACATGAGATGAGGTGACCTATGCCGAGTGCTTTGAAAAATTGGAAGCCATCTATCGGTGTTAGTGCAGGAAGCTAGTGCTTTGAGAAGCTAAGGGACTACTCCAGGGTGTATCTGCCAGTTGGTCGCAGAGCCAGGTTTCTTTAGGTGGTACAGAGTAATTAAGTAAGAACTAAATGTGGAGTGAGAAGGAAGTTGCATTTCAAGCAGATCGTAGTTTTGCTAGGACTGTGCCCAGAATATCCTTGCCCCTTTTGTTAGTGCTGACTTGAAATATAACAACTAAAGTTGAGAGTTTTGAAAAATAAAACTGGCCTCAAGGTACTATTACTCTTAAGCCTCCCTTGTTCACGATAGGTAGAATGGGGATGATGGCTTAGACAGAACATTGTGTCTATTGAAGCAGGTAATGCGTGTGGAGGTATTTCAGTGAACAGCAAGGAGCTATGTAAATGTCATTATTACTGCCTCCTGCTTCCTCCATGTAATTTTATATTGCCTTTCTCACAACAGGAAGAAGAAAAATAGTTCTCATGCAAATTGCACACGAAGTCACTGAGAGAGCTTCCTATAAAACTTTTCGTGAAAAACATTGATTCTCCCACCCCCACCCCCAACCCCAGCATGATGAGTCCATTGAATCTTCTTTTCATGACACCCATTTCATTTTTCAAAAATTCTTTATTCTTTTATTTTTCTCTCAAAGGCCATTACTGTATATTTGTTATGTTTTGGTCCTGCCCTGTCTCCTACTGTTAATCATTTTGTCTTTTTCCTGTCATTAATCTGTACCATATACTCTTTTTATCTTACCACCTGAGTAACACTTTCCCTCCCGCCACACCCACCAAACTTGCGGTGTCTTATAAATAAGCGTTTTGAACGTAGACAGATTCTGTCGGGACTTTGTCAGTTGCCATTTGGGAAAATGGCTAAGATTCTGAAACTTGTGCTTCTCTTTAAGAGAACTACAATAAAAGAAAACTGTCCTGGATCGTAACTCTTTCTCCTCCCCAATTTATGGAGCTCCCTCTGCAGAAGGAAAGAATCCATAAAGAATCTCAAATAAACACCTAATAAAAGAAATTTAGCTCGCATTAAAATACTAGAATACCAGATGGTGGAGTTTAAGTATTATTCAACTACTGTTTATCCTACCCAGTGCTCATTTTAAATTCAACATTTTTGAGAATTATTCATGGAGCCACGGTTGTATTTCATGCAGATAACAAGCTTAGTTTGGAGTGAATTACCAGAATGCACCCATAATTTCCATACTTCCTTGGTTATTGTTAATTTGGATTGCAACTATTAGTTAAAGTTGAGAGGCTTTCGAAAACAAACTGACATCAAGCTATCGTGGACAATAATTTGTTCCGCAAACTGCGGGGAGGGCAAATCATTAAATTTTACAGGGTGGAGGAACTCACCAAAGAATGTGATGTTCCATCTGCCGAAGCTGAAAAACACAACTGTTTGATGAGCGTGTTTCTTTCTCTGTAGCAGCCTGCCCACTGAGCAGGCAATTATTCTTGCTTTTATCTAATGGCTATGGTGTAACTTTTAAGTGAAAGTAAAATGCAATTTCATCTTCCAACACCCCCCCCCCCATGTGAATGGATAAAAGATCAACAGAGCTCTCTCTAACATAACACACCTCCCTGTGTGAAGTCAAAGGGCCCCTTGAGTTGATCACGAGGACACACATGACAAGTGTAGATTACTGGGCTCCTCCCATGTCTGGTTCCCACCATACCTTTGTATTTTATTCATCTTGTGTTAGGGAAAATGACAAGCTCTCCTGCTCCACTCATTAAAAAAGTATTAGGAGACCTTTGAAAAGAACAACATCCATTCCAATGCTAAAAGCTCATGCTTTGACAGCTTGAAGAGTTTCCACCTCACATTTAAAATTAACCTTTGAACAAAAAAGGTTAAATTCAATAGGACACATCCCCAATGCCTAAAAAAAGCTTTTACATGGGAAAACGGGTCTTAAAAAATCTCTGATTTTATTGTTCAATTTTCCAAGTTTTGAGATCAACAGAAATTGAAGGGACTTTGCTAATAATCCTTCTACATGTCATCATTACTACTCCCTCTTGTTGAGCATTTACTATGTGTTAGCACACTATGCCAGGAGCACTACCCCCGTGATCTCATTTAACTCCTACGATGAACCTGCAAAGGATTCTCATTTCATAAATGAGGAAACAGCCTTAGAGAGGTTAGTAAGTACAGAGCTGAAATTCCAACTTGACATTGCCTGATTTCAGGGCTTGTGTTTTGATCTATAACAGTGTACTTCCTCCTCGAGCATAGTAGATGTGAAATTATGTATGAAAGTTCCTGCTTACATTTTCTTTTCTTTTCTTTTTTTAAAGATTTTATTTATTTATTTGAGAGAAAGAGAGAGAGAGCAAGCACAAGTGGTGGGGAAGGGCAGAAGGAGAGGGAGAAGCAGGCTCCCCACTGAGCAGGGAGCCCAATGCGGGGCTCAGATTCCAGGACCCTGAGATCATGACCTGTGTCACAGGTAGATGCTTAACTGCCTGAGCCACCCAGGAGCCCCAGTACTTACATTTTAAAAGTGACATCACAAAGAGGAAAGCACACTTTATTTTTTAAAACGCCTAATGGAAAGTTTATCTTGGGTGCATGTTTTTGCCAAACCCCACTCCTGTACCATTTGTGACACTGTGGGGAACATGTAAATAGTAACACACTCCCACGGAAAAGCACGTACCTTATGCCATCACTGAATGGCTCCTTCTGTTCTCTCTAAGCTTAAAGTCACTCATTTGTAAGAGGAATAATTATAGTATCTACATCATGTTGGGAGGTAATTCTCCATGGAGTGTCTCCATGAGTGTCCTGGCAGTTGAGGCAATGACTGCCTTTGTTCTGGCCTGTTTGTTCAAGGATGTCTGTATAGTGAATAGCCTCCGAAGATAGTGAAAGTGTCTTCTTCCAAAGCAAAGAATGGCATGATTACTGTTTAAAATATTCAGTTTCCCTGCATTCAGGGCTCCTCTCCTGTAATGCAACCCACTGTATGTGCATGTGTCTCCTAACCTTCTTTGTTGTCTTGTGGGAACTGGAGCTTAGAGAATTGGCCCAAGAAAATGCTGGTATTCTGGTTTCCGCTACTTCCTTGGATAAAGAAGTCCTTCATCTCTGACCTAAGAATCTTATGTCTTCTGCCAGCGTCCATAAAACTGTGGCAGACCATCTTGTTAGTTTCAAGTGGAGTGACATCTCAAACCCTTCATAATTCTCGATACCTCATATAGCTGTGACAAATGAGAAAATATGTGTAGAAAACTTGGTAACTGGCACATAGAAAACACTAAATACATATTGGATATTGATGATATGACTGACTTAGAAAATAAAGTACATAATTGGTTCATTAATAAAATAGGTATTTTGATGTTTTTTATGAATTAATTTCAAATTGCTTTGTATATGATAAACTAATAGTAACATTTTTTTATATATGCTATAGTTAATTCAGTTGGGACTCTTAGAGGGTCAAGTCAATTCTGCAAAGATAGGGTTCATGAATTTTTTTGCCTCTTATGGCTGTGGCAGTTGGTACAGAAAAAATTCTGAAGGAATGTTTTCTACTGTAATTCAAATATAGGTCTTGCAGTGTTATAATAGAACATTGGGAGAAAATTAACAAACCAATCATACAAGTGGCATTCAATAGTCTACCAAAGTTTAATGACCCTAAAGCCCATGGTTCTTTATATACATGATCTGAGAAACCCTAAAAATACGATTTTTAAACATCTGTGAACCATATAACTCACTGTTGTAAAAATGAGTTAAGAAATACAAATGAGGGGCGCCTGGGTGGCTCAGTCACTTAAGCATCCAACTCTTGATTTCAGCTCAGGTCATGGTCTCAGGGTCATGAGATTAAGCCCTCATCAGTTCTGTGCTGGGCATGGAGCCTACTTAGGATTCTATCCCTCCCTCTCCCTCAGTCCCTTCCCCCCCCCCCCCAAAAAAAAGAAGAAGAAAGAAAGAAATACAAATGAAAATGTAGCTCTGATAACTATGAAATCCGTCTGGAATTCCTTCTGTTTCTCTTCACAATTTATCTATTTTAGCTCTGCCCTTGAATTATCAAAAAAAGGAAGGTTTTGTTTTGTTTTGTATTTTAGTACTAATGGCAAAATGTTTCACTCCTTATGTCCTTTTCATGGTGCTTCTTGTTTTACATGCTATGTCTTTAGCAGTTTGAAGATTCCCTACATTAGGATTATCATAATGGCCACCAATTACTTATGAATTTTGTCATCACTGGTGGAGTTCTTCTGTCTGTGGGTTACATTTACCTTTTCTTCAAAATTGAGCTGTTTAGCGGGTGAAATTTAAGGAGAAATAGGATACTTGAATAATTTCAAAGATCTCTTACCATCAGTAAATAAATACTTAATTACAAAGGGAAAAAATAGTAGATGTGTGAATGGGGAAATTTGGCAGATATAGCCTTAATCAAGATTAATACCAACAGGGGGCCTGGGTGGCTCAGTCATTGTTAAGCATCTACCTTCTGCTTAGGTCATGATTTCAGGATTGGGCTCCCTGCTCAGTGGGGAACCTGCTTCTCTCTCTCCCTCTGTCTCTGCTTGTGCTCACTCTCTCTTTCTCTCTCTCTATCTCAATAAATAAATAAAATCTTAAAAAAAAGATTAACTTCGGGGCGCCTGGGTGGCTCAGTGGGTTAAAGCCGCTGCCTTCGGCTCAGGTCATGAGCCCAGCGTCCTGGGATGGAGCCCCGCATCGGGCTCTCTGCTCAGCAGGGAGCCTGCTTCCTCCCTTCTCTCTCTGACTACCTCTCTGCCTACTTGTGATTTGTCTGTCAAATAAATAAATAAAATCTTTAAAAAAAAAAGATTAACTTCAACAATATATGATGTACCCACATCATATACCCTCTGGTACGGCACAGTGATGATGGGCAGGCCACTTCTGTGGTATTCTTTCTAATAATGCATCATCTCACCCTAAGCATGAGAAGACATTAAACAAACTTAACTTGAGGAACATTCTACAAAATACTCTTCCAAAACCTCAAGGTAATAAAAGACAACAAAAGACAGAGGAAATGTTAAAAATTGGAACAGACTAAAGATGTGACAAAAGAAATGCAGTATGGAATCCTGAGTTAGATCCTGGAAAATAAAAAAGGGACATTAGTAGAAAAACTGGTGTAATCTGAATAAAGTCTGTAGTTAATTGCATTGTATTAGTGGTAATTTCTTGGTTTAGGGATAAGCACTCTTACTTCAGGTTATGTAAGGTATTAACATTAAGGGAAGCTAAATGAAGTGTACATGTGAACTCTGTACATTATTTTTCAACTCTTCTAGAAGCCTAAAATTACATTAAAATAAAAAAGATTTTTTTTAAAACAAAAAGTGAGTGATTTTTAAACCATTGTGATAAAACCCTGGTTTTATTTTCCATGCTAGGAAATGAAGTTAAAAGGTGAAAGAATACAACAGATTACTCTTCATAAGCAAGAATAATTATGTAATAGCGTGGAGACACAAGATAAAGTGAGGTCATTTACAAAAGACATTCAGCAAAATGGCATCACTTTATTTTGTTCTCTTTTAATGTGTAGGTAGGTGTACAGACATAGTCTGTCTTCCCAAATAGATTTTGAGACCTCCTACTCTATTTTCTCACTGTCTGGCTCAGGTTTTTTTTTTTTTTTTTAATTAATTAATTTATTTGACAGGCAGAGAGGCAGGCAGAGAGAGAAAGAGGGAGGAAGCAGGCTCCCCACTGAGCAGAGAGCCCGATGTGGGGCTCGATCCCAGGACCCTGAGATCATGACTGAGCGGAAGGCAGAGACTTTAACCCACTGATCCACCCAGGCGCCCCTGGCTCAGGTTTTCAGTCACACTAGGTGTTCAAAGAATGTGTGTTTTGCTTGTTGAGAAGGTTAACCAGTGCTCTCTGCTGGCTCAGGATATGCTAAAAGGGGTTTTAGATTAATAAGACCCAAGGTTACATCTTGGCTTTTCCATTTACTAACTGGCTAACTTTGGATATATCGCTTCCTCTCTTTTTGCTCAGTTCCTCCATGTGTTAAAGCGGAAGTAGTTAGCTCGCCTCCCTGGAATGTGTCGGAGTTCAGTGAGCTAACAAATGTGAACAGCACCAGAACCGAAGCAGGTGATGAAGGATCTCTATTTTGTTCTTTTAAACTGAAGACAAACTTTGTCATCTCCCAGTTTTGACTGTAGGATTGAATTTTACTAACTCAGAGGTCTCCATACTATCCACAGAGTCTTAAGTACAGGACCAGAGGCATCCTTTGAGCCCATCTCTTCACAAGTTTGGATCTTAGAGACAGAGTTCTGTGTGTGCAGTCTGCCATTGCTTAGCAGAAAGCAAGTAAAACAGCTGCTCTCTCCTTCCCACCAAGGTGTGAGCTCATTTTCTTTCAATAGCCCTTTAGGCTGGCTTGCCCTAGAAGGCGGTCAAGTTGGATGATGGAAAGAAGTTACCAATGAGGGGCGCCTGGGTGGCTCAGTGGGTTAAAGCCTCTGCCTTCGGCTCAGGTCATGATCCCAGCATCCTGGGATGGAGCCCCACATCGGGCTCCCTGCTCAGTGGGGAGCCTGCTTCCTCCCCTCTATCTCTGCCTGCCTCTCTGCCTACTTGTGATCTCTGTCTGTCAAATAAATAAATAAGATCTTTAAAAAAAAAAAAAAAGAAGAAGAAGAAGTTACCAATGACAGAAGAAAGTCTGTGTGACCTGGTGCTGAGGGAGGAGACCCAGGTGAATCACATAGGATGACCTCAGTTGGAGAAGACAGGCAAGGTGAAACTCAAGGGCTTCTTTGAGGCTGAAGAGATTTTTGGGGAGGGCAGTCCTATTTCCAGTTTCTTTGATGGAGATAACTGGCCTTTCGCAAGGACCTGATATAGGTCATCTGACCTCCAAGCACCTCTTTCTTGACCTGGAAAGGTGTAAGACAGGCTCCTTTTTGTCCTGCCTTGGTGCAAATACCATGAATTCCCATCACAAATTTGAGAACAATTTCTGAATAGCGTTCTTTTAGCAGCTGAAGGAAGCTTTTCTTGAGAGCTACTTTTAGAATCCAATTTTGCTCTTTTTCAGTAAAAGGACAATTAAAAACAGCCACAAAAAGCAATGCTTATTTTTCTCTGAGGCTTTTCACTGAGGTTTACTTTATTCATCTGTTTTTATATATTTACTTCAATTTTGTCTCATTATGTAGAACAACACTAACCAGCATGCACTTCTGTCATCATCTAAGCATTCTCTTCTTTTGGGATTTCTTTTAATGAATATCACCTCTGAATAATATGAAAAAATACCACCAATTTGAAGAAACCGTCAGAGGAAGCCCCACGTTATCTTCCATTTCCCTTCTATAATAGTTGTTCTCTATGCTTATGAGTGAGGATATATCTGTGTTTCAAAGCCGGCTGGCAATCTGCACAGTAAGTGTTATTACTTTACAGTCATATTATTTTGACTCAAACAGCATTACCCAGTTTGATCACTGACCTTATTTACCCGGTGCTAATACAAATTGACTTTTTCTTGATGTTTTAGGGAATACAAAAGATGGATTTTTAGGAAGTGATCTCCAAGCTCAGAGTTTATATCTGAGAGTAGAAGTAGAATATCTAGTAAGAAATTTAAATGTTTCAAAAAATCAAGTTTTATCAATTTTGAGCATATTCAAAAGTATAGAATGTGGGGTGCTAATGAATGAGTCAGTTGGAGAGAAACTGGTAGTAACAAGAGTTTTAAAAAATATACATTCTCCCTTTTCCAGAAATTCTACTTCTAGAAATTAGAATAACTTCTAGAAATTGAAATTCTTCCATTGAAATAAATAGATGTGAACAGAAGTTCATGTATGGTTATCCACTACAATGTTATTTATAAAAACAAATTATGGGGTCACCTGGGTGGCTCAGTGGATTAAAGCCTCTGCCTTCGGCTCAGGTCATGGTCCCAGGGTCCTGGGATCGAGCCCCGCATCGGGCTCCCTGCTCAGTGGGGAGCCTGCCTCCTCTTCTCGCTCTCTCTGCCTGCCCCTCTGTGTACTTGTAATCTGTCTGTCAAACAAATGAATAAATTTCAAAAAAAATTATGAAAACATTATGCTATACCTGGCAATAAATTATTGCACATCTGTTGAAAACTATGAAGCCATTAAAATACAGTGACAATTATATTTAATTATCAGGGGAGATATTTATAGCATATTAACTGAAAAAATCAGGTTACAAAATGTGCAGTATGTTTTCCAAATTTGTAAAAAGTATACATGCATATGTAGGTAAATAAGAGAAATAAATGGAGTATATACCCAAACTCTTCTATGATTATTTCTGAGTGGTAAGATTAACATTGATTCTGTGTTTTGTACTTTTCAAGGTTTTCAATAAAAAGCATATATTATTTTGAATTTCAAAAAATAGTCACTTTTTGATTTGGATTTTGAAGACGATTACAACAGAGAAATTTCAAAAATATTTTGGCTGTGTTTGGGTTATTATGTAAAAGCTTCATGTGCTGATGACTCAGGATTACCTCTATGTCTCGTCAGTTTTCAAACACATTATCCTATAAAAATGTATTTTATGTATTTGTTTAAATATGGGAGACATTTTCTTTTTCTTTTTTTCTTTTATTTTTTTATTTCATTTTTTTCAGTGTGGAGAACATTTTCTTAAAGAAAACAGTAATTCAAATAATCTGTGAAGAAGCTTCTGGGTGCTTACCCTCTACAAAGCTCTCTGCTACTCCCCGTGAAGAACACAAAATGAATGAGAAACAGCTAAGTTATCAGGGCATGCGGATTAGCTGATTTGTCCAAGGTCCCCCATCAATGTGCAGGCAAAGCCAGAAATTAAAAAACAAGACACATCTGGCAGCCAACGATCCTTAAGTCCCATCGATGACTCATACTATACCTCGCAATGTGGGCGTTGACTTATCTTACCCCATGTGTTACCAGTTCTGGAGACACTTGGAGATCTAACATTGAACCATCACCAATCCAGATCTCTTTCCCGTCTTCACTGTTCCTGAGGCCTGTCACTGCCTTTACCCCTCTTCACTCTCCTTTTCCCTTCAGTTTTTATTTGTAGTAAGGTCGATCATATATAACATTGGAAGACTCTACTAGGTAAACTAGTTTGCATGAAACACAGCATAACCCCACCCTTCCTCAACTTTTGTCCTCCCCAGAATTAATCATTTTCATCCCTTTTACCTGATTATGTTGTCATTTAGCTTCCTGACTATAGTAGTATTCTTTGTTGCTACTACTCAATTTTTCAGTTTCTGGCATTGTTAACTGACTTCCCATTACAGAAGATGAGAAAATGCATCTCTCTTTCTCTCCTTCCTCCTTTCCCTCTTCACATATGTATAGTCCTCTCATTTCCTTCTCCTCCAGTGGAGTTATATTGTAATTTTGGTTCAATTAATATTACATATTAATGCATGTTATGACTACATAAATTCTATTTCTAGCTGAGACATAGTGTAAACTATGAGCACCATTTTTTGCCTACACAACACTTTGTTTTCCCTGGAGTTACAATTGTTTTCATTTGCTTCGTTTTTTATGTGTGTAATCACTGTTCAACCTCTCCTCCACAATTGTCTAAATCTTCTCTCAAGAGTCTTCCTGAAAACTCTTCTGGGTTTTCATTTCTGACTATAATATTTTTCATTTGTAAAAGCTCTTCTTTATAATCTGAATGGATTGAATCTTTATTATAGCAACCTGTTCTTGCTTTTGCTTGCATGATCTCCCATTTCTGTAGATATTACTGCTGTTTTGTTTTTATTTTTAGGTTTCCTTTTTCCTGTAGTCTCTGTTATCTCCAAGTTGCTTTAAATCTGTTTGTTTTGGTTTCTATCTTTCAAATTATATGCTGGCTTCCAATGTCTGATAACTCCTGATTGTCTTCTATTATTGTTGTCTTCTCATATTTTGTAAGACTTTAGATATAATTATATATGCATATATATTACTATCTTCTCACAAGGATATATATTGTCTTTTCATAGTTTCTAGTACTGAGTTTATTAATTTGTCTTATAGATTGTGAATTTCATTGTAGCATCATCAGATTGGGCTATTTACTTGACAAGTTACTGATGTCAGCATCTTTAGAACTTCCTTTTGAGTCAATACTGTTTTTAAGACCTTTAATTTCTTCTCTGGATGGTGAAGGCCTGGCTACCAGCAAATGGGGAACTGAGTGGGGGAAGATGGCTAAATTTACTGAATTCCCCAATTTTTGAGATAGTACTCATACCCTCAACTTTTTCTTTTTGTTCCCAGATCAGAGACACCCCCTGTCTTACACAATACAAAAAATAAACCTCCAGTCCTCAGTAAACATAACTGACATCTATTCAGAAATCTTTTTTAAAAATTTAATTTATTTATTTGTCAGAGAGTGAGAGAAAGAGAGCACAAACAGGGGGAACAGCAGGCAGAGGGGGAAGCAAGGAGTCCAACATGGGACACCATCCCAGGACCCTGGGATCATGACCTGATCCAAAGGAAGAGGCTTAACCAGGTGAGCCACTCAGGTGTCCCTATTCAGAAATCTTACATAAGAACAGAATTTGTCCAGGCATAACTGTCTATAGTCTTGTCACATTTTGGGGAGAAACATGCTTCACAATTCCTAAGAGCAAATAATAGCTTAAGAATAAAAAATTATTAAGTATCAAAAGTACACATCAATCATAATGGTTTGTATTCCAAGCATATAAAGTATGAGCGGCCAATTTCAAATTAGAAGGAAGTGAGGATAGGTATTGAGCCCCTTGCTTCCTCAGTACTCAATCCTGAGCATCCTATCCTTTCAAGAGAAGATGGCCCAGTGTAACATGTCTCCCAAGGGCAGAATAACACCATATAAATTATATTCAATGGTCTACATTGCAATGTGCTTCTAACCATATTGCTTAGTTAACTTGGAGTGCCTTTTCAGACTACCTCTCTGAGATCAAGGTGAACTTTAAGGTAAAAACACATATTTGCTCTCACTACTAAAATAAAATTCATCCCTAGCATTTATCTATAGTGCCAGAGTTCCTAAAGCACTTTGTTCAACAGAATATTCTTTTCCTAGGCTCCTATTTATAAAGACATCAAAGTGTTGAGGGAAAAACATTTCTTTTCAATCATAATGTGAAGCTTCTTTCATGTTTTGAAAGATCTTAACTTTTATTTGGGTTTGAGTATGGGTTTCTTTCTGATGGCATCTGACATTTGAGTAGGTCTTGTTAAAATATAAGCCACCTTCCATTTGACTGAGGATGATTAATTTCATCAATCGGGCTTTCTTATATTTTTTTCCTGTAAATTAAGTTTGTAACTTTGAAAAATATGAGACAATCAAGTTATTGTTATTTGAAATAGATACAGTGTGTCATGCTGCAGTTTGGTTTATAATGGTAGCTTATAGCCATACTTATAACCATATAATGGGAGCTTATAACCATTACGGTGAATTATAGGAGTTTCCTGGCTGGCCTTCATTAACCATCTGGCTTTAAACATTGATTTGTGGTTACATATGTTATTTTTAGGGAAGAGCACCTGAACATCTATTGAAAACATTTGTTTCATCTTGTTCTACATATTTTTAAAGGGCATGATTCTTAGTGCTGTTAAAATCTCTTAGATTCTATTATATTTTCATCTTTGACTTATATATAATTTATCCAAAGAAAATGCCAGTCATGTTATCAAGTCTTGGTCCTATAAGCTTCTTTTCTTCAAGAAATTTCCTAGGTAGTGTAATAGGAAAAGAGTGTAGATGGAAGACAAAACAAATGTAATCCTGTAGATTTCCATTCCAAAAATAATAAACCTTTCAGGTTTATTTATATACTTTATATAAATATTCTTTCAGGACTTGGATGTTGGGGTGCCTTAAATTAGAGGATGCCAAAATCACTGACTCATTAATTTAGTCAGCAAATATTCACTAAGAATTTTTTAGGGAATAGATGCTGAAAATACTGGAGTTACAACAGTAAATAACAAGGCCCTTCCTCCATGTAGTTGGACAACAAACACAGGAAAGGACAAAAATAATCTATAGATAAGAGTATGAATGAGATAAATAGGACTCTGTCATGGAAAAAAAATTAGGGGAGGAAAGCTACTTTAGATTTGGTGGTGAGGAAAAGCCTCCCTAAAAATATAATAACTGCAACCATGTGAACAACCAATAGAAGGAACTTCCTGGTCGACGAGGCAGTGAATTCCAAGGACCTCAGTCTGTAAAGAGCTTCATGTGGTATGGGACAGAAAAGGGGCCTCTGTGTTTAGAGCAGTTAGTGCCAGCAGTTAGTGGTAGGGACGAGTTTGGAAGTGCCAGCAGGCATCAGATCCTGTAAGGCCATGATAAGGAGTCTGGATTTAATTTTCATTGTGAGTTACATTTTAAAAATATTATTATGACTCTGATGTAGAAAAAATTCTAGCGGTACCTGGATGGCTCAGTTGGTTGAGCGTCCCACTCTTGGTTTTGGCTCAGGTCATAATCTCAGGGTCTTGGGATCAAGTCCTGCATCGTAGGGCTCCAAGCTCTGTGGGGGTATCTGCTTCTCTCTGCCTTTCACTCTGCCCCTCCCCCCACTTTCACTTTCTCTCTTTAAAATAAATAAATAAATATGAAGGAAAAAAAAAAGAACCTCTAGGAAGGGGAGAGTTAAAAGATAGAAACAACTTAGAAGGCAGGTACAGGAAGCAAAGTGGCAGATAATGATAACCCAGACTGGGATAATGACGTGGAGATGGAAAGGGATAGACAGGTGTGTGGTTTTGAAGGTGGGTCAAGATGACATACTGATAGATTGTTTGTTAATAGTCAGGCAAGGACAGGAAGCAAGGATGGCTTCTAGGATTTTGGACTAAACAAATGAATGGATAAATTTACCATTTACTGAGATGGGGAATTCTGGAAGAGGAAGAAATGAGTGTCCCAGGAATTCATTTTTTAACATGATAAAATTTGAGGTGTCTATTAGACTCTAAGATGACAGTAGAAGGAAGTTGATTATGCATTTTGAGAGGTACAAATGGGTCAAGATAAATAAAGATTACCTAGGAGAAGAGTATAGACCAAGAGAAGAAGGCCCACAGTAAGTATTGCACTGGTAGTGTTCCAGGAAGAAAACAAAAATTATAATAATTAGAATTACAGTCGACTCTTGAATGATGCAGGGGTTGGAGGTGTCCATCCCTGTGTAGTTGAAAATCCACTTTTAACTTTTGACTCCCCATAAACTTAACAACAAACAGCCTGTTGTTGACCTGAAGCCTTATCTATAATACAATCAACACATACTTTGTATGTTATATGTATTATATACTATATTCTCACAGCCAAGTAAGCTAGAGAACAGAAAATATTACTTAAAAAATGATAAGGAAGGAACAATACATTTACAGTAATGTACTGTATTTATTGAAAAAATCTGCTTGTAAGTGTATTCATGCAGTTCAAATGTGTCGTGTTTGAGGGTTAGCTGCATAGGGAACTGGTTATGCAGAAGCTGGAAGGCTGAAAGAGCAAAAGGAAGATGCTGAGGTGCATAGTAACTAATGACCAACCGTAGGAAGCAGCTACTACTCTCAAGCTTGGAGATTTTAGGGAAGAGGCCCTTAACCAGAATCTTTGAGCTAGGAGGAGGGACCCTACAGATCCAGTGGTTGGGCTTCTGGGAGAAAACTCCATGCAGCAGGTGTTTGAACTCTGGAGGAGGCTCTTAGACCAGTGGGCTTTCCCAGGGCACAGGAAGAGTAGCACAGTTGGTAAGGGGATCCTGTGTGCCCCCTAGGAGGACTGCCAAGCTTGGTTCTGACTAGGCATCTTGGCGAGAAAGGAATTCTGAGTGCTGGAAGAAGGCGAAAGTTGTAGTCCACTTTTATTATGGGCTATCATTGAAGATTGTTCACAGGAAGTAGAAAAAAAGAGATAAACCCCTCCTCTTCTCTTAGCTGCTTCCAGTATTGGAATATTGGAATATTCCAATCCCATTAGTAGAACCTAATGGGAAGCCAATTGACAAGGAAATCTTGTAGATACGGTTTGAGTAATCCCAATCCACCAGTAGAGAAGGTAGGCTTAGAACTGAGAAATGGCTTCTGAATATTCCTTGATTTTCAATGTGAGATGACAATTCTGCTTTTATAACAGGTATGAAGTTCTTGCATGAATATAAAGTGAAGGCTATTAAGGAGGCATTATTATACTGATGGTCCCGCAAGGGCAAAGAAATACCTCTTTACCTATCAGCAGACCTAGGTCAGGCATGGTATCTCACCTAGTTTCTCTCCTATGTTGAAACCAGAACAAGAGTTTCCTTCCTGATCCTCCCCTGGAAGAAACAGCCTAACATTTTCTTGGGTACTCCCCAGAAATATTTTTCGCATGTATGGAAATCTTTTTTTATTCACCCATTTGTTCAACATTTATTAAAAACCTATTCCCTAGGGGTGCTTGGGAGGCTTAGTTGGTTAAACATCTGCCTTTGGCTCAGGTCATGATCTCAGGGTCTTGGGATCAAGCCTAGCATTGGGCTCCTTGCTCAGTGGGGAGTCTGCTTCTCCTTCTTCCTCTGCCCCTCTCCCTGTTCACTCTCTCTCTCTCAAATAAATAATTTAAATCTAAAAGAGAGAGAGAAGGAGAGAGAGAGAGAGAGAGAGAGAGAGAGAGAGAGAGAACCTACTCTGTATTTGGCGCAGCTCTAAATATTGGAGGCATAGGGATGAACATGACAACATTCCTGTCCTTTTGGACCTTAAATCCTAATAAGTTGGAGTATGTGCAAAAGGGAAGGGTTGGTAATAAACCTATAAAACAATTTTTAAAATGAGATGTTTTTAAGTAGTGCTATGTCCTATGAAGAAAATCAAGCCAGATAACAACACAAGTGATGGAGTTGGGGCACTGTAGCTATTACAGACTCCATTTCACAAACATATTGGTAATATCACACAGTTCCCAGCAAAAGAGGCTGATTCCTTCAGTGAGATATGGCTACTAGCAGGCCAAAGTTCTCTCTAAAGAGGAATCTGCACTAAAATGTAAAAGACCAGTAGATGCCAGCCATGTGAAAATCATGACATTCAGACAGAAGAGATAGCAAGTACTAAGGTCCTGAGGCTGAAATGAGTCAGGCTTATCGGAGAACTTTGTTTCATTTACCTGGGGGAAAGGCCTGAGGGCAGTGAATGAGGAGGAGTGGCAAAGTATCTGCAGGTGCCAGTACCTATCTTACTTCCTTTAGCAAAATATCTTAGAAATCAGACCTATCAGAATATCCCTCTTCTTAATTACTGCATTTTACTATTGTCAGGCATTTAGATTGCTTGTATTCTTTTGTTCTTCCAAACTGTATTTGTGCTGTAATAAATATCATTGTACATACAGTTTTGCAGTTTGGGGTGATTACATCTGTAAGAAAGCCTTAGAGGTGTGTGTGCATTATAAATTTTGCTATGTTCATTTTACATTTTGGTAGATATATCCAAAGAGACTTCTAAAAGTTTTATCAATTTCCATTTCCACCAACAATAAGGCACCCTCATCTGTCCAGTGAACCATAATATGTTCGGGTCTTAATTAGTCGCATGAAAATGGTATTTCACTATAGTTTTATTTTGTCTTATTTTCTTTGTTAGAGAGATCTAGTTTATTTTCATGTGTTTAAAAGTCATTTGCTTTTCATGTATATGTGAATTCTTAGCTCATGCTTTTAGCCAATTTCCACTGGATTACTAAGTTTATTTCTGTAATGACTTCATTACTGGTTGTCTCCTACAGCCAAGCTACAGGATTAGTGATTATGCCCATGAATGGGAAAGATCAATGAAGATCCTTATCCACACTTACCACCCCCACCCAGTACACTATTACCTTTGCTACCAGTCTACAAATTTTTGTGGTAACTTTGGATTCTTCCCTATAATCTAGCCTAGGAAGGTGAAACAGAATATTTCTAGTGGAAGGGTAGGGGTGGGAACCAAGATTCCATCTCTCTAGTCCCCCATCACGACCAGATTCTAAATCTTTGGCACAGAGTTGAGAAACATCCCCCACCCACAAGGTATTCTGAGAAAATCCAAATGTGATCACAAAGCCTTCCACCCGGTTCCATGTATTTCTCTTCCCTGACACAAATTGCAGAGGTTCTTGGTGGTAATTTGTCTCATGCTTGTACTTATGGCTGGATGAACATGTGAGAATCTTTCTATTATGCATTCAATGTAGTTAGGGCCATGAGTAATAGAATACAAATATGTTAATCAGAAGAACCAAGAAGAGGATAATATAATATAGTACTTGTCTCAAAATCCTTCTGCATCACTCCCCTCTCCCCAACTGACTTCCCTATTCAAACAGACATACACAATTTTGTATACATATTGGAATCTATGTTTGCTGTGATTTAAAAACAGTAATCAGAGAGATATTTTTCTCACTAGAAATGATTAAACAAAGATGCATAATTCTGGAGATCAAATAATCACACATATAGAATATTTTTCCATAGTGGAGACCCTCCCCCCACCCAGTTGATGTCATTGTAAATAACCAGGTAGTGTCAGGTTTACCTAAATCCATTCCCATTTTTGTAAACTACAGATCATATATGCTGTATCATATGATCTTGAGCAGAGAATCTGATGGGGTGAAAAGAACTTCTATAAAAAGTTAAAAAGTCAGGGAGCCTGGGTGGCTCAGTGGATTAAAGCCTCTGCCTTTGGCTCAGGTCATGATCTCAGGGTCCTGGGATGGAGCCCTGCATCGGGCTCTCTGCTCAGCAGGGAGCCTGCTTCCCCTCCACTTCTCTCTGCCTGCTTCTCTGCCTGCTTGTGATCTCTCTCTGTCAAATAAATAAATAAAAATCTTAAAAAAAAAAAAAGTAAAAAGTCATTTCTAGGGATTTCAAAGACTTCCTGCAGAAATACTTTATTTTAGGGCCTCTACAACAAGACAGTCATGCTCTAAAATTTAGAAGAATTACTAAGTGTTAATTATAATATAATTTACTCTTACAAGTTCTCCATTTTACTTCTTGCCTGTGTCTTACCTTTAATTAATGTTTCTCTTTGAGCTCGGAGAGCAGTAATTTTCTTGGCTGTTTTTTCACTAAGAGATTTGTTATTCTTTCCAGATCTTGATCTTTAGCTCCTTTTCTACTAAGAGGAAAAAAAAAAAAAAGTTCAAAGTCAATACAGGGATTCTACATTCTGAAATATTCTTAAAATATTGTCAATTTCAGAACTTCCCTGAGTCAGTGCTGAACAATATTTCCTATTTCCCTCTATGGCTCTCATTAATTCATTCATCTGTTTGATCATTTGTTCATTTATATATCTATTCATCCAACAAAGTTGTTGGGCATACTTTGGTTTTCTCTGAAGGCATTTCATTTATAGGAGAAATGTGGGAATGAATAAGTGTAATATGAGTGCTTTATCCTATTCCAACCTCAAACTGGCCCTGTCAGTTAGTGCTGCGGCTGAATGTTTGTGTCTCCCCGCCCCTCCCACAAATTCGTATGTTGAAATCCTAACCACTGCAGATGATAGAATTCGGAAGTCAGGCCCTTGGGAGGTAGTTAGTTCACAATGGTGAAGCCTCATGAATAGGACTGGTGACTTATAAAAGGGGCTCCGGAGAGCTCTTTAGCTCCTTCTTCCAGGTGAGACACAGTAAGTCTGTGACATGGAGGAAGGACGTCATCTGACTATACTGGCACCATGATCTCGGACTTCCAGCCTCCAGAACTGCGATAAATAAATTTCTGTTGTTTATCAGCCACCCAGTCTGTGGTATTGTGTTGTGGCTCAGTCTTGAATAGACTAAGACAATTAAGTAAGACATATGTTGTTATTCTTACCTGATAGGTAAAGAAATGGAGGGTTACATGATGATTAAGTTAACCGTCCAGGGCCCTACATAGAGTAAGTGTAGGACCAAAATACAAACCTAATTTTATCATTTCAAATCTGCATCTTTCTCACTGCCATGCCACATGGTGCAAATGTCCTTTCTTCAGAAGCTTCTAGAGGCAGCACTGCTGATACGGCCACCTTAGTGACCCTTGTCATCTATGTCATGAATCGTGAAATATGTTCATAAACAGACAAATTCACTAAATAGACTAATATGATATTCCCTTTATCTGTTAATAACAGAAGGACAAATTCATACCATACCCCAAAGTTTTCTACAGCTATGCTTCAGCAATAGCAACTTTAAAATCTAATTAAGTAAGTCCCATGCATGGAGGAATCAGACTCAACCCTCAGAGCAAACTAACATACATCTTCCTAATGATGTTATCTCTACCACACATTTTCCTTTCTTGCAATAACCCAAATTATCATGGTGTTCCCTGCAGAGCCAAATTTTAATATACAGCAAGCCAAGTTGTGATAAGCTTGAGAAAGAGATAAAGCTAGGTGTGTATCACTGGCATAACAATACAAGCTGACTACTTAGGAATGATTTACCCAAAGGCAGAACTTAAACATGGTAGAGAGGCCAGGCCTGGGTGAGAAGAAACACATATAATTATAGTAATTGTAAACAAATAACATCAAGATTGGGTAGGACTTCACCCTGAACCTTCTGACCCCTGGGGTTATATAGGATATGATCTAGGACTAGACAAAAAAAGACTTCTACATCCTGGATGTCATTGGTCATATTTGTCCAGCTAGACCACCAAGACTCAATTTTAGGACTTTTGTTGGGACCACCGGAGAGAAAACAAAAGCCCTGCTTTTTATTCCTCCCTTATTTCTTCCTCCCTCCCTCCCTCCATCCCCTCCCTGCTTTCCTTCCTTTCTTGATTTGAAGCTGGGAATATTTAAGTCTCTATAGTGCTTGTACAGTCCATACCACAGAAATCGGCTTGGAGTTAAGCCAATACAGAGAAAATCTGAATAAAGAAATGGAGGAAAACTGAATCCTAATATCGCATCAAACCCTGGACCCTGACGTGCTAGAAGTGAGAGCTACATACTCCCTAGATAATTAAGTCAATGAATTCCTTTTGTTCTTCCCCTTCTCTTGCTCTTTCTGTTTCTTTTTACAACGCTCTGATGTGTGTTCCTGTCACTTGCCACAAAGAGTTCTAATTCAGGAAAACAGCAATCCACTTTTTTTTCTCACTGATTTTGTATCTCTTTGTCCAAACAATTACAGGTTATTAGGGACAGTGACCATTTAGTCCCATAAATCCTTAGCTGTGCCATCTACAAGATTCAGCCTTATCCTTTTCATTGGTGTTTAGTGAACAACTGAAATATGTTGTGAGGAAATCATAGTCTAGAATGATTTAAAATTTTATTTCTTAATGAAAAGTAAATTCTATTATGAAACCCTGAGACCAGAAACAGTTAAATGCTTGCAAAGTTAATGGCATTTTCGGATGCTGTAATAAAGTGCAGTCTTTTATTTTAAAGATCACAGCCATTTAAAATGATCCAATATACATGGTGCACGGACTTCCTCACAATGTTCTAGTCTCTTCCTCATAATCGTTTTCATCCTACTCTTTTTTGTTGAAAAAACACTTCAGGTTTCAGGGAGATTTCATGAATAAGTGGTTCTGTTTTGCATGGTTTACTTAATAAGAGCTGGAAAGAAGCATGGTTCCTAAAAGTAAAGGTCTAAAAGTAAAGGGTAGAAACACTGTCTAATTGGCTTTTTTTTTTTTTTTTTTTTTGCTCTGTATTCATTCACTCATTCCTTCCTTCAACGGCAAGAATGGAGAATTTTTCAGGAGCCGCAGACTTATACACACAGCTTAGTAAGACATGTTCTCACTGTCTAGAGGCAGAGAGGGCTGAGCAAGCCAATTATTAGAGGGCTTTTTGTTTTCCTTACTCTAAAAGTCTCAGGGATATTTTTAATGTTTTCATTTGAAAACTTCTAGCTTCCAAATTATAGATTGAATTCTGGGCAAACGGTTTAAAGCAGAAACCAGTTTGCAAGCCAAAAATAGTTGACCCTTGAACAGTGTGAGGGTTAAGGGCATCCATCCCCCATGCAGTCGAAAATCCTCAGAAATTCTGACTCCCTCAAAACTTAACTATTTAATAATCTGTTGAGTGGAAGCCTTATCAATAATATATTTTGAATATTATATGTATTGTATACTGTCTTCTTACAATACAGTAAGCCAGACAAAAGAAAATGTTGGATATTCATATTAGGAAAATCACAAGGAAGAGAAAATACATTCACAGTGCTGTACTGTGTTTATTGAAAAAAAAATCCACATATAAGTGGACCTGCACAGTTCAAACCTGTGTTGTTCAAGGGTCAACTGTATATTGATTTTTCTTGTTTTGGTGACATATAAACATATATCTAATATTGCCCCGATGGATAGGCTGAAGTTTAAAATAAAACATAAAGACACTTTAATATTTCTTTTTTTAAAGTAAATGTATAACCTATGGTAAATGCTAAAAGACATGGTAAGAAAACCACTTGTTAAGCACTAAGGTGCTAAGTACTTTTTATACGTTTTTTCAATTAATATTCAGAACATCCTGTGAGGTTGGCACAGTTATCCCAAGGGACCATTCTTCTCTCTTGCTCTCCCCAGGCAGGCCCCATCCTCGAGGCAGTTGTGAAGACCAGGGGGACCCTCTAGGAGGCTTCTATGTTCCAGACTTCTACAAGCAGGCGCCAGGAAAGTGGGCACCTGCCCATTCCCAGTCCAGAACTCCTGGTTTCCTCCCGAGCAACAGTCTGATTAAACCAGGTGGCAAAATGTAGATGTGCAACTATCTGATTTATTACCTCTGCCTCTCACCAAACTCAGCCCTAAGAAGCCTCAGGTCATTAGTACCAGTTGCTCTGCCATGGCTCAAGAACATGGTAACTTTTCCTGCATCATCATATTTTCCATCTTGACATATATCTTTGTGTATGACCTCATCCCCTTCCAAACTCTCTCCTAGATAATTCTTAGGGCAAAATGAATACAATTAGAAGGAATCATTTTCCTTGTAATGTTATCATGTTAAAGCATGGATCCTATTGTCAGGGAGACCTGATATAGTGCATAATTATGTACTTTTGACCAAGATCTTTATTTCTTTCTCTTTTTTTTAATTTAATTTTTTTTTAATGTTTCAAAATTCATTGTTTACACACCTCACCCAGTGCTCCATGCAATAAGTGCCCTTCTGAATACCCACCACCAGGTTCACCCAACCCCCCACCCCCTCCCCTCCAAAACGCTTGGTTTGTTTCTCAGAGTCCACAGTTTCTCATGGTTTGTTTCCCCTTCTGATTTTCCCCAACTCATTTCTCTCCATCTCCCAATGTCCTCTGTGTTATTCCTTACAAGTAAGTGAAACCATATGATAATTGACTCTCTCTGCTTGACTTATTTCACTCACCATAATCTCTTCCAGTCCTGTCCATGTTGATACAAAAGCTGGGTATTCACCCTTTCTGATGGAGGCATAATACTCCATTGTATACATGGACCACATCTTCCTTATCCATTCATATGTTGAAGGGCATCTTGGCTCTTTCCACAGTTTGGTGACTGTGGCCATTGCTGCTATGAACACTGGGGTACGGATGGCCCTACTTTTCACTACATCTATATCTTTGGGATAAATACCCAGTATTTATCCCAGCAGTTGCAGGGTCATAAGGTAGCTCTATTTTTAATTTCTTAAGGAATCACCACACTGTTTCCCAAGGTGGCTGCACCTTGCATTCCCACCAACAGTGTAAGAGGGTTCCCCTTTCTCCACATCCTCTCCAACACATGTTGTTTACTGTCTTGTTGATTTAAGATCTTTATTTCTTTGACAGACAGAGATCACAAGTAGGCTGAGAGGCAGGCAGCGGCAGGCGGGGGGAGCAGGCTCCCTGCTGAGCAGAGAGCCTGATGTGGGGCTTGATCCAAGGACCCTGGGATCATCACCTGAGCCAAAGGCAGAGACTTTAACCCACTGAGCCACCCAGGCACCCTAAGATCTTTATTTCTATCTGGCCAGAGTGCCAGTTCGATCCTGAGACTTCCCGTTGTGTGGTTAAAAGAATGAGGATCGTATCATGGTTCAGTGTCTTTCTTTCCTTATTTTGTCTTTGTCTCTCCTTGTGCTCTGGTGATTTATGCAGTTCCTCTCCTTTATTGGATTAAGTTCTGCTATTTCTACTCTAGCCTAGTTATCTTCCTATACTACAGATGACTCCTCTGACTCCTCTGAG
Source organism: Martes martes (assembly GCF_963455335.1). Lineage (NCBI taxonomy): Eukaryota > Metazoa > Chordata > Mammalia > Carnivora > Mustelidae > Martes > Martes martes. Next base: position 36,166,987 of record NC_137892.1, on the reverse strand, counting down.
GTCTCTCAATAATTTTCATTTTACAAACGAAGATAATGACACTCAGAGAACTTAGTTACATCATGAATAACACTAGGGCAAAGATCTGAATTTAAAACTATTTTATTCTAAAGCCCATATGCTTTACTTGATACTGTATGGGTCCTCTCATGATTGCATTATTTGTGATTGACTTAGAAAATTAAATTGTAAGGGAATGGACTTTTCGATTATTTAACATGAATCATCCCCTATGGCCAATTGTCCTGCTGTTGCACATTTTCAACAACATATAAATAAAATGTACATGTTGAGACATTAAAATATTTTTCATTATTATTATTTCACTTACGGACGTCCAAAATTGATTTGTTTTCTCTTCAGATTTTTAGTAAAAATCAATCATTTCATATAACCTTCCAATTTTTAAGAAAAATTGTTGCTTTTACAAAAATCTTGTGGAAGAATATTCTCCAGAGGAGAAAAATGAAGTGGTAAATAATATACAAGTTTAACTTTAGTTCTCTCAAAATAACTTCTGCCCTTGGTTCAATTTGTATGATCTTATTGGTGTTGGTAAATAGAACTATTGATGAAGTTCGTATGCCAGGTTCCAAGTGGCCAATAATTAGAGTAGCACTAGAAATTCAGAGTATTTCCAAGGTTATCTACATTTTGAAGTCTTATTTATGCTTTATTTTCTGCAAAATTCTTCTTACTTTGATGGACAGGATTTTGTTTTATTTGAGGGATTTTAATCTAATCTCATAAACGATTATTATTTTGTACCATATAAAAGAATATATCCTTGAACTTCTGTTTCTTTTAGATGAAAGTTATTGCTAAAGTAGTTCTCAAGTTTCTCAAAGCCAATACACAGTATGTGTACCAATGTTAGTTATTGTCAATTATCTCCACTAAGTCTTGTTTTATTTCTAATTTATCATTTAATCAGACTGATCTGCTAGCAAACCAAACTATGAATGAATGTAGTTATATTCATTCACTTACTACTCATTCATCCAAATGATTTGAGCACCTACTATGGGTTGGGCACCATGCTGGATCCTGAGGATAAAATAGCACATAAGACAAAGTCTCAAAAAAAAAAAAAAAAAAAAGACAATGTCTCTGTTCTCATGGAGTTGAGTTAGGAAGATAGATGACAAGCTAGTAAGCAAATATCTCACCCACTGCTTCCCACCTTGGAGTGGTAGAGGAGAACTTGAGAAGCAAAAACCAGTGAAAATAAAAACTGAAAGTCCAAGAATCTAAATTGTCAGGGTTTGATTAGTTCATGCTTCAAAAATAGGCCTTTGACACATACTCCTGTATCTTTGGCTTAGCCCTTTTAATGTTTCACCAAAATAGCATTGTCTATTTTGCCTTGCCCAACAGAGTGGCAAACTTGACCCAGTTAAGATCAAGAAGCAGGCAAAATTGGCATTATGTATTTATTTGTTCATTCCAACAAAAACATTTCAGTTCTATGAAACCCTTTTGGAAGGCAAGGGTTGTTGTAAATATTAGAAATTGTGCAGAGAAGGACTTCTGTTCTGAGCAGTATAGTACTAATAATAGGTCAATATTCTTAGTCAAACAAATGGAAACTATTACAAAAATCATTTTCAGAAGTATCAGAGAGCTGTGAAAGCAATGAAGGCTAAGTGAATCAAACCTCTAGAGAGAGAGAGAGAGAGAATGATCTGAGAGGATCTCAGATCTAGCCAACTCTCTTTCTACTATGGCCTTGGTCAGCTTGGGGAATGCACTGATGCTTGGGCTCTACCAAAGCAGAAGGGCTCTCAGGAAGAAGAGCAATCAGTTAAGCTTCCAGTAATCTTGTGGAATACTAGAAGCTTGAGAAGCCTCACGTGCATGCCTCTTTCTCCCCACAGTCTGGGAATCTCCCACCGTCTGCCAGAGCTTAGAAAACAAATTCTCAGCAGGAAGAGGTTTATCTCTAGCACACGGCCAGTCTCCTGCTGAAGACATTTCTCAAATATTGAAGTTGCATGTGACAGGCAAGCAACAAGTAAGCTGAAAACTTCTGAAAAGCAGACATGTATCTCAAGCAGCCTTTCAGTACTGAAGAGGCCAAGAACCACCATGCCTGCAGTGAAAAGCCTGGGATAGTCAGGTGCCAGGACCGTGATTAAACAACAAGTAGATTGAATCTTAGTAAAATGTTACCCCAGTCTACTTCCTGATTGGATATATATGATTAGACCCCATTCTTTGCTTAATAGAGGCATATTAGTCTGCTTGGGCTGCCATGACAAACTACTATAGACTGACTGGTTAGTTTATACAAACAGAAATTTATTTCTCACAGATCTAGAGGCTGGGAGCGCAAGATCAAGCTTCTGGTCAATTCAGTTTCTGGTGGGAGTTTTCTTCCTGACTTGCTGGTGATCTCCTTCTCACTGTGCCCTTATATGGCCTTTCCTCAGTACAGGAGAACATGGGGAGGAGGAGGGATTCTTTCTTACAAGGGCACTAATCCTTTCAGATTAAGGTCCCACTTTTGGACCTCATTTAATCTTAATTACTTTCTTAGAGACCCTAACTCTAAATACAATCACACTGGGAGTTACAGCTTCAATATATGAATTTTGGGAGGACATAGTTCACCCATAGCAGAAGAAGAGGGAGAAAATTTTTCTTGTGGAATATAATAATATCTGGAACATCTATGGATCTTTTATATACAGTATCTTACCTACAATCAAGAGTTACTACAGATTTGAAGAGGCAAGATTGTATGACCAATAATCAAGATGGAAAAGAGCAACAGAAGCAAATAGACAGATGATCCACATAATTGAAGTCAGCAGATAAGAATTTCAAAACCACAATAATTAGGGACTTCTGGGTAGCTGAAAATACTGACAGCTGCCTAAGTACTTCCCTCTGATATTTTCTCCTCAAGTGATTCTAAACAATAAGATAGGATATGTAAATCTACAAAAAACAGTACTCTCAGCATAACCTGAAGACAGAGAATGCCCAAACTTTAAAATGACTGTGACCAGAAAGAGAAAATTCACTACATCTCAGCGCATGATCTTTCATTCTCTGGCTCAACCCCTACACTGTCACAAGGCTCTGTAGTGAGCAAAAGCACTCATTCCTGGCTCCAGGAAGTCCAAAAAAGGGAAACTAGCAAGAGGGCTTATGGTTCATCAGAAACTGCCATCACAGAGACTAAGTTTGCCCTCTGGGTGAAAATATGCTAACAGTGTCCAGACAGAGCATAACATCGACTCAGGGAAAGGACTTCAGAGTACGTGTGCTTAGAAGGATCAAGAGTTACTAAAAGGGGATCATTCAAAACAATTGTTTAAGGGGAGAAAAAGGAAAGGAAAAGGACCCTGTAATTGGGTTGTGAAGGGAAAAAGAAGCAAAAGGTGAAAAACTGAGGGTCCTGCAAGATGGAGGAGAAATACAACATTGAAGGACTTATAGCTCTTCTGACTACTAAAACAAATCATCAAAATGACTTCTAAAGCATACAGACCTTGCTATATAGCTAGAAGATACAGCCATACCATAAAAATGAAAAGAACCACAGCAAATTCATACAGAGCCATTGCACAAAATGCGGTAAATTTTTACATATACTGAATAACAACCCATACAGAGCCATTGCACAAAATGCGGTAAATTTTTACATATACTGAATAACAACCCACTTCCTACGAGAAGCGGAAGGAATTTTTAAGTCAACACTCCAAACAGAATCATATATACTCATTCAAGCATTCAAAGAGACAAGAAAACCCCTCAAGTCAGAAATTCAAACACAAAGAACAGAAAAAGATGAGAACTGGAAGAAATAGAGAGTTGATTCAATTCAGGAAGGAAGTGGATTAAAAAGATAAAAATATCCAAAAACTAAAAATGGTACATTATAAAGTGGCCAATGGAGAAGAGACTCACATAAAAATTTAACAGGCATAGAAGGCAGGAAAATAAATAAGAGAATAAAGTAAAAGGAAAGGAAAAATGGTCCGAGAGAAAGTAATGGGCATGGAAGGAAGGCAAAGGACAGCATAAAAAAAGAGAACTACAAAACCAATATCTTCTTGGTGATGAGGCAAAATACTAAATAAATATTAGTGAGAAGGATCTAATACCACATTAAAAATATGCCACGAGCACACAGGATTTATTCTAAGAATGCAAGGTTTTTTTCAACATTAAGAAATATTAGTATACAATATAAAGAAATTTAAAAAGCACACAGTTATTTCTATTGATACTGAAAAAAACTATCTCAAAATAAAAAACTCATTCACAATAAAAACTCTCAAAAATAGGAAATAAGGAAAACTCAACAGGATCAAATTTATGTGTGTATGTGTATATGTGTATGTGTGTATGTGTATGTGTATGTGTGTAGATACATAGATAGATACATAGAATTATGTTATCTACACACATGCACACACACACACACACACGGACAGAAAGAGGGAGAATGTGTACTACCTTTTATATAAGAAAATAGGGAATATGAGAACCTATACATACATCTGCTAATTTCTGAAAAAAAAAAAAAAAAAAAAGGAAGTATAATCTTAGTGTTAAAGAAAGTGGTTACCTCTGAGGAGGGGCAGTATAGAAAACGGGTAGAAAGAAGGAGGACTAACACATCCCCAAGTAGACTTTCATGTATAGCTCTGTACTGGAACCCGATCAGCATAACATGAAGCCAATATCAAGGTTTTCTTCAGTTTGGGATAGGAGGCCAGCTGAGAAACCATAGTATTCCTTACTTTTGTGTTTTTACACACCAACTATATTTCTTCATTTATAAAATAGCACGTAGTTCTCTGGCTAGATTTTTTAACCTTAAAATAACTAATACCTCACTTAGAGCAAGGGTTAAAAACAAAAGCAATGTTAAGTACCAAATGAAAACTTATTTCTAACTTGTCAATTATGAATTTATAGCTATTCCCTTTTGACAACCTACCATGCACTTTTCACCACTCTGGATAATCCAACAAATTCTTAGCAGGTTGCATTTGTACGGGGGTTAATGCATGTTCCCCAGTCTCTCTGAGTACTAACAGCTCATAATTACCTTTAGTTTGTGATGAGGTAATGGGAGAAGGAGGAGGGGAAGCCTGGGAACTCCCCTACCTTACATTTCACCTTTTGTATGGACCAAGTAGAGCTGCTCAAGCAACTGCCAAGCTAGTACAGGAGTCCTCTTTTCACCTGCCATGGCTTCCATTTTGCCTTATTTGCTACAAGGACATGTGCCCTATGTCCTGATTACCCCAGTGTAACTCTATTTAAATTTTTATGTTTTAATTTAAGCTGCTAAGGTTACTTAGCCTCGTTTCCTTGGTATAAGCAAATGAATTAGAGCTGAATTCGAATTGTGACTCTTGCTTATAGACTTCCTGAGCCTTGGTTTTTCCATTTGTAAAGTTGGAATAATAATAATAATAATTGGAATAATAATAATAATTGTATGTAATAAAATCTAAATCACAGTGCCAATTATTAGTACATTCAATAGATATTAGTGTGACCATTAAAAAATTTAATCTTCCTTCCATAGTAAGAACTCATTTTCTATCACTATTTTTTTTTTTAAATAACAGAACTGTGTTTCCTAAGGTCATCTCTTTCAGTCAAGATTTGTGATCAGAAGCAATAGAAGCTAATTTAATCTAAGCAGAAAATTGTTTAGTTGAAGGATACTGGACAGATCACAGAATCTCCAAAAAAGCTTGAGGACCAGACATGGGTGCTACATAATCTAGAAAAAATACTCCAAACTAAGCCCCAGGACTATGGAGAGCCACATCCTTACAGTGGCAGTCAACACAGGCAACAGCTGATACGGCCAACTCCTCTGATCTTGGAGCCAGGATGATGACACTAGTTTCTGGATGTGGCCTTGCTAGGAAGGAGTCTTTCAGTTTCTTTTTTAAAAAATTTTTATTTAAATTCCAGTGTAATATTACTTTAGTTTACAATTTAGTGATTCAACACTTACATACAGCCCCTGTTGCTCATCACAAGTACACTCCTTAATCCCCATCACCCATTTAACCCATCCTCCCATCCACCTCCCCTCTCTGCTAATCATAAATCTGTTCTCTATAGTTAAGAGCCTGTTTCTTGGTTTGCCTCTCTCTCTCCCTCTCTTTTTTTCCCCTATGATCCTTTGTTTTGTTTCTTAAATTCTACATAGGCGTGAAATCATTTATCTTTCTCTGGCTGACATATTTTTCTTAGCATAATACTATCTAGCTCCATCCATGTCATTGCAAATGGCAAGATTTCATTCTTTATTATGGCTGAGTAATATTCCATTGTGTATATAGGCTGTATCTTCTTCATCCATTCAATCAGTTGATAGACATTTGGGTTCTTTCCATAAGTTGGCTATTGTTGATATAGTTACTTAAGCCATCAGGGTACACGTATCCTTTGAACTAGTATTTTTGTATCCTTTGGGTAAATGTAGTAGTGCAATTGCTGGATCAGAAGGTAATTCTATTTTGAAGGGTTTTTTTGGGGGGGGGGCTCCTCTTTTTAATTTAAATTCAATTAATTAACATATAGTGTATTATTAGCGTCAGAGGTAGAGTTCAGTGATTTCATCAGTTGCATAGAACACCCAGGTGCTCATTCCATCAAGTGCCCCCCTTATTGCCCATCACAATTACCCCATCCTCCCACCCACGCCCCTCCAGCAACCCGCAGTTTATGTCCTATGCTTCAGGGTCTCTTATGGTTTGTTTCCCTCTCTGATTTCATCTTGTTTTATTTTTCCTGGGTTTGTTTCTTTTACTAACCAGGATCAAGCTGTACACATTGTTCTTTGATGTGCTTGTTGGCGATGTTCTCAGGCTAGCACCCTCCTTTTAAACATTATATATTTCACAGAATTAGTGTCACTGTTTGGGTTGCTTCCTTCTGCCATTATAATTATTCCCCATTTCGTGCACAAACTTGAGCACAGGGGCTAGAATTTGAGGGGAAGAGTGCCAGTTTGAGCCCTTGGCAATCTGAGGTGAAGGCGTGTTGACTTGGCACTGAGCAGGTGGCAGGCCGTGCATGCTGACTCGGGCAGAAGGTTGGCAGGACTGTGAATATGGGACCCACATGCCAATGGCATCATGTGTGACAGGTACATGGCTGGTTTTGCTTTTAAGTTTGTTTTACTGGGAAACCCTGTCTCTCCTTCTATTCTGAATGAAAGCCTTGCTGGATAGAGTATTCTTGGCTGTAGATTTTTTTCCTTATAGCAGTTGGAATTTATCATGCCGCTTTCTTCTGACCTGCAGAGTTTCTGCTGAAAAACCCACTGATAGCTGTATGGGGTTTCTCTTATATGTCACCGCTATCCTATCTCCTGCTGCTTTTAAAATTCTCTCTTTATCACTGCTTTTGGCCATCTTATTTACTTTGTGTCTTGGAGCAGATCTCTTTGGGTTAATTTGAAGTTTTTGAGGAACTCCGTACTGTTTTCCAGAGTGGCTGCACCAGTTTGCATTCCTACCAACAGTATAAGAGGGTTTTCCTTTCTCCACATCCTCACCAACATCTGTTGTTTTCTGTGTTGTTAATTTTAGCCATTCTGACTGGTTTCTATATAGAGTATCTTATCATCTGCAAATAGTGAAAGTTTGACTGCTTGCTTGCTGATTTGGATGCCTTTTAATTCTTTCTGTTGTCTGATTGCTATGGCTAGGACTTCCAGTACTATGTTAAATAACAGTGTGAGAGTGGACATCCCTATCTTGTTCCTGATCTTGAGAAAAGCTCTTCATTTTTCCCCACTGAGGTTGATACTAGCTGTGGGTTTTTATACATGGATTTTATTATGTTGTGGTTTCCCTCTAACCCTACTTTGTTGAGGTTTTTTTTTTTTTTTATCATAAATGGATGTTATAGTTTGTCAAACGCTTTTTCTACATTAGCTGAAAGGATCATATCATTCTTATCCTTTATTAATTCAAGGTATCATGTTGATTGATATCAGAAAATTGAATCACACTTGCAGCCCAGGAATAAATCCCACTTGATTGGGGTGAATGATTCTTTTAATGTATCTTTGGGTTCAGTTTGCTAGTATTTTTTTTTTATTATTATGTTTAGTTAGACAACATATAGTACATCATTAGTTTTTGAGGTAGTGTTCAACAATTCATTAGTTGCATATAACCCAGTGCTCATTACAACACATGTCCTCCTTAATACTCATCACTTGGTTACCTCATCTCCCAATTCCCCTCCCTTCTGTAACCCTCAGTTTGTTTCTTGGATTCCAGAGACTCTCCCTCTCTGATTTCTTCCTATTCAGATTTCCCTCCCTTCCTCTGTGGCCCTCTGTACTATTCCTTATGCTCCACATATGAGTGAAACCATATGATAATTTTCTATCTCTATTTGACTTATTTCACTTATTATAATCCCCTCTAGTTCACCTATGGCAATGCAAATGGTAGGTATCCATCTTTTCCAATGGCTGAGTACTATTGCATGTATATATATGAACTGTATCTTCTTTATCCATTCATCCATTGAAGGGCATCTCAGCTCCTTCCACAGTTTCACTATTGTGGACATTGGTGCTATGAACATTGGGTTGTGGTGTATGTGCCCCTTCTTTTCACTACATCTGTATCTTTGGGGTAAATACCTAGTAGTGCAAATGCTGGGTCATAGGTTAGCTCTATTTTTAGCTTCTTTTTTTTTTTTTTAAAGATTTTATTTATTTATTTGACAGACAGATCACAAGTAGGCAGAGAGGCAGGCAGAGAGAGAAGGGAGGAAGCAGGGTCCCTGCAGAGCAGAGAGCCCGATGTGGGGCTCGATCCCAGGACGCCGGGATCATGACCTGAGCCGAAGGCAGCGGCTTTAACCCACTGAGCCACCCAGGCGCCCTATTTTTAGCTTCTTTAAGAACCTCCATACTGTTTTCCAGAGTGGCTGCACCAGCGTGCATTCCCACCAACAGTGTACAGGATTCTCCTTTCTCCACATCCTCACCATTTGTTGTTTCCTGTCTGGTTAATTTTTGCCATTCCAGCTGCTATAAGGTAGTATCTCATTGTGGTTTTTATTTGTATTTCCCTGATGGTGGTAAGTGATGTTGAACATTTTTTCATGTGTCTGTAAGCCATTTGTATGTCTTTTTTGGAGAAGTGTCTGTTCATGTCTTCTGCCCATTTCTTGACTGGATTATTTGTTTTTTGGGTGTTGAGTTTGAGAAGTTCTTTATAGATCATGGGCACCAGGCTTTTATCTATAATGTCATTTGCAAATACCTTCTCCCATTCCATGGGTTGCCTCTTAGTTTTGCTGACTGTTTCTTTTGCTATGCAGAAGCTTTTTATCTTGATGAAATCCCAAAAGTTCATTTTTCTTTTTGTTTCCCATGTTTTTAGAGACATGTCTTGAAAGAAGTTCCTCTGGCTGATGCCAAAGAGGTTACTACCTATGTTCTCCTACAGGATTTTGATGGATTCCTGTCTCATATTGAAGTCTTTCATTCATTTTGAGTTTATCTTTGTGTGCAGTATAAGAAAATGGTTCACTTTCATTCTTCTACATGTGGCTGTTCCATTTTCCAAGCACCATTTATTGAAGAGACTGTCTGTTTTCCATTGGATATTCTTTCCTGATTTGTCAAAGATTAGTTGGCTATAGAGTTGAGGGTCCATTTCTGGGTTCTCTATTCTTTTCTCCATTGATCTATGTGTCTGTTTTGTGGCAATACCATGCTCTCTTGATGATCACAGCTTTGCAATATAGCTTGAAGTCAGGCATTGTGATGTCCCCAGCTTTGGTTTTCTTCTTCAACATTCCCCTGGCAATTTGGGACTTTTTCTGGTTCTATACAAATTTTAAAATTGTTTGTTCCAGCTCTGTGAAAAATGCCAATAGTATTTTGATAGGGATGGCATTGAAAGTGTAGATTGCCCTGGGTAGCATAGACATTTTAACAATGTTTTTCTTCCAATCCATGAGTATGGAATGTTTTTCCATTTCTTTGTGTCTTCCTCAATTTCTTTCATAAGAAAGTTCTTGTTTCTTTGTTGATCTTCTACATAAATGATCTGTCCTTTGCTGTGAGTGGAGTATTGAAGTCTCCTACTATTAATGTATTGTTATCAATATGTTTCTTTCAGTTATTAATTGATTTAATAAGTGTTCTGTAGTTTCTAGAGTATAGATCCTTTACCTCTTTGGTTAGGTTTATTCCTAGGTATCTTATGGGTTTTGGTGCAATTGTAAATGGAACTGATTCTTTAATTTCTCTTTCTTCAATTACGTTGTTAGTGTATAGAAATGCAACTGATTTCTGTGCATTGATATTATATCCTGCCACATCGCTGAATTGCAATGTTAATTCTAGTAATTTGGGGGTGGAGTCTTTTGGGTTTTCCACACAAAGTATCGTGTCATCTGCAAAGATGGAGAGTTTGACTTCTTCTTTGCCAGTTTGAATGCCTTTTTATCTCTTTTTGTTGTCTAATTGCTGAGGCTAGGACTTCTAGTACTATGTTGAACAATAATGGTGGGAGTGGTCATCCCCGTTGTGTTCCTGACCTTAAGGGAAAAGCTCTCAGTTTTTCCCCATTGAGAATGATGTTCACTGTGGGCTTTTCATGATGACTTTTATGATATTGAGGTATGTTCCCTTTATCTCTATACTTTGAAGAGTTTTCATCAGGAAAGGATGCTGTATTTTGTCAAATGATTTTTCTGCATCAATTGAGAGGATCATATGTTTCTTGTCTTTTCTTTTATTAATCTGTTCTATCATGTTGACTGATTTGCAAATGTTGAACCACCCTTGAATTCCAGGAATAAATCCCACCTGGTCATGCTAAATAACCCTTTTAATGTACTTTTGGATCTTGTTGGCTAGGATCTTGTTGAATATTTTGGCATCCATGTTCATTGGGGATATTGGTCTGTAATTTTTTCTGATTTTGAGATCAGGGTAATACTGGCTTCACAGAACGAGTTTGGAAGTTTTCCTTCTGTTTCTATTTTTTGGATAAGTATTAGGAGAAGAGGTATTTCTTCTTTAAATGTTTAGTAGAATTCCCCCGGGAAGCCATTTGGCCCTGGACTCTTGTTTTTTGGGAGGTTTTTGACGACTGCTTCAATTTCCTTACTGGTTATTGGTCTGTTCAGGTTGTCTATTTCCTCCTGTTTCAGTCATAGTTTATAAGTTTCCAGGAATGCATCCATTTCTTCCAGATTGCTTAATTTCTTGACAAATAGTTGCTGGTAATAATTTATAATATTGTTTCTATTTCCTTGGTGTTAGTTGTGATCTTTCACTTTTCATTAATGATTTCATTACTTTTGGTCCTTTCTCTTTTCTTTTGGATAAATCTGGCCAGATGTTTATCAATCTTATTAATTTTTTCAAAGAACCAGCTTCTAGTTTCGTTGTTCTGTTCTACTCTTTTTCTGGTTTCTAGTTCATTGATTACCGCTCTAATCTTTATTATTTCTCTTCTCCTGCTTGGCTTCAGCTTTATTTGCTAGTTCTCTAGGTCCTTTATTTGCTGGTTCTCTAGGTCCTCTAGGTATAAAGTTAGCTTTTGCGTTTGGGATTTTTCTAAGTTTTTGAGAGAGGCTTGGATGGTTATGTATTTCCCTCTTATGACTGCCTTTGCAGTATCCCATAGGTTTTGAACTGCTCTGCTTCCATTCTCATTAGTTCAATGAATTGTTTAAGTTCTTCTTTAATTTCCTGGTTGATCCAATCATTCTTTAGCATGATGTTCTTTAACTTCCATGTGTTTGAGTTCCTTCAAAATTTCTTCTTGCGGTTGAGTTCCAATTTCAAAGCACCATGATCTGAAAATATTCAGGGAATAACCTCAATCTTTTGGTATCCATTGAGACCTGATTTGTGACTTAGTATGTGGTCTGTTCTGAAGAAATTTCCATGTGCACTTGAGAAGAGTGAGTATTCTGTTGTTTAAGGATGGAACATTCTGTACGTATCTACAAAGTCCATCTGATCCAATGTGTCATTCAAAGTTCTTGTTTCTTTGTTGATCTTCTATATAAATGATCTGTCCCTTGCTGTGAGTGGAGTACTGAAGTCTCCTACTATTAATGTATTGTTATCAATATGTTTCTTTATTTCAGTTATTAATTGATTTATATAATTAGCTGCTCTCATGTGGGGGGCATAGATATGTATAATTTTTAGATGTTCTTGTTGGATACACCCTTTAAGTATGATAGAGTGTCCCTCTACATCTCTTACTACAATCTTTGGTTTAAAATTTGATTTGTCTGATATGAGGATCGCTACCCCAGCTTTCTTTTGAGGTCCATTAGTATGGTAAGTTGTTCTCCATCCTCTCACTTTCAATCTGGAGGTTTCTTTAGGTTCAAAATTAGTCTGCCATAGAGAGTACATGGATGGATCCTGCTTTTTTATCCAATCTGAGACCTTGTGTTTTTTTCATGGGAGCATTCAGCTCATTTACATTCAGGGTAACTATGAAAAGATATGAATTTAGTGCCATTGTATTGTCTGTGAAGTCCCTGTTTCTGTAGATTTTTTTCTGTTTCTTTCTGGTCTGTGTGACTCTTGGAGACTCTCTTCACTTACAGAATCCCCCTTAATATTTCTTGCAGGGCTGGCTTGGTGGTCACATATTCTTTGAGTTTCTGCCTGTCCTAGAAACTCTTTATTTCTCCAACTGTTCTGAATGACAGCCTTGTTGGATAAAGTATTCTTGGCTGCATGTTCTCCTCATTTAGTACCATGAATATGTCTTGCCAGCCCTTTCTGGCTTGCCAGGTATCTATCAACAGGTCTGATGTTATTCTAATGTTCCTCTCTCCACATATTCTAATTTCTAATATTCTAATCCTCCCTCCATATTCTAATGTTCCTCCCTCCACCTTCTCTCCCTAGCTACTCTCAGGATAGTTTCTTTGGCTGTAAAATTTGCAAGCTTCGCTATTATATGTTGGGGTGTTGATTTATTTTTATTGATTTTGGGAGGGGTCCTCTCTGCCTCTTGGACGTGAATGCTTTTTTCCTTCCCCAGATTAGGGAAGTTCTCAGCTATGATTTGCTGAAATATACCTTCGAGCCCCTACCCCTTTCTTCATCCTCTGAGAGATGCCAACAATTCTGATATTGGAATGTTTCATGGCATCATTAATCTCTCCAATCCTTTCTTCATGTGCTACTAGCTGCTTATCTCTGTTTTCCTCAACTTCCTTCCTTTCCATCAGCTTATCTTCTAGATCACTGATTCCCTTTTCTGCCTCATTTACCCTGGCTGTTAGAGTATCCAGTTTAGATTGCATCTCATTCATAGCATTCTTTAGTTTGGCCTGATTCGATCTTATTTCTACCCTTAAAGATTCTATATTGTCACTAATACCTTTTCTCAAGCCTAACTATTGACTTTATGATTACTATTCTTAATGCTATCTCTGACGTCTTGCTTATATCCATGTGCATTAGTTCTGTGGCAGAGGACTTTGTCTCTGGTTCTTTTCTTTGTTGAGAGTTCCTCCTTCTAGTCATTTTGCTGAGGGATGGTTAAGTGAGTGAAAAGAGTCCAAAATAACCAGGACCCAAGCAAGATGCACCCTAGCAAAATCTGGTGTGGTCAGAAGTCACCACAGAAAAACAAAGCCAAAATGAAACACAAGAATAAAATTTAAAAATTAAAAAAAAAAGAAAAAAGAAAAAAGAAAGAGATGAGGAGACGCTCTCAATATAGACACAGTTCTAGTTGTTCCTGAGTGTTTTTTGGTCTGTGTGTTAGAGGACACTACATCACAAAATTTCAAGGAAAACCATATATATATATATATATATATGCGAAATTGAATAGTGTGGAAAAAGGTGGCATATATCTATAAAATGAGGCATATATCTATAAAACTATAGAAGTGAAAAAATACAAGTTAAAAAAGCAACTATGAAATATAAGTTGATATAATAAACATCTAGTTTAAATGAGAAAAAGGTTAAAAAGACAGAGAAAAAACATAAGAAAAAGAAAAAAAGGAAATAAGAATTTTATCTGAAAAATAAACAAGTTGTGAATCAACATCTGGAGCTCAATATACTGTTTTCCCCTGGAATTGGGATTTTGCAGTCTTATGGGATCCATTGGGTTGTCATCCACCTGTTCTTACAGCCTGTCTTCTGCAGGAGGGGCCTGCTGCACTCTTCTCAGGTAACCTTGCCTGGGCAGAGTTGCCCCACCCCCTGCCAGCGGGATGGGCTCTGTGGAAACCAGTCCTGTAAGTGGCTTTTGTTCCTTGGAGAGTTTCTGCACCATTTCTGAAGATCAGAGCAAAAATCACTGCATCCAAACTCCAGGTCCAGAGCAGAAAAATCACAATCTGTCCTCTATAATAAACTCTCCAGGACAAATAGTCTTCACTTCTGTATATACCCTCCCAAAACCCCAGCCTCCCTTGGTGCATGCCCACTGCAACCCTCTCAGAGGTAGTCTTAGGGGCACTGGAGTGCCACTGCCCTTTGTGATTCTAAAACCCTTAGTGGCCAAGGGTCACTCACACACCCAAAGCTCCTAGAGCATGTCTGGTACTGCTCTAATGTCCTTTCCAGGCTGCTACCACCCTGTGAGTTTTTCCCAGTTGGGAGCAGGTTCCAGAGTTTTTTAGTCTTCTTAGGAAAAGAGCAATTATAGACCAGCCCAGCTTGCTGTTTATGGTGATCGGAGCTGAGTCCCTTCCTGAGCTCTCTGACCCTAACCTGCTTCCTAGCTCCACTGCTCAGGCACTCTACCAGTTCAGACTCCCCTTTATGCTCTGTGGCCCTTCGTATCCCAAGACCACAATGCCCTGCCTAGAATTCTGTCTTTTCATTTCCAGAGCCCCTTTCAGGGAGGGATGTCTCTCACTACAGCAGATTTCTAAGGGTTCCAATTGTGTGCTCCAGTGTTATATCACTTTCTGGAAGCCAACTTATGGAGGCTTCCTCACCCTTCTGTTTATCCTCTGATATCTCCTTGCAGATTCACAACTTTGCTTGTCCTATGTTGCAAAAAGCAATCACTTTTCTGCTTGTTGAGATTCAGATATATATTCCTACATCTTAGGTTGATTTTGTGGGTGTTTGAAATGGTTTGATAGATGTCCAGCTAAATTCAGGGGACCAGCTGAAACAGAGTCTCCCTATTCTTCCACCATCTTACCTCTCTCCAGTTTGCTAGTATTTTATTGAGAATTTTTGCATCCGTGTTCACCACGGATACTGGTTTTAGTTCTCTTTTTTAGTGGAAACTTTATCTGGTTTTGTTATCAGGGAAATGCTGGCCTCATAAAATGAATTTGGAAGTTCTCCTTCCATTTCTATTTTTCAGAATAGTTTGAGAAGAATAGGTATTAACTCTTCTTTAAATGCTTGGTAGAATTCCCCCTAGGAAGCCATCTGGCCCTGGATTTTTGCTTGTTGGGAGATTTTTGATTAGTGATTTAATTTCTTGGCTGATTATTGGTCTATCCAAGTTTTCTATTTCTTCCTGTTTCAGTTTTGGTAGTTTATGTTTCTAGGAATTTATCCATTTCTTTCAGGTTGTTCAATTTGTTGGCATATAGTGTTTCATTATATTCTCTTATAATTCTTTGTATTTTTGTGCTTTTGGTTGTTATTTCTCCTCTCTCATTTGTGATTTTATTTATTTCGGCCCTTTTTCTTTTCTTTTTAAGTCTGGATAGAGGGTTATCAATTTTGTTAAATTTTTCAAAGAACCAGCTCCTGGTTTCATTGAACTGTTCTATTATTTTTTTAGTTTCTATATCATTTATTTCTGCTCTAATCCTTATCATTTCCCTTCTACTAGCTTTAGGTTTCATTTATTATTATTTTCTAGCTCCTTTAGGTATAAGGTTAGGTTGTTTATTTAAGATTTTCTTTGCACCTGGGTGGCTCAGTGGGTTAAGCCTCTGCCTTCAGCTCAGGTCATGATCTCAGGGTCCTGGGATCAAGCCCCACATTGGGCTCTCTGCTCAGCAGAGAGCCTGCTTCCTTCTCTATCTCTGCCTGCCTCTCTGCTTATGTGTGATCTCTGTCTGTGAAATAAATAAATAAAATCTTCAAAAAAAATTTTTTTGAAAGATTTCCTTTGCTTCATAAGGTAGGCCTGTATTGCTCTATACCTCCCTGTTAGGACCACTTTTGCTGCATCCCAGAGGTTTTAGATTATTGTGTTTTCATTTTCATTTGTTTTCATGTATTTTTTAAATTTCTTTTTTGATTTTCTAGTTGATGCATTCATTGTTTGATAGCACGTTGTTTAATCTCCATCTATTTGTGGCCTTTTCAAATTTTTTCTTGTGGTTGACTTCAAGTTTCATAGAAGTATGTTCAGAAAATATGCATAATATGATTTCATTCTCTTCATACTTGTTGAGGCCTGATTTGTGACCTAGAATCTGATCTAACCTGGAGAATGTCCCATGTGGACAGGAAAAGAATGTGTGTTCTGTTGCTTTAGGATGGAATGTTCTGAATATATCTTTTAAGTCCGTGTGGTTCAGTGTGCCATGAAAAGCCATTGTTTCTTCATTGGTTTTCTGCTTGGATGATTTTTCCACTGATCTAAGTGGGGTGTTAAAATCCCCTACTATTATTGTAATATTATCAATGAGTTCCTTTATGTTTGTTATTGTTTCATATATTTGGGTGCTCCCTTATTGGGGGAATACATATTACAATTGTTAGATCTTCTTGTTGGATTGTCCCCCTTATTATGATATAGTGCCCTTCTTCGTCTATTGTTAGAATCTTTGGTTTAAAGTCTAGTTTGTCTGACAAAAGCATTGTTACTCTGGCTTTCTTTTGATGTCCATTTGCATGATACATTTTCTTCATTTCCGCACTTTCAATCTGCAGATGCCTTTAGGTCTAAAATGAGTCTCTTGTGGGCAGCATATAATGGGTCTTGTTTTTTATTCACTCTGACACTCTGTCTTTTGATTGGAATGTTTAGTCAATTTATATTCAGAATAATTATTGATATATAAATGGTGCCATTCTATTAGTTGTTTTGTCCTTGTTTCTGGAGATTGTCTCTGTTCCTTTCTTGTCTTTGCCACATTTGGTCTTTCCTTTCCACTCAGTATTCCTTCTAACATTTCTTGCAGGGCTAGTTTAGTGGTCATAAACTCCTTCAGTTTTTATTTTTCTGGAAAATATATCTCCTCCTCTTCTGAATGATAGTCTTATTGGATAGAATATTCTTGGCTGCATATTTTTTCCTTTCATCATGTTGACTATATCATGCCACTCACTTCTGACTTGCCACATTTCTGTTGAAAGATCTGTAGCTAGCCTTATGGGTCTTCCCTTGTAAGCTAGGGATTTCTTCTGTCTTGCTGTTTTTAAGATTTTTTTTCTTAATCACTGTATTTTGCAAATTTAATTACAATGAGTACTTGTGGTTCCTGATTCTACTTGTCACCAGCTTCTGAATCAGCGTCCAGAACAGGCTTATCAGTTTAGCCATGCGTATGTATTGTGTCAGTACATTGGCTCCAGGGGCAACTAGAAATATGTATCTCGGGTGTTTTCATTTCTCTGAGGGGAGTGGAAGTCTGGCTTATAAGATGGGGGACTCCTAAAATAGAAGGGCTTCAGATACTGGTTGCTCAAAAAATGACAGAAGTACAGTATAGAATTTTAGGATATGTAGTCAGTAATTATTGCATGACAGAATGGGGTTAAGTTCCATGACCAGACTGGTTGGGTTGATGTTCTTTTCTGGTCTTTCTTCCACTTACGCCACCTCTGTTCTTTACCTTCACCTCACTTAAACCTTCTCAGTCCTTAGGCAGCTTCTTTCTCTTCTCACTCACAGGTGTACAGACAGTCCCTGATTTGTGATGATTCGACTTACAATTTTTTGACTTTACATGGGAAGTCATACGTATTCAGTAGAAAGTATATTTTGATCTTTTCCCAAGCTAGGGATATTTGGTAAGACCCTCTCTTATGCTGGGCAATGGCAGCAAGCTGCTGCTCCTAGTCATCCATGTGATCATGAGGATAAATAGTCCATAAACTTAAAACTTCTCTGTACCCATACAGTTGTTTTGTTTTCCACTTTTAGTACAGTATTCAATAAATTACATGACATATTCAGCATGTTTATAAAGGCTTTGTGTTAGATGATTTTGTGGAACTATAGGCTTATGTAAGTGGTCTGAGCATGTTTTAGGTAAGCTAGGCTAAGTTACGATGTCTGGTAGTTTAGGTGTATTAAATGCATTTTTGACTTAAAATATTTTCCACTTATATGGGTTTATTGGGAGGTAATCCCATCTTAAGTTGAGGAATATCTATATAATGTTATGTTAGTGAGAGTAATGACATTAGGCTAAGGATAATTTTGAATCTCCTCTAAGTTATTAAAAGAAAAGGCAAGTCAATGCTAAACTTTTGTATGCACTACTATTAGCAAATATATATTTGATTTTGATACATCATGAGTCATGACACCATAATGAAAGCACGTTTTAGGCCAAATAGTATCAGAAAAACATTCTGCTCAAAATATGCAGGTTGAATGCTCAAACAAGTCCTCACTGGGTTTCGCTGTGTCTTCCTATCCTTCTTTACTTTCTATTAAGTACCAAAGGCTATGCTATTACTAATATTACTTTGATGTTGTGTCCACTTAAATTTCCAGTATCTTTCTATATACTCTTCAATCAATTCTAAAATTACAAATTTAAATACAATTTTGTAACCAGCCAACATTAATTGCTGCTTACCTCAATTATAATCCTTCCCAAACGATTAAGTCCATAGGCTCATTAATGTACAGTGCTTTCAATTCTAGCCCATTATGTCAATTACAAATCATTTTGTGGCGTCTGGTAGAGCTGATTTGTGAGTTGTGCTATCACCTTATTGAGCTTTCATCCTGTTAATGACCCTGTTTCCACAAGTCCCACATCATTCAATATATATGAGCTGTGCCTCCATGCCTTGCTAGTAGAGTTGTGTGTGTGTGTGTGTGTGTGTGTGTGTGTGTGTGTGTGTTTCCCTTCAGGGAAAAAAACAAAACAAAACAAAGCAAGACAAAAAACCTGAACACCTACTGTTTTGCTAATATCCCAGATGTTTCTTTTTTAATGGTTAAGTTGAGTGTACTGCCAGAGATTGATTGGTGCCTTTAACATGCTGGGGGAAATTCACAGTATTTGCCATTGGCTCTCACCTTCAGAAATATAAAGACACTTGCCTAAATTTAACACAGAGTTCCCATGAGTACTCCTACCTCCAATCTGGGCCAGTTTCCTCCATTTTTGACTTGTATTCTCTGATACAGTTTAAATTTCTCCTTTTCATTGGAATAGTTCTTGATACCTCCTTCTGAACCCCTTACCAATACCCTTCTTTCTTATGACTCTGCCTTGGGTGATGAATAAAATGGACATCAAGTAAAGCATGCCCACTACCATTCTGGTAGTGATGTCCTGCGACTCTGCATATCCCCTCTTTTCACTACACCTAGTGGGAGAGATTCCACACCATCTCCCAGTGCATTAATAGTGCTAATCTGGAGGATCTGAAGTGCATCACCTGTACCTTTTCTCATCTTCCTTTTGGCAGTATTTCCAAAGTATACGAAGTGAAAGAAAGGGAATCAACAGAAGAAAATGCAAGTTTCTTATATAATCCTTAGGCTACATATTTCAAGTCCCCAAAAAACAAAGGGTGACCTAGATGCATATTTATGAACCTTAAATTGTTCCTCTTTGCTTTAAAAACTTCAAATTTATTAAATTTCCATATGTCAGGCATAATACTATATTATATATGAATTTATAATATAACATAATATATTGCAATGTAATATATTAATAGAAAATATATAATATACTAACCACACATGTATATAACACATATGCTGAACACACACTCTTATATATGATTTATTTCTTACAACTCTATTGTGTAAGGACTATGGGAAATAGAAATTGTCTGGCTTGAATCAATCAATTTGACTGTCTAAAAAAATTGGTCCCTAATTTATATTTGATATTTGTGTCTAAATTATTCCTATAGGTTTTATTCTCTGAGATTCCCCTAAAGGAATTGAATAATGTTAGGTGACCTGCTAGAATGATACTTCTGCTTCTGGTAGCAGAAAATTAGGCTAGAATCCTCCAGAGATTTGCCAGCAAAATTAGCAGCAGAGGGTATAAAAGCAACAACTAATTCTGCTAGAAAATGAACAGAAGGGAAGGCACTAATCTTATTAGCAGCTATGTCATCAGTCAAAATAGCAAGAATGTAGGAATAAATCTTTGAAGACGATTATCTCTTTAAGACTCCCTGTTTCTCTTCTTTCAAGACCAATGGCAGGATAAAGAGTAATGGTAGCAAATAAAATTTAAAAGAGGTGAAAAGACAGATTTGTATGATTGTTCTGTCACATAATTCTACGAGAACTGTCCATGGCTCAAGAGTGACTTTGGGCATGGACAGCGCTGACCACCCAGATGCCACAAGCAGCTGTCACTGTGTTCAAATTATACTGAAAGCTTTGAAGATTACTTCCTCTGTGCAGGGTTAGCCTGAGTGGTTGGCTAATGGGTTCAAATATGAAGGACATGTACCAAGCCCTAGTATTCTTTGGAGAAGGCAGTCTGCCTTGGGCCAGCCCAGCCTACACAGTCCAGAGGCTGTGGACCGTCAACCGTGGATGGACTGTCAATCATGGGGATGTGTTCTGTTTATTGACCTCTATTCAAAAAGACTGTATTATTGGGTATGTAGCCTAGTAGGTGAGGCAGTGGGTGCACTTCATCTCTCCTTTAATTCAGTGTAAGGTTATGAGACAAAAAAAAAAAAAAAAGAACACCCTAGAACTGATGAGAAACCCACTTTTCTTAAAAGGGACCCAAAAACTATTTTAAAAGAAAAAGATGTTCTCACAGTTTACTAGTATGGTGACCTAATCCTAGACTATGGCTAAATGGTCAAAAATGTTTACATTGAACTATTCCCCCCATATGAACTAACCTGAACTTTATTTGTAGCTTTTAGGGCCGCTGGTTTCTCATCTGTAAATTCTCCAAGTCTTCTTCCAGTGTTGACATTCAGATTTTGTGATTAAGCAAGTCAGACTTGCAAAAATTGGACAGTTAAAACATGTAGATACAAGTGTTTATGTGGAGTCCCGTAAGCACATTTAAAAAAAGGGCACTTCTGAGTCACCAAATCCCATGACATTAACTTAATTTTCAGCTAGATACGATCTCTGGTGAATTGATAACAGGGGCACTATGAAATTCAAAATACAATTACTTTACCATTTTCATATTCATTGTTGAACCGATAAAATATTCATTTTCTTAAAACCCGTATGGTTGTTGATTTTTCCTGAACACAATTAAGGAACTCTAAGTATCAATATAGTAATTCAGGCTGAATGACAAAACAGTCTCATGTGATACCTTTCAAAGAAAACTGTGGTAAAGCCAGAAGTAGTTCTGGGAGATGAACAAATCCCCATCTAGCCCTGTTTAGAGAGCTCAAAAATGTACTTCTCTTCCCTCCTCTCCATTGTCTACTCAGAGAAAACCATGGGCTAAATCTAGAATTCTCCATACTGTTACTCTGCTAAGGAAATTTGCCCCAGTTTTTTGAGATGAGGTGTGGAGATTGGGCTCTTATATCGGCCTGCTGTTCGTTTGTATTTTCTCCACTTCCACTCCTATTTTATTTGATTTTTAAAATAATACCTTGATTTTCTTTTTGGGAGCCATTCTTTGCAGACTCTTGACCTACTGAAATTTAGGTGGCTTGTGCCAAGATGGACCCACGCCTGGCTACCCAGTAAATTTAAACACAATGACTCTTACCTCAGGTTACCTGGAACTCATTGAACCATAGACTTAGTGATA
This sequence comes from Martes martes, assembly GCF_963455335.1. Classification (NCBI taxonomy): domain Eukaryota; kingdom Metazoa; phylum Chordata; class Mammalia; order Carnivora; family Mustelidae; genus Martes; species Martes martes. The sequence goes on along the minus strand of NC_137892.1, from coordinate 36,145,078 downwards.
ATGTAATTTTATAATCTTCATTATAAATAATAGCCGAAAGAATTCTAGCCCTCTTATTTTAGAGTAAAGCCCTTTGCTTTCCACACAGGCAATTTCCATTTTGTGTGGTCACAGTACCACCAGTGTCATGGCATTTTTCATAGACAATGACAGTCCCGTTACTTGCCTACAGCTTTGATTTCTGAGCTCCTCTCTGGATAAAACACCATTGATTTTAAAGGTCAAAAAGGCTAATGCTTGGAAAAGAATACCAAGAAATATGCAGTTGGGGCAGAGCTAGCAGAAAGTGAATGGAAAATAGGAATAACCTTTTATTCCCCCAAGAGAAGGGCGGAGAACTTTTCCTAGAAGAAAGAAGAGAAGAAAACATAATCATCTATAAAAACCCACAGCAGTGCTGTGAAATAGGCAGCATTAGCTGCTGTCATTGTGAACACCTTCATAGCGAAAAAGAAAAAGAGAACATTGAGTGGCAGACAAATAGTCTTCTAGACCTCTCTTTCTTAAAACAGGTTTTATAGCATAGTGGTCAAGGTCATAGATCCTGGAGTCAAATTGCCTGGTTCTAAATCCCACCAAGGTCATTTACTAGCTGGGTTATCTTGAGCAAGTTACTTAACTTCTTTGTGCCTCAGTTTCCTCACCTGTAAAGTGGAGATTAAGACTGTCACATAGGTTGGGTTTGTTTGTTTTGTTTTTAAGGAATTACTATAAGCAAAATGCTAACAAGAGTGCCAGGCATTTAATAAATGCTAATTTCATTCTTGTCAGGTAGCACTGGTCCTCTTATTAGCTCTTTAGATTCTCAAGTTTCAGGACCACTTCACAGCTCTTAGATCTATATCTCCATCTCACCCCACCTCAAGTCTTCCTCTCAGCTACCATGTTTCTTACAGTGGCGCCTTCATTTTCAAGTGTAAACTCAAAAGTTTCCACTCATCTCAAGTGTTCCTCCCAGTGTGATGAATCAAAGAGTGGTAATTTTACCAGATCCCAACCCAGGCAGAAGCCAGGGGACAGAGACATGTCCCATAACAATGAACAGTTGTGTGACTTTCAGAATGTTCTTGTGCCTTTTGTCAGCAAAGTGGATATAATTCCCTCAGTTGAGTCTATACATGGCTGATGTCAGAGTCAGTTCCTTACAAGCAGTCCTCCTGGTATGGGACTGCAGAAATCAGTGTGAGTAGTGGATTACTAAACTGTGAACTCCCTGAGGTGAGGACAATGCCATCCTGTTCACCACTGACTCTCCAGTCCCCACCAAATGGTTGATAATGAAATATATATTTGTTGAATATATGGATAAGTGGTTTAAAGATAAAAGAAATTTCAGCTCTAGAGATGATAATTATTTAATTGCCTCAAGGCTAGTCACTCACTTACAGGGAGTGCCCTCCAAAATCACTTTTCAGTGGGCAAAAAGTCAGGCTATACCTCTTTCTGGATCTCTAATATTGCTAATGTCAATTACTAAACCATCCCAAGTGAAAGCCATATGTATATGTTTATAATAATGCTTTCTTTTAATTTTAGTCTGTCCAGCTTTTTTATACCATGGATTAGTCCTGCATGAAGGCATAGGCTTTTTATTCATTTCTTTTCATAGAAGTTCATTTTTTAAAAAGGTAATTGAAATTGCTTGCATAGGGTTTAGTAAAAAAATCATGAAATCTTTTGGGGGGACATCCTGTGGGTGTTTTTATAATAGTTCTTTTCTTAGGCAGTCACATAGAGAAAAACATACTGTCTTTATGTGTTACATTTTTCTCTGTTTTTAATTTGTTGGTAAATTTAGAAAAACTTTTGGCAATGCTGATCACAGGGTATATGTGTAAAACAAGATTGAGGTCTCATTAATCACTCTATCATGAATTTACATTAGGTTTAGAAAATCTTACAAACATTTACAACATTTAGATTTTCAATAATTTGCTAGAAGGAAGATCTTGAATAATTATTTAACATCAATGAAAACAGATTCAGTGTATTTATTAAGGAAATAGTTGTTATATTCTCTCAGAGCAAACCCTTCCCTCCTGTTTTTATTGTGTTCAACCTCTAGCATGTGAATCTGAGAACTAGGCTGCTGGTGACTGGAATTGGGAAAACAGGAGCAACAGGCTGAGCATTCGGAGGGACATTCATTTTTTTTCAGCATTGAGTTTTAACGGCAATTTCCTTTTAACTCTTAGAAATAAATAGCTCTTAGAAATAAATCAAAATCAAGTTTTATTCAGGGCAGGAGGTGATACAACTTAGTAGCTTATAAAAAATTAACTTTACTTTGGGACAGTTTTTTTTTTGAGAACTTTTCTTTAAGAACAAGGTCCTTGGCTTATTAAAAAGATAGCAAAAATAAGTCCTCTGTTAAGTCTCAGAGCATCTCAAATTCAGTTTGGTTTTGTGAAATTCAGAGAAGGGCTCCATTTACAGTGAGCTTGTGCCTATGCACAATGCCACAAACCAGGCAAAGAACACCAAAAATACTCTTCTTTGCATAAATATGACTAACTTGGGCACCTCCCATTCCTCCGTTGAACAATATTAAATATGAACTCCATGCTTCCAATCCCTGTAAAACATAGAAGAAAAGGCAGGAACCAGAATACTGATCTTATGTGGTCCCAGTTTGATTCGCTATTGAATAGTATAATTAAAGTCTGATGTATGCAATACATAACTGAAATATTTATTTCTTCATCTCTCACTTATTAAACTCTTACTGTAAGAAAACCACTAAAGGGCACGAGAGCAAGAATAAAACCCAATCTCCACCCTCAAGGGTTATATAGCAATTACTTGGTGTATAGAAATAATGTAAAAACAAACAAACAGGGTTAGTCTGAAAACCTGAATTACCAGATCACTAAATCCCTTCTTTATGCTTTCTGTTTATATACGGTCCAAGTGGTAAGAGCTGTTGCATGTCTGAGCAACACTACCAATTAGGTCCTGGGCCTCTTCGAGTTCAGTGCTGTTTACCAGGCTTCCCTCCCTGGTGTGCCTGTTCTGCTGATGTCCACCAGGGGCCTGCCCAAAAGAAGCTCAACTGTCCTTTCAAAAATAGTCTTCGGTCTCCAAGAAGCCCAGGCAGTCTGGGTCTCTTTGGCAGAAATCCTAGCTATGGCCTCCAGCCTTGGCCACATGCCTGATCTCAGGCTTCTTAACTCCTCTGCACTCAGCCACAGCTGATGAGCCACACCACGTTGCTTTTTACTTCTTTTTGGCCCTGGCTGGCCCTGGCAAAGAACCTGTGCTCTGTTCTGTATCATTGTACTATTATCCACAGTATGTCTGCCTTTAGATCAGCTCCTTCAGCTGTCCTGGTGCTGTGTTTGGAATGATGGGATTGGAAGAGCATGGTTTGAGGCTCAGACAAGAGGTCTGACCCATCTCTGTTGTTTATAGAAGCTGTGTGATCTTGAACAAAATAGTTACCTTTCCGAAACTTTAAAACCTCTACTTTAACATATGTAATAGTTTTTAACTTCATCTGATTGTTATGAGAATTAAGTGAACTAATGTAGGTAAAATGCTCAGCACATGATTATGCTACATGCACATGAGTTAGCATTTCCTTCTCCTCCAGACCTTTACTTTAATTAGCCAATCCCCACACATGTGCACCTGAACAATTTACCAGCTTAACTCCTGAATACTTATTTACTACATTTGTCAGCCAGGCTTCCTCAGGCCCTCCATGGAGAGAACAAGGTTCCTTCCCTATTGCCAGTCAGGGAAGAGGGCAATTTCCATTACCAATGCAGTGTCCATGAAATAAAGTAGTTCTCATGTATCACTTTTTGAGCACTATCAGGCATGGTTCTAATGAAGGGATGATGCATATAGGAATGAAAAGGTTTAGTTTAGACCAAGCCCTGATACACCTCAAGAACCTGCTGGAAAAGGTCAAGCAATGAGAAAAGCTTGGCTTTATTTGCTTTGGGTCCTCATCCTATTCTTCATAGCAAGAAGTAAGTATGACACTGTGCTTGGCTGAACCAACTCTAGAGCTAGACAGCCTGGGTTAAAATCCTGATTTTGCCACTTCTTAGCTGATGACTTTGAGTGAGTTATTTAACTTCCCACTTTGGTTTCCTCATCTGTAGTACAGGATAGTATCTACCTCGTAAGGTCATACTGAGAGTCAGAGTTCAGATCGACAAGCTGCTTAAAACAATGCCTGGGACACAGTAAAGACTTTGCAAGTGTTTTTACAAAATAGAACACATTTAAAAATGGAAGGTACTGAAACTGTGTCCCCAAAATATGACAAGCACATGCATACACTGTTCTTTCCTTTTGCCTTAATTGAACCCTAGAAAGCTCTATCGGAGCAACTCACAAAAATTCTGCAGGATCCCACTCTTGCTATGTTTGCTCAAAACTGCACTGATCTGTGAATACAGCCTCAATATGAGCTGCTAGTGCTTCTATTAGTACATGAAGGTTGAGGGCTTCACCAAGTTAATGGATCATCCAAGACACCTACCTGGTTAAAGAAATAGTGCTAGCTCTATGTATAAAAACCCTTTCTAAAGGGTTTCTAACCCTTACTAAAAACCCTTTCAAAATATTTATTTGGAGAGGGGGGAGGGGCAGAGGGAAAGAAGGAGAGAGAGTCTTAGGCAGACTCTGCACTCAGGGTGGAGCCCATCACAGGTCTCGTTCTCATGACCCGGAAATCACTACCTGAGCTGAACCAAGAGTCTGACGCTTAGCTGACTGTGCCACCTAGGTGCCCCTAAAAGTTTTTTAAAAATCTTTAAAATAAAAATATTACTTACTCTCAGGGCAATGCTTGGACCCATGATTGTTTTCTCTGTCTTCCCCTGAAGAATACGTTCATTCTGTCAGTATTTCTAACAGCTATTCCTCAAAGTCCTCTGTTTAGGAACCTTCTGACATGCTGCCTTCCATGATCTTTGCAACAGGTGAACCTTCTCCCATTAAGTTTACTTTGTCTCCTAAGTTCCTTTTAGTTAATGTAGTGAGGAAGCACTTGTCTGAAACCAGGCACTAAGCTAGCTACTGGGCTACACCAATGAACGAGATTCACATGAACTTGGTTGTCCTAAAGCTTTTAATTTTGAGAATAAGAACCATGATTTCTTTGTTTTGTAACTCTGTCTATACACCTGGTAAAATGGTTTTCACTTAAATGGACACTTGATCAACCTGTTAGACTCAGAGAATAGTTAACAGGGAGCCAGGAGAGCAGGACTCTGCTGGTAACAAGATTGTCCCCTCTTGGATAAGTGAATTCTGATTCCTTTTTTGTGCAACATTGGGGTTGTCCTATGTTGCCTTCAAAAAATCCTGCCTCCTCAAACTGTCACTAAATAGTGTTGGTGAGAGTTGAAGATAATTGCAGGCAAGTATCTAATGTTAGCTGTGTTTTAAGTCCGGGGATAGGACTTTAACCCACTGAGCCACCCAGGAGCCCCAGGGAATAGGACTTTAAAAATAAGATAAACCACCATAATATCTCTGAAAGGAACACAAAGTTTCTAGGATCAGTTTCATAGGTTGCTTTTGAGTTACTGTAACTTCAGTGCTTAGATTTTTGTTTCAAAACTGGAAATATAACAATGACAAAAGAGTTAAGGTGACATGAGGCAAAGGACAGAGTTAACATTGTGTCTTTTAAAGCTGCTGATGTGAAATTTTAGTTTCTCCTTTATAAATATTTAGTGACAAAGTCTCTTTTCTTCTGGAGTGAGGTAAATATGCCACTCATCCAAAAATGACTACACAGGGGGTGAAATTATCCACAAAACTTAGCTCGGTATGAGTCTGAAGTAATGACTTCCAAGGGCAATTAGGCTTATGAATCTAGGTTCTCTGCAAATCATATGTATTTGTATTTACAGTTTAATTTGTATATATTAAAGGGTCGATGATTTTAAAAAAGGATATGTTGCATAATTCATGTTTCTATGAGGGAAAAAAGCAGCCTAATCCCATCGCAGTAAATTTTACTGAATGCAAAATGTCAAGGAAAATATATTACAGGTCCAGTACTTCCTTATATCAATATTTAAAGTTGGGTTACAACCATACAAACCATTAAGATCCCAAAAGATGATTTCATTCAAAATCTGCCATTTTGCAGAAGCCTAGAGAAAATAAGTGATCTTCCCAAGGACACTTCATGAATTAACTGGAATTCTAACCCTGCTCTTTGGTCAATTAATCCCACAGGTTGTATACTCTGTATATGGAGCAAATGGACACTGTATCTGCTATTTATCTTTTAAACATACTCAGTTTTGAAAGCTCTCATACTTTCTGAACCCTTGTTGTAGCCATTTCTCTTAGTCAAGCTGCTCCTTGTTAAACTAAGTCCTTCATTTCCTCTAATAACTAAACATTACTTTTACCTTTAAGAGCTCTCTTTTTTTACTTTCTTCTCTTTTTCTTTTTCTGTATCTTGTATAAAACTTACCTTTTCTCACTTCACTTATAATCTCACTGGAGTTGGTCCAACTGTCAGTGCAGCCCTGACAAGCTCTATAATATCTTCATTCAGGATTCTTAGAAGGATTTTACTTTCAATTTTGAAAGCTGGTGCATGTGTATTCATATCTGGTGTTCCTTATTTCAATTATTTTTGAGTTGCTATCAAAGATTTAATGTTGACTGTAGAAACTTTATCTCTCTTGTCTGACACTTTGAAGACAAATTCCTTCATCCTGGATCATCCTAGGGAACCACACTATTAAGTCCTGGATAGAATGCTAGATATTACTTGACAGATTTGTTTGCTAGCAGTAGCCCTTCTGAGGGGATAAACAGGTGGGAGATAAACACATAAAATGACTGAAGTAGAAAGTAATTAAATTTTTGATCCTACTTAGGCAAAGAAAGTTGTTACATTAAGCTGGTGCAGGTGGTTAAGTATCAGCTTCTCTTGTTCTAAGTTGGTAAAACAGATTCTCCCAGAAGTATTGGAGAGAGAATCACTCTTCTTCACCTTAGCTTCTGCACGGAAATGAAGTCATTTCCTACATCTATTAGAACCTATAGGTTTATAATGTCTCAGCTCCCAATACAGGCTAAGTGCTCCAAAAGAAAGTTAATCTTTGAGACTCTGACTAAATAATATGGTTCTAGAACAGTTAATGTCAAAAGTTGACAGGGAGGAGCCCTGCTTCTGACTATGTCAGACTAGCTTATATTATAGCAACCCCTCCATTGATTAAAATTATGAAAGCTGAATAAAGAAAATGTTTGAAGTCATCCGAGAGCTTCCATAAACTTTCTCTCTGTGCTTGAGGGGCTATGAAGCAGAAGAGAAGAGAAGCACAGAAAGAGCCTGACATTTGGCTGAACATTTCTCCTGAGCCATTTGCTGATTTATAAACAATGGCTGGAATGAAGAGAAGCTAAGCAGAGCTTTTGGCAGGGTCACAGCGTTGATGAGACAAGAATTTGGGCTTAAAATCCACCAAAGAGGAGAGCCAATAAAAACTCTAGGCTTTTAATCCCCCCCCATGAAGACTTAAACTTTGGGGAGCAAACGAGAAATATACCTGCTCTCACAAAAACTGAAACCAAGATTTGAGTCATCTAAATCCCTAATTAGATTAAAATGTCTGCCTCTAACCTAATTGCCTGACAGAAGCTGAAGTATAGTCTCTCTAGAAGGAAGGTGACATCATCCAGAGCCTCAAATTATCTCTACAATCTTTCAAAAACAATGTCTGGAATTTAATTTTAAAATTACCAGGAAAAAAATAGAACAAAGTCTTTTGAGCTTAAGTTAGGCAACTAATGCTTAGCTATGATATCAAAAGCACAATCCATCAGAGAATAAATTGATACATTATACTTGCTCAAAACTGAGACTTCCTGCTCTTTGAAAGATGCAGTTAAGAGACTGAAAAGAGAAGTTATGCAAGGGAAAATATTTGTAAATCAAATTTCTGATTAAACAACTTGTATCCAGAATAAGTAAAGAACTCAAAACTTTAGTAATAAGAACACAAATTATCCAATTAAAAAATGAGCATAAGATTTTAAAGGAGACCTCATCAATGATAATATATAGATGACAACTAAGCAAATGAAAAATACTCAACACCATTAGTCATTAGGGAAATAAAGCTAAAATCACAATGAGATACCACACATGCTAGTTACAATGGGGGGAAAAAAAGACAAAACAAAAAAAATTTTTTTAGATTCATTCTTTTTTTTTTTTTTTTTTAATTTTTTTTTAATTTTTATTTTATTTTTTATATTTCTTTTTTTTTTTTTAATTTTTTATTTATTTTCAGCGTAACAGTATTCATTGTTTTTTCACCACACCCAGTGCTCCATGCAATCTGTGCCCTCCCTAATACCCACCACCTGGTTCCCCCACCCTCCCACCCCGCCCCTTCAAAACCCTCAGGTTGTTTTTCAGAGTCCATAGTCTCTCATGGTTCACCTCCCCTTCCAATTTCCCTCAACTCCCTTCTCCTCTCCATCTACCCTTGTCCTCTATATTATTTGTCATGCTCCACCAATAAGTGAAACCATATGATACTTGACTTTCTCTGCTTGACTTATTTCACTCAACATAATCTCTTCCAGTCCTGTCCATGTTGCTACAAAAGTTGGGTATTCGTCCTTTCTGATGGAGGCATAATACTCCATAGTGTATATGGACCACATCTTCCTTATCCATTCATCCGTTGAAGGGCATCTTGGTTCTTTCCACAGTTTGGCGACCGTGGCCATTGCTGCTATAAACATTGGGGTACAGATGGCCCTTCTTTTCACTACATCTGTATCTTTGGGGTAAATACCCAGCAGTGCAATTGCAGGGTCATAGGGAAGATCTATTTTTAATTTCCTGAGGAATCTCCACACTGTTCTCCAAAGTGGCTGCACCAGTTTGCATTCCCACCAACAGTGGAAGAGGGTTCCCCTTTCTCCACATCCTCTCCAACACACGTTGTTTCCTGTCTTGCTAATTTTGGCCATTCTAACTGGTGTAAGGTGGTATCTCAATGTGGTTTTGATTTGAATCTCCCTGATGGCTAGTGATGATGAACATTTTTTCATGTGTCTGGTAGCCATTTGTATGTCTTCATTGGAGAAGTGTCTGTTCATATCTTCTGCCCATTTTTTGATATGATTATCTGTTTTGTGTGTGTTGAGTTTGAGGAGTTCTTTATAGATCCTGGATATCAACCTTTTATCTGTACTGTCATTTGCAAATATCTTCTCCCATTCCGTGGGTTGCCTCTTTGTTTTGATGACTGTTTCTTTTGCTGTGCAGAAGCTTTTTATCTTGATGAAGTCCCAGAAGTTCATCTTTGCCTTTATTTCCTTCGCCTTTGGAGACATATCTTGAAAGAAGTTGCTATGGCTGATATCAAAGAGGTTACTCCCTATGTTCTCCTCGAGGATTCTGATGGATTCCTGTCTCACATTGAGGTCTTTTATCCATTTCGAGTTTATCTTTGTGTACGGTGTAAGAGAATGGTCAAGTTTCATTCTTCTACATATAGCTGTCCAGTTTTCCCAGCACCATTTATTGAAGAGACTGTCTTTTTTCCACTGGATATTTTTTCCTGTTTTGTCAAAGATTATTTGACCATAGAGTTGAGGGTCCATATCTGGGCTCTCTACTCTGTTCCACTGGTCCATGTGTCTGTTTTTATGCCAGTACCATGCTGTCTTGGTGATCACAGCTTTGTAGTAAAGCTTGAAATCAGGTAACGTGATGCCACCAGTTTTATTTTTGTTTTTCAACATTTCCTTAGCAATTCGGGGTCTCTTCTGATTCCATACAAATTTTAGTATTATTTGCTCCAGCTCTTTGAAAAATACTGGTGGAATTTTGATTGGAATGGCATTAAAAGTATAGATTGCTCTGGGCAGTATAGACATTTTAACGATGTTTATTCTTCCCATCCAAGAGCATGGAATGGTCTTCCATCTTTTTGTGTCTTCTTCAATTTCTTTTAGGAGTGTTCTGTAGTTCCTCGAGTACAGATCTTTAACCTCTTTGGTTAGGTTTATTCCGAGGTATCTTATGGTTTTTGGTGCTATAGTAAATGGAATCGATTCTCTAATTTGCCTTTCTGTATTTTCATTGTTAGTGTATAAGAAAGCCACTGATTTCTGGACATTGACTTTGTATCCTGCTACATTACTGAATTGCTGTATGAGTTCTAGTAGTTTGGAGGTGGAGTCTTTCGGGTTTTCCATATAAAGAATCATGTCATCTGCGAAGAGAGAGAGTTTGACTTCTTCCTTGCCAATTTGGATACCTTTTATTTCTCTTTGTTGTCTGATTGCTGTTGCTAGGACTTCTAATACTATGTTGAACAAGAGTGGTGAGAGTGGGCATCCTTGTCGTGTTCCTGATCTCAATGGGAAGGCTGCAAGCTTTTTCCCATTGAGGATGATATTTGCTGTGGGTTTTTCATAGATAGATTTGATGAAGTTCAGGAATGTTCCCTCTATCCCTATACTTTGAAGCGTTTTAATCAGGAACGGATGCTGGATTTTGTCAAAAGCTTTTTCTGCATCAATGGAGAGGATCATGTGGTTCTTCTCTCTTCTCTTATTGATTTGTTCTATCACATTGATTGATTTGCGAATGTTGAACCATCCTTGTAACCCAGGGATGAATCCTACCTGGTCATGGTGGATAATCTTTTTAATGTGCTGTTGGATCCTGTTTGCTAGGATCTTGTTGAGAATCTTAGCATCCATATTCATCAGTGATATCGGTCTGAAATTCTCCTTTTTGGTAGGGTCTTTGCCTGGTTTGGGGATCAGGGTGATGCTGGCTTCATAAAAAGAGTCTGGAAGTTTTCCTTCTGCTTCAATTTTTTGAAACAGCTTCAGGAGAATAGGTATTATTTCTTCTTTTTAATACCATCCTAAAACTCAGGGTGGGCCAGCAGGGCCTCTGGGCTCAGCAGCTGTGAAGGGCGGGCCCCAACACTCGGAAGGCCAGTGACTGCAAGAAGGCACTCGTGAGGAGGCTTCAAGACCTTCCTCTATTTCTTCATCTAAAACTAGAGGAGGGAAGAGCCTGGAGACAGGAGGTAGAAAGACTGTTCCTGCCAACCTATGGGTGGAGGGAAAGACAGGGAGGAAGCAGGGCCCGGGGTGCTGGGAGCAAGGCTGTGTGAAGATACTAATACTCATTTATTGCTGGTAGGGATAAAAAATGGTACAATCACCTGAGGAAATGAAAAGTTTGCAATGTCTTATAAAATTATATATACACTTAAAATAGCACCTAGCAATCCTACTTTTATTTATTTTCTCAAATCAAATGAAAATTTATGTTCACACAAAAACCTGTATGTGAATGTTTATAGTGACTTTATTTATAATCACCAAAAACTGAAAACAACCAAATAGCCTTCAACTGGGGAATGGATATTTATTTATTTAAATTTATTTAAATTTTACTTAAATAAATTAAATTTATTGAAAATAGATAACTTAAAATTTACTTAAGTGCAATGGAAACTAATCAGCAACAGAAAAGAATAATCTATTCACATTCACAACATGGCTAACTCTCAAATGCATTATGCTAAGGTAAAGAAGCCAGTCTCAAAAGGTTACCTGCCATGTGATTTTATGCCATTTTGGAAAAGGCAAAACTACAAGGACAAAAAACAGAACAGTTGTGATGAAGGAAGTTTTTGGCAAAGGGACAGGGGCAATATAGGGGGATGGTAGAACTGAGCTAAATGTTGATATGGTGGTGGTTATGTTATTGTATGTGTTTGTTAAAAATAAGAACTGGACTTTCAATTCTGGAGTATGGAGTAAACGTATTTTTCACTAAGTACAATTAAAAACTCTGGGCTTTACTCATAAAACAAACATAAGAAACAGGCAGACTACCTAGGGACCTTGGGCCCCAGGGTACAAGACCAGAAGACCATGATAAGTTATGTGTATATAATGTATTACTTAGAGCAACCATTTAAAAAGGTATAGAGATATGCTAAAAAACACTTCAGGTAAATCAAAATGAAGCTTTAAAAAATGCTCAGGTAACCCATAGGGAGACAGGAAAAAGAGAAACAAAAAACAGAATGAACATACAGAAAACAAAAAGTAAAAAGGTAAACCTAACCTCTACTATATCAATGATTACATAAATACAAATGGTGTAGATACACCCATTAAAAGACAGAGATTATCAAAGTGGATTATAAAATATGACTCATTTGTTATCTACAAAAAACTCACTTCAAATATAGTAACATAGGCAGGTTAAAAGTAAAAGGATGAAAAATACATAATGCAAACATTAATAAAAAGAAAACAGGAAAAACTGTTAATATCAGGTAAAACAGACTTCAGAGTAAAGAACATTAAAGAGAGGGGTATTGCATAATGATAAAAAGGTCAATCCAGGGGCGCCTGAGTGGCTCAGTGGGTTAAAGCCTCTGCCTTCGGCTCAGGTCATGATCTCAGGGTCCTGGGATCGAGCCCCGCATCGGGCTCTCTGCTCAGCGGGGAGCTTGCTTCCCTTCCTCTCTCTCTGCCTGCCTCTCTGCCTACTTGTGATCTCTGTCAAATAAATAAAAAATCTAAAAAAAAAAAAAAAAAAAAAAAAAAAGGTCAATCCACCAAGAAGACATAGAAATCATAAATCATATGAAGAGATATTTCACCAAAGAGAATACAGAATGGAAAATAAGCACCTATAAATTGTTCAACATTATTAGCTATTAGGGAAATGTAAATTATAATCATGGGATATCATTATATACCTATTGGAATGGCAAAAACAAAAATATAGTGGCAGCATATAAATCTTGGTAAGGATACAGAGAAACTGGATCATTCATACATTCCTGATGCAAGCACTGAATGGTATAATCACTCTGGTAAACAGTTTGGCAGAGAGAGAATGAAGAGAATAAATAACTGAAAAGTGGGTGACCATGATTTTTTCTGAAAATAAACGAAAGCAAAGCACACCTAGGCACTTGATTTTATGACTGCTGAAAACCAACGACAAAGAAAATTTAAAACACAGCCAGAGAAAAAAGACATGATGAAAAAGGAAACAAAGATCTCAACCTGATTCTATAATAGAAATACAGAAAATGAAAAGACAATGGAATGAATTTATCCAATTGTAGATACAAAACAAAATAAAGTTTAAAACAAGAACTGTTGCTAGAGATAAAGGATACATTTTATGAAAAAAGATCAGTATTTCAGGAAGATTTAAAAACTATATACATGTCTATATGTCTAATAATGGGGGCCCATAATATATGGATATATTCTGAAAGAAAAAATGGACCATTCAAAAATTATAGTTGAAGTCTTCAATATCTCACATACAATATAAGTATTAATTTACAAGCACTCATTATCACAGCTTTGAAATTTATAAAACAAAATTAACATAGGCAAAAGGTAAAAAAAAAAACACAACTAGAAAAAATGTGTGATAAATCACACATCTCTCAGTAACAGATTGAAGAAGCATATAAAAGTTAGCAAGAATATGGACAATTTAATAACACGATTTATAAAATTGAACTTATTGATATAGCTAGGATACTCTACCCCAAAACTTCAGAATATAAATTATGTTCTAGTGATTTTGGATTATTTACAAAATGAGCTACTCTGGACCATAAAGTATGCTTAAACAAATTTCAAAGGACATGATACTGAGAATATTCTCAGAGTACAGTGATAATTAAGCTAAAAAAATCTACCCCCAAAATATAAAATCACCAAGTACCCAGAAATTTAAAGTATATCTATATATAATTGACTTGTTAAAGATAAGATGACTAAAAATTAAAAAATATTTTGGATTGAAATATAATAGAACATACCAAATCTTATAGAATGCAGCTAAAACTTCTGTTTAAAGGGAAATTCATACCTTTTTGTGCATATATTTCAATTAAGACTGAATGTCAATGACTTAAGTATCTCAAAAGGTAAAGAAAAAGAAACACCAAAGAGAATCCCAAAAAGTAGAAGGAACAAATAATATATAAGAGAGAGAGAGAGAAAAAAAAAAAGGAATAGCAACAAATGTAATAATGAGAGTTTAAAAAGGTACAAGTTGGTCCTTTTAAAAAGGTTAATAAGAAAGATAAACCCCTAGCAAGAATGATGAGAGAGAGAGAAAGATGCAGAGAGAGGGAAAAAGAATTTTAAATACCACTTGTAGAAGTGGTGAAATCACTACTGATTACTCATTTGTTAAAAACACATTAGAAGATAGTATCAACAACTTCTTGCCAGTAAATTGGAAAATCAAATAAAGTAGGAAAATTGATTTAAAAACCCACACTTTTCCAAAAATAATGAAGAAACAGAATTTATGATATTCCTGTATCTGACTTAATGAATTAAATTTCTATTTAAAAACCATGCCCAAGAAAATGCAAGCCAGAGATGGCTCCACTAATGAATTCTTCTAAACATTAAAGGACAAAGTAATTATAATCTTACATAAGCATTTACAGAGAACAGAAAATAAGAGTCAACTTATTTTTTGAGGCCAGCATAATCCTGAGAGCAAAATCCTATATGAATATTACAAAAAAGAAAAATTACATCAATCTCTTTCAAAAACACAGATACCAAATAATCCTCAACAAAATGCTAACAAACCAAATTCACTGATATATAAGAGGAGCCATACAGTATGATTAAGAATGTAAGTTTGGTCTAGTTATCCTAGAATCCATCAGTATAATTCATTACATTAATAGAGCAAAGGAGAAAAATAATATAATACTTAACAGATGAGTTAAAAACATTTGATGAGATTCAATACCCATTCATAATAAAATCTCAGCAAAATAGGAATAGAAGGGAACTTCCTTAACTTCCTTAAACAGGCAAAGTCTATGTACCAAAAAAGCCTACAACTAGCATACTAAATAGTGAAAGAGAAAAATCATTTCCCTGAGGTTAGGAATGAGGCAAGGACATCTGCTACCAATACTTATACTAAACATTGTCTTAGAGTTCCTACTTTGGACAACAAGTCAAAAAAAAAAAAAAAGTAAAGGATGTCAGGATTGGGAAAGAAACTATCATTATTCATGGTCAATATGATTATGTGCACAATAAAAATCCAAAAGAATCTATAGATACACTATTAGAATTAATAAGCATATATAGCTGTTTCTTAATATTAGAGCAGTATACAAAAATCATTTGTATTTCTATATTTAAGTAGCAAGAAATTAGAAAATAAAATTTTAAATAATATTTAAAGTAGTATAAAATTCAAATACCTAAAAATTTATCTAATGACATATGTACCTCTGTATACACACACACACACGAAACATTATTGTTTATTAATCACATTAATAAAACATTATTCAGAAAAAATAAATATGATGTAAATAAATGTAGGGATTTATCATGTCCAAACATTAGAAAGCATAATATTGTAAAGATGTAAATATTCTCCATCTTGTCTTCAGAGTCAATGTAATTCTAACCAAAACCTTTTTTTTTTTTTTTTGGTGATTTTTTTGGGGGGGTTGAAAATTAGCAAACATTTTCTAAAATACAGGTGCAAATAGAAAGGGCCTATGATAGCCATGACTGTCTTGAAGAAGGCTAAAATTGGAGGACTTAAGTGAGCAAATGTCAGGATAGTAATTAGGACAGTGTGCTACTGCTGCTATGGCCATCTAATTTATTACGAAGTTGTCAATGTATGACAATGGGGGGCAATAATCTTTTTAATAAATAGTGATAAGTCAGTGGATAGCTCTGAGAAAATGAGTTTTTACCTCCACCTCACATCTTAGAAGTGATAAACTCAAGATGGGTTATTGGTCTAAATGAGAAAGTTAAAAAAGAAGTTTTAGGATGATAATATAAAACAATACTTTTATGACATTGAGGGAGGCAAAGTCTTCATAACAGAGCAGCAAAAATGCCATCATAAAAGAAAAGACTATTAAACTTGTCTAAATTAGCATAAAATTATGTTCATCAAAGGAAACCATTAAGAGAATAAAATGAACTCACAGAGTGGAAGAATATATTTGCACTACATAAGAACAAAGGATATGTAAGAGAATATATAAAGAAGTCCTACATTGCAAAATATAGAAAAATTTTAAAAAATGGATAAAGGGTGCCTTGGCTTTCTACAGTTTAGCAATTATGGACATTGCTGCTATAAACAATGGGGTACAGATGGCCCTTCTTTTCACTACATCTGTATCTTTGGGACAAATACATAGTAGTGCAATTCCTGGGTCATAGAGTAGTTCTATTTTTAATTTTTTGAGGATTCTCCACACTGTTTTCCAAAGTGGTTTCACCAACTTGTATTCCCACCAACAGTGTAAGAGGGTTCCACTTTCTCCATATCCTCTCCAAAACTTGTTGTTTCCTGTCTTGTTAATTTTGACCATTCTAACTAGTGTAAGGTGGTATCTCAATGTGATTTTGATTTGAAGTTCCCTGATGGCTAATAATGAGGAACATTTTTTCTTGTGTCTGTTAGCCATTTGTATGTCTTCTTTGGAGAAGTGTCTGTTCATATCTTCTCCTCATTTTTTGACATGATTATCTGTTTTTTGGGTGTTGCATTTGAGAAGTTCTTTATAAATCTTGGATATCAGCCTTTTATAGTGTCATTTGCGAATATCTTCTCCCATTCTGTGGGTTACCTCTTTGTTTTGTTGACTGTTTCCTAAGATATGGTCCATATATACAATGGAATATTACACCGCCATCAGAAAGAATGATACCCAACTTTTGTATCAACATGGATAGGACTGGAGGAGATTATGTTGAGTGAAATAAGTCACACAGAGAAAGTCAATTATCCTATGGTTTCACTTACTTGTGGAGCATAAGGAATAACATGGAGGACATTAGGAGAAGGAAAGGAAAAGTGAGTTGGGGTAAATCCGAGGGGGAGATGAACCATGAGAGACTATGGACTCTGAGAAACAAATGGAGGGTTTTGGAGGGGAGGGAGGATGGGTGAGCCTGGTGATAGGTATTAAGGAAGGCACATATTGCATGGAACACTGGGTGTGGTGCATAAACAATGAATCTTGGAACACTGAAAAAAATTAGGAAAAAAAAATCAAAAAAATAAAAATTAAAAATGGGTAAAACCTAAAACAGGTAATTCACAAAAGAGGTTATGTAAATATGGAAAATTGTTTTGCAGCACAGTACAGCTGAACAATCGCATACCCCAACTCAAATTCAATTCCTAGATCTGTGCCTAACAGAAACACATAAATATGCTGGCAAAAAACATACACAAAAACATTAATAGCAGCATTATTTATAATAGTCCAAATCAGAATAACCTCAATGTCCATCAACAATAGATTAGATAAATATATTGCAGTATATTTACGTAAGGAAATTCTATGCTACAATAAAAAAGAACACATGATGTTATATGTAACAACATACACTAATCCCACAAGCATAACATTAAGGGGAAAACACACAAAAGGGTAACTACTATCTAATTCCATTTATATAAAATTAGAAAACAAGACTAATCTGTGATATCACAATTCTGAATAGTGGCTATCTTTGGAGTGTGAAAGGGTTGGTGACTAGTAGGGAACACAAAGCTTGTTTCTGTTTGTGCAGACAAGGTTCTGTTTCTTGATCTGGGGGTAATTGCAAGGGTGTGTTCATACTTCAGAAGTTAATCAAGCCAAACATTTATGATTTTTACATGACATGTATGTGTGTATTCAATAAAGGTTTGTTTGAATGAGACTAATGTGATACCTAGGTAGAAGCACTTCCCAATTAAAGGGATAACAAAATAGTGAGGTTATTTTCCATTTTTTTTAAAAGATTTTATTTATTTATTTGAGAGAGAGACAGGGAGAGAGACCATGAGAGGGGAGAAGGTCAGAAGGAGAAGCAGACTCCCCATGAAGCAGGGAGCCCGATGTGGGACTCGATCCCAGGACTCCGGGATCATGACCTGAGCTGAAGGCAGTCGCTTAACCAACTGAGCCACCCAGGCGCCCCTATTTTCCATTTTTTAAATCCAAATGATAAATAGCATCATCTAGATAAAATTAATTAATAAAAACAGACCATCTTATAGTAGTTATTATTCTTTTCACAGGAAAAGCAGGTTGTAAGTTAATAGCACATTATAGGAAAATACTTTTTAACATTTACAGTGGTTACATTTCCTTTGTTCTTTATTGTCTCTTAAACTGTATTTAAGAAAGTGGCAGCTATTTTCTTGGGAACATTATGCTCTTTAAAAAAATTGAAGTATTTCTTCTTCAATCATATTTGTGCCAATACTGAAGGGGCCCCAGTAGATAAAACTTTACGTGTCCCATGTAGATTAAAGTGTTTGCTTTGTTACAAGACAAAACAAATGTATTGGCAGATTTGGGACTTGGGCTTTAAATGCCCCTAAAATTAGTGGGAATTTTTAACAACTAGTTAAAAATAAGTAACAAGAATTGAATATAAAAATAGCAATAATGACAGTGTAAGAGGTCTTGAGGAAGCATAAAAGACAGAATTAACTAGGAAGAGATGCTCTCTATCATTTCTAAAAATTTAAAAAATACATTTTTAATCTAGAAAACTTAGAAAGTACATGGAAATATAAAAATAAAAGTCATTCCAGCTGGAAATAAAAACCCACCCTATTCTTACCATTTATTTTCTGAGTCTGTATTTCAGCAGGTTTTACTGTATTGTAACAAGCTTTCTGTCTCTACCATGTTCCCATCTTGTTATATATTGTCCTGTATTTAATGATTTTCAATTCTCCATAGAATCAACAGTGTGAATTTTTTTTAAATACAGAAACCTGGATCTTACTCTTGGCTACTGATGTGACTCTCCTTGGAGAGACACAGGTATGCGTATTTCGAAAAAATTTCACAGCTGATCTTAATGCAGAGTCAAGGCTGAGACTACCATTTTGACTAATTCTTCTCCCTTTAATATAGATGCATAAGATTCATCAGATGCGTACACAAGTAATCTATTTAACTTATTCCCAGTATTACCAGATATTTATGTTCGTTTTTTTTTTTTTTAGAAGGGTCTTAAAAATAATCTTGTAGTGAATATCTGTGGATATATCTCTGATTATTTCCAAAGATTAGATTTTTAGTAGTAAAATTTTTGGTTCAGTTTAACTGTTAATTGCTGCATCATCCTCCAGAAATATTTTGGCAAGGTATTCCAGCACCAGAAGAGTATGAGATTTCCTGTTTCCTTTCACCATCACCAAATAAAAATAAAAATTATAATTTTAAAACATTTTGGCCAATTTTATTATTTTGATGTATGCATTGCTTTATCAGTTAAGTTGAGCAATTTTTTAGCAGTGAATTGCTTCTTTACATCAGAAGCAATACTTACATGGAATAAAACTTGAAGAAAAGCCTGAAGTTTTAAAGTAGAAATGAAATGACTTGGTATTCAATATTCTAGATCAGGAACCAAAGCAAAATTTACAGTTTTTATTGTGAGATCTAGAGTTATTCTAAATATGTTTTTAAATTAAAGTTAATATAAAAAAAAAATCAGAGCACTCAAAGAAGAATGGGTTGGTGTCTATATATTTCTAACCTGACCACTTCTGTTGTTACTGACATCATTCTAGGCTAAACTACTATCTCCCACTTGAACAAATACAATAGCCAATTGTTCTCCCTGTTTTTTTCTTTCCTCTTTCAATCTTTGCATACAAAGCAGCCAAAGCAGGCTTTTAAAAAAAATCTGATATTTCTCCACAGTTTAAAAAGCTTCAAATGCTTCCTTCGGCTCTCCTGGAAGAACTGAATGTGTATAGCCTAATCTAGAAGGAACTGCATAATCTCATTCACCTGCTCCCCTCTAGTCAATCCTATAATGTCGTGGCCACACATTTCTGTTTCTCAAACACCCCAAGCTTTTGCTGCCTGAGGGCATCTACATGTCTCTACTACCGGCAACTACTCATTCCCCATGACCTTCCTCTTTAACATCTACTCTCCTTACAACTTAGCCTAAAGGTGCCTTCTTTAGAAGGGCTTCCCCAGTCTTGATTGAGGCCCTCTATCATAAGCTCTTGTAGCACTTGGTAATTTTACTTTTTAAGATTTTTCCAAATGTAGCTATACCATTATTTGTGCAACAACTTAGTGTTCTGTCTTCCCCACTAGATTGTAAACTCCCTGGAGGTGGAGCTGTGCCCATTTTGTTCCTGCCGTCTCCAACAACTAAAATAATGTCTGGAATGTACTGACTTAATTTTAGAGTTTCTCTTTTGAATGCGTAATAGGGTTTATCTCTTTAAAATTCTTTCCTTTAAAGACATTTCAAAATGTGGTTTCCTTATATGTGAAACTGGCATTTAAAATTCAAGCCCGTGTATCAACTGCTTCTATTTCTTAGCACGGCAATTCTTATTAATAGACCTAGAATAAACATTTTTGAAGAATTCATGAATGTCCCTTAATGGGAAACTTATTCTTCATATCCAGCTAAATTCTTGGCTCCTCAGGATAAGGAATGGGGGCACATGGCCCATATCTCTGCACAAAGTAAAAACATGCTAGATAAAGCAACATTATTTTTCTTATGGAATTCTTCAGTCATTCTAATGTCAGATGGTGATATTAGACAATTTTCCTGGTTGAAATGGGGTTCTGAACTCTATGGCTAGTGAGAAAGTGTTCCAAGGGCTGCTGCTAGCTCATGTAACTCCTTAGTGTCTTGGAAAACGGCTCCCCTGCTCAGGATACTTTACTTCCATCTGTTAGCAACTGTTGTAACATGCTACTGATTTTGTTGAAATTTTACTGCCAGAATTGTTCTAATCAGTACACAAATCTGTGACACCCACAATGTGAATGGTGTGCTGTCACTGTACCTGCCCAAATATTCATGGTTGCCTTGGGAGGTGTACCAGATGTGGGATGTAACACTAAAAACATGCTACCCACTGCTTACTTGTGCAGTGTTTTTTCTTCACCAGTGATTCAAAAGCACAGTAAATGTCAAAAATCTTTCTTTGTGCTCATTGGAATTTTTCTGAAGGAAGACAGTAGCCATATAGATAGGTCTTAAATATTTGATTTCTCCATTCTCAGTTCTTCTTAAACCCCATCAGTTTTGCTCACTTCCATTTTGCCCCATGTCACTGACTGATCTCTTACTTTACTTCTAGGATAGACCTTTAAGTTCACTCTTTAAATTCATCCCAGAGGGCTTCATCTTTTCTGCCTGAAAGAAACGACAACGAACAACTCAAGTACTTTCCTGGATAACAGTAAAATGCAGTTAAATTTTAAAGTAGCTGCTTTGTTGATAGGAAGTTTTTCAGTTGCAATGAATTTTATCTTTTCATCCAGCATTTCCTAAAGCGGTGTTCTGTAGGATGATGGAAAAAATACTCAATGCTGTAAAAATTAGGAAACTGCTGGTTCAGCACATTTAACATGTTTTGGAAGTTTTCTTATTTTTTTTTTTTCATAGGTTTTACCTAGATCTTTAGTTAACATGTCTGTAGATGTGAAGTGTTTCAAAACTTAGTTAACCATGACCCCCTTGAAGCACCTGCTAACAAAACCTTGAAAAAAGTTCTGGAGAACACAGGTTTGGGAAACACTGCTTTATTGATTAGTCCATTTTTGTGTGCTCTTGGCAAGCAGCCTACTGAAGTGGAAGGGCAGTGCCTGAGAACTAGGGGACCTGTTTCCAGAACTTCTTTCTGTTAAATAGTTATATACCTTGGGCAATGCACTAAATCCTTCTAGGTCTAGTTTTCTTCTTTGCTGACTATCTGTTCAAAAATGTGGCAAGTCACTGTTCTTATTATTAAGCAGTATATTAGTGTCCTACGGCTGCCATAACAAAGTTTCAGAAACTGGAGAGCTTAAAGTAACAGAAATGTATTGTTTCAGTTCTAGAGGCTAGAAGTCTGAAATCGAGGTACTGGCAAGGCCATGTTCTCTGACAGCTCTAGGGAAGAATCTTGCCTTGCCTTTTCTGGCTTCTGCTGTTTGCAGGCAATCGTTGGTGTTTCTTGGCTTACAGATGCATCGCTCCTGTCACATGGCCATCTTTTCCCATGTGTCTTCACATCTTTCTGTGGTATCTGTCTTTGTGTCCAAAATTTTCCCTTTTTTATAAGGACACGCGTCATATTGGATTATGTCTCATCCTAATGACCTAATTTTAACTTGATTACCTCTGTAGAGACTCTATTTCCAAATATGACATTTTGAGGTACTAGAGGTTAGGAACTTCCATGATATCATTTTGGGGGGACAATTCAACCCGAAAGAGGTAGCTATAAACAAAAGTTGCTTTTTCATCTGAAACACATTAAATTTACAGACTGTATTCATTAGAAAATACGCTTGCTCCCCAGCCCTACGCTCCTCACTGTAGCCAGCTTCCATTTGTCTGCATTGCCTCTTTCTGGGCTGGTCTAACAATTTGCTGTACAATATATGGCCCTCCGACCAGGAGCTTCATCTAGCAGCTCGTAAGAAATGGAGGCTGGTAGGCCTCATCTCAGATCCCTTGAATCAGAATCTGCATTTTCAAAGATCCCCAGGGGATTTCATATGCACATCAAGTTTTAGAAGCTCTGAATTAAAGAATTAACTCCCGTGAGATCAGGGGACTCCTAAAGCTGAAGTAGGAAATTGCCTCCTAAGCCTCCTCGGACCCTGAAAACAAGGAACCTGGCTCTCCAGGTATTCTCCTACTGCCTTCCTGCTTCATTGTCATCTGCTCCCTTGATCTGTCTGGACAATATGGACCCCAGTTCATACCATCTGGTTTCACTTCTGCCCTGATATCCACCTTCCTCATTAGTGCTTTCTAAGCCTGCCCCCTTTCCTGGCTACATCGCACTATAGTCTGCTGCCTTGGTGCCCCCATGCTGTAAATGTAAGTGCCAGTGCACCTGGGGTAGAAGGCATCACAAAGTACATCAAAGACTATTAAACAGACCTATCATCGCATCCTCAGATGACACCAGATTGTTGGTCTCATTAGTTTCACAATGTGTATGGTATCTCTTTCCCCCATTACTAATATAATCCACAAAGCTAAAACAGACGCTGCCCACCAGCTGGGAAAGTGTGTGATGTAAAGCAAAATCAAAATATTATGATATTGAAGTTATAAAAGTATGTATGTAATTATGCCGGCTCTATTTTGCATTGGATTCTCTCCGAGGTAGAAAATGAAATCGCCTTCCTTTGATAAAAAAGTAAAGTTCCACTTATTACAGGATATCATTTGTAGCATAAGTTTCAGTTAAATAAAAATCAAAGTGGCACAAAAGCAATCAATAAGCCATAGGAGTGAGACACGCCATTTTTATTCTTTGTGTGAATTCTAATTCACTAATAAAAGGAAAAAAAAAAGAACACAAAATTTATTATACTTCATCATTATTTAAGTAAAGGGTTATTTTTAATAATGTTTTAGGATAAATTTCCAACTTCTCCTTTTTAGAACTTAATTTGGATCATTAAGATCTTATTACCTATTTATGAAATAGGCAATTTTATTACCTATTTATAAAAAATAAAAAAATTTTCTATTGTTATTAACGTGTGAATCTTTATGTCTCAGAGTAGATTTTTTTAAACTGGGAATATTAATATCCTTCCCCCCTATTTTTTGGACAAAGCCAAATAATATTTTATACTTAAAGGTATGCTGCCACTATCTATATGCAATCACATGAAATTGTTGAGCTGTATTTTAAAACTCTGTATCTGGTTCTTCTTCCCTAAGTCAATGTTGTTTTGAATGTGGGCAGTATTTAAAATGGAGCTGTTTGCTGAAGCTTGATCATTAACAATCCTTATCAATGATGTATAGTTAGATTGAGATGTTGATATCCAAATGGGAAACATTCCATAACAAATAACTATCTTTTCTATATAGTTTGTGTCATGCTTTTCCATTAAATGTGTTTTGGCTAGGCATACTGGAAAGAAAACATTTATGACCAGGGAAGTGCATGCGCTGAAAGCCAGAGCAGTCTGGAAGGAGACTCACACTACACAGAGAAGGCAAAGACGAGATAGAATTGGAGCTCAGTGTTTCTTGTTCTGCTAGTAAGTCACTTAGATGGCTCTCGGCACTTAATTAACCTCCCTGGACCTCATTTTCTGTCTAAACAGGTAGGCTTCCGCTTATGACAGGAAGGTATTTTTGATAAGAAATATGTAAATGAGCTAAATGAATACAATTTTGGTAAAAATTCTTTCTTATTCATTTATTTAGTCATTAAACAAACAGATTGAACACCTATCTATTTCCTGGCAACATCTCTTACTTGAGAAGCTAACTCATAATCTCAGGTACAGATCATATACTTGGACTGAGGGCAATGCAGGACAGGAGAAAAATCTTATGATGCGCAAGGACTGGAAGGACCAGCCTTCACTCTTAAGAGCTGGGTGAACCCTGGCCCGTCACTGAACTCTTCCACTTCAGTTTTCTCATCTGAAAAAATGAAGTAATATTCTCATCTACCTGAGGAAGAGAACTATAAATTGAAAGTGCTATATAATCACTAGTTGTTATTATTTTTATTAATGTGTAGAAACTTAAAATGTGCAAAACCATGTTGTCAAACTGTCAAATAAAAGAATGACTACAGTGCTTTAAACTTTATCTTATGGTTGAAAAGGCACAGGCTGGAAATTAGAATTATTAGAAATACACTGCACATAAAATATGATATGGAAATCCATAATTGTATTCCTCAACTCCAACATAGAATTTGATATAAATCTGAGCAATCACTCATATCTTAACTACAAAGCCCTTTCAGATGAAAGGTTCTCCGTGAATTCAAAGTAATATTGTTGACAAGGTTTTATCGTCAACTCTCAATTTACAGACAAGGTGCTCACCCCCTGATTAATATCAGTTCTCTTTGGTAGATGCAGTTATTTTGCATGGGAATATTGCTTCAACAGGAATCAGGATCTGCCTGCTTATTGTGCAGGCAGAGATAAGCTTCTACATCCACAGAGGTCTGCTATATGCTCTAAATGAGCCCTTACTCTGGTTGGGCAGGGAAGGGTCCACATAGGACAGAGATTTCCAAGAAAGGTGGAAAGAAGGGATGAAGAACCTTTGAAACTGAAGGGGTGTCCCAAGTGAGAGAGGTTAGAAGAATTACCAAACCACAGGCAACAATCCAGTAACAACCTCGTATAAATCTCATCACCTTTTTGCTCGCTGGTTTTCTCACATCAGTGAAACATTAATAACAATAGTCTCCAAGGATCATCCAGAGGAATAAATGAAATGACAGGTAAGCACTGAGCACAGTACCTGCTACATAATGGGTACCCTATAAGATAACTATTCTCCCCTGCTTTCTCCTCCTTTTTTATCATCATCACCGTCACCATCACCATCATTATCATCATCTTATTCTCTTCCTTCCTCCAGGATCAAATGCTTTGGAGCTGCCCCCTGTCCAGAATTCTCTGGTTAAAGCTGTGCCTGTAGCCAGTTTTTCTTGCTGCCAGGATGATGGCTTTAATTAATGTTCTAAATCTCTCAGAGATAATAATCTCATGTCATTTGTTACCTACCACGTCTCTCAGGCTCTCTGAGACTTTCCGTATCTTTTATAGGGAAACATGCGGCCATTTTTTCCTCTCTTCCTTCAATAAATGAAATTATTAGCAACATTCATGACTCTGTGTCCTCTGTCATGAACTGTTTATGTCTTTGCATTATTTTAATGTTATTCCACCTGCTCAGTCTTGCCATTTATTGTGAGTGGGATTTGTACCTTTTGTAACCAGCCTGTATCTTCCTAATTTGAATTTCTTTTGGAATCATTCTTCAATCAGTTCCGGATTTTTCTTTATGACATTTAAATACAACAGTGCACAGCTTTTATTTTTTCTTTTAACATTTAGAGAAAGATGTTTCTTGTAGAAGTTAGTGATTTAATAAAATATTTGCATTTTATTTAAGTAGTATTTATCTATGCCATCCTTCTGTATCCTCATAATTAAGAAATGATTATGAATTGGCCACTATTTATATTTTTATTAATTATAGAAATTATAGAAAATAACCTATGTTCTTGTCATTATTGTGTTCCTGCTAGAACAAAAAGTAAAATTTTGAAAGAATAAAGGATTTTTATGTAAGAAAAGGATTTCAGTAATTACAAGCTTATTTATGGTTGAGAATCTATTAAAAAATCAAGTGAAGCTATATAAAAAGAAAAAATCTAAGCAAGAAAGTTAGACATTAATCTTCACATCATAATTATAACTTAAATACCAATATATATAGTGGCCTTATCTGAAAACATGAGTACTGTTTTCTAGAGATAAATTGGCTGTAACAAATAAGAATATTTCAGGGCACCTGGGTGGCTTAGATGGTTAAGCATCTGCCTTTGGTTCAGGTCATGATCTCAGGGTCCTGGGATCAAGCCCCAGATGGGGCTTCTTTGCTCAGAGGGAAGTCTGCTTCTTTCTCTCACTCGACCTCTGTGCTCTGCCTCTTTCTCTATCAAATAGATAAATAAAATCTTTTAAAAAAATAAGAATATTTATTTTGCTGTAGAATCTGCAGTTCAAACACTAAAAAAGAAAACCCAGGCATCATAATGTTTCTTCCAGAATCTTTTCTTGCAGGATATTTTGAGATAATTCTCTGAAAAGAGTAAAATCCAATTATATGCAAAGAAGAAAAGAATGTTAGACTCTTAAGGAAAGATATCCCATTGAGAAAGCATCTGTGAGGGTCTTGGCTGCACTTTGAGGAGAAATTTTTAAATTACAGTGTATAGGTGGTTTGTAGCTACCACAAGAATGGTGAGTCACTGAGAAATATGAGCTAAAGAGAGGGAATTTCTTGGAGTCACTTACTGAAATCAATACCACTTAGCCTTAAAAATTAAGATAATCCAGGATTTATTCACCAGGTTATGAGTTGTAAGGAGTCTGTGATCGAAAGCATGTTTAGTATAGTATTGTTATTAGTAGTAACTTAATTATAAAAAAGAAAAGAACACAGTTTTCAAGACATTATTATCTCCAGTCATGAAGTAGATAAATACAAGGCAATCCTACTATAGACAGAAACTTCCAGATAATCATGGAAACCAGCCTCCCCCCTCCCCCATTTCAAGCAAAAGGATAAGAGAGAAAGATAGGATGCTTGCAATCTAGACAGCAAATAATGAAAGTTGCTAACCATTGCTTAGAGACTACTGCATGATGTAAATATCCTTTACAACCATGATGTAAAAATCCTATGATGTCAGTGCCGTTATTTTTATTTTACAGATGAGAAAACTGAGGTAGGGAGAAGTACTATAACTTGTTCAATGTCACACCTCTGGTTAATGACAGATAATGGGATTTGAATTCTGGCAGCTTACACTCAGAAACAAGACTGAAATTCTATAGCATACTGTTTTCCAGAGAGCAAAATTCCAAAGAACTGTTCATTCTTAAAAAGATAAATGTTTAGATGCTGGTTCACAACATGAATCACTTTCTGTAACATACTCAATTCAGTTAACAGCATTAACAATTCTATTTTAAGAAATCTCAGTTCACATTAATTAGATTTGGTTATTCAATAGCCTTTGCTGACTGTCTCCAGCCTGTGGTCACACCATGATTATTGTAGATCAGTAATGAATGTTCAGACCACCTGGAAGAACCAGTATGCAGAGAAATTTTCAGGACTTGCCTAGAAAAATTCCTCCCATATCATCTGGGACTGGGTGATCCCAGATGGCAACTATCCTGCTGTGTTTCTACATCAGGCCAAATCTCTACTGAGGTCAGGAATCCATACAATCAGTCACTATACCTTCAGCTGATTCAATTTTGCTAAAAAACAAAAACAAAAACAAAACAAAAAAAACTGTGACATAACAAAATGTCCAAATGAAATGGCTGAACTCTACCATTAAGGATCCAGGTTCTTTCTCTTTTGTCACTCTGCCATCCATAGTGAATTGGCTTTGTCTTGTCATAGGATAGGAGTTATAGCCAATCTGATAATGTCCAGAGGAAGAGAAAACCATCTTCTCTAGACCTTTTCTCATGGTTTATTACTAGGTCACATGTCTACCTTAGCCAATCATTGGCAAGAGAAAAGGAGCTGCTGATTGGCTGAAAGAAACCCTCTCACTGGGGAAAGGATCTCTCTCTTTAGTTAGTTGGAGGAAGGATGGACACTCAAACACCATGATCTGTCAGCAAAGAAAAGGGAAAACGATCATGGATGGGCCACGAACAGGGTGCTCTACAGAAAGACTGACTGCTCGTTTTGAGATTGTTCACCTGTACGTTAAAAAGAAAAAAAAAAGCCTACCTTCTGTTTCAAAATATATATTCATAACATTGTCCATCTTTCTGGTTATGAGAAAGGTTCAGTGGTATTTCCTGCATTCAGAGACATTTTTCATATTCCTAGCTCTAATTTAACCCCAAGATCCCTAACTTTGCAGGAAAAATATTATGTAAATATGACACTCAAATACAGAAAGCAGAAGCAGAATGCACTGACTAGTACCTTGGTAACTGAAGTGGGAGAGATGAACCTGAAGTCACTCAGTAGACAGGTCAAATAACTATTTAATGGATTGTCTTCCTTTCTCTGGTAAGTTCAAAATCTTATTCCAGGTAGGGACATGAGAGTAGTGAAAAAAGCACAGAGAATTTGGGATTTCCAGGACTCAAGTCCATACTCACCTTTGTCTAGGTGTGTGTTCTTAACTGATACTCCATTAATTTCCCTTTCTCCATCAGTAAAATGGGGATAATGAAAATCTATGACAGATTTGTCATGAAGCTCAAATGAGATATTATTTATAAAAGCACTTCCTCACTTAGAAATACTATACTTTCAGTTACAAATAAGAGAAAAAATAAAATTTCCAACACTTTAAATGAAGAGGAGTTCATTTCTTTTTCTCATTATAAGACATCTGCAAGTAGGTAGGCAGGGATCGTAGCTCCATGATATCCATGTCTCAGGATGCTTTTATCTTTCTATTCTAGCTTCCTTAGCAGGTCAACTAATTGCTTCATGGTGACAACATGGCAGTTAGATCTCTAGATATTACTCTAAAGTTCCATGCAGAAAGAAGTATACATGAGCTTTGTCCATTCGTTTCCTCTCAGAACTCTCTCAGCAGTCTTTCACTTATATCTTACAGTCTCCAGACCTGGGCGACAGGGCTAAGACTATCTGCAAAGGAGGCTAGAAAAGCATTTGGCTTTTCAGCCTCCAGAGTAGGAGAGAACCAGGAGAGAGAGGAGTTTGGATAAGATCATCATACCCACCACAAGCATTTTGTAAAGTGAAAACTCTGGTTAAATGTTTAGTGAAGTTTCTTGAAAGTAAATCAGTCACTAAATACATGATGGATGAGAAATAGTAGAAATAATAATAAGAGAAGGTTAAAATGTTAGCGTAGAGGGATGCCTAGTTTCTATCAACATCTCTGTGATAAACATCACTAGGTCAAAACTGTTACCTCCCTCACAGGAAGACATGTCCAAAACAAGCCTCCAAATGAAATGCTACGGAAAGCATGTTTTAACTGGGCACCATTCCCTAGTCTTATCATCATGTTTTACAAGCAGATGAAATCATCTGTGCCCTTTCCCACCTCCTGTTTAGTATTTGTCATTAGAATGGAGTGTCAAAAAGGACTTACAATGCCTAGAACACTTAGAAATTAAAATAGTGTGCTAAGGTACAATGACCTTTTCAATATGCTAGATTTTCAATTGTTCAGCATCCTTCTTATTCTTTTTCCTGACTCCTCTTTATGGGAGAAAAAGGTGAATTGGCACCTAAAGTATGGAGTACTCACAGGAACAAAACAGCACATCATTAAAACAATTCAGAGGCAATCCTGCATGCCTTCAGAGTGGCAGGGGAACAAAAGAGGGTAACTTTACTAATTGTAATGAAGCTGGGGGAATGGATTTAGAAACTTGCCTTACCAATTTTCCTCTAGTGTGCTAGAGGTGCCCTGGTCTGCATGCAAAACATCTATTCATGTTCAAAATGTGAGCCTCTCTATTCCAAAGAATAAAAACTAACAAATCCCTCGATAGTACTGCTAGTCTGCTTTTTTGAAGGAAAATGGGTCCTTCAGTGTCACTGTGGTTTCATGACATCTCTTGGAAGAAGCTTCCTGGGGATGCTCAAGCCCCTCCTCTGGATTTCCCCAGCACTCTACAGGTACTCCCACGTAGAAATGACCACATGGTATCCCACGTTTCTGTTCACTCAGTTTGGTCTCCCAGATGATTATGATCTTCCTGGGGGGCACTTAGCACATGCCCGGCATACAGGAGGAATCCACAAAATGTCTACTGAATAAATGCCATCCTGTGTCAAGGCGCAGGCCAAGTCTCTAAGCTCGTCAAAGGTTCTCCATCTCTGAAGAGCCTTTAGGAAATAGCAGGCATATTCTAGGTGTGCCTGGTTGTGCCACCATCTTCATGTTCTATCCCAAGCTGATTTTGGTACAGTTCTCTCTATGCTACAGAAAATTGGGAGGACTACCTTAGAGTACCACAGATGCAAACAGCTCTATAGCCACTCTGTTATCTTCTTATAATGAAAGAGGAGGAAAGGTGTCTTTCTCAGATAATACTGGTAATTTTAGAAATCAAAATAAAATTTAAAAATCCAGTGTCTTCCACTTTTATTTTTATCTTTCTCTTTCTTGATTCATTCCAGAAGTGGGTAGCTCCAGAAACTGACAGTCAATGATGGTTAGAAAGAGCCAGTCTTTTAAACAGGTCCTTGTACATCCACCATAACTAGATATGTGAGCAGAGCAGGTGCTGGCATATGAGACTGTATATATTTAGGAGGGGGGAGAAACACTATTTTTCTATCTGATTCTGTTAAATAAGAGAAGGGGGATAGGTAAGAAATAGCACATGTGGCAGGGAACAATAAAGCATGTTATACTGGCTAAGAGTGAGGCCTCTGGAGTGGAAGGATCCAAGTTCAAATCCCAGATCTGCTACAGTGGTTTTGTGACCATGGTCACTTAACTTCTCTGATCCTTAGTTTCCATATCCATAGAATGGGGATAATGATAGTGTCTACATCACATGGAATTGTTAGGAGAACGAGATGTAATGTACAGGGTTCGGCGACTGATAGGTTCTCAGTAAGCATTAGCTATGTGACAATAACCTGCCATTTCTCTTCTTAGGAGGTTGAACATTTAAAGGAAGTAGAAAGGTCAAAAGACCTGAGTTATAGACCCAGATCTGTAACAAACTATAGACACGATGCTGGGCAATTCTTAGGGCTTTAGTTTTCTCATCTAATAAATGAGAAAGATGTGGATGAATTATCTCCTGGTTATTCTGGAGTCTCTGGCTTCTAGAAACCAGTGCAAAATGATCTCAACACTTTTCTAAGTATTTTCCATGAGACTGGATATAGTAAAGATCAGTTTCCTGGGAGCATCTTTCGACAGGTACAGGCTTCAAGCCCATATGAGGTCCATGCCCACAAAAAAGGAGTATGTGTTTTGAAAGCATAGCTATTAGTCCTGTCTCCCAGCCCACAAATGAACCCAAAAGACATTGAGAACAAGTGTCCTAGTTGGCTCCAGCCTCTCCCTGAGAGCCACTATTTTTGGGTTCCTGAACCCAGTTCCAATATGAGTGGGGGGATGTGGGAGGAGGCTTCCCACATAACACCAAGCAATTTTCAGACACCAGCAGGTTGTCTGAGAATTCAACTCAATTCTGACATTATTAACCCAGAGATAGCATCAGATTCCACAGGTTAAAGTTTCAGTCCTACAAGACTCCCTGTGCCCTAACTTCAGATACCAGTTGTAAGCCTAAGGTTATTTTAACTCCTGATCTTCTGACTATAAATCAGAATCTCCCCAGAACTCCTCCTCAGGTTCAATCAATAAGCTAAAGAAGCTTACAGAACTGAGCGAAACACGTTTACTAGTTTATTAAAGGATATGACAAAGGATACAGATGAACATCCAGATGGAAGAGATGCATAGGGCAAGGTATGTGGGAGGGGGTACACATAATTCCTAGCTCCTCCACCTGTTCAACAACCAGGAAGCTCTCCAAACTCAGTCCTTTTGGGTTTTTATGGCGGTTTCATTACATAGGTGTGACTGATTAAATCATCGGCCATTCGCAACTGATTCAAGGTCTAGAGCCTTTACCTTCCAGACCTTCTCCCTTCTGGAGGTTGGGACAGGACGGAAAGTTCCAACCCTTTAATCAGGTGGTTGATTCTCCTGGCAATATTCCCTCATCTTTAGGTGCTTTAAAAAAGATGGCTCATTAACATAACAAAAGATATCTTCATCATTCTTACCACTTAGGAAATTCCAAGGGTTTTAGGAGCCCTGCCAGGAATGAGGATGAAAATCAAATACATACATAAATTTCTTATTATAAATCACACTATCACAGCCACTTAATTCCTTCCAGCCTCAAATGCCTCTTTTCCTTGGTCACTACCCAGGGACACCTTTCTGGTCATGCTTCACCACCTAATCCTTATTCTATAAATGCATTGTTCTTCCTGATCCAATCTCCCATTCTCCTCTTCCAAACTCTTTCCTTGGGCCCTTTACAGCTTCTTTTCCATGGCCTTGAATAAGCCCCCCACCCCACCTCCTCAACTTCTTCAGGCAACATTTCCTCAATATTTTTACCTCCACTGACATTTGGCTTATAATCACCTTATCACCTTATAATACCACTTGCACTGCAACCTCTTGAGTGGAGGTTGCTTTTTCTCTCCCAAACCTGTGTAGCTCAGGATTGGGAAGGAGAGTCTATAGCCCATTACTTCTGTGTCTAGTCCCTATAAATGAAAACTTGTCTCCATGAAGCTCCTGACAACTAGACACAATCTCTGTCTATGGCTTCACATCCCTGATTAATGGGTGATTTTGGCAAATAGCTCATGGTCGCCCCCTCTACCCCAATTCCTGTCACCATTCTGCAGAATCCAAATGTGTATGTGGCTGCCTTGCCAGCTTCCCAGTTCCAGGACTTATGTTTGCATGAACATCTACTTCTCTCCAGCTGAGTCTATCAGTTCCATTTTCACATCTTGTACCTTGTCATGACCTGAAATTTTGCCACTTCAGAAATTTCTAATTAAACCATCCTATGCTTCAATCACAACTCCTTATTTTCTTTAAGATTCACTATTTATTTATCTTCTCTGTAACTGATCATCCACTTTATCAAAACAGCCATTCCCTTGACCCATCTACTTTCTCTTTACTCGCAGACCTTTTTCTGCTTGACCTCTCTCTCAATCAAGCTTTAGATTTCATGGTCCACAGTTTCAATCACTCTCTTGAGAAAATCCTAAGTACTTTTGTTGCAACCACCTGACAAAAATACCCATCCCCAGATGAATTTACTATCTGCTGTCTGTGTCTATTCTTGAGCTGTTCAGCATAGCTGGAGGGCCAAAAAAAAAAAAAAAAAAAAAAAAAAAAAAAAAAAAAGATACAACCAGACAAACTGATACCAGCATAAATCCATACTTTCAATCAATCAGGATAGACTAGGTTATGCTTTGGTAACAAACAAAATGAACCAAGATGAAGGAAAGCAAAACATCAACAATGAATCTCAAACATCAAGGGCTAGACACAGTTTATTTCTTGTCTATGCTCCAGAATATGCCCAGTCCAGAATGGGTTGGCAGGGGTTCTGCTCATCTTGGTCACTCAGGGACTCAAGGGTCCATCTGAGCTGATGCTTCCATAGTCATTGCAACAGAGGCAAGAGGACATGCTGATAAGTACTCTGGCTTTGAAAGGTTTCTGTTCATCTTATATGGGCCAAAGGAATTCAGGTGGCCATACCTGAGTTTAGGGGGCTGAAGAAGTGCAATCTTACCATGTGCCAGGAAGGAGAAAAAACAAATATGAGTATTTCTGACTAGCTAGTGACTGCCACAGTTACCAATCTCAGCTGCTCCTGATATTCTTTTTTTTTTTTTTAATTTTTATTAACATATAATGTATTATTAGCCCCAGGGGTACAGGTCTGTGAATCGCCAGGTTTACACATTTCACAGCACTCACCATGGCACATACCTTCCCCCAATGTCTATAACCCCACCACCCTCTCCCTAACCCCCTCCCCCCCCCATTTGTTTTGTGAGATTAAGAGTCTCTTATGGTTTGTCTCCCTCCCGTGCTCACTTCGGCAGCACATATACTAAAATTGGTTTGTCTCCCTCCCGATCCCATCTTGTTTCATTTATTCTTTTCCTACCCCCCCAAACCCCCCACATTGCATCTCCACTTCCTCATATCAAAGAGATCATATGATAGTCGTCTTTCTCCGATTGACTTATTTCGCTAAGCATGATACCCTCTAGTTCTATCCACGTCGTCGCAAATGGCAAGATTTCATTTCTTTTGATGGCTGCATAGTATTATATTGTGTGTGTTTGTGTGTGTGTGTGTGTGTGTGTGTGTGTGTACACACACACACATCACATCTTCTTTATCCATTCATCTGTTGATGGACATCTAGGTTCTTTCCATAGTTTGGCTATTGTAGACATTGCTGCTATAAACATTCGGGTGCACGTGCACCTTCGGATCACTACACTTGTATCTTTAAGGTAAATACCCAGTAGTGCAATTGCTGGGCCGTAGGGTAGCTCTATTTTCAACTTTTTGAGGAACCTCCACACTGTTTTCCAGCATGGCTGCACCAGTTTGCATTCCCACTAACAGTGTAGGAAGGTTCCCCTTTCTCCACATCCTTGCCAGCATCTGTCATTTCTTGACTTGTTAATTTTAGTCAATCTGACTGCTGTGAGGTGGTATCTCATTGTGGTTTTGACTTGTATTTCCCTGATGCCGAGTGATGTGGAGCACTTTTTCATGTGTCTGTTGGCCATCTGGATATCTTCTTTGCAGAAATGTCTGTTCATGTCCTCTACCCATTTCTTGATTGGATTATTTGTTCTTTGGGTGTTGAGTTTGATAAGTTCTTTATAGATTTTGGATACTAGCCCATTATCTGATATGTCATTTGCAAATATCTTCTCCCATTCTGTCAGTTGTCTTTGGTTTTGTTAACTGTTTCTTTTGCTGTGCAAAAGCTTCTGATCTTGATGAAGTCCCAATAGTTCATTTTTGCCCTTGCTTCCCTTGCCTTTGGCGATGTTCCTAGGAAGACGTTGCTACGGCTGAGGTCGAAGAGGTTGTTGCCTGTGAAGGATTTTGATGGATTCCTTTCTCACATTGAGGTCCTTCATCCATTTTGAGTCTATTTTCGTGTGTGGTATAAGGAAATTGTCCAGTTTCATTCTTCTGCATGTGGCTGTCCAATTTTCCCAACACCATTTGTTGAAGAGACTGTCTTTTTTCCATTGGACATCCTTTCCTGCTTTGTCGAAGATTAGCTGACCATAGAGTTGAGGGTCTATTTCTGGGCTTTCTGTTTTGTTCCACTGAGTTATGTTTCTGTTTCTGTGCCAGCACCATACTGTCTTGATGATGACAGCTTTGTAATAGAGCTTGAAGTCTGGAATTGTGATGCCACCCACTTTGGCTTTCTTTTTCAATATTCCTCTAGCTATTCGAGGTCTTTTCTGGTCCATATAAATTTTAGGATTATTTGTTCCATTTCTTTGAAAAAAATGGATGGTATTTTGATAGGGATTGCATTAAACGTGTAGATTGCTTTAGGTAACATAGACATTTTTCACAATATTTGTTCCTCTAGTCCATGAGCATGGAACATTTTTGCATTTCTTTGTGACTTCCTCAGTTTCTTTCATGAGTACTTTATAGTTTTCTGAGTACAGATTCTTTGCCTCTTTGGTTAGGTTTATTCCTAGGTATCTTATTGGAATTGGGTGCAATTGTAAATGGGATTGACTCCTTAATTTCTCTTTCTTCTGTCCTGTTGTTGGTGTAAAGAAATGCAATTGATTTCTGTGCATTGATTTTATATCCTGACACTTTACTGAATTCCTATACAAGTTCTAGAAGTTTTGGAGTGGAGTCTTTTGGGTTTTCCACATATAGTATTGTATCACCTGCAAAGAGTGATAGTTTGACTTCTTCTTTGCCAATTTGGATGCCTTTAATTTCTTTTTGTTGTCTGATTGCTGAGGCTAGGACTTCTAGTACTATATTGAATAGTAGTGGTGATAATGGACATCCCTGCCGTGTTCCTGATCTCAGCAGAAAAGCTCTCAGTTTTTCTCCACTGAGAATGATATTCGCAGTGGGTTTTTCATAGATGCTTTTGATGATACTGAGGTATGGACCCTCTACCCCTACACTTCGAAGAGTTTTGATCAGGAAAGGATGCTGTACTTTGTCAAATGCCTTTTCAGCATCTATTGAGAGTATCATATGGTCCTTGTTCTTTCTTTTATTAATGTATTGTATCACATTGATTGACTTGTGGATGTTAAACCAACCTTGCAGCCCTGGAATAAATCCCACTTGGTCATGGTGAATAAACCTTTAAATGTACTGTTGGATCCTACTGGCAAGTATTTGGTGAGAATTTACGCATCTGTGTTCATCAAGGATGTTGGTCTATAATTCTCTTTTTTGGTGGGATCCTTGTCTGGTTTTGAGATCAGTTGAATACTGGACTCATCAAATGAGTTTGGAAATTTCCCTTCCATTTCTCTTCTTTGGAACAGTTTCAGGAGAATAGGAATTAATTCTTCTTTAAATGTTTGGTAGAATTCCTCTGGGAAGCCGTCTGGACCTGGGCTCTTGTTGGGGATTTTTGATGACTGCTTCAATCTCCTTACTGGTTATGGGTCTGTTCAGGTTTTCTATTTCTTCCTGGTTCAGTTTTGGTAGTTTATATGTCTCTAGGAATGCATCAATTTCTTCCAGATTGTCAAATTTGCTGGTGTATAGTTGCTCATAATATGTTCTTATAATTGTTTGTATTTCTTTGGTGTTGGTTGTGATCTCTCCTCTTTCATTCATGATTTTATTTATTTGGGTCCTTTCTCTTTTCTTTTGGATAAGTCTGGCTAGGGGTTTATCAATCTTATTAATTCTTTCAAAGAACCAGCTCCTAGTTTCATTGATTTGTTCTACTGTTCTTTTGGTTTCTATTTCATTGATTTCTGCTCTGATTTTTATTATTTCTCTTCTCCTGCTGGGTTTAGGCTTGTTGTTCTTTCTCTAGCCACTTTAGGTGTAGGGTTAGGTTGTGTATTTGAGACGTTTCTTGTTTCTTTCCGTCTTTCTTTCTTTCTTTCTTTTTTTTTTTTTTTTTGAACTTTCTTGTTTCTTGAGAAAGCTTGTATCACTATATATTTTCCTCTCAGGACTGCCTTTGCTGTGTCCCACAGACTCTGAACCATTGTGTTTTCATTATCATTTGTTTCCATGAATTTTTTCAATTCTTCTTTAATTTCCTGGTTGACCCATTCATTCTTTAGAAGGATGCTCTTTAGTCTCCA
This sequence comes from Martes martes, assembly GCF_963455335.1. NCBI lineage: Eukaryota > Metazoa > Chordata > Mammalia > Carnivora > Mustelidae > Martes > Martes martes. The sequence continues at coordinate 36,107,599 of NC_137892.1, read as the reverse complement.
TGTATTTGGGTTCTTTCCAAATTTCCTCTTGTGACTGAGTTCTAGCTTCAGAGCATTGTGGTCTGAAAACATGCAGGGAATGATCCCAATCTTTTGATACCAGTTGAGACCTGATTTATGACCCAGGATGTGATCTATTCTGGAGAATGTTCCATGTGCACTAGAGAAGAATGTGTATTCTGTTGCTTTGGGATGGAATGTTCTGAATATATCTATGATGTCCATCTGGTCCAGTGTGTCATTTACGGCCTTTATTTCCTTGTTGATCTTTTCCTTGTATGATCTGTCCATTTCAGTGAGGGGAGTGTTAAACTCTCCTACTATTATTGTATTATTGTCAACGTGTTTCTTTGATTTTGTTATTAATTGGTTTATATAGTTGGCTGCTCCCATGTTAGGGGCATAGATATTTAAAATTGTTAGATCTTCTTGTTGGGCAGACCCTTTGAGTATGATATAGTGTCCTTCCTCATCTCTTATTATAGTCTTTGGCTTAAAATCTAATTGATCTGATATAAGGATTGCCACCCCAGCTTTCTTTTGATGTCCATTAGCATGGTACATTGTTTTCCACCCCCTCACTTTAAATCTGGAGGTGTCTTTGGGTCTAAAATGAGTTTCTTGTAGACAGTATATTGATGGGTTTTGATTTTCTATCCATTCTGATACCCTGTGTCTCTTGATTGGGGCATTTTTAGCCCATTTACATTCGAGGTAACTATTGAGAAATATGAATTTACTGCCATTGTATTGCCTGTAAGGTGACTGTTACTGTATATTGTCTCTGTTCCTTTCTGATCTACTACTTTTAGGCTCTCTCTTTGCTTATAGGACCCCTTTCAATATTTCCTGTAGAGCTGGTTTGGTGTTTACAAATTCTTTCAGTTTTTGTTTGTCCTGGAAGGTTTTTATCACTCCTTCTATTTTCAGTGATAGCCTAGCTGGATATAGTATTCTTGGCTGCATGTTTTTCTCGTTTAGTGCTCTGAATATATCATGCCAGTTCTTTCTGGCCTCCCAGGTCTCTGTGGATAAGTCTGCTGTCAAACTAATATTTTTACTATTTTATGTTACAGACTTCTTGTCCCAGGCTGCTTTCAGGATTTTCGCTAAGACTTGTAAATTTTACTATTAGATGACAGGGTGAGGACCTATTCTTATTTATTTTGAGGGGAGTTCTCTGTGCCTCCTGGATTTTGATGCTTGTTCCCTTTGCCGTAGTAGGGAAATTCCCTATAATAATTCTCTCCAATATACCTTCTGCTCCCCTCTTTCTTCTTCTTCTGGAATCCCAATTATTGTAATGTTGTTTCATCTTATGGTATCATTTATCTCTCGAATTCTCCTCTCGTGGTCCAGTAGTTGTTTGTCTCTTTTGCTCAGCTTCTTTATTCTCTGTCATTTGGTCTTCTATATCACTAATTCTCTCTTCTGCCTCATTTATCCTAGCAGTAAGAGCCTCCATTTTTTATTGCACCTCATTAATAGCTTTTTTTATTTCAACTTCATCAGATTTAATTCTTTTATTTCTCCAGAAAGGGCTTTTATTTCTCCAGACAGGTTTCTCTAATATCTTCCATGCCTTTTTTGAGCCTGGCTAGCACCTTGAGAATCGTCATTCTGAACTCTAGATCTGACATATTACCAATGTCCATATTGATTAGGACCCTAGCCTTCAGTACTGCCTCTTGTTCTTTTTTTTTTTTTTTTTTGTGGTGAGTTTTTCTGCCTTGTCATTTTATCCAGTTAAGAATATATGAAGGAGCAAATAAAATACTAAAAGGGTGGTGAAGACCACAGGAAAATGTGCTTTAACCAAATCAGAAGAGACCCCAAATCATGGAGGGGGGGAAGAAAGGGGTAAAAAGAAGTTCAGAAAAGAAAAAAATAAATAAATAAAGAAAAAATGTAAAAAAGAAAATATATATATTAGACTGGTGAATAGAAAAGGGTCACCCACTTAATTTTGGGAGTACTTTGGTCTCTTAGAAGAAACTACCTCCCCAAATTTTAAAGGATGAAAAACATATATAAGGGTATACACGATGAAGGGATGGAATATGACTACAAAAATGAAATTTTTTTTTAATTTCTAAAAAAGGAGTTGATAAGATAAATTGGTTGGGAGAATAAGAAAAAGAAAGTGGAGAGAATTTTCTCAGGCTGTAGACTAGAACAAAGCCCTGTGCTAGATTTAGGGTATATTTTGATCTATTAGAAGAAATTGTATCCCAAATTTTTTTTAGAAGAAAAAACCCTATGTGTATAGAAAAAATAAAGTTAGATACAATGAAGGATAAAATATGACTATAATAATGAAGTTTCAAAAAAGATTGTTTTAAATGAAAGGTATTTTTTTTGTTTTTATTTTCAGCATAACAGTATTCATTGTTTTTTCACCACACCTAGTGCTCCATGCAATCCGTGCCCTCCCTAATACCCACCACCTGGTTCCCCCAACCTCCCACCCCCGCCCCTTCAAAACCCTCAGGTTGTTTTTCAGAGTCCATAGTCTCTCATGGTTCACCTCCCCTTCCAATTTCCCTCAACTCCCTTCTCCTCTCCATCTCCCCATGTCCTCCATGTTATTTGTTATGCTCCACAAATAAGTGAAACCATATGATAATTGACTCTCTCTGCTTGACTTATTTCACTCAGCATCATCTCTTCCAGTCCCATCCATGTTGCTACAAAAGTTGCGTATTCATTCTTTCTGATGGAGGCATAATACTCCATAGTGTATATGGACCACATCTTCCTTATCCATTCGTCCATTGAAGGGCATCTTGGTTCTTTCCACAGTTTGGCGACCGTGGCCATTGCTGCTATAAACATTGGGGTACAGATGGCCCTTCTTTTCACTACATCTGTATTTTTGGGGTAAATACCCAGTAGTGCAATTGCAGGGTCATAGGGAAGCTCCATTTTTAATTTCTTGAGGAATCTCCACACTGTTCTTCAAAGTGGCTGCACCAACTTGCATTCCCACCAACAGTGTAAGAGGGTTCTCCTTTCTCCACATCCTCTCCAACACACGTTGTTTCCTGTCTTGCTAATTTTGGCCATTCTAACTGGTGTGAGGTGGTATCTCAATGTGGTTTTAATTTTAATCTCCCTGATGGCTAGTGATGATGAACATTTTTTCATGTGTCTGGTAGCCATTTGTATGTCTTCATTGGAGAAGTGTCTGTTCATATCTTTTGCCCATTTTTTGACGTGATTATCTGTTCTATGTGTGTTGAGTTTGAGGAGTTCTTTATAGATCCTGGATCTCAACCTTTTGTCCATACTGTCATTTGCAAATATCTTCTCCCATTCAGTGGGTTGTCTCTTTGTTTTGTTGACTGTTTCCTTTGCTGTGCAGAAGCTTTTGATCTTGATGAAGTCCCAAAAGTTCATTTTCGCTTTTGTTTCCTTTGCCTTTGGAGACATATCTTGAAAGAAGTTGCTGTGGCTGACATCGAAGCAGTTACTGCCTATGTTCTCCTCTAGGATTCTGATGGATTCCTGTCTCACATTGAGGTCTTTTATCCATTTCGAGTTTATCTTTGTGTACAGTGTAAGAGAATGGTCGAGTTTCATTCTTCTACATATAGCTGTCCAGTTTTCCCAGCACCATTTATTGAAGAGACTATCTTTTTCCCACTGGATATTTTTTCCTGTTTTGTTGAAGATTATTTGACCGTAGAGTTGAGCAATCTATACTTTTAATGCATTCCAATCAAAATTCCACCGGTATTTTTCAAAGATCTGAAGCAAATAATCCTAAAATTTGTATGGAATCAGAAGACACCCCGAATTGCTAAGGAAATGTTGAAAAACAAAAATAAAACTGGCAGCATCATGTTACCTGATTTCAAGCTTTACTACAAAGGTGTGATCACCAAGACAGCATGGTACTGGCATAAAAACAGACACATAGACCATTGGAACAGAGTAGAGAGCCCAGATATGGACCCTCAACTCTACAGTCAAATGAAAGGTATTGTTAAGATAAACTAGTTAAAAAACGTTAAAAGTGGGAAGAATAAAGTTAAAAAAAATAAGCATACAAAAAAATAAAATTTAAAAAAATTAATTAAGTTTGCAAGACTAAAGAATCATGGGGAGAAAGCCATGAATTCTGTGCTTTGCTTTCTCCTCTGGAATTCTGCTGTTCTCCTTAGTAAGTGATCTTGGTCTTGGCTGGATTTCTTGCTGATCTTCTTGGGGAGGCGCCTGTTGTAGTGATTCTCAAGTGTCTTTGCCTAAGGGAGAATTGCACTGCTCTTACCAAGGGCTGGGCTAAGTAATCCGCTCGGGTTCGCTTTTGGGAGCTTTTGTTCCCTGAACGCTTTTGGCTTTCCGCAGCGTTCTGGAGGACAGGAATGAAAATGGCAGCCTCCCAATCTCTAGCCTAGAGGAGCTGAGAGCTCGGGGCCCCACTCCTCAGTGTGCCCTAGGAGAAAAGCGCTCAATCAGTCCCATCTCCCTGGCCTCCACCTGTGCTCCAAGCTCACCCAGCCTGTGACCAAGTGTCCCTCTCTCTGGAACACAGCCCCGCCTGGAGTCTCCAAACCCCGTAGATCCCTGTACTCTTCCAGGGAGGTCTCCCCAGATCTTGTGTGGTCCTGGCTCACAGAGCAGTGGCCTGTGCCAAGGATCACAATTTAAGGTAACCCTGAGTTGAGAGTTCACTCCTCAGCTCCATCTCTGTACAGCTTTCCCGCTCTAATACCTGCAAGCTCTGTGACACTCGGACACCCCCATCCTTCTGTTACCCCGCGGGACCTGAGACCATGCTGTCCCTGCATGGGCTTCACTCCAGCTTAGCCTCTGGAGCAATGTCCCTCAGTGGAGCAGACTTTTAGAAGTTTTGATTTTGTGCTCTGTTGCTCCCCACTTGCCGGGAGCCGGCCCCTCCCTCTGTGGTCTATCTTCCTATTGCTTTGGATTCACTTCTCCACTGGTCCGACCTTCCAGAAAGTGGTTGATTTTCTGTTTCTAGAATTGCTGCTCTTCTTCTCTGTGATCTCCTGTTGGATTTGTAGGTGTTCAGAATGGCTTGATAAGCTATCTAGCTGATCTCTTGTTACCTGATGTCAGCTCAGCCTGCTACTTCTCTGCCATCTTCTGCTCCTGATATTCTTAATGTTTCCCAATTAGCTTGCTTTCTTGGCAATGATTTTTTTAAGGTTCTTATTTAAATTCCAGTTAGTTAACATACAGTGTAGTATTAGTTTCAGGTGTACAATATTGTGTTCACACTTCCATACAACACCCAGTGCTCAACACAACCTCCTTTATTCTATTCAGCCTCTGACCCTCTGACCCTGATCCTAGGACAGTGGCTGTGGAAATCTATCATCTCTGGTTTCCTCATCATTAACACTGAAATTATAACAACTGGCAATCTTACTTTAAGGACAAGGAAGGGTAAAAATTAACTGAGAATGTATGAAAAAGTACTTTGAAAAGTTAAAAACCGTATTTTGAATGGTAAGATATTGTTATTGTTTCTGAATACACAACATGCAAAAAATGCAAAAGGGGGATATTAGCATTACAATGATTTAGAACTTAAGTTCCATTTGGGGTGACTTCTTTTGTTTGTTCATTGATATATTCCCAATGCCTACAGTGTCCAACGGTATATTTGGCACTCAAAAATAATTATTGAATGAATTTTTATAAAATATGTGCTCTTATTAGTAAGATAGCATTGCTATTTTAGGATATTATAGCTAAATTTTTTTTTCCAGTTGTGTTGAGAAGTAATTGACATATATTGTTGTGTAAGTTTAAGGCATACGGCATGATGGTTTGATTTACGTATTTTGTAAAATGATTATGGATGTTAAATATTTTGTATCTAAATTCATATACTAGGAACTATTACCTAGTTCTGTATACAACTGGAATTTTTTTTTCCTTATCCACTATAAAACTAGGACAATGTGTTGGTAAGTGTAGGGGGCTGGTTACTTCAAATAAATTAGATCTAAAGTCCTATCTAAAGGCATTTTGGAAGTAAAATTTTGCTTGTTCAATTTTCCATATTCTAAATGCTGTTCAAATTCATATGAGTTTTACGTGTGCATAATAAAACATTGTCATAATTATAAATTTAAAATGCATTATTTAACATATGGTAAACATTTGCCAAAACTGTTTTCATTATATTTTAGACAAGGCTAGTACATTGTTTGATGTATGCCATGATAATTTAACAGGAAATATTTACAATTGATCTTTTTTAAAATTAATTGGCGGCAACTCAACATTTATGCAGCAAATTAGTCATTTTTTAGATTATATTAAATAATTCTTGTCTTCATTTTTTCAAGTTACATTATATAGCAGTGGTATACATGAATAGATATGCAGTTATGATTTGTTTGGTTTCCCTTATAAATACATTGCTTGCTAATATTTTTTTAAAAAACAACTGTTTTTGAATTATTAATCTTTGAGAACATTAAGTCTGGGCAATTTTTTTTTTAACTTCCAAAATTCAAAAGGCCTATTTTTCCTTTTGTCAAAAAGTTTTTTCATACATTATGGTTCTGCTCTGAATGGACATTTAAGGCAATGATCAAAGTGACCGCCATAAATGAGCAGCCTTCCTGAGAGTCACATCCAAGAGAGACAGCTACAGAGTTGCCTGGTTATTACAGAAGCAGAATTTGGGCCTCATTGTCACTTGGGCCACAGATGTCAAGTCAGTTGGATTTATTTTGTTGCCAAATCCCCCAGAGCCTCAGGACTCTCTCACTTCCCCACTGCTGCACAGAGATCACTGAGATGCTCCATTATACCTGCTGAGGGCAACATTGATTATATCTCTTGACCAAATTCTCCTTATCAAAATGATCTCTTATGTTCTCTACCCTTACACCTTAGGAGATATCTTGATACTCATTAGTAAGCAAAATCAAATTAAGCTGTTAATGAACATTTGATGCATTGCCCTTTAGCAACTCAAAACACGCTGAAGCATCTACTATGTGCGAGGTTCTGGAGTGTATAAAAGGAGTAAGAAAAAGATCTCTTTGAGGATATCTACCTGTAGATTTAGGCAATATATAATTTTATTAGATTTTAAAAATCTAACTAAAGGTAACCAAAATTTAGTGAGAAGGTATTATGGGTCAGTCATTGTTGTGAAATCTGTAGATATACAAGTGAATAAGACTCATTCTGTGCCCTCAAGGAACTCATAGAAACTTAGGGATAAATTGCAAATTGGTGCCTATAGGTCCATTCCTGCCTGTAGATTCCTTCTGGTTTTGACTGACACAGTGCTTTAGCAAATTTGAGACTAAACTTGAAATTGAGATTTCACATAAAAATCTGACTTTCCAGTTTCTACAGAAAAATCACAAGATCTGCCATTACTAGTCTCACATTCATGGCACAGTCACCCAACAGCCCTCTCATTTTGACAGGGTATGAATTTTCTAGTTGCCACAGTATCCACCAGACCCTCCTTCTTCCTGACACAGAGGATGAGTCTTAGTGGCCATTTATCAATGAGTTTCAAAAAACACTAGAGAAATAGTTTTAAACTTATGCCTATATCAAAAATGCCGATATCAAAAGTGGAAAATGAAAGGCCCAAGTGACCATGTTTTAAGAAAAATGGAAGGGAGCATATTTCTTTAAAGAAGTAAAAATAATCCAAGATATTTGATGTGCAACTTGTAGGCCTCTGTCATTCATTCGAGTCACTTGCTTTACCTCCTTATGCATTTGGATTTGGAGCCCCTGGTTTAGGGGATATCAGTATAAAGTACAAGATGGGAAAAAGAGAAGAAATTGTATAGGATTATGGGAAAGAGGGAGAGTGATAATTAGTGGAAAATCCAGAAAGTCTTCAATTAGATGGTGGCATTGTGGGTAGGGCGGGAAAGATCACTCAGAGAGAAGCATCATCTTGAAAAAAATCCTGAAGGTGGGACAGCATTTAGTGAATATTAATGAAATAAATGATAGTCAAAGTAAGCAGCCATGGAGTGGGGAGGGTAAATGGGTGATAATACTGAAATTATAAGATCTGATACATAAAATATAATGTTTTATGGGACTTTAGGAAGACTAATGTGAGTATCTCTTGTCCTTCTCATAGCATTGTTCTATAACCATCATAGATCATTTTTATGATATTTTTCAGGCTATCCTTGACTAAGGCTGAAATACCATTCTATTTTTGGGTTGTGCCAACATATAATGTAGAATCATCTCAAAATTGGGCCCAAATTGTGGCTCTATTGGCCAACTGATCATTAAGAATTTGCCCAAGGACTGTATGTGTGGGTCAAGGAAGAGATGACAAGGCAGAAGAACTAGAAGGCATGGAAATTAGAGCCAACTGCTCATGTAGCTCATCTGTTTTCAAGGCTTGCTTGAACATGATCTTGTTTATGCTACTTCTACTTAATTATGGAGTGCTGCTGCCCATTCCCAAGTTTGTGACTCAGTGAATTTCACAACTTCCAGTACATGGTGGGCAGCTCAAGTTATAAGGCTGTTTGATGGTCCATGTTTAGTCATTCAGTTTCTATCAGGTCCAGTTTTATTCCAAGAATTATTTCTCAAAGGAGAATTATCTGTGGAAGAGTACATGGTTTCACTTTACAACCCCAAGTGTTGCATTGCTATTCTCTTATCTGGATTTGTTAGAAGCTTAATATAGCCTTCCACTTGCAACCAGTGTTCTTTATGATTTGATATAAAGAAGAAAGCATTTATCCGATCAATAGTGGCATACCTGATGCCAGAGGAAAAATTAATTTGTTCCAGAAAAAAATAACACATTTGAGGCAGTAATTGTAACTGATGTCACAACCTGATTAAGTTTATGATAATCTACTGTTTTTTTCTCCAAAATTCATCTTTCTTCTGCACAAGACAAATAGAGGAGTTTTATATGAATGTGGTAGGAATTGGTACCCCTCTATATTTTAAGCTTTTAGTGATGATATTAATCTCTGAAAGTCTCCCAGGATTGTATAATTATTACTAGTTTAATGTTTTGGTAGAAAATGACAGTTCCAAGGGCTTCCTTTTGGTCCTTCCTATCATAAAGCCCTCACTTCAAGGGTCAGGAAATGAAATATGATCAGTTGTCAAATATGCTTTTGGAAACAGGGTAAAAAACCCCACAGAGCTAGGTTTACAGAACCCCTGGGCCCTGTGAGAGATGGATTCAAGCCCAAACTCCATTTATTTTATTTATTTATTTATTTATTTATTTATTTTTAAGATTTTATTTATTTATTTGACAGATAGATCACAAGTAGGCAAAGAGGCAGGCAGAGAGAGAGAGAGAGAGAGAGAGAGAGGAGGAAGCAGGCTCCCTGCCGAGCAGAGAGCCCGATGTGGGGCTTGATCCCAGGACCCTGAGATCATGACCTGAGCTGAAGGCAGAGGCCTTAACCCACTGAGCCACCCAGGTGCCCCCCAAACTCCATTTATTATTTGACATCCCTAAGTCCCCACCCTAACTGTTGAATCCTAAAATTTGGGGGTTAATTTCAGAGCCAGTGTCTAAAAATCTGAAACTGTCTGGTTTTTTTTTCCCCCCTTTCCCTAGGGTATATGATCATTCCAATGAATTGATACATTTTCTTCTGGGAAATACTAGAAGGAAATTATATAGTAGTTTCTTGTTGTAGTCTCATTGGGTCCTTCCTCATAAGGTCTTAATCTCCCCTTCTTGTAAGGGACCTTGTTAACTAGCTTAGGCCTGAGAACTGGTAAGTTGATGACTCTCTACTGTGGCTATTTAGTTCAGATATCTGTCCCATAGATTTAATTTTTTTTATTTTTCAAATGAAATAATACTTTACTAGGTTGACAATCTATTTAAGCCCCAGAGACACTATAATTGAAAAGTTATTGCCAAATATCTCTGTAGATAAAACCACTTAGATAGGACTCTGGCCTGTTGTCCAGTATGATAATCTTGTCTTCTGGTGGCTAAGTGCTGTCAGTTGGCCTCTGCAAGTCCTAGTAGCCCTTCTGAATAGTGTTATATTATACTTGCCATTCCTAATCTGAAAAGGGACAAATTTTCAAGGATGCTGGTGCTCCCCTCACTAATATACTCCTCAATACCGTCATAAAAGGCATGTCCTCTGGGATCTCCTTAGGGCCATGGTAAGGAATGGATGAGCCAGTAATATATGATTGATCCATGCCATTAATTTTATCTTCCTAATTGTTTGAATTTCTTCTTACTGCATCAATTTCACTTAATGAAGAACACTGTTGAGTTCTGGTTTTAGTTAACCAGTCAATCAAACTCTTTATAAGGTTGTTCCCAGCCACTCAAATTAATCATTCAATCTAGAATCTATGATTACTGTACCCATATTAACAAATTTGTCTACTACCCAAATTATGTCTCTTCTCTTGTCTATAACCATTAGATTCCATTCCCACTAATGTTTTCCAGGTTTCTGATATCCTCCAAGCATTTCTTGAGCTCTGACTCCAGTTACAAATCTGGGGGCAAATAAGGTGTGGAGGTGGATCATAAAGAGAATTTGCATCCTTGTGAGAAGTAATTGTATTGGGATCTTTACGTTAGAGGCAGCTCAGTGCGATTTAGAAGTTCAGAATTCTCAGAGTCACTGGAATCCACTCAAATGTCCTCATTCCAATTTTTGCTCTTTCCTAATCAATGCCCTCACTTTTACATAAGAGACCTGGCAAGTTTGTGAATTCCATTTGGGTTATAATTATGCAAACTACAGGATAAAAAAAAATTTACACATTAGCCATATGGCTATAAGAGATATTTTTAGGGCACTCTTAGAAGCTCTCTGGTTATCTGTGTCTTAACTAAAAATTAGAAATCTTAACCTTTTATTTAGAAGCAGCCAGTCCATACCACAGTTCTTACAATCCTTTTTTGCTCTGAAAATCTCATTGTAATAATTAGTAGTCTTGCAAAAGCTTTTCTATAGTAAGTACTTCATTCCAGAAAACTATAGATAATTATTTCATTGCTGCTTTCTATGGACTACTAGTATCCCATTTTTCATTGTCATTGACATCTTAACTGCCTTCCAATCTAAGAAAGTCAGATAACTGATTCCAGATTCCTGTCTTTGAGTTTCTATATCCTGGAACCACTTCTGGAACCAAACACTGTTATCAGTCAGGATTTTGCCAGGAAAGCACTTACCTCTCTAGTTTATAGAGGAAGGGAAAAGATTAAATACAAAGGGAATTACAAACTTACAAAGCTATTGGGAGGACTGGGGCAATTAAGGTTTATGGAAACATAATGCTGGCTTTGAGGAAATTTGGAAACCCAGGAATCAGAGTCAGTAACTGGTGATTACAGCTGCTTGTAGCACCAAGGTAGGTAATTCACAAGAGCTCACCTAGAAGCATCATGAAAACTTCATGTTTGCTGTCAAACTAGTCACTGCTAGGGAAGAATGATGGCTGTCCTCTCTTCTGCCTTCCAGATTTTGTGCAAGATGCCTTTTACTGGCAGAATCTAAGTGAGGCAATGAGGTACCTGAAGCAATGTATTTTCTAGGCTTTTTGACCCTACTATATAGGGAAGAATTTGGGAGAGTGGAATCACACTGAGTACAACGATCAATATTTGGCATAGTATATGTCCATCAACTTCTCAAAGATATTTCAAATGTGGCAACAACATATAAACATTCAGGGGTTTTTCCATTGTCTTTCCAATAGGTAGAAGATTATGGTTTTCCCATACTGTTTCTGTTTTTTCCTCAAATTTTGGAATAACTATTTTGAGGCTTTAAGATGAGACTATGTAGGGGGGGAAATGATTAGACTAAGTAGGTAAAAGACCGAAGAGAGTGATTAGGGAGGGAGCTTTTAAGAAGGTTGGAGAGAGGGACACCTGGGTGGCTCAGTGCGTTAAAGCCTCTGCCTTCAGCTCAGGTCATGATCCTGGGGTCCTGCATCTGGCTCTCTGCTCCGCGGGGAGCCTGCTCCCCGCCCCCACACCCCTGCCTGCCTCTCTGCCTACTTGTGATCTCTGTAAAATAAATAAAATCTTTTAAAACAAGAAAGAAAGAAAAGAAAAGAAAGAAAGTTGGAGAGAAAAGCCTAAGAGTAGCTACAATATGAGATCTTTGGATTGGAGGAGAAAATGACTTTTAGAAGCACTGCTCTGAACTATATGATTACTTCATGGTGCTTAAGAGACAGACACAAATGGGGATGTCAGCCATTTTGAAATTCCTTTGGTTGCTGCATTTTGTTTTTATGTTTGTTTACAGCAGAGACTCCACAGATCCCTGAGGATCCCTGGGAGTCTTTCAGGGGATTCTTTGAGGTAAGATTATTTTTGTAATAATATAAAGACATTACTTGACTCTTTCACCATGATGAAATTTCTACTAATGTGCAAAAGCAATAGTGGGTAAAACTTCTGGCAACTTGGCAAGAATCACAGCAGCAGTACCAAGCTAGTTGTACTAGTCTGAGTCTGCTGTTCTTCACAACCATGCACTTGCATCATAAAAATAAAATTAAAATGCTGTTTTCACTTAATAATATCCTTGATGAAGTAGTGAAAATTACTATTTTATTTTTTATTTATTTTTTTGGAAAACTACTATTTTATTAAGTCTTAATTCTTAAATATATATTTTTTTATTTATTTTCCGCGTAACAGTATTCATTGTTTTTTCACCACACCCAGTGCTCCATGCAATCTGTGCCCTCCCTAATACCCTCCACCTGGCTCCCCCACCCTCCCACCCCGCCCCTTCAAAACCCTCAGGTTGTTTTTCAGAGTCCATAGTCTCTCATGGTTCACCTCCCCTTCCAATTTCCCTCAACTCCCTTCTCCTCTCCATCTTAAATATATATCATTTTAATATTCTCTGTGACAATATGAAAAGTACATATATAAAGTGCTTCTGCTGCATACCAAAGTATGATGCTCTTTTGAGGAAAGGCACTTCTGTCTTTGAGTTGTGAACAACTAGTCAGTGTTTTTCACAGAACACTATCTTTACTTGAAAGAATAACTAGCAAACTGTCTTATTCAGATCCAATTCTGAATAATGATCTGATCTTTAAAATGAATAAGATGAGCCTGTCACTTCAAGGAAAATAATTTACACTATATATTGTCAATGATAAAATCCAAGATTTCAAATAAAAATTAACATTATGGGGGCACCTGGGTGGCTCAGCGGGTTAAGCCTCTGCCTTCGGCTCAGGTCATGACCTCAGGATCCTGGGATGGAGCCCCGCATACAGCTCTCTGCTCAGCAGGGAGCCTGTTTCCCCCCTCTCTCTTTGCCTGCCTACTTGTGATCTCTTTCTCTTTCTCTCTGTGTCAAAAAAATAAATAAAATCTTCAAAAAATTAATATTGTGGAAAACTTATACCTACACTATAAGCTTGATAGCTACTCAATAACTCAATGAACCAATATTTTCCAATTGATCAATACACGACGTTATAAAATCATGCATGGGCTAAAGATCCCACTGAAATCCAAGATAGGCCAATGGATTTTAATGATTGCCAATGCCACCTTGCAACTCATCCTAAGTACCTACCACTTGTTGAGTTTAGGTGTGGTATCAAAGAAAAATATCCACAACCATCTGAAAAGGCTATTAAAATATTTCTCTCTTTTTCAACCAATTTATCTGTGTGAGACTGGATTTTCTTTGTATATTTTAACCAAAGCAAAACACTGCAACAGTGAATGGAGAATCCAGATGTCTTATTAAACCAGACATTAAAGAGATTTGCAAAATGTAAAACAATGCCATTACATTCACTAATTTTAACTGTATTTTAATACAGCTATTTAAAATTAAAATGTGTATTTATACTAACATGCAATGGGTTTATCATTGTTATTTTAAACAAATTCATAACAATTTTTGACAGCTATTGTTTATACTATTATTTGATACACATTTGCCTCAAAAAGGAAGGCAAGAACAACCATAAGTATAAGTGGTTGACATTGTCTTAAATGGTATAGGAGTGTTCTCTTCTCTTTCAATAACTTGATAATTGATACTGAGCTGTGAGATGATAGGTTTTCTTTCTCCAGGGTATTTTATGAGTTAAGAGGAGAGTCTTAAAAAAATTTCTTTAATAATTTTTAAAAATTTGAGTGTAGGTGACATGATATTACATTATTTTCACGTATACAACATAGTGATTCAAGTGCCCTCTACATTATGCTATGCTCACAAGTATAGCTGCCATCTGTCACCATGCAATGTTATTTCAATATCATTGACTATATTCCTTATGCTGTGTCTTTTATTCCTGTGACTTATTTATTCTATAACTAAAAGCCTATATTTTCCCCTCCCCTTCAGCCATTTTGCCCAGTTCCCACCCTTTAAAAATGTTTCCGTTTTATATTTGAACAGGATAAATAAGTGTAGCTATAACTCACGTAAACAAAAGATTCCTGGTGTCCCTCGATAAGTTTTTGGTGTAAAGGAGCCTTGAGACTCCTTGTCACTTAAAGCTTGAGAATCATTTTCTTACAGCAACACCACTCCAAGACTGGGCCAAATGGATAATGGCATTACATATGTTTCTTACAATATTGAAGTACACTTTTGTATAAGTTCTTTCCTTATATTAATGTGTGTTTCATAGACTTACTGGTAATTTCAAAATACCTGGGATACTTCAAAACTTACTATTGATTTCTTTTTAAAAAAAATACATTGGGGGCATGGGACACCTGGGTGGCTTAGTGGGTTAAGTGTCTGCCTTTGACTCAGGTCACGATCCCAGAGTTCTGGGATCGAGTCCTGTGTTGGGCTCCTTGCTTAGCAGGGAGCCTACTTCTCCCTCTGTCTGTAGCTCCCCCTGCTTTTGCTCTCTCTCTCTATCTCTCTGACAAATAAATAAATAAAAATCTTAAAAAAAAATACACTGGGTCAGGGCTGGCTGAGTGGCTTGGTTGGTTAAGTGTCTGCCTTCAGTTCAGCTCATGATCCCAAGGTCCTGGGATGGAGTTCTGCATGGGGGCTCTTGTTCAGCGGAGAGGGTGCTTCTCCCTCTCCCTCTGTCTGCTCTTCCCTCCCCCTGCCGCTCCCCTGCTTTCTCATTCTCTCTCTCTGATAAATAAATAAATAAAATCTTCTAAAAAATACATTGAGTCAAGTCACATATACAAATTAATTTAGGAATTATAAACAGTAAAGCAGAGTGGGAAAGCATCTGACTTTATTTATTTTTTAAAAATTTATTTACTTGACAGACAGAGATCACAAGTAGGCAGAGAGGCAGGCAGAGGGGCTGGGGAAGCAGGCTCCCTGCTGAGCAGAGAGCCCGATGCGAGGCTGATCCCAGGACTCTGGGATCATGACCTGAGCCAAAGGCAGAGGCTTTAACCCACTGAGCCACCCAGGCGCCCCAGTATCTGACTTTAAAACCAAATATAAACTTAAATCCTAATTCAGCCACTACTTTACTGTTTTATCCTATACTTTTATAAGATAATATAACTTAGGCTTAAGTATTTTTTATTTAATCTCTTACTTTTAATTTCCTTATTATAAGATAAAGTTAATAATATAGACATTCCCATATTTTAAAATAAGGATAATAACAGACCTCTGTACTTGGAAACAGAATTATGTTTAGATACTACTTAGAATATAAGCTAAAGTTCTGTAAGAATGAAACCAAAAATTACAGCAGTACAAACAAGATTGTTTTTTCTATCTCTGCTAAAAGTCTAGCTGGTCCAGAATAACCAGATATTTCTGCACACAGAGAGTTAGGAGCCCAGGTAATTTTCATTGTGTTGCTTTTTCATTAGTTGGGTTCTTTTTTTTTTTTTTTTTTTTAAAGATTTTTATTTTATTTATTTGACAGAGAGAGAGATAGAATCACAAGTAGGCAGAGCAGCAGGCAGAGAGAGAGGGAGAAGCAGGCTCCCCACTGAGCAGAGAGCCCGATGTGGGGCTTGATCCCAGGACCCCGAGATCATGACCTGAGCCGAAGGCAGAGGCTTAACCCACTGAGCCACCCAGGTGCCCCTCATTAGTTGGGTTCTTGTTGAATATGTATAGCCAAGCTATTTTATGGACACATCTGCATTCCATCCAGTAGAAAAGGGCAAGAGAGAAGTAATCTAGGATAAGAAATTTTTATTCAAGTGATACAGAAGTTGTACATGTCACTCTGCCCATATTCTTTTGAAAAGACCTTAGTCACATGGCTACCTACCTGTAGGATGGGTTGAGAATAGTCTCAAGGTGGAAAACATGTGCTTATCTGAAAATCCATTACCACTGAAGGAGAGACTACACTGAAAAACATTTATCAAACCGCCATAGCTAATGTGTGTTAAATACCTTTTATAGTACCTACTATTTCATAGGTGCTCAGCAACTGGGATCTATTTTTATTTTAAGTTAATACTATACACAAGTATATGCTTTGTCAAAGAAGCTGAAAGGCTAAGAGAAAGGTCTTCTGAGAGAGCTTTTCGGCAAAGCCAGATTTTTAAGTGGAAGAATAAGTTTGGTACAAATATACTTTTCTTGGTTTAATATGACGACTCCTAGATTCAAATTGTACTTCTTACACTTTGCTGCAATGTCTGAAATTTTTACCATTAGAGTCTAACTTCTTTGAATACACTGGGAGTGAATAACACATTGTTATTATGAGGTAGTACTATCTTAGGATAAATTTATTAATTTCTTGTCTCCTGTCCCACTCCTCTTCCTCTTTTGCTATATTATAAAAATCTAGAAGAATTAACATGGAGAAGCAAAAATTTCCTAGTTGGGTGGGAGAAGAGAGGAAACTAAGCAAGGAAAGCCAAAAACCTTCATTATAAGATCAGGGCAGATACCTGTCTGGATAAATGAGGGGCATAATTGATAAGTTCTAGTAGGAAAGGGAGAGTGTGTTGTTCTGACTCAGGGCCCAGCCCTGAGAGGGAATGCCTTTGTGAAACTATAAAACCATTAGGTGCTCCTGAGGAGAAGAAGGCAACAAAAGGGGGCTCGAGAAGTGCTGATATCAAAGGTGCTATTTCACAATTTTTTTCCCAGGGCCAACCATACTTCAGAGATGGTTACAGAGATGGCTACAGCTGCATTTAGCTAGAGACAAATAAGGTATATGAAAATTCTCAGGGCTTCAAGCTTTTAAAAAGTTCAGTGCAATTTCTGGGCTTTTCAGTTATTTAATCAAGAGGGTTACAAATGCAACAACTGTTTGATTGAGATTAATGTGCTCAGAAGTTAACTCTTGCCTTCACGGCAACTGAGAAGTGAACATTAGACATTAAACAGTGTCTAAATTAAATCTGCCTGATTGGTAGCCTGGAACAGAACATAGCTCCTGGAATTTAGCCTTTTCATGGTTGGCACCAGAGCTGAATTAAATAGTGGCCCGTTAGGACATTACCAAAAGTTGCAATCTATGAAGAGTGATGGCAAGTCACTAATAATGTAACAAAATGGGTAAACATGATGTGGTTTCTAACCAGAATTTCTTTTAGAATTTACTAGAAGAAGTAGTTTGAGTGTGTTATGTAGGGTGGATGTTAAACCAGCCAAAGAGTTTGCTTAGAACTCTTTCTGTCTTCATTTAAGCCTATACCTCAAAAGCTGAGAATATCATAACAGGTTATAGGTGTTGGATTGTGCTTACATTCCAAAATGAAGTGCTAAGCCAGCATGCAAAGAAGTTGGATCAATTCTGCAGGCTCAGGCAAACATCTGAGGATATAAACAAGTTTGGGTTGAAGATGTTGGACAAGAGAAGGTTTTTTTCGAAGAAGTAGCTGGAGTATTATGGCTATCCCATCAGTGGCAATGTTAGAGTGGTAGGGTGTGCTTACATCTACCTCAAGGATGAAGAGTTTCAGAAAAATTACTTTAGAAATTTGACTTACATCCCTGAGGTTTGCAATGAACAGAGACTGGGAGAGTATAAAGATGAGAGACTATAGATGGTTTGCTGCTGTCAAAACGCTAGACATTCTCTAAGCAGCAGCAGGCGGGTAAGAGTAACCGGGTCACTGTGGAAACTGCTAAGTAGGCTTGCCACACTCCCAGAGATTTGACTGGTAATGAGACAGTGAGCCCAAGTGGATTCAGGTAGATTCTTACCACATGGCAAAAGTAAGGACACCACGATGTCAGCTCCCCGTGCTTCTCTCCCACAGGACAGGGGTGGCGATGACACCAAATATGGGAAGTGGTGAGAGTTTTAGCCAGTCTGCTGCTAAGAAGCCAACTCTAAACTACAGCCAAGAAGTTTTCTATACTTACACAGAAGCCTACATCTGTACCAAAAGGGGGAAGGGGAGAAGTGGGTGGAAAGCCCTGTGCTCAGCAGAAATTAGGAAGGTAGATGAGAAATGGTCTTGTGGCAGTCTCTCACAAGACAGGCAGGCAGATGAGAAACTGCACTGGGCAGCTCTTCACAAGGCTGCTTATCTCCCCTCTTTTCTTGGAGGAATAACAGGGCATTTAGCCAAGTCTTGAGTCAGACTGGTCAAGACTTGCTATGTGGCCTACACAGAGAACAAGGCTGTCATGGTGCTGTAGTAAAATTGTCTCCCTATCTGCCTTGATATGACGGATAAAAGAAGACCGCATTAGGAAGTGGCTGCTTTGGATTGTACCTTAACAGACAGATTGGAAGATGGATGCAACCTCAGCAGTTTGACCACTATATTGGAAGGACACTTCTTTTTAAAAGATTTTATTTATCTACTTGAGAGAGAGAGAGATAGCAGGAGAGAGCATGAGCGGGGTTGGGCGGGGTGGTGCGGCTGTGGGTGGGGGAAGTCAGGGAGGAGAAGCAGGCTCCCTCGCTTAAATGATAGAGCCACCCAGGTACCCCTGGAAGGAAATTTTAATTACTGATATTGTGCTTTGCCTAGAAGTTCCTGGAGGACTTAAAAAAAAAACATTATTTACAAGTGAACATAAAAGCTAAGATTTCATCCATTGGCAAGGAAGGAACTAGCCTATAGGAAGGATTTAAGGGACAGTGAATGACATTGTTTTCTCTTTGTACCATATTGGGCTCTACTAAATCAAGGCTAAATCAAGAAGTATGCATGAGTAACAACAGATGGTGAGAAA
The DNA here is from genome assembly GCF_963455335.1 of Martes martes. NCBI lineage: Eukaryota > Metazoa > Chordata > Mammalia > Carnivora > Mustelidae > Martes > Martes martes. Next base: position 36,088,505 of record NC_137892.1, on the reverse strand, counting down.
CCGACTTAAAAACCTAGGTGGGTATCCCTCTGCTTAGTGGAATATGCAAGTTTGTGCTGGAGTTGAATTGCCTAAAGAAATAGAGGAAGGACTGAGACTGCCCACCTCCTTCTCTACCCCCTCACCTCAAATAAATATTAAAATAATTTTTAAGAAATATAGATTTGAAGGCATGCCAAATTATTAGACTGTTTGTGGCATATAAATTGGTCCAACCCTGGACCACTTCCTAGTTAGACTAAGAATCAGTCTAGTCTCAATGGAAGTAACTCTAAGTGGAATAGATTTCCAATAAGAAGAATTGTAACAATTCCTTTTCCAAGCCTTGCTGCCTTTATGAAGAATTGACTTGGGTTTTCAGGAACTCATTAGGGAATAGTATTGTCTTCCCGGATAGGCCACAGTTCTAATACAGACATGTTTATGTTTTGTTATTAGGACAGACCCAGAAAGTTTAGTACCCAGAAAGTTTCAGTGTTTTTGAAAATATGAAACAACTTCTGTATATAATTGCAGGTTTAATATGAAGATATGGCTAGCCTGGTGATGGTATTAAAGAGGGCACATATTGCATGGAGCACTGGGTGTTCATTGCAAACAATGAATCTTGGAATACTACATCAAAAACTAATGATGTACTGTATGGTGACTAATATAACATAATAAAAAATGAAGATATGGTTAAACATGCTTTCAAAAGATAATTTTTTTTAACAAAGAGAAGAATTTGTTATAATCAGACACCATTCAATGGTTCTTAGCTCTGAAAAACTTGTCTCTAGGGAAACACTGGCGGACGATTCATGACTGAATGAAAACTAGAGGATTAGGCTGCTAAAAATAGTGCTTAAGGTAAGTTTCAAAAGATCTTTTGATTGTTTTAGTGACCAATCAGAATGTTTTTTTTCTTTACTTCATATCACCAATATAAATATTCAACCTTTGTTTTCTAAATGCCAAGATTGATACACCTCTAATCAAATACATGGTGGCACTCAGATTTCATAGAATGAAAGAACTAAAAAGAAACTAGTGTAATTTTTGGCTCATCCAAGCAAATACCCCTAAGTCAGGAATTTTCATGTCTTCTGGGGGACATCCTACACTTAATTCAGAGAATCAGAAAGGGCCTTTTTAAAATACCTAAACTTAGTAATTAACTTTAAAGTGATATGCTTTCCCATACATTTAGCAGGATGATTGGGTGTAATAAAATAAAGCGAACAGTGAAGATATCTTCAGTGCAAAAGGTTGGGTTTTAGCACCTAAAGCCTGTGAGAGTGGAAAGTTGTCTACATACAGTTTTCAGAAATGGAGAGCCAATAGGTTCACATAGCAACCCATTTAAGTAGTATATTCCATGTATGTTGTATCTGCAGATAATTCCCATGAGAGATATTTTTTTCTGGTGTCCCAAATACTAAATGAAAAAGACATCATATATTTCATATGAATATGATGGAGATAAATAGAATTTTGTTTAGAGTAGAATGACCCAGGGCAATTAGCACATTTTTATAACTGGGGATGGATGGGGTATGACAGTGATGGTTGGACAGGGAACAGGTCAAAGAATTTCCATTACCTTGTGCTGACAAAGATAGAGTTTTCTACACATAACAGCCATTCAAATCTTCAACACTATTACCAAAGCAAAACTCAAGAGAATCCCTTCCTTTCTTTATCTCTAAAGTTAAATACTGTCCATGTGTTCCTTTCAAGGGTGTCCTTGATGCTAATTTAAACATTACTGTTCTGATGTGAACATTGTTTTCAGGCTTTAAGTACCTGGATATTTGGTTCTGGATCTGCACCCAGTTGGATGGCTCAGGACCTCTTCCCACCTAGAAACAGTAACACCGATAAGCACAAAGAGTCATATGAGCCTCTCCCCCAAATAAAGGCTGTTCCTTTATTTCAATTCTAGGCATTTGTAATTCATCTTATCACATATCATCATACTCACAGTCTCGGTACAGTCCCAGCTGTATTTCTCCAGGGATCCTGTGGGTTTCCCCACTGAATCTTCCTTGGATGCTTACATTCTGCTCTCTGCACCAAACCCTCACAGAACTGTGTCCTCTGACTTCCACAAGAAATGCAAACCCACTATCATGATTTTTGGAGTTTCCCTGAAGATTTGTTCCAAGATTAATTGTTTATGTATAACACCCAGTGCTCCATGCAATATGAGCCCTCCCTAAGACCCACTACCAGGCTCACCTAACCCCCCATCCTCCTCCCCTCCAAAACCCTCAGTTTGTTTCTCAGAGTCCACAGTCTCTCATGGTTCATTTCCCCCTCCGATTTCTCCCAATTCATTTTCCTTTCCTTCTCCTAAAGTCCTCCATGTTATTTCTTATGCTCCATAAGTAAGTGAAACTATATGATAATTGACACTCTCTGCTTGACTTATTTCACTCAGCATAATCTTCTCCAGTCCTGTCCATGTTGATACAAAAGTTGGGTATTCATCCTTTCTAATGGAGGCATAATATGCCATTGTATATATGGACCATATCTTCTTTATCCATTCGTCTGCTGAAGGGCATCTTGGCTCTTTCCACAGTTTGGCGATTATAGCCATTGCTGCTATGAACAATGGTGTACAGATGGCCGTTCTTTTCACTACATATGTATCTTTGGGGTAAATACCCAGTAGTGCAATTGCAGGGTCATAGGGTAGCTTTATTTTTAATTTCTTAAGGAATCTCCACACTGTTTTTCCAAAGTGGCTGCACCACCTTGCATTCCCACAAACAGTATAAGAGGGTTCCCCTTTCTCCACATCCTCTCCAACACTTGTTTCTTGTCTTGTTAATTTCGGTCATTCTAACTGGTGTATGGTGTCATCTCAATGTGGTTTGGATTTGAATTGCCCTGATGGCTAATGATGATGAGCATATTTTCACATGTCTGTTAGACATTTGTATATCTTCTTTGGAGAAGTGTCTGTTCATGTCTTCTGCCCATTTTTTGATGTGATTATCTGTTTTTTTGAGTGTTGAGTTTTAGGCATTCTTTATAGATCTTGGATAGCAGCTCTTTGTCTGTAGTGTCATTTGTGAATATCTTCTCCCATTCCGTGGGTTGCCTCTTTGTGTTGCTGATTGTTTCCTTTGCTATGTAGAAGTTTTGATTTTGATGGAGTCCCAAAAGTTCATTTTTGCTTTGTTTTCTTTGCCTTTGGAGACATGTCTTGAAAGAAGTTGCTGTGGCTGATGTTGAAAGGTTACTGCCTATGTTCTCCTCTAGGATTTTGATAGATTCCTGCCTCACATTGAGGTCTTTTATCCATTTAGAGTTTATCTTTGTGTATGGTGTAAGAGAATGGTCAAGTTTCTTCCTTTTATACATAGCTATCCAATTTTCCCAGCACCATTTATTGAAGAGACTGTCCTTTTTTCCACTGTATATTTTTTCCTGCTTTGTTGAAGATTATTTGACCATAGAGTTGTAGGTCCATATCTGGGCTCTCTACTCTGTTCCACTGGTCTATGTGTCTGTTTTTATGCCAGTACCATGCTGTCTTGGTGATCATAGCTTTGTAGTAAAGCTTGAAATCAGGCAATGTGATGCGCCCAGCTTTGTTTTTCTTTTTCAACATTTCCTTAGTAATCAGGGTCTTTTCTGGTTTTATACAAATTTTAGGATTGTTTGTTCCAGCACTTTGAAAAATGCTGGTGGAATTTTGATCAGGATGGCATCGAAAGTAGAGATTGCTCTGGGCAGTATAGACATTTTAACAATGTTTATTCTTCTGATCCATGAGCATGGAATGCTTTTCCATCTTTTTGTTTCTTCTTCAATTTCTTCCATGAGAGTTTAGTAGTTCCTTGAGTACAGATCCTTTACCTCTTTGGTTAGGTTTATTCCCAGGTGTCTTATGGTTCTTGGTGCTATAGTAAATGGAATTGCTTCTCTAATCTCCCTTTCTATATTTTCATTGTTAGTGTATAAGAAAGCAACTGATTTCTGTGCATTGATTTTGTATCCTGCCACATTACTGAATTGCTGTATGAGTTTTAGTAGTTTGGGGGTAGAGTCTTTTGGGTTTTCTACATAAAGTATCATGCCATCTGTGAAGAGAGAGAGTTTGACTTCTTCTTTGCCAATTTGAATACCTTTTATTTCTTTTTGTTTTCTGATTGCTGTTGCTAGGACTGCTAGTACTATGTTGAACAACAGTGGTGAGAGTGGGCATCCTTGTCGTGCTCTGGATCTCAAAGGGAAGGCTGTCAGTTTTTCCCCATTGAGAATGATATTCTCTGTGGGTTTTTCATAGATAGATTTTATGAAGTTGAGGAATGTTCCCTCTATCCCTATACTTTGAATCGTTTTAATCAGGAACCGATGCTATATCTTGTCAAATGCTTTTTCTGCATTGATTGAGAGGACCATGTCATTCTTCTCTCTTCTCTTACTGATTTTTTCTATCACACTGATTGATTTAGGAATGTTGAACCACCCTTGCATCCAACAGATAAATCCCACCTCGTAATGATAGATAATCTTTTTAATGTAGTGTTGGATCCTATTAGCTAGGATCTTGTTGAGAATCTTGGCATCCATGTTCATCAGGGACATTCATCTGAAATTCTCCTTTTTGAAGGGGTCTTTGCCTGGCTTGGGGATCAGGGTAATCCTGGCTTCACAGAAAGAGTCTGGAAATTGTCCTTCTGTTTCTATTTTTTGAAACAGCTTCAGGAGATTAGGTATTATTTCTTCTTTGAATGTTTGGTATAATTCCCCCAGGGAATCCATCAGGTCCTGAGCTCTTGTTTTTTGGGAGGTTTTTGATCACTGCTTCAATCTTGTTACTAGATATTGGTCTATCCAGGTTGTCAATTTCTTCCTGTTTCAGTCTTGGAAGTTTATAGGTTTCCAGGAATGCATCCATTTTTTCTAGGTTGCTTAACTTATTGGCATAAAACTGCTGATGATAATTTCTGGTGATTGTTTCTAATTCCTTGGTGTTAGTCGTGATCTCTCTCCTTTCATTCATAATTTGAACAATTCATGGAAACCAATGAGAATGAAGACACATCAGTCTAATACCTATGGGATATGGCAAAGGCGATCCTAAGGGGGAAATAGCCATCCAAGCCTTACTCAAAAAATTGAAAACCCAAATACACCAGCTCTCTTTATACCTTAAAGAACTGGAAAATCAACAACAAATTAAGCCAACGCCAAACACAAGAAGGGAAATAATCAAGATTCGAGCAGAGATCAATGAGTTAGAAACTAGAAATCAGTAGAACACATCAATGAAACTAGAAGCTGGTTCTTAGAAAGAATCAATAAGATTGATAAACTACTGGCCAAACTAATCCAAAAGAAAAGAGAGAGGACCCAAATTAATAAAATTATGAATGAAAAGGGAGAGATCACTCATTTCTTTCCTACTTAAATCACTAGAGCTGTAACCAAAGGGTCCCAAGTGATACCAAAACATTCTCTACTTTCTTGCCTCAATTGCCTTAGAAAGAGCATTTTTTCTGGAATTCTGGAAAATATTTTTTCAACTTGTTATATAAATACCACAACAATAATCACAATTCTCAAATCTGGTAGGTTTACTTACTTATTTATTTATTTATTTATTTTAAGAAGGGTAAGAAGAGAGAGAAAGCTCTTTCAACTATTTCTGATGGATTTTTCAGGGAGACAGGAGAAGGTCTGAAGTTGATACACAAACTATAGGCCAATACACTTAAAGTAGTCCACAAAGGCTTTAGTATTTATCCAAAGTGGGCTGAGATGCGCAACTAAGATGTGTTCTAAAAGTATAATTTCCTGAATGAAGAAAGATTTTCCTGGAAGTTAAACAGGGGTCTGAATGTAATTACTCCTTTTTCTTTGAGGACTCAGATTGCTGGCATTCACTGTGGTGTATAGTCTTCCTATTTGTCATGTGATTAATCAGAATAACTTAACCGTCCCTCCTACTCAGCTAGGAAAAAGTATTGTAAATACGTTAAATATTTTATTGTCTTAGATTTCTTTCAATATAACTAGAACTCTGAGTAGAAATTATCAATTGGAGTAACCGAAAATCAAATTCAAAGAAAATATTATACAGTTCTCATCAAATGATCATCCAGTGTTTCTTGCAAATGTTAGAATTCTAAGCCAGAGTTTCATTTGGCCTTGCATCAAAAATAGAGAAATTTAACAGTAAGAAAATACTTCAGAGAAGAGATGTTTAAGAGACAAATATTTACATATGAGATATGGTTAGGTGTAAATTGTGAGATAGTTATGAGATGGAACAGGTTATTTGTGTTTTCACATAAGGTAAAAGGCATACTATGAGGAAAAATTATTATATAAAATATGGTGTTCCCAATAAAAATGGAAATTGTTTCGAACTATACTTCAAGTTGGTCTGATACTGTGATTGATTATCTTGACTGCAACAAAACTGAGTTTTTCAGACTTAAGGCATTCTAAAGTAGTCTATAGGTTGCCATGGAAACTCCCCAAAATGTATTCTTACATCATTTGGGGGCATTTCCACTGTACCAGATTGACAAGTGCCTGACAGAGAAAGACTGTTCAGTTGGTGCCTTACCAGAGTAGTTTTGGATTGGACCTCAGTGAAAGATAATTATTAGTTAGAATGTATATGTTACATTGCATTTTCCAAACTCTTTCAGATACTCAGTTTTGGTATTCCTTACGACATTTATGAAGTAGGTCAGTATTATGATTGCCCTCTTTATTTAGCTGAGAAAACAAAGAATTGTGGGACTAGAAAGCAATTTTAGGCAGGGCTATAATTAAGCCATCAGGAATAAACTGTCCTGCATTTTATTCTGAGAAATTTCTAGCTTGTTCACAACATCCTTGCTGAAAATAATTTTCTTTTATTCTTCAGTCTATATCTTTCCAAGTAAAATTCAAGTGTATTTATTAAAAACAACAATAAGTAATATAATTTCCTTGTACTTAACAGTGGGTATGTGCTAAGTACTCCACTAAACTCTTTATGCATATTATATTACTTTTTCTCTCACACAGTTCTGTGTACTAGGTGTTACTGCCATTTACAGAAGCAGAATCTGACTCTGAGAAGTTAATTACCTTGCCCAAGTTCTCTACTGAATAACAGATGCAGAATCTGAAACCAGATCTGTTTGACTCCTATGCTTGAGTGCTTAATCATTTTGCCATACTTCCTGTTGCCATTTTGCATTTATACCTAACATGCATTTGTTTTGCCCAGCACTGTAGAAGTATCATATATGTAACATGCATTTGAAGTAGTAGTGGCTGAAAAAACTAAAGAGTTCTGGGGTCAGAGAGCTTTGGGTTCAAACTGAAACTTAAGTGGTTTGTAGCTAATGCTCTCTTATTATTGGAAGGATCTCATGAGATCAGATGACAATGTCAGCCTCAGGGCTTGGTGCAGGGGCACAGAAGAGGCAGTCAACCCATTCTCACAAAGAAGAGTTGTTCTCATCTAATCCTTTCCCCTCACTTCACGTAGTTAGCATATCTGAAATGCAAATGAACATTCATTCACTCTCTCCTTCATTCCTTCACTCCAAAAATGCTTACTGAATTCTTCCTCTCAGACACTGTCCTAGGTGCTGCTGATAAAATAGTTAACACAGACAAAACTCCAGCTCCTCTAGTGCCATTTTCCTTCAAGGATGCCATATTACTTACAGGAGAATATTCACATCCCTTATCAGGGAACCATTAGTCATTGTTGACTGGGCCTCTCTAATGGAGGGGTTTACATAGAGTCTGAATGAAATAGTAGGTCCACAATGATGGGAGAAGGTAGGGAGGATGTGAAAGAGCTGTAAAGAAGACAAGAGACTGAAAGGTCCTACAGGATGATGGACTGGATTTCAGGAAGTGTGGATTCTGCTTCCAGCCGTGAGCTCTGTGTAAGTCCTTCTCTTTTCTGCTCTGACTCCCCATGACCTTCTAAGCACCATGAGAGTAGGACTGTGGTACCCTTATCTGTGTATCCCTACTGCTTGTGCCTGTCCTGGCACATCATAAGAGTTTAATAAATGTTCCAACATAGCAGTCCTAAGTATCTATAGAAATTTAAGTTCCTAAATGCACTTTGGGAAAGATTTTTCTCTTCTGCAAATGAGGTCACACAGATTCTTGCAAAACAAAGTGTGGCCCTCCAATTAACAGCATTGGCTATACCGGGGAACTAGTTCAAAACAAAGAATCCCAGGCCTCACCCAAAATAACTGACTCTGAGTCTGCTTTTTAACAATATCCTCAAGTAATTTGCATGCACATTAATGTCTGAGATGCAATGGACCAGATAATTTTTATAACTGATTAATAATTTTAAGGTAAATATAAGCAATTCTATAATACTACTCTAATAGTGCCTGCTGTTTTCATAAAAAAAATCACAGTACAGATATAAGGTCAGGGTCTTAGTAAGCTGCAACAGGATAGACTGAAATCCTGTGAACCTCTGTGGAAATTTTGGCACCCAAGAGAGAAGGACTTTACAGCTCCTGACAAAGTTAGGGGGCTGTAGACAGAACATATTGCATTTGTCAACCTGGAAACATTAAAGAAAGTTTGTTCTTTTGTGCAATCATTTAGCAATAAGGTAAGGCTTGCCAGCTAGATTTATTGGGATATTGGATTTTATGTTTCTTGTATCGAATAATATTTTTTACATTGTTTATGTCTAAATAAATCTGTCTTCTATTTTACATCACCCTGTTGTATTGCTGCTTACAGATAAAGGGTTCAGGTAGCATAATTTGCTCTGCCCTTGGGATATGCTGCCATACATTAAAACCCAATCACATGGTGACTACAGCAGAGAATTTCAATGTGTTGTGAGAAGTTGCACAGAAATGCTGAATGAATAAAACTCAACGAGACGATGTGGTTTCTGATCTTGCTTTACCTCATCTGTGTCTAGCAAGCACTGATTATCAGCAGATTCAAGCTCAAAGGTGGTAATTTCATTGTAAAATCTATGTCCTAAATGTCCTACATATGATCTAGTCCTTGCAAACAGCCACTTTGTAACACCCGTATTATGCTCATCAATATCTACAGGATTTTGATTATTTTTATGAGGGGTGTGTGTGTGTACAAGACTTGAACCAGTAAGTAATAGCGAAAAGACAAAAATACAAGCAAATGAGAGTTTAAAAATAACCTAAAATTTTGCAAGGGAAATAATGACTATTGTAAGGTATATTAATGTAGGCCCTTCTTTGTGCTTATAAAAAGAGTAGAAATGTACTCGCATTTATCGGAGGATAAAATATGTCCATTTGTGTTACAGTCTTTATCCATTAGTCTGCTTTATGATTTGATTTCATGTTTTCATTGTTCCAAAGCAATTTTCCAGATTGAATCTTAAAAGGATTATAAACCACAAAAGTCACTTTAAATTCTACATGGAGTTAATACACCTTCTGCAATTCTGTGCATTTGTCTTTTAAATTTTATAAAGAAATTTGTTGACACTTTCCCTTTCATGGGTTTCTTACAATATATTTTGTGTAAAATTTGTCAAACACTGATGCCCATCTTATCTGATATTTTAAAACATGCTAGCCAATCAGCATAATTTCAAATGTCAAATATGATAGTTTTAAATTTTTTCTGCATTAAAATACTACCGCAAATTGAAATCATTTGGTGATGCAACATACATAAATAAAAGCTTAAGTTCAGAAAATAGTCATTGGAGGTTGTTGTTTTTTTCTTTTTTCTCTCCTGGGTCTCTCCTTCTGACAAAAGGATGGTCTTATCTTTCTTTTCCACTCTAAAATGGACCCACAGTTGACAGCATTAGGGAATGTAAGAGATCAGCCTTCTTAGCCCCTCTGAAAGAAGCTATGTTGGAAATAGAAGGAGGAAAATAAAAGAGCAATGAATTCTTCTATCTAGAGAAATAAGAGCAGGTGTAATAGTTCTTCAGCAGAGCCAAAACATTTAGGCAAGTTGTCTAATAGAGGCACTAATTTTTCAATTAGAAATTTACTCTTTCTTTTTTTAAGATTTTTCTATATTTATTTGACAGACAGAGATCACAAGTAGGCGGGGAGGGGGGGGGGAAGCAGGTTTCCCGCTGTGCAGAGAGCCCGATGTGGGGCTCGATCCCAGGACCCTGAGACCATGACCTGAGCCGAAGGCAGAGGCTTAACCCGCTGAGCCACCCAGGCACCCCTAGAAATTTAGTCTTTTCGGGGAGTCTGGGAGGTGCCGTCGGTTGTGTTTGACTCTTGGTTTCAGCTCTGGTTGTGATCTCAGGGTTGCAAGACCAAGCCCCGTGAGGAGCCTTGTGTCAGGCTCTATGCTCAGTGTGGAGTCGGCTTGATATTCTCTTCTCCTTTTGCCTACCCCCCCCCCCGCCAATAAACAAATAAATCTTAAAAAAAAAAAAAAAAAAGAAATGCAGCCTTTTCAAAAAGAAATGAGTAGTTGCTGGAATCTCCTTCAATTATCCTCCTTTTCATAATTCGGGTATAGGAAATGGTTCTTACTATTTGTCTGAGAACCCAGCGTAAGAGCTCAGACCAGGTATACCTAGAGGATTCAGCCATGCCCAGGAGGCAAGTGGATTTCTGAGCCGTAATAGAGGTGCCTGATGGGAATAACATCATTGGAAACAGATGAAGAACAGAAGCTTCATAGGAAGGAATTCACTCAAGTAATAAGAATTAAAGGAGACACATCACCTCTAAAGACAAGTTTTACTTGAAATAGTTCATGAGTGTCATCCAGCTTTTTTTTTTTTTTTAAAGATTTTATTTATTTATTTGACAGACAGAGATCACAAGCAGGCAGAGAGGCAGGCAGAGAGAGAGGAAGGGAAGCAGGCTCCCTACTGAGCGGAGAGCCCGATGTGGGGCTCGATCCCAGGACCCCGGGATCATGACCTGAGCCGCAGGCAGAGGCCCCAACCCACCGAGCCACCCAGGCGCCCCTCATCCAGCTTTTTGTCTGGCCCTGCATCCACTCCTTTCTATTCTGGGGATTTGTTAAGCTTGAAGAATAGACAGCTCAGAAAGTGTGAGATAGCCCTGCCTCTGCCCTATGGAACAGAGGGGCAAAAAATGGAATATAAGGTATTTTATCCTCTTCAGTGAGACTAGTATTGGCTGATGGTGAGGTATGAAATAGACCACTGGCTAGGAGTTCAAAGAGCAATAAACTCTGCCTTTGTCGTAGGCAAAGGTTCATGTCATTTAGCCACTGTTAGAGGTAGAGGAGGCCAACAGAGCTTCTGTCTTATTTTAGAGATACATGTTTACATCTCTTACCCGATAGTTTGTTAAATACAGAGATGTAATGAATTAGATAAATAACAACCAGCCTTAGGCACAATGTAGACACCTGGTTATTCATACAGTATTTGTGCATCAACACTGTTGTGAGAGTCAGGGTTGGTAAAAATGATCTGTATCTAATAGTTAAAGAGTTCCAGTAGAATATAACAGATTTGTGATCTATCCTCCTCCCTCTCCTTCTTTTTAACTTTTAATAATCTAATACGATTTTTGGAGGGGTTACTGTAGTCCATGCAAGAGGATACACTTCTCTCTGTTAATATTGGGGACAAGCAATTATCAGTTTCCAAACCAACATTCCAGTTGCCTGACACATGGCTGGAAATGGGCTTTTACCCTTTCTTGGAATAGGTGATTCCAATTCTTCCAGTCTCTCTGATGGCCATTTTCATACCTGTGCTACTAATAGTATCCAAATAAATCCCAAAAGATTATATGACTGAAGAGGCAATGTTTGGGAGATGATTACCCAATTAAATATTTTTACCTGATTAAGGTATTTCTAAATAGACAAAAACTGTACTTTGAGTTTGTACCTACTGAAAAATACATTGTTTTTATCAGACACTAATCCAGAGACAGAATATACCTCTGTTGCTTAGGAAAAAAGAAAAGAAAAAGGTAAAATTAGGGCAGTTGTAAAAATAATCTTTTTGATGAATATCCACAAAATATATTAACAAAATTTTTCTAGAAATGTGAATATTTTTTCAAAATCTTGAAATTACTTCTCACTTTCCGATATTCCCACACTGTTCCACACATGTTCACAATTCAAAATTGTTCTTTCTCCACAGGACAACATAAAGGTATTCAATTTTTTCACTTCCTGGTATGGATGAAGAGTGGACCAAAAGTGAAGATCTGCCACGGGCATTCAATTGCCCCTCACACTTCTCTCATTCTCCATTGCTCAGCTGTCAGTGTGAAAACTGATGCCAACATGCCAGTCCCGGAAATACTGAGAAGCAATCTCTGTGCCAGTAGGGAGACAGTGAAGAGAATTGTTTCTACTACAGTGAGACACTGGGGAGAGCATGTGGTTGGTATCCACAGTTAGTAAACCTGAGCTCACTTTGTTTTGTAAGGTAGGCTTCAGGTGAAGCCAGTTCACAGGAATGTAAGAAAATAATTCTTTACCAATAAGCATTGGCATCATTTCATTTAGCATTTGAGAACAAGTTTGTGAATATCTTCCAGGAGGCAGAATCATGTACCACAGAGTCTCCATGGCAGAAACCACTGCACAGACATCAATTCGATTGTCCATCTCCTAGAGGGATCATCACACTTGGCCCTGTTCAGGGCTAGATGGCTCTCAAAATAGTACTTCAGTAGAGGTAGCATTTTAGAGCTGGGATGGGAAGGGTACCAGAGGTTATCTGTTTCCACCTCCTTATTTCACATATGAAGAAACTCAAGTCCACAGAGGATGTCTATGTGCTGAGAATTAAATAAGATAATTCAAGTAGGTTGTTTACTGCACTGCCCAACACGTAAGCATTACAAATATTATTAGTATGCTGATTCTTAATTTTCTTTCTCTTTAAATATATATCCCTAAAATATATATATATATATCATGAACTTCTTTTATATCTAGTCAGTTACATGGATGTATCACTGTTTTTCAGTAGTTATCAATTAATGGACCTTTAGGTTATTCCTAATTTTTTTCCATTTCAAACAATGTGCAAAAGACAGCCTCAAATATCTATCTTTCTAAACACGTATTATTTCTGTAGGTTAGATCTGAGAAGTGCAACTGCCAATTGTATACATTTAGATTTAAAAAAACTATTGCCAATATTTTTCTAGGGTTATTTTACTAAGCTCTACTCCATCAACCACATATAGGAAGATGTCCCCACGACCTTGCCTGCACTGGCTGTGATCAGCCATTTAAAGTAGAAGGTTAAGAAAACAATAATTCATTATTGTTTTAATTAGCATTTTTACTATTAAGATAGAGCCTCTTTCCCTGTTTGTGCAAACATTTGCATTTTCCTGTGTATTTCCTACCATATCGTTTGCTTATTTTTCCACCGAGTGTCTTTTCCTTATTGATCTGTAGAAGTTATTTATTCAACAAATTCCAATTGAGTGTCTGTATGTGCCATATGTTGTTCTTGCACTGAGAATATAGCAGTGAACAATGGCTACAATTTACTGAACATTTACAATAAACCAACATTAAGCTAAGTGATTCTCACCAAAAAATGCTACGAGCTGAGTAATGTTGCTATCCCCTTTGGGCCATTAAACTGAGATTTGGAGAGGTTATATGACTTGTCTGGGGTCATGTAGTTTGTAAATGGCAGAGCCAGAATGTCAACCCAAGATTGATTAAGTCTCTTCAGGATACTAGGAACTCCAGATGAGGATAGACCCAAGAACATAGCCAGAGGGAGGGTGGCCTGGAAGACAAAGTTCTCTGCAGCACAGTGCATTCTAAGAACAAATAGGGAGTAATGCTGAGGATGACCCAATTAAGAAGGTTAACTCTTTGTTATAAGTATCACAAATATTTCCCCAGTTCTGCTACTTGAGAAGTGTTTTTGCAGTTCTTGAAAAATTTTAATACAGATGGAAATAAAAAGATTATGTTATCATATCTGTCAGTTTATTTCCTTCATGGTTTCTGGATTTTGTTTCTTATTTAGAAAGGTATTTCCCAAATCCAGATTTTCAAAATCTATCTAATATTTCATTTTAATTATTTATGACTTTGATTTTCATTCTTATATATTTAATTCATATGGCTTTTAATTTGGGGCTGAATATAACCTCAAATAATCCAAATAAACCTTTCTCTAAGTAGAAATGAACTTCATCTCATTCACTGTCTTTATTACTTGTAGTTGTTAATTTATTTGCTGTTTAAAGGATTTCAGGTTGAGAGAAAGATATATAAAAGGATTAATAAAAAGTCTACTTGAAAGGATTTTGATATTTCAGTTGCTTCTAAGGTTTTAATGTGTCTTTCTATAGCTGGGCACACTAGTGAGAAAATGTAGAAAAGGCCAACAATTGGCAACAGGTTGATTTCTTCTTGGAGCAGTATGGTGGAAGAGAAAGAATTTGGATTTTAGAATCAGACTACCTGATTTTAAATCCTACTTACATTATTTATTAGCCCAATGACTTTAAGCAATTATTAAAGTTCTGTGATATTCACTGTCCTTGTCTGCAAAAATGGAGTGGCAGATCTCTAACTTATAAAATATCCACCTATTTATCACCTTATAAGATTAAGATAATGTATGTGGGTAGTGGGAAGATCCATTCAGTATTTGGCCAATAATAGGTTCTCAATAAGTACTAGTTTTAATTATGTTTACTATACTTATTATCATGCTACATGTGATTCAGAAATTTGTCTCCTAATCTACCTGATGTCCTTGACATCAAGGACATCAACAATTATATATTTAATCAAATAAATGCTTTCATACATACATTTCTCTTTTAAGTGATAAAAAAGCAATAACAACTTAAAAGTTCTGGTGCTGTGAACAATTAGCCCAGTTGACGTGCATGTAACACATGTTAAGGGACGAACCCATTAGAAGAGGGGCCCTTGAAGTGGTGAAGGAAGGACACAAACACTTTAGGGGAATAAAACACATCCTAGATCATACTATCAATTTCTAAAGTAACTCACAGAGATCCATACAAAAGCTAAATGCAAAAGACTACTCCCAGGCATTCAACAGATTATACCTAATGATGGGAGGCTATGTTATTTGTCATTTAAATGGAAATAACCAGAGTATATTTGAGGAGAAATGGTGGTTAGTTTCCACTTTCATCCAATATAGAATAACAGAAACCAGATTTACTCTCCCACATGAAACAAACAAGCAAAAAGAACAAACTATATGAAATGATGGTTTGCAAGACATTGGATATAAGGCAACAAAGAGTAGTAATGCTTGAAAGATGGGAATCAAATAGAATTGCCTCAGCTTAATGCCTTAAAGGTGTTTTCAGGCTGTTGTGCAGGGAGAGGAAACCCAGTTAGATCCCTGTGGCTTCCTGGGGTCGAAGAGATAGAGCTGGGTATCCAGAGACATCAAGGTAACTGGTGGTCATAGGACTGAGTATTAGAGAGGGAAACGCTGCATGGAGCAAAAACTAATTATATACAGAGGGTCTGCCTGAGTTGAAGTCTGAGCAGAGCATGCTTGCAAAACTACTTGAGGTAAGAGAAAGAAACATTAAAAAATATTAGTGGCAACTGCCTGAAGCTCACACAGGGCTGAGAATAGTGTCTGTGCTTACCAGATTGGAAAACTTCATGGTTTTCATGGGAAACTAAATACAGTATACAGAAAATCTTGCCTCAGTAGTAGAAAACAAACGTCTGTAGACTGAACGTTATTTTAGTTCTAAGAAATATTAAAAGCAAGATATGAAAAGATCAAACTATTTCCAAATAACTACATTCCAGATTAAAGCTTGAAGTATTTGTAAACATAATAAAATATCCAACATCCAAAAAGGTAAAATTCACAAGATCTGACATATATATAAAATTATCAGGCATGCAAAGAATAGGAAAATATGAACCATAATAAGGAGAAAAATTAATCTACCTAAATTGACACTGCAGATGTTAGAATTAGCAGATAAGGACATTAAAATAGGTTTAAAAGTATTACATATATTCAAAAAGTTAAGACATAAAAAAGACCCAAATCAAAATTTTAGAGATTATAACTATAGTGTATAAAATAGGCAATATACTAGATAGGATTACTGGCAGATTAAATGTTGAAACAGAAAAGACTAGTAAACTTCAAGACATAGCAACAGAAACTATCCAAAATGAAACACAGAGGAAAGATTAAAAAAAAAAAAGAAATAAAGAAAGAAAAAAGAAAAAAGAAGAAAAAAAAAAAGAAAGAAAAAGAAAAATGAGCAGAGCATCACCAAGCTGTAAACAACTTCAAGCAGTCATATACTGTACAATTGGAGTCCTGAAGGTCAGTGTGGAAGACACAAGTTTTTGAGGAAATAAGGGCTGAAAAATTTTTAAATTGGATGAAAACTATAAATCCATAGATCTAAGAAATTCAATAAATCTCAGACACAAGAAATATGAAGAAAACAATTAGAGAAAGCAGCCAGAGAAAGAAGTTATGTTACATACAGGAGAACAGAGATGAAGATGACTGAGTTCTCACTGGAAATAATGCAAGTGAGAAGACAGTGGAGCAACATATTTAAAGTACTGAAAGAAAAAAAAAAAACTGTCATCCTAGAGATCTTTGGTCAGGGGTAACAATTTTTCAAAAAACAAAGGCAAAATAACATTATTTTCAGATATACAAAGGCTAAAAGGATTCATCAGCAGATATATTCTTACAAGAAATTTTAAAAATAGTGTCCAGGTGGATGGAACTAAACATGTATAAAAAGGAATAACACTAGAAATGGTCATTATAAGAGCAAATATTTAAAATTTCTTTATTATTTAAATCCCTTTAAAAGAGGAATTGACTGTTCAAGCAAAAATAATTACAAAGTAGTGTGTAGCTTATAACCTGAGAAATGTGTGACAACCATAGTACAGAGACCAGAAAGGAAGAAATGAAAGTGAGCTGCTGAGAGGTTCCCATACCACATGTGAAGTGGTCTAATGCCAATGGAAAGTAGACTGTGACAAGTTAAAGATGGGTACTACAAACCCTAAGACAACTAAAGTAACAAAACAGAGTGACAGCTAATAATACAAATAAGGAGATAAACTGGAATCACAAAAAATTTAAATAATCCACAATAAGGCAGAAAAAGAGGAAAAGAGAAGAAGAGGTGGGAAAATTTGAAAACAAATAGATGGTATATATAAACCTAACTGCATCAATAATCACATTAAATACAAATGATCAAAATATCCAGTTAAAAGGCAAAGATTGTTGGACCCAAATAAATGTTGCCTATGAGAAACAAACTTTAAATATAATAGCACACATAGATTAAATTTAAAAGGATGGAAAAAGGGGCGCCTGGGTGGCTCAGTGGGTTAAGCCTCTGCCTTCGGCTCAGGTCATGATCTCAGGGTCCTGGGATCGATCCCCACATCGGGCTCTCTGCTCAGCGGGGAGCCTGCTTCCCCCTCTCTCTCTGCCTGCCTCTCTGCCTACTTGTAATCTCTGTCAAATAAATAAAATCTTTAAAAAAAAAAAAAAGGATGGAAAAAGACATACCAAGATAAGACTAAAGAAAGAAAAGCTGGAATAACTACTACTTACAATACTACTACTATATTGCTATCAAATAAAATTGATTTCAGAGCATCAAAATATTAGTTGGGATAAAAAGATCATTTTGTAATAATAAAGAGGTCAGTTTGAGATCACTTGACAGTCCTAACATTAAAAAAACTAATAATGGTGTCAAATATATGAAGCAGAAACTTACAAAACTTCAAGATTAAATAGAAAAATCCACAGTTAGGGTAGATATATATTTTTTTAATTATTTTTTATTTTTAAGTAGGCTCCAATGCAGGGCTTGAACTCACGACTCTGAGATCAAGACTTGGGCTGAGGTCAAGAGTTGGATGATTAACTGACTAAGGCATCCAGGTGCCCCTATAATAGATGTTTTGATACCCCTTTCTCAGTAATTGATGAAACAAAGGGCAAAACAGAACAACTATCCAAAAGATTTGAAAAATAGTATATTAACCCACTTGACCTGATTCATATCTGTAGAACAGGAAAATATACATTTTTTTTTCAAGTGCACACAGGACATACAGACCATATCCCAGTTATAAACTAAGTCCCCATAAAGTTAGAAAGGATTCAAGTAATACGAAGTATGTTCTTTGACCACAGTGTAATTATATTAGAAGGCAATGACAGAAATCTCTCTGAAAAGTTCCCCAAATATTTGGAATTAAATAAGACACTTCTAAGTAACTTATGGACCAAAGAAGAAATCAAAACGGGAATTAGGAAGGTTTTTGAACCAAACAAAAAAGGAAAAAAAACTTTTTTAGTTTGTGCAATGCCATTTATAGGTATATTTATACCACTAATCATCTATATTATAAAGAGGAAGTATAAGGTGATGGATGTTAACTAGATTTGTGGTGGCAATCACTTTGCAATATATACCATTATTGAATCATTACATTGTATACCTGAAACTAACACAATGTTATATGTCAATTGCACCTCAATTTTTAAAAATTTAAAAATTAAAAATTAAAAAAATAAAAGTGAAAAGCTCAAACTAATGGCCTTAAGTTTTCCCTTAAAAAACTAGAAAAAGAAAACTGATTAAATTTCAAAGTAAACAGAAGAAAGGAAATAATAAAGATCAGAGCAGAAATCAATAAAATAGAAAACCAAAAATGATAGGAAAAAATAACTGAAATCATAAGCCATTTTCAGAAAAGAACAATAAAATTGATAAATCTCTAACCCCATTAACCAGGATTAAAAGAATATAATCAATGAGCACCAATTATGAATACCAGAAATGAAAGAGAAGGTATCAACATAGATTCTGTAAATATTAAAAGAATAAGGGAATAATTTAAACAGTTTTATGCCAATAAATTAAGAACTTAGATAAAACAGACAAATTCCTTGAAAGATAGGCATTCTTTTAAGCCAAGGAAAAACACATATATTTATAGACCCACATTTATTAAAGGAAATAAGAAATAGATTTGGTAATTAAAAACCTTCCCCACCCTGCCCCCTTGTAACTTCAGTTCCAAATGGCTTGACTGGTAAATTCTACCAAATACATAAGAAGAAATAATGCCAATTCTATAAAAACTCTTCCAGAAAACTGAAGAGGAAGTAATCCTTGCCAATTCATTCTCTGAGACCAGCAAATGATTTTGATACTAAAACCAAAGACGTTGCAAGAAAAGAAAACTGCAAACCCACACCCCTCATGAATATACATGCAAAAATTCTAAACATAATTGTAGCAAATCAAATCCAAGAACAGATAAAAAGAATAATATATCACGATCAAGTACAGTTTAGCCTGGAATGCAAGCTTGGTTTAGCATTCAAACATCAATTTGTCTTTTTAATGAACTTATTTTGTGTCACCTCACAAAAAGCAGAAAAAGTATTTGACAAAATCCAACATCCATTCCTGATAAAAATTCTTAACAAACAAAGAGTAGAAGAAAGCTTCCTTTAAAGGTCATCTATGAAAAAAATTCACAGCTAAGGGTGAAAGACTGAATGCTTTCCCACCAAGATCAAAAACAAGACAAGGATATCTGCTCTCACCACTCCTATTCAATATCATACAGGAGATCCTAGACAGCACAAGGAAAAAAAATGTGCTTAAGTATACACCGCATGATTCTATTTATATGAAGTTCTAAATAAGTGATTGCCCAGGATCCAGCCTGAGACCATGTGAAGTAGGAAGGAGGGAATAGAAAGGGAACTAAGGAAAATTTAGGGGATGATGGACATGACAAGTTCATTACCTTGATTGTGAGTATGATTTCACAGATGTCTGTATATGTCAAACTTATAAAATTATATGTGTAACTTATATGCAGTGTACTGTATAGCAATTATACCTCCGTAAAGCTGTAAAAAAAAGTAGTGGGATAGACAAAGAGGAAAAAAAGAGAAAGGGTTATAATTTCAAAGATCAGTGTATGGGGCAAGATAATGGGGTGGTCTGGATTAGAAAACACAGAAATGAACTTATTTATTAATGAGCAATATTGTCCCCAGTGCCTAAGTAATTCTCTAATAGGAAGTTAGGTGTATAGGGTTGAACATTATCTTTTTCTAGTCATCAGGGTGCCATTTAGTGGCTCTCTAGAAAACCAGCTATAATTGCAGTAATGCAATAATTGCTCAGAGCGGAGCCAGTGACTCCCTGGGGACTCAGCACAGCTCTCAAGACTTAGAGCATCTGACGCTCAGACAGAGGTCTCAGATGCATGCAGAGACAGGAATATGGAATCTTCAACGTCCTGTCCTAGAGAGAACCTGGACTAACCCCAAAGTATTCCCAATTTCCCAGGTTTTCCCCTGTATCCCGGACCCTTTCTAAGTCAGCCCACTAGGCAGAAATAGCAAAAGTGAGGGAGGTGGCAACAGCAGTGCTCACTGCTCACCTGTCCTATTGCAGCTGCTGGGCTAGGAGCTTAGAGCACAGCCCCTTCTACATAGGCCCAGGACCACAGAAAGAGTCTGTGCTGTGGCTTCCCAAGCAGAACATATTCCTTATCACAGCTGTCTCTAGGCACTCCATGAACCTTTTCTTAGCCAGGTCTTTCTCAAGGTTAAAATATGGAAATAAGTACCAAGCTTATCTCGGGGCGCCTGGGTGGCTCAGTGGGTTAAAGCCTCTGCCTTCAGCTCAGGTCATGATCCCAGGGTCCTGGGATCGAGCCCCACATCGGGCTCTCTGCTCAGCAGGGAGCCTGCTTCCTCCTCTCTCTCTGCCTGCCTCTCTGCCTACTTGTGATCTCTGTCTGTCAAATAAATAAATAAAATCTTAAAAAAAAAAAAGTACCAAGCTTATCTCTTTATTTCAATAAATCTTACCCATTAAACTTGACTTTGTGGCTATTTGTGTGTGTATGTTAGATATCATCTACTGGGTTCTTCCATGAGTCAGACACTGTTCTACAAAACTTACGTGGAGGACCTGGCTGGCTCATTCAGTGGAGTGTGCAACTCTTGATCTTGGCGTCATGAGTTCGAGCTCCATGTTGGCTGTAGAGTTTACGTAAAAATAAAATAGTAAAAATAAAAACCTTATGTAGATTAACACATGTAATCCACATAATCCTGTGGGGTCGGTGGTACTATCATCTTCATTTAAAGATGAGAAAATTGAGGCGTAGAGGGGTTAAAGTAACTTGTCCAACTTTTCAGTTAGTAACAAATGATGAAGACAGGATTTGAACCCTGGAGTTCCAAACATGAGCCCCTGCTCAGTTGATCACAACACTAATACAGCTGAGTGAGGGTGAGAACATGATTGGTTGTGAGCCAATCTACTTTCCAAATGAAAAACATTCTCTTGTGCGGCCACAGATGCCTTAAAATGTTTGCTTTTCGGTGACAAGCAGTATCATGTGAAAGAAACAGAATGGCTCATTGTAAAGACATTCTGATGATTTGAAAAACAGCCCCACTGCTCAGTGAATGCCAACAGTGCCGTCTCACCCAGAGGGCCTGGGTTGTCCTCCCTTTCATCTCTGCCCAAACACTGCTCTTGCAAGGAGTAGAGGCTGTAAGGTCAGTGAGAAAGGCAGGCACTGGAGCATCAGCCAGTGGAGAATTGTTGCCCATTGCCCGAAGCTGCCAGAGAGAAACAGGTTGGAGCTGAGCCTCGTGCTCTGAGGCTCTAAGGGAGAAAGACACAGGAATCAGATTTTAAATCACGATAAGAAAGAATTAGAAGGAAATCCTCCAATATTTTAAGAGCAAGTACATCTGGTTGGTAGTATTATGGTTATTAAGGATTTTTCCCTCTATATGCCTGTATTTTCCATATTTTCTAACAAAAACCTATAGTTAATGTAATAATCTTTAAAAAGATAAATGATAGGGGTGCCTGGATGGCTCAGTGGGTTAAAGCCTCTGCCTTCGGCTCGGGTCATGATCTCAGGGTCCTGGGATCAAGCCCTGCTCTCTGCTCAGTGGGGAGCCTGCTTCCTCCTCTCTCTCTCTCTCTGCCTGCTTGCCTACCTGTGATCTCAGTCAAATAAATAAATAAAATCTAAAAAATAAAAAATAAAATAAAAAGATAAATGATAGAAAAACATAAGTAAGCATTTTCTGGCAGAGCTTCCAAAAGACAGAATAGGCTAGAAATATCAAGGGCAGGACTTAAAACACACACACACAACACACACACACACACACACACACACACACACACACACACACACACACACAGAGTTAACTAGGAAGGATAAAGTTTGAATGTGCCCCATCAGAGGTAATGAGATTTCTTTCACAGGCGATAGTCACACATTGGTTGAATGACCTCTTGATGGGGATATAGTATAGAAGATTCAAGCATCTGCTTGGGGAGTCAGCCTAGAACCCTGCAACCCAAAATAGGGTCCATGAGCTGGGCATAGGCATCTGCTGGGAGCTTTGTTAGAAATGGAGAATCTCTGGTCCCCACCCAAGCCACAAGAGTCACCTGAGAAGTATTTAAGTATTTGGCCTGGCTCAAAACTGGGGACTTCTTATTCAGAAGTGTTATGTCAGGGTTATGTTTAGAAACCCCCAGACTAGAAGATGTTTCAGAGCTCTTGAAAACTGGACAGTCTGAGAATCTCAACTTCCCAACCTTGGTGGACAATGACAACAACCAGTTGCTTACTCCTACCCTACATGCCAGAATTCTGCCAGCCCCAGCCACCTTGGACATCCTCCGCTCTTGGGACATATTTGCGGCTTTGACCCATGCTAGTTTGTGATATTGGAGGGGGTCACCCTACCACTAATCAGAGAGTGGTAGGGATGACCTATGAATGCTCGTGTTGCCCCTTAAAGTGGAGCAAGTGTTAACTTTCCTTCTCTCTTATGACTGTTCTTGTGTCTGGTCCTGAGTTCTGATTGATTCTTGTTCTTGGTCTACCCCCAGAATCTCTCTAGAACCCAAAGTAAACTAGTTATATTTGAGTAGCCATCCTGTACTGGAAACTTTTATTTGTTACCACATTTAAACTTTCTCCTCACATTAAGGAAAAGTGATTAATGGCCCCATTTTGCACATGAGAAAAATCAAGGCCTAGGAAGATTAAGGAACATGTTCAATGTTGTACAACCAGCAGGAGGTAGAAATTTGACCCCAGAGCTGCCTGATCACAAATTTCTATGTTCATCCCATTGTCCCATCCACCAACCTAAATTCCCATTGGCAGCTGGGTGGCCTGGGCACCTACATGTTCTTTCCAGTCTAGCGCCATGGACTTAGACAATCCTGTGTAACAAGATGGAGATATTTTTGCCTGCCAAAATGTGAAGGCTGGGAGATTGTGAAAGACAAAGCAACCTGGTGGGGCCATGAGGTCACACATCAGAGTACAGGCTTCAGAAACCTGCAGAGTATGACCCAGCAGTTCCAGTGGAAGAGGAAGGGTGGAATGGCTAGGGAACAGGAAACTGGCAGGTGGTTACACTCTTCATGGAGCTTATCATCTGTCTCTCTCACTGGATTAGGAATTCTAGGAAGATAGGAATTTTGTCTTTCTATCACTGATGTACCTAAAGCACAGTACCTAAAGCACCTTACGGCAGTGGCTAAAACATAATACGTACTCAAGAAATGAAGGGATGTGTTTGCCCCTTGCCCTCCACAAATATCCAATAAAATTACAAAAATTGTGAAGTACTCTGTGCAACTGGATTTCTTGTGAAAGATGATGAGAGATGAGGTATTATTGTACCCAGGTTAGAGCCATGGTTTGGTGAGGACATGGATGCAGGAGTAGAGATAGAGCAATAAAAAATAAGTCTGGGGGTGCCTGGGTGGCTCTGTGGGTTGAAGCCTCTGCCTTCAGCTTGGGTCATGGTCCCGTGGTCCTGGGATCTAGCCCCGCATCGGGCTCTCTGCTCAGCAGATATCCTGCTTCCTCCTCTCTCTCTCTGCCTGCCTCTCTGCCTACTTGTGATCTCTGTCTGTCAAATAGATAAGCAAAATCTTAAAAAAAAAAAAAGTCTGGAAATGTATAGTAATTGTGTGGTGGGTCCTCAATAATTCCCAGTTGTGAGGGTGGATATTTGAGGAAAGTTTATTTAAATCTCAGAGGGTAGGAAACCCCCAACTGACTCCTGAAAGACCTCAAAGAGACAAATGTTCTGGATGACAACTATATTCTCCCTAACTTTTAAATACCAACCAACATCTTCCCCCTGCATGTACATTGGGCCATATACCAAGAGTTTCCAATATGGGGACAGAAGCAATTTTCTCTTGGGCACCAGGTCTGTTTCCATGTTGTCTCTATCGATGCCTCTTCTTCAGAAAGGCTGATTTAGGTCAATGGCTGCCTAACTCTAGTCTGTAAGGTCTTGTACTCAAATTCATGTTGTCCTTGGGGACCCATAATGTCTTGAATCCAAAGAATCCAGTACTATGACAAAGACCTTCATTCTCCTGTGGATTTTGTCTTGTCTTGGCTCCCAGGCATGATTGCTGGCCTATCTGCCTCATCTGCTGCACACAGCTGCATTACAAAGTACTGCTAGGGATCAGGAGCACAGGCTACAGATCTTTCTCTCTCATCTTTCATCTTATCTCACAATCATCAGTGCATCAGCCTTGCCCTTCCCGAGTCCTGTAAATGGTTGGTGCCACCCCCTGCATATTCTTCACACTTTCTGCACATACACTTATCATGGGCTCAATAAATGGGCCTGACTGGGGAGAATCTGGATCACTCTGATCTTTAAAGTCCTGTTGGGCAGCAGTTGGTATCACTTAACCTGACTCTAGGTAGGAGAATCCTGAAGGGATGGTGAAAGTTCTAAATTTCCTTAGTTATGCTTCTGCATAATTTTTGTGCTATTCAGAGTTTTGTTTGTTTGTTTCTGTACCATAGGCTCTACTTTCATTTAAATTTGCAGGCCTCAGTAAAAAAATGTTATAGAGACACATTCCAGAGAACACTAGAAAGATAGTCCATGACTTTGAAAAAGGAGAGAAGTCATTATCTTTTTTTTTCTTTTCTTATATCCTGTATAATAGGCACACAGTGATGACAAGCAATAGCAATGTTAATGAGATTAGGTGTAAATGATTAACTATTATGGACTATTACTATGCTTATTGTGATTTGCATGGCTCTACTGTTGATGCCTAGCAATTAAAAGATTCAAACTAGATTTTAACCATAAGGTACAGGGTATTAAGGAAAAAATGTACATACAGGAAACAGTAAAGAGCAACTGAGTTTTAAAATTATGGAAGGTCTTTGAACAGGTGTGCTTTCTGAGAAGCGATGCAGAATTTACATGTGGGTAGGTGTAGGATGTTAGTAAGCATGGCAATGTGGTGGAGGGTATTGGTGATAATAAACTGTAGAGTGCACTGAACTCTGCTCTTCCTACTGTAGAGACAGAAGGGGGAGATGCCTGTCCTCAACCTGTATCATCCTCCTCTTCCATCTTCTGGCACCCTGTGACTACTTCAAAATGCTCTCTTCCCAATTTGCTCTTTCTATCCCTGCTGCTCCCTTGCCTTTCTCTCATCCTGGAATTTTATAGCTTCTTTCCACACTACTCTCAGTCCCATGTTCATTTCTTACTATACCTTCTCTTAGAGACCTTACTCACTCTCAAGGGGTTAACTACGACTTCTGAGCTGCTAACTCCCAGACCTTTATTTCCTGCTCTAGTGTATCTTTCCAGGCAAGGGCACACATTACCTACCTGACTTTCTACTTCATTTCCAAATGATGCATCACTTAAAGTTCAGGATGCTTCAAAATGACCTCTGTCCAAGCTAGTTCCTTTTCCCAAAGTCTCTCTTTCCAAGTATGGTATCACCATTCCCTTAATTCACAGCTGTCCCTCACCCTCCATATCTAATCAGTCCTCAAATGGCATGCTTTTGATCTCCACAATTCTCTCATCCAGCCCATATATTCATGCCCATTTGCCACTGCCAGAGTTTGGGAGCTTAACCCTTTTCTGGACTGTTAAGATGGCCTCCTAATTGATCCTTCTGCCCTTAATCTCATACTGCCTCATTCCATCCTAAAATCTGCTGCCAAGCTAATTTTTTTCAAACGCTGCTGGGATTGTTTCATGTTCTTAATCAAAACCCTCCTACACTGTGGGAATGCAAGCTGGTACAGCCACTCTGGAAAACAGTATGGAGGTTCCTCAAAAAGTTGAAAATAGAGCTACCCTACGAACCAGCAATTGCACTTCTAGGTATTTACCCTAAAGATACAAATGTAGTGATCGGAAGGAGCATGTGCACCCAAATGTTTATAGCAGCAATGTCCACAATAGCCAAACTATGGAAAGAGCCTGGACATCCATCAATAGATGAATGGATAAAGAAAATGTGGTACATATATACAATGGAATACTATGCAGCCATCAAAACCCTGAACTCTTGCCATTTGCAACAACATGGATGGAACTGGAGGGTATTATGCTGAGCAAAGTAAGTCAATCAGAGAAAGACAGTTATTATATATGATCTCACTGATATGAGGAATTTGAGAGGCAGAGTGGGGGCTTGTGGGGAAAGGGAGGGTAAAATGAAACAAGATGGGACTGAGTAGGGCGACAAACCATAAGAGACTCTTAATCTCAGAAAACAAACTAAGGGTTGCTGGAGGGTAGGAAGGATGTGCTGGCTGGGTGATGGACATTGGGAAGGGTATATGCTATGGTGAGTGCTGTGAATTGTGTAAGACTGATGATTCACAGACCTGTACCCCTGAAATAAATAATACATTATATGTTAATAAAAATGAATAAATAAAAAATTCATACATCTCTTCATTATTCATTGTCTAAGAATAACTCTTGTAATCATTCATTGAACAAATATTTACTGAGCACCTAATATATACCATGTTGGGAGCTGGCAGTGAACAATATGGAAAAGATTCTTGTTTTCATGGCTTTTGAGAAGGTAGGTAGTAAACAAGCAAAGAAATAAGTTGGTGCTATGAAGGAAATGAAATGTAGTAATGGTAGAGAGTGAGTTGTTGGATGGGAAGGGAATTGCTTTCACAAGTTGGTCAAGGTAGACTTTCGGGAAGGAATGACTTTGATCAAAGACCTACCTAATGAGCAGGATCTTGGCATCTGGAGATCTGGGGGGAAAGCATTCTGAGCAGAGAAAACAGCAAGTACAAAAGCCCTCGGAAGGGAAGGTGAATTGTCATTCCTGGCCCTTCCCATGTTGAGCTGAGCTAGCTTCTTAGCCTTATCTCATATAACAACTCCACATGATACTCAGGTTCCAGCCAAATCATCTTTCAAACTGTTCTCCAAACATGCCTTTGTATTCCTGCTTCCATTTTTCCATTTCATGTGGAAAGCCCTGCTCTTTCTTATGACTATTGAAATCCAACAAAAACCCAGTTAGAGGCCACCCGTTCTGTTAAAGTATCACTGATAACCCCCCAGCAAAGTCCAGTTTCTCCTCATTGAAATCTTATTGCACATGCTGGAACCTCTTGTGTCTTACTTGCCACATCCAGGTAGTGCTATAGAAGGCTGCATTCCTGGAAAAGACATGTGATTTAAAGTACATAAGATGAATCTGAATTTTCTCATGGAGACTGTGTCATGATGATGGTTTTTCTCCCAGTCAAGGACCTGATGACTGGAATATAGAGAAATGTTCTGAAACAATAAATTTGAGGAACTCTAATAAATCCATATGCTATGTCAGAGCTGTTTGTATTTTATTTTTAAGCTCCATGATAATAATACTCATATTTTCCATTATATAAAGCATAAAAGCAGAACCAGTCTGGTTGAATCAGAGAAAGGAAACCCAAGAGCCATCCTGCTCAGCTTCTTTGCCCTCTGCAAGGCCCTCTGCCTCCATCTCCACCCCTCACCTCCACCCCTGGGTCCCTGACACCTTTGTGGAACCCTAGGACTTCAGGAGTATGATTCAATGATACACAATCTTACCCAACATAAAGCATATATAAATCAATTCAATTACCCTCATATTTTAATTTTCTTTAGAAGAAATTTTATGGAGGCTTTGAGGATGTAGGTATCAGGGGAGGACATTGCTATAAGGCTCACAGGTAAGAAATGGCCAAAGTATTCACAGGACAGAGGTTCTGAGATCCTATCTCCATTTACTTTTGTTTAGCCAACCCCTCATATTCCTTTAAGTCTCAAATTATGTGTCATTTATTCCCAGAAGCTTCCCCTGACCCCAAGCCTGGGTTATATTCCTCTGATATGATTTTGTATCTCCTCTTCACTTTGTTACCCACAGATCCCTATTGCAAATGCTTGGTACACCTTAATTGCAACAATAGCTCCTCCGCTGTTCTGTGAGCAGCTCCACGTAAACAGCAACTGTGCCCATTGTGTTTACTTCAGAACTCCCAGTGCCACCAACGCATGGCACAAGCTGGGTGCTCTGATATCTGTTGAATGGATGGATGGATGAAAACAGGCAAGGAGCAATTCAAGGCAGGATAAGACAAAGAAAAGGGCCTTACCAATCAGAGCCCATGTGTTAGGCACCCTGATGCCAGTAGACAGTGAGCAATCTGCTATAGAGTTATGAGAAATATTCTGAGTGCCCTATAGCATGGCTCCGCATACATGTTTATCTTTTCTTCTAAACTGTAAGCTTGTTGGAAGGCTCCACCTATAGTGTATACCCATTTCCCTGCAGGTAACATGCCTAGTATCCATCCCCTCTTCTTTTAACAGTCTCTTTCGGCAAGTACTCTTGCACTCTTGTCAGCCAGATGCTGTCAATGGACTGACCAGACTCTCAGCTCCAGAGTGGGTTCTTCAAACCAATCAGCATTCCTTTTCCCAGCAGCCCACAGAGATTGATTCAAGAAGAAGTACATAACCCAGAGACAATGGGCTATTAGCAGTTCTTAGTTGGGGCTTCTGGGAAGGCGTTGCTTAGCAGAGAATTTATAAGCACAACATTTAGCTCTAGACTGGGTCAGAGTCTTTGTCTCATGGCCATCTAGCTGAAAAACCTTGGAGGAATTACTTAATCTCTCTGTGTCTCAGTTTCTTCACATGTAAAATAGACAATGAAATTGTAGAAGTATATACATATACATATATGTACCCTAATACATATATACTTCCATCTATGTATATATCTATATCTCTACCTATGTCCATCTATCTATTGCTTAGAAAGGCACTGAGGTGGATATTAATTACAATTGATCATAGGAATATTTCACAACATACACATTTATCAAATCGCCAAGTCATACACCTTAAGTATATATAATGAGGGGGAGAAAAGATGAAAAACACACTTAATACATGGATCAGTACATATTGTTTCCACTGTTGTCACTGTTATTATTCCACAGGCTATGGCAATAAGAAGATGTGAGGCTTTGGGCTGCAACCATCTTGCTGCCTCAAGGGAAGCCAGCCAGAGAGTGAGGACAGCACAGAAAACAGTGAAGTTCAAGAGTGAGAGAACTGAGCCCAAAGACATGATTTGAGGGGCGCCTGGGTGGCTCAGTGGGTTAAAGCCTCTGCCTTCGGCTCAGGTCATGATCCCAGGGTCCTGGGATCGAGCCCCGCATCGGGCTCTCTGCTCAGCAGGGAGCCTGCTTCCTCCTCTCTCTCTCTGCCTGCCTCTCTGCCTACTTGTAATCTCTGTCAAATAAATAAATAAATCTTTAAAAAAAAAAAAGACATGATTTGAGTCTCTGGACTAAGCCCTGCCTGAAGCCAACCTCATCCCTACACTTTCAAAGATATGAGCTGATGAAGTCCCTTTCTTATGCAAGCCACTTAGGGTTATATTTGCTACTATTTGGAGTGAAAATATTCCTTTTTGGCTCACTCTTCTTTGGTGGCAAGGGAATAAACAGCTTTTTGAATACAAATGTGGGAACTGGGTGATCTTAACTCTGTTAGTCAGATTTGTGTATGTCATATCATTTAACCTTCATTATGACCTTATAGATACATATGACAGGTTTATCCGCTTTGGATGTGGAAACTGAGGCTTACAGGGATTAAGTGATTTTCCCAAGGCTTAGAGTTAGTCAGGGGTGGATGTGAATCATCTACCCTCTGATGCCAAAGCCTGTGTTCTTCCACCATAAACTTTACCTCTCTCCGAAGGAGGAAGAACAGATAAGACCCTGAAGGGTAAGTCCTCCTTATTTAGATACTTGAAAAAACCGTAGGGTCAAATTTAATTTTTCCTGATTTTGATACTGCCTCTGTATCATACAATAAAACTCAATCCCAGGGACAAATGCTAGTTAGTATCCAAATGTTTAGAGAATCAATAATCTTGATTTTTAGAAAAGGAATTAATACCATATTTGAATATTTAGGCTCATATCTCATTTTCTTAGAGCTACCTTAAGCCAGCTGAACATTAAAAATAGAAAAGATCATGAAATTAATGTGCAAGAATTTTTTTCCTTTCTTTTTCCCCTTCCCACTTTTAACCCCAGGCTCTGGGTAGGCAGCAATCCTAATTAGGAAATGATTTCCTTTCAATTAATTATAGATGGCCACAGTCATTCAAAGGTTGTAATCCACAGCTCAATATTAGTACCTTGGGTCAAAATGTTATGTTGGCAAATGTTCCTGTGGTGAATTGTGATTGTCCTGTTTTTAATAGTTATTTCCCTCCTGCTCTCTGTAGAATCAACCTCTTACGAATCCACTCATAAACTGTTAGCAAGAAGTTTTAATTATGAAGAAAATTATATGGATTCCGAGCTATTCGTGACACCTACTCTGCACACACAATTCTCTACATGATGATCGAGGGTTGTCATTGGAGGGGCTCTGCCCCATATGCTGGGTTGAAGGCTGCTAGTGATAAGGAGGGACATTTGTAGTAATTCTAAACCTTCCATGAAAAATCTCCAGGATTTCTGCCACTACAGTTTTGCAATTCATTATTCCTGCTGTCACTTGTAATACTTAATTTTTACAAAAAGCACAAGTTGCAAACCCTCATTTATTACTAGTATAAGTTCTTTACCCCACAATAGCCCCAGTGAAGAAAAGATTATTAAAGTTGGTTTTTGAAATACAAAGACCATGAAACAAAACTTAAAGATAACTTTAAAAGTAATACTTTATAAAAAGTATTGATAGGTGCATCTTTTCTAGGATGTACAAGTAATTCTTTTAGCTCACCACTTCTGATTATATTTGGTGTTAATTTTATCTATGTTTTTTGTTTAAAAGAATTGATTTTGCATAAAAAGGCAACAGAAGAGGAAGAACTCTGCCCCTGAAGTTGCTCTGTGGCATTTATTTGGAGATACATTGGATAATACTTTCAGCAACTAGTTAACGTATGTTCTTACCATAATCAAAATTCTTTTCTCCTTCAGTGCAAAGGCTTATCAAGCAGGACTTGTGGCAGCAGAAATCTGTTAGAGAGGGTTTCTGGGATACTTTATACCATTTTCTTACCTAGAGTTTAGGACAAAGAATGTCACTTCACAGTGAAGCCTTTGGAAGAGGGAGACCTGAGGAGTTGTCAGCCTTGCCCCTTCTCTGCTGAAACTTATACCTGAGGGGTTGTACAATGGATGCAGCATTGTGCTTTGGATATAATTCCAGTGGAAATAAAAAATGATATGGTTTTACTATAACCCACGATGCAAAGCAACTTGCTGCGTGAACTGTACAAAAAGGTCTTTGGGCAATCCATTAGAAAAGGTAGCTGAAGGTAACTTTGTTAAGTTGTGCTCCCCGGACTTTCTTATCAGGCCAACTCTTCTGCCAAACAACTTATTTTTAACATGTGTCCACATCTTGGTAATCTGGCCCTTCTGCCTCATCCAGGGAGGTGAGAAGTTTGGAAAGTCAGATGGCCTTCTTTCCTGGTTGATCCTTCACAACTTCCTCTACCTTCTACTCTGCAAGAACAGAGTCTGTCTGTAGACCAGGGACAGGTTATGTATGGAAGACCCTCTAACACAGTGGCTTATCCATTCCCTCAGCCAGGCTAACATTACAAAAAATTTCTTAAATTATCCTTAGTTCTTTCCCTTAGATTCATGTAATATAATCCCCTGGACTTAATCAAATTGTGGTAGGTATCTCTGGTTTGTTTAACTTGTTCTCATGCCTAGTCTGCAGGCATGGACACACATTCCTAGCCTTCTGGAGAGCTGTACATGTTGATTCTATTGGTTGTTGGCAGATTCTCCATAGAGTCGCATTTTTAAATTCTTTTAACCCCTTCTCCACTCCCCAGCCCAAGTGTCTGCTTCTTCTCCTCCCTGTTTTTGTTGTCGTTATTGTTTTGTTTTACTGACATCAGGTCGAGTCATTCTCAACACAAGACAGAGTGGAGGGGATACATAGGATCTAGACCCTGCAGGGAGAGTGGATTATCAAGTCACCTGAAGCTGAAATCTTTCCAAAAATCTTATTTTTTGCACTGTGAAGGTCACACAGACTTTTCCTCCAGCTACTCCCAGGCTATCTCAGCACATGAGTATATATCTCTGTCCATGTCCAAATAACACAGTGACCATCTTTTCATATTTCTGCTGCTCTTCTGTAACTGTTCCTATTTTCAATTATAACTGTCCCATTTTCTTGCCTGTGTATTTTTCCCCTCCATTAGATTTCATGCTTCTAAGAGGAAGGAGCTGTATCTTCTGTTTCACTTTAATACCCTAAAATCTATACAAAGAGCCTTAATGGATGCTCTTGGCTGCCTGATATGTCTTAACAAGTAGCTTTCATTCTGTGGTGCCCTGGACTTTGAACAGGAAGCTTGTCACGTGGAGGTGCCCCCTTTGACCTTGAGCAAAGCTCTAAATCATAGTCAGCTGTGTATTTTCCTTTTGTCATAAAAATACCACTGCCAAGGAGTTGTCGTCCAACACACACTCCGGAATCAGACCCCAATTTTGACCCCACTGTCGATGCTGAGAACAAGAGGACTGCAAGTCATACCCTGGATACTGGTGTTTTAGCTGTAGGGAAACTGTGTGAAATTAATAGTTCTGCTGACAAAGATTCAGCCACTCTCTTCCTCTTCGAAGAGAACACTTGCCTGACAGGCTCCTGATGAAATTCTTTTTGTCCCTTTCTTGTATTCTAAAAAATAAAACCAAGGCCATTCGCAGAATAATGACATCAAAATAACACTAAGCTTGTGAATGAGTGTAATGAATGCAGAGAAAATTGCTGGCAATTAAGTCTGAAACACTGTCCCTGTCTTTCTAGGCCTAGCAACGCCTTTCCCAAACTGCTTTCTTCCTCCTTCATCCTGCACAGGTTTTTTGAGGACATTTAGACATTTGGTCACTTTAGCCCTTGTTATGCTTTTTTCTCGTGATTTGTTGAGGAGTTTGTTGTTTGCTCTTTTAGTGTTACAACTCCTTTCATTTACTGGGGTTTTTAAGGAGGATGTGAATAATCCCAGGGAGGACAAGATTTCAAAAGCTCCTAAACTGACAGATAATAATGACACTAGGGTGAGCCAGTAAACAAAGAGAGCAAAAACTAAGATCAGGGTTTAGGGAAAACTGGCGTTCAAAACTTGATACAGAGATCTGAGGTCATTCAATCAGGCACTCAGAAACCCAACACAGCGTATAGTCCAATGATGAGGAATACAGGTCAAGATAGAAATGGCCTCAGGTTTGATGATGGGGCATATTGGATTAGATATTTTATTTTGACTGATTATATTTTGTAACTGAAGTGGCAAATGATGGACTTTATTGGTTATCAGAGAAGTACTGTTAAGGAAAGTTGGAGGCTCATTTCTTTAACTCTGACTTTGTCTGTGGATTAGGCTCTTGAGTTTCATTGGCTGTTGATCCCATGAAAAGTGATAGATACCCAGTTATAATTTTCTTTTTGTTTAGAAGAGCATTGTCTTCTTTCTTTCAAATTCCCCTTTTAATTTCAATATAACTACCTTTCCCTGGCTTATGTGTAATCTTAAAGGGAAATGCAGCATATATTTATGAGAATCAGTTCCCCCAGTAAGAAGGGAATGCAGACTTACTCTGTATTAATGAGGCCAGGGAGAAGGAGTCCTTTTATAACACTAATCTTGAATCTACTTTAAACCTCATTATTCTTTTTTTCAATGTACGCTGATACTCCTTGACCTACCTTGAATTATTTTATTTTCCATGCCCTTACCTACTTTGACGTGAATATCCATGCTTTTCATTTCTTTGGATGCTCCTAATGTTTGAAATCATGCTGAGAATCTTTACAATTTAATAAACAGAGAAGTACGATATATTTACCCTGTCCCTGTAGATACTCAGGTCTATCTCACAAAGAAAATGAATTCATCTCTAAGGTTCAGGGCTTCCCAACTGCTTCAAAGTCATGCACTCATATACATTGATGTGAATATGTACATATACATACAGGGCTTAAGAAACAGAGTCCCCTGTGCACTGCTGCAGCTGGATTCTGGACTAGTGAAAACACAGCTGGGAATTCTTTTCAACTCACAATGGGCTCTACTCCAAGCTGTAACCATCACACTGCTTGTTTTAAAACACTTATTCAACTCCTAGGGAACATACAAATTCCTGCAGGGAGTAGTGGGGATAGAAGAAGGCACAATCCTGCCTGCCAAGGTCTAGAGGGCAGGAACCAACCTCTCACAAGGGATGAGTTAGAGCAGAAGAGTCTGGCATTTTCTTCATTTGTTTCACATTTATACTCTGGCAGTAGCTAAAGTCCATACCAAAAGTTGGTTGACAGTAAAGGTAGGGGAGAGGGGAAAGAAAGGTAGTTTTGATTATTTGGTATTAATAATGACGTCCCAAATATTTTCCACTGCATTTCCACTGCAAAGAAAAGATTCAATCAAGAAAGAACAGTTAAGGTTCAGTCAATTAAGCAACTGCCTTCAGCTCAGGTCACGATCTCAGGGTCCTGGGAGCCAGACCTACATTGGAGTCTGCTTCTCCATTGCCCTCTGCAAACCAACCCCCCCAGCTGGTGTTCTCTCTCTCAATAAATAAATATTATATATATATGTATAATTTATATATATATAAATATATATATAAACTAACTTAACTGTTAAATATATATATAATTTATATATATATATTTTATATATATATATATATATTTAACAGTTAAGTTAGTTTGAAAAGTTCCCTTTTAAAGAGAACAAAAATTTCAAAGACAATGAGAGTTAAATAAATCCAATGCTGAAACTGACACATAAACATAAGGCTTTTAAACAAACTCTTATTCTTAGAAAGGCAAAATGTTCTCAGTACAGCAAGGGATTCATCCACAAAAAGTCTTTTCCCTCTCTAATATATCTGTTTAATTATGCAAACAGATGTCAAAAGGGGGTTATAAATGTTAATTTTTGCTCTGGATTCTTTAGCTTCTATCTACCCAGGTCTCTCTCCTTTTCTGACCATGCCTGGAGTCATTGGTCAGTCCTGTACTCACTCACATTTTAGGGAAGAGCAGCCAAACTGGGCAGGGTGCATGTGGATATACACATAAAATTCAAGTATTATTGTCAGCACTAAACTTTGAAAGGATGAGAAACTGGCTCTATGCCCTGTCATGACTTGCAGTTGGTCTGTTGATACATAAACTTTGGTTGGAGGGAAATAGGTCCTCTGACAATAATTCTGAACGTTAATTTTAAGTGCTCTCCCACAGATTTATTTAACTTCCAAAAATACCATGCTTCAAATTAATGGTCCATTTGTTTGAATTGAATGGATGCAAAAATGGTGAAGATGATACTCCAATTCTCAGCTCAGAGGCAGGACTCCTGATTACCCGCTAAGTTATCTGAGGAAGGGGAAAAGAATGTGAACAGAAGTTAGTATCAACATTCTTCACCCCAGAAATAGAGAAGTGCAAGTGACTGAATTAAGACAAGTGGTAATACTTTTTTTTAAAACATTAAAAAAAGTGTTTAAAGTAATCTTTTGCTAAATTTTTATTCTAATGACTTTGCAGTGTTTATTTTATTTTTGAGAAAAGCAATGTCCCCCCCACCCATTCTCCCTGCTCTCCAAAATTGAATAAGACTTTATGCTAAGAGCATCATTTCCTTCTCATGATTTAGGAGTGATCTTTGATAACAAAACTGCCCTGTATTCATTCACTCAACAAATATACTTATGAGTGCAAATTACTGGGCAGGTTCTGTGGCAGATGTGAATGAAACAACAGGGAGTGAGTTAATACACAGTCACTACCCCTGCAGGGAGCTTAGAATCTTGAGGAGAAAGACAAGTTAACAGGTGACTGAGTGGCTGCAAAGAGAAGGATAAAGATCATTCTGATGGTTACTAGGGTCCTTGGGAGCACATGGTAGGGAAATCCAACCCAGATATTTGGAGAAGGGGTTAATGAATACTCTCTGGAGGAATAGAGGGGTTGACTAAAAGCAAAAGAATCAGGAGGTACGGGAAAGGAGTTCAAAGTTGGAGTACGTGGGAGAATTTTTCAGGAAGATAATGTGTTCAGTTGTGGCTGACAGTGGGGAGTGAATTTCCCATTACCTAGAGCAGCCAAGTTCAATCATTGTTTTTGTTCACACTCTCCAATGTAAGAGAGGTCAATAATGAATATTTCCACTGAGTAGGTAAATATGGAAAATGACCTAGTTTTGAACTTGTACCCATGGAGGTAGGTACATCAAGGGGTCATTTTGCCTTAGAATGGGATTTCATACAGGAATATTACTTGCTTGTTCTTGTGACTGTTTCCGATAACTGACAACAATAGCCTGTAACTTTACTTTTGAATTTTACATATATTCATGTGGTATATAATTCAAAAAGAACCAAAAACAACAACACACACACAGTGTGTGTGTGTGTACATACATGTTTATATATATTTCTATATGTCTTTATTTCCTCAATAGTAGATGAAGATTATTCCTAGTAGGTAAATTAAACAACACCCCATTTTAAAAAAATGGTTTCCTACTGTTCTGTTTTATGGATGTACCATAAATAGTACTACTATATAGACATTTAGGTTTATCCAAATTTTGATCTCACAAATAATTCTGTGCCAGTGACCTTGTACATTCCTGCAGGTTAAGTTTCCAGAAGGTGAATTGCTGGATCAAATGTTACGTGCATTGTAATTTTGTTTGATATTGACAAACTGTCATCCATAGAGCTATGTCAACTTATACGCTCATTAGTAATGTACAAGAGTCCATGTTTCCCCATAGTCTGTGTAATTCTTGGATATTTACCAATATAGATTTTTTTAAAAGATGTATCAGATTAATTTTAATTTGCATTTTTTTCTCATTATAACTGAAGTTGAGCATTTTCCCTCTTTTCTAAAGAGCTACTTATATGTCTTTTTTGGGGAACTGTCTTTACATAAATTTTTTTTTAAAAGATTTTATTTATTTATTTGACAGACAGAAATCACAAGTAGGCAGAGAGGCAGGCAGAGAGAGAGAGAGGAGGAAGCAGGCTCCCTGCTGAGCAGAGAGCCCGATGCGGGGCTCGATCCCAGGACGCTGGGATCATGACCTGAGCCGAAGGCAGAGGCTTTAGCCCACTGAGCCACCCAGGCGCCCCTTTACATAAATTTTGATTCCATTTCTATTGTGTTTTGAATTTTCTATCCATTCAAAGAGCTCTTTATACAAAGACACATGATATGTATGACACATAGTTTTCTTTTACATTGTTTAGTGTGGACCTGAATACTTCTGGGGACCAAACTTATTTTAGGGAACACCCCAGTATAGTAAATGGGGTCTTAAACACTGATTCAAGTGATTTAGGGAATTCAGAAATGTTTCCTAAGAAATATGCTGACTTGGATTTCAGATACTCCTGCCCCTTCTAAATAAAGGAGACTATGCCTTATTTTCATCATAAAATATCCTTACCCACTACTCAACTACGTGATTTTCAAAGCCAATGAGTCAGTAGTGACAAGATCATTTCATTCAGCAACCCCCCAAGGAAGCAGAAATTTGGTGTGCTTAATACCAGCTCCCAGGAAGAGCTGTTTGAAGGTAATGTCCTCCAAGTGTGAGGTATGATAAGGTATAGGGGCAATGCTTTCTGATTACTCCTCTAGCATCGTATTCTAGGTTTTGTCTGTGTTTCATTTGAAGACCTCAGGACTACACACTAAAACACGGCGCTATAATCCCTTTAAGAACTGCCTTCATTGGGGCACCTGGGTGGCTCAGTGCATTAAGCTTCTGCCTTCAGCTCAGGTCATGATCTCAGGATCCTGGGATCGAGCCCCACATAGGGCTCTCTGTTCAGTGGGGAGCCTGCTTCCCTCTCTTTCTGCCTGCCTCTCTGCCTACTTGTGATCTCTCTCTCTGTCAAATAAATAAATAAAATATTAAAAAAAAAAAAGAACTGCCTTCATTGCAGTGATAGTTTCATGGGTATATACTTACATCTAAACACATCAAGTTGTATATATTAGAACATACAGGATTTTGCATGTTAATTTTTCCTCAGTGAAGCTTCAATAACATAGTTTTTTAAAAGCTGTCTTTAATTTGTCAGCAAGCATGAGAATTTCTCTCAGAATTTGTTCCAGGAAAAATGCTGTTTCCTAAAGCACTAATTTGTTTTCTCCTTTTACAGAACTAAAGCTTGAGTTCTACCCCCATTCCCCCCTCTTTTATTTAAATGCCTTTAATTATTGTTCTTGCTATTGATGATTAATTTAATTTTTGTGGAGGAGGGGTGATCCAGCTAATTAATAACCAACAATTTCCGTCAGCATTTCCCGACCCAATCTGTATATTAAAATCTTCTGGAGAGACTGAATACCTCCCCGTGTCCCAGACAATTCAATCAACATATCTGGGAGTGGGTCTATTTAGCAGCTGCCCAGGTGATTCTGATGCTCTGTGAAGCTTGAGGACAAGTGAACTAACTAAGGTAAAACTGTATTAACACTCATAAGTTTGAAATGACATCGAGGGTGGAGAGCTGGTTTCCCTCTCTCTCTCTTTCACCTGAAGCACTGGAAAGGAAGATTCATGCAGTATTTTCCCACAAAACAAGAACATTTCCTAAAAAATCTGACTGAAGTGTTAATATTGTCCTGGGCTTTTGAGGTGGGATTTTGTTATTTCACCCTCCCACTTGGGAAAGCTCATTAAAGGCAAGGATCATGTCTTAACAGCTTTGTATACTCAGTGTCCTACCTCTTGCCAGGCATACAGTCTGTACTTAACAAATGTTTGTGAAAGAAAAAAGGAATTAATTTATAATTGTTGAAATTACCCAAGAATAAATTGAACATTCCATAACTGTTTTGTCATTTTATACTGCATTTAGTCACTTAACTAGAAAGCCTGTTATGAAAATGAACTGGTCTCTAAAAATCACCTAAGTAAATATCCTATGAAACAGACATTAAAGTATACAGAGGATAAAGACAGTTTCTGTAACTGTGTTGTGTATTCCATCCCACCCCATATATGTATTTATCTGTTTTATCTTGTTGCCTCTTTGACAACATCTCTTTGATGTTCCTCTCTATAGGAAGAAAGTGAATCAGTGTGGGAGGAAGGCTTTCAGAAAGAAAGAGATGTGGGTGGAAAGAGAGATGGGGGAAAGGAACAGAAAGAGAGGGATAAAGAAAAAGGAACAAAAGTATGAAGTAAGAACTAGTTCTACACCATATGCAATTAAAAGGGGAAAAGTTGAAAATAATGTTCATGAAATTTTTCTATAGGTATTGACCCTTCAGATACAGATCAAGGATGGGGTGAAGAGAGCAAGAGTGTAGTAAAGGGACTTTGACCTATAGAAAGGGATCCCAAACCAACAACACAGATAGCATATCATTTAAGGGCATTTCCCCTGGCATTCCTTCTATTATGGCTCCCCAGCCCATCCCATCTCTATAATTCAGGAGAAGTTCACTGAGTATTTAATATTTGCAAGACATGGTGCTTATGTGAATATGAAGAATTTATCAAGATGATTGGAACAGGAATTCTGTCCTCAGAGATCTTATGTCCATACCTTCAACTATAATTTAAAATAAAAAGTAGTATTTCCCATAAAAAGGTACAGATACAATGGAATTTTATAAGAAAATTCTCCACTGATTCTCATTGGCAACCCTTTTGATGTTGCCTTTTCAAGGTGGTAATATCTCTAAATGTCTTAACTTCCTAGAATCAGCCTATTGTGCCTAAAACGAAATAACTTGCTTTCTAAAGTTACAGACAAATTATCTCCCAATTCCTGAATTCCACAAAATTATATTAAATAGTATTTTTTAAGTGACCAGATATGTATTCCATAGCTCCAGACTGTTAAACTCACAGCCCTTGTCTTTAAGGAGTAGATAACCCCTGTAGGACATCAAACAATATATGAACATACCATGTATATATGATGAAGTCCCCTGATTATTTATAGGAATGAAGTAAAAACTGACATAGACATCTTTGGAGGTTCTTACAATCAATTGATGTATGATACAGCAGAGTTAGAGCCAAGGTTGAGACCAAAGGAAATCTTACAAGAGTTGGGATTCAGCTGATGCAAAGGATGAAATGGAGCTAAATTCAAAGTACCAGAGTACCCCACTTAAATAAGATGTGAAGGCTCATGTTTCAGGGGATAGAAAAGAAAGACACCTCTTTTTAATCCTAGATTGAAGTAACACCTGAGATATTTGTAGAATGTATAGTTTTGTCATTTTATGATTAATGATAGACTTGGAAAAGGCTACTCTTGGGCACATCTTAGGATTGCACTAAGAGAAACTTGGGTTATGAAGGGAACCTGTTATTCTGATGTATGGCAATCATCTCTTTTCATCATCTGAAAGAAATAGACCTCTGTGGCCAGTCTAATAGGAAACACTGATTCTAAAGTGGGAAAGGCCAGGACAGAGAGGTCTTAGACTTGTTAGGTTCTATGCTTTTGTACTTATTTGTTCTTTGCTTTGTTCCAGTGAAAAATTCCTTTTGAAAAGAAGGAGGAGGAGGAGGAGGAGGAGGAGAAGTAGTAGTAGCAGCATCAGCAGTAGCGGTAGTAGTAGTGCTTCTGTTTCAGCAAACCAATGGCCTGGAGATTGATGGGTGGATCTCATTTCAGGCAGTTCAGCCAGGGAGCAAGATGGGGCTCAAGGTATACAAAGCTGGATGATTAGAAGAGGAGCGAGGACATTGACTTCTCTTCACCTGGGTCTATCCTTTGCCAAGTGGCCAACCCTAAGCTGACCTGAGCTAAGAGAGGGAGAAAAGCCTAAAAGGAGCAATTAGAGGTG
Source organism: Martes martes (assembly GCF_963455335.1). Taxonomy (NCBI): domain Eukaryota; kingdom Metazoa; phylum Chordata; class Mammalia; order Carnivora; family Mustelidae; genus Martes; species Martes martes. The sequence continues at coordinate 36,047,257 of NC_137892.1, read as the reverse complement.
ACTGGCTCATCAGAGCTTCTTGGACTTAAGGGTGACATGGTAAGGAGGTGCAGGTGAGCTCTGAGGAGTTATTGTTAAGGAGAAAAGCCATGTGGTCAAGGGTGGGGGAGATATCCTCTCGGAAGCAGCATGAACCTTTAAGAAGCAGTCTCCTAAGGTAGAGCATGCAAATCCTGTGAACTGCTGCCACAGATCTGGCTGAGCTGGCTCCAGCACTCCATATTGTATATGTCATTGTCAATTTGGTAAACCAGGCAGTGACTGTAGCCACCATTTCAGGGGCCTCATAAAGTGAAACTGCATTATAATTTCAGCAATGTTAAGAGAAACTGAAGGTTTCAACAAAATGAAACCCGGAAACTATAGATATGAAGCTCTATCTTTCCTGAAAACAGCTTTATAGCATATAAAACCAACCTTCCTTTCTGCAATTAAATCAGGACAAAATAAATGTGTCTATTCCTTGACATAACGGCCTTGGAGCATCTTAATGGAAACATTCTAATAAAAGTTTATCTCAAATACTGACCAAAACCTTAACATTGGCTGCAGTGAGAATGGTGAGCAACATCCCCAAGTGTTCAGCCTTATCAAAAAAGAAACTTCTGTGTCGAAACCTGGCAAAGAAGAGTCGGGATGAATTGTGAGAACTGTGGGATAAGAAAAATACAGTGACATCTGGACTGAGCCCCTTCCCTCACTATCTCAGATAAGGTATTTCTGATTTCTTAGTCAAAAGGTCTTCTGAAGACCTCCTGATGCCTCCATCAACCCATCTATAGTGGCTGAAAGATGAATAGGATGACCTCCAATTCCTCCTTCCCTTAGAGCCATGTGAAAGAGAACAGGCCATCACTGTACTTCTCACACTGGAACTAGCTCTTTAAGAATAAAATCCCTTTTTAATCTCTAAAAGAAAGGAAAAGAAAATCTTTTGGCAGCCATAACAGAAATCCTAAGATGTGCTCAGAGAGAAAAACACTCCTAGGATATGCACCTCTTAGTACTAACACAACGCCTTCAACGTGGATGGGAGCCTGACTGCAATTCCCTGAAAGGGTTTTCCATTTCCACAGGAATCATGATGTTTCCAGGCTTTGCCTCCCATAATGACTGCATTCCACAAACTTTAGGCCCTATTCACATGCATATCCACTCCGCAACCCTGTCCCCTCAGCAGGAAACAAGGGATTGACTGATCCTCATTTCAGTCAGTGTAGTCAGGGGACAAGATGGTGCTTGAAGAACAGAAGCAAACAATAATCGATCCATCTTAATCTAAAAGAAGTTATTAAATTGGGATAAAGTGGGTAGTCATTTTCATGTCCATAACAATCATTTAGTATCTTTATTTACTGAAGGGGAAAACCAGAATAGAAATTGACATTGTAAATTTATACTGAAATTTAGCAGTCAAAAATGGAATTCAATTGCTAAATTCATTTCCTGTTGTTCACCTTGGCTTAGAAATACCACCTTGTACTATTGCTGGGAAAAGTCATCTCTTTAAACAACAGTTACTGTTCTTAGACTTCAGAAACTCACACAGCCATATGTCAATGGCATGGACTTTTCATTAAGTCCCTTTTTGAGTTGGTCTCAGTTTGAGTCTCTGTATCATAAACTATTAGCTATATGACCTTGGGCAAGTTACATACCTCTCAACATCTCAGATTTTTCACCTGTAAAAAGGCAGTTACCTCCTACGAGTTTTGGGAGGAGAAATTCAGATAATGGTTATAGACAGTGGTAGCCGGTACCAGTTAAGTGCTCCATAAATGGTAGATGTTAGTAGTAGTATTGCTAAGTGTCTCAGGCCAAGGATATACAAAAACTAGGCAAAATTGGCCAGGGCTGAAGTATTCAATGTACCTTCAGTTTTGTTTTGATTGTTCCACTTCCTGGGAATGAAAGGACGTCACTGAGGTTTTCGAAAAAAGGGATCCAATTTTTTTTCTGTATGCAACTGCTACCCTCTTTGTTAGGCCATGAACACACTGCCACTGTGAATAATGAACATTCTATAATGTTTCACTCAACTTCTGCCTCTTGGCAGCCATGACCAAAATCACCCTGCAGCTGTCATTTACAACAGGGATCCCCAGCCAGTCACTTGCAGCTATCCTGCTGGGAGGGGCAGCTGCTCAAGAGTATTTCAAGCAGGAAAGTGACAGAGCCAGATGCTATCAGGAATTCCTCAATGAGGTCAGAGCATTAGAAAACAGTAAGCTTTGGCTCCCCAAAAGGATGGGGACTCCTGTTTCCAACCCTTGCCAGGCAACTAACCATATGATTTTCCTGAGATCCCGTTAATTACAACAAAGGCCCAGATACTTTACAGTGTTTGGAGATCTACAAAAGTTAGAGAAAACCAGTGAAGCACAATGATAAAGTTTCAAGGAAAGGTGATATGTTACAAAAATCCTCTAAACCTTTCCTGTAGGAGTTCAGAATTTTAAAATGCAATTATGTAAGTGAGGATAACACATAATTTGAACTTTCATACAACTCAGTCAAATACATAAAACACATTCTCTCCTTAAAATGCTCTGAATTCAATAACCTATTTGGGAAGTCTAAGATCTTATTGTTTCTCTCGAATTCTTCCCCCACTAGAATGGGAAAGATGTTCAGAAAAACATTTTTCATTTGCTGTTTCAGAAATGTTAGTTTCTTGGGCCACTTACAGGTGTTACACAAAAGGTGTGTCCAAATTTATCCGAGCAAGATAAAATTAAATAGGATTAATTTAATAGTTAATACTAAATAAGATTCTACATCATCAAACCTCCAGAGCTTTTAATATGCTGATGTACCCTGTGTATAACATTTCAAAAATATGTTGATGGGGGGGAGGTCTGGGGAGGCATAAAGGAGGGGTAGAGTAAAACAACTACAGGAACGTGTTTTCTCTGTAGTATATTTTGAGAAATAAGTGTAGCCTTAGACTGTAAGCATCTTGAGAATGGGGCAATATTTCATTTTTCTTTATTATTCCTAGACCCTAGCACAATGCTTGTTAAAAACACTCATTAGGTGAATTAATAAATGCTAAGGTGATTCTTCAAATTTTTTTTAAGATTTTATTTATTCATTTGACAGACAGAGATCACAAGTAGGCAGAGAGGCAGGCGGAGAGAGAGAGAGAGGAGGAAGCAGGCTCTCCGCTGAGCAGAGAACCCGATGCGGGGCTCGATCCCAGGACCCTGGGATTATGACCTGAGCCAAAGGCAGAGGCTTTAACTCACTGAACCACCCAGGTGCCCCATGATTCTTCAAATTTATTAATAAATGCTTATGCAACAAGGAGGAAAAAAGTTTCTGGTCAGGCCAAAAGAATGGATCAAAGATGTATCACCTGATGAAGGTCACAATCAATTTTACAGTAAAATTGAGTAAACTGAGTGATATTAGGATAAACGGAGACTAATTCAGAAAAGAAAAAAGACATTGATATGTCAGGGAGTAAGAACATAGTCACATATCTAGTAGAACAGAAAAAATATTTTAATATAGGAAATTCAATAAAGGATGAGTTTTGCAAATGAGGGCCATAGGATATTGTCTTCTACCTACCTATGTTCTGGTGGTGACCTAAAAGTCTGCCTTAAGGTAGGATACTCCTTGTTCATCTTCTTTTATTTCACCTATAGCACACCAAGAAGTTGAAGCAGTCCCTGCAGGTGTGACTGCCCTATAATCCCCTATAATCCCTAGTGAATAGATGCCAGTGGGAAGAGAGAAAACAGTTTGAAGGAGATATATTTCTCCATCCAAGCCTCCCTTTTATGCCCCGACACACAACAGGGCCCACACCACACACCTGGCCACTGCTGCCCTGTCTGCAGCTCTTCCCTAACCCACATGGCAGTGTGAAGACCATCTGGACCACTGCTTGAAGGCAGAGTGGATAATGAGTACCCCATAGAGTAGCTACAGAAATGATAACGAACCCCTCATCAGCTGCCAGGATGCAAGCTGCCAAGCCTAGCACCTGCTTCCCACAGAGACTGTACAGGGATGCTGGAGAGGAGAGTTGAGGACCTGCTTACACCTGGCAGGATACTTGGTACAAGGAGATACAGGTTTTCACCTGTCGGAAGGGGGAAAATATCAAACAGTTTCATAATCAACTATGCTCACTCATTTTCTCAAAACTGCATATTGTTTATTCTGAGACTACGCTGGTCAAGAGTTTTTGGTAGGCTGATAAATTATCAGCACCTCATGTGAAAGGCAAAAAAGGTGTTATTTGGGTAATGTCAGATAATTAAGTTGCAATTCTTCAGCGTAAAAAATACCTTTAAATCTCTGGCAGAATATCTATAATCTAATATCTCCTCTTCCTATGCCAGCAGCTGCTGCATTTTAAGTGCTTTCCTAGGGATTCTATGTTGCCAAAAAATACAATTACTTTTCAGTTACTTCAGAAAACTTTTAAACAAACTGTAGGAAAATGTCAGAATCCGAAATAAGAATCTGCAAAGAAACTTGTTTCAATCACATCCATTTTGGCTGCAAGGTGCAAGCTTGGTGATTCCATCTTGATAGATTGTGTTTCATTTGCCTTGTAAGTACCGTGTAATTTATGTCTAGGGTTGAATTCTATCAGTGGAAATCTGAGCTCTGCGGGATTTGCTGTCGGGCTGCTCTCTGTGTGTAAGTTACCAGGTAAGGCCTAGGATCTGTCTTCTGGTCGAGCTTAGTGTTCTGTTAGATTGGCAGCATACAGAATGGTAAGGAAAGTCAAGTCTCCAAATTGATCTCATATAATTACAAAGTGACACTGGGCATTACGGACTTCTAGCAAACCTTTATAATTTCTGAAATGGCTGTGGACTCCTATTTTAAAACTGGAAGACCACTGTCCTGAATCAAGCAAAGGGCTATGCTTAAAGAACCAGGTGGTCCCAAGCCCTTACCTGATCTCTGGAAAGGAAGCGAAAACAGATTATGTGCCTATCACATGGGATTGGTACGATCTCAAATGATCACCTCGATGATCCTATTTAATATTCACAAACCCCTGCAATGTTGGAATTTTTCTTCCCAATTTCCAAGATGAAACATTCAGATGCTAAGAAATTCATTCATGTGACATAAGTCACATGACCAACATATTCTGTGGCATAGCCAGAATGTGAAGCCAGATCTGTCTAAATGCAAAATCCAGGCTCTTTCCATTAACTGACCCAAAAAAGACTACATTAATTTGGTCAGTTCATTAAGATGGTATTTAAGATGCTTCTGAGCTATTCTGTTCAATAGAAAGCTATCAACCAAGATGCCCTTCAACAGACGAATGGATAAAGAAGATAAGGTTCATATATACAATGGAATATTACACCTCCATCAGAAAGGGTGAATACCAACTTTTGTATCAACATGGACGGGACTGGAGGAGATTATGCTAAGTGAAACAAGTCAAGCAGAGAAAGTCAATTATCATATGGTTTCACTTATTTGTAGAGCATAAGGATTAACATGGAGGGCATTAGGAGAAGGAAAGGAAAAGTGAATTGGGGAAAATTGGAGGGGGAGGCAAAGCATGAGAGACTGTGGACTTTGAGAACAACTGAGGGTTTTGGAGGGGAGGGGGGTAGGGGGTTGGGTGACCCTGGTGGTGGGTATTAAGGAGGGCACAGATCGCATGGAGCACTGGGTGTGGTGCATAAACAATGAATCTTGGAACACTGAAAGAATAAAATAAAATTAAATTTAAAAAGTTATCAGCACAGTTTACTGACTTTCTTACTATCCACACCTCTACTTGTGGACCAGGAGAGAGGAGAAAGTGTACAGGACTGTGTTTGTCCCCACAATTCTAGTATACCTTGAAATGCACTGGGATGGAATCTAGGCAGCCGCCACAGACTACCTTAAAGCAGATTCCCCATTGGCATTGGAAAAATATGGCCCATTCGGGTGAAGCCTGTTGTCATCTTCCAAGCCAAACCACACTGAAATGGGATGGATTGCTCTTAATCCCACTGGTCCTCACCATGATCTGTCTCTCCCACCAACTGCCCTGTTCAGTTTCCAAGAGCATGGACTGCTTAATTTTGCTATCAGGGGAAAGCAAACACTAGTTGCAGGAGAAGAATGTGTCCTCCTTGTCCCCTTGGAGCCCTTGGAGATCAGTGGTGTGCAGTCTTCAAAACAAGCCCAAGGCCATATTGGCAGAACCTGAAGCTCATATCACACTTGAGCCTGGGGCATCCTGCCAGAGGAGAAACCTGAAACATCTCAGAAGAAGTAAACAGGATATAGTGATTCATTAACTCACAACTTGTCTCATGAGCAACAATTGCTCCTCAGCTATACCTGGACCAGTTTAGAAAGAAACACAGTATACCCTTTTAAAGAACATCTGGGCACTCTGACATTTCTGCCATCCTTTATTAAAGTGTTTATTTATGACACTTACTATGTGCTAGGCACTCTTTCAGGTACTCAGTGGATATTCAACAATGAAAAAAATGGATAATCACCAAAAGACATTCATGAAAAGAAAGTAATACAAATTTGAGTGCATGCTTCAATCACAATTACCGAAGATATCTATACCTTAAGCTCAAGAATGCAGTAACAGATGTACAACTGAAAATAATTATTTTGGTATTCAAGTGACAGCTGATTTTTAATTTTTTTTTCAAAATTTTCTTTAATATTGGTTTTATACCAAGTTTATAATTTAAAGAAAGCACAAAAATAGGAAAATAGTAAAGTTAGACACTAGAGTTAACTTGTTTGAGCTGTGTTTTTGTGGGTCTCTGATTCTTTAGTGTACGGTTTTTTCCTAATTTTAATAGGGAACTTATATTCCTTGAGTATTAAAGCTCGATGTCATTTGGGATAAGGGTTGGAGATGGTGTGGCAATAAATCTATAAAGAAGAGAAAAATTAGCTTCTAAAAGAAGCACCTACTAAATCTTGATGTTCATTTGTTATATTGTCAAACTGTAATTCCCAATGACAGGAAGGGAGAAAAAGAAAGAAAGTAGAACCTATAACCAAGAATTAAAAAATAGGGTTATGAATTAAACTATATTCACATATACTCTTGTCCAAGAGAACTTATTATTTGAGATATAATTTTAGAACCATCATAGTTTGCCCAAAATATCCTGAAACAGCCTGTGTGTGTTAGTTGTACTATTTAGCCAGTTGAACATTAAGTGGACTTTACTGGTGAATAGATGGTGATGAACTATTGCACTGAAATATTAATATCATTATTATCACAGTGAAACTACACTTTCTCTCCTTTGCCACCATCTTTTCACTTGTCTGAACAGTAATTTCTATTATAGATATGGATTATCCTTGAGGTGACCAGGCTAAATCCATTCACATCCAGGTTGTTGCTTTTTTTTTTGGTCATTATTTATCCAGTACTTAGTCCTGAGTCTTATTTGTCCATTCTGTATTGAGGAAAGAATTAAGTATATTGTTACCACTAACTCATGTGACCACTGTCTCATTAGGAATTTGCAACATTTTCTGATTATCAAATATCTTCAAGCATTACATAAATAATTTCCAGTTGAGCAGGTCTTCAGGAACTTTGGTGCAGTACCAAATACCAGTTGTTATGTTTTTTCTTTAGGTGAGCAAAAAGTTTTGTACTATCACTGAAAACCAATCTGGTGGTTCACTTTACTGCATCTAGAAAGAATTCAGCCTCATACCACGGTTAAAAAAATAAAAAATAAATAAAATGTACAAAATGAGAAGTATCTCCACGAGTAATTTCACACATGCTGCTAAGTACTGCAGAGTATTGCCAAGACTAGCCTTTAATCTCTATGGGAGCCAAAACAGCTGTAAACTCTTATTTGCTGTCAAATGTCTTTTTCAGGGTTATTAGCAGAGAGAGAAGATAAGAAATCCTTCCAAGTTATCTTATTTTATTTTTTGACCTGTTTTTCTTATCATTACTATTTTATAATTGTTGATAGCTTAAAACATGCATAATTTCACCAGGCCCAAGCAAAATTATGAAGTGGGATTCATGAGGCTTTGAATTTCTTAGTGTTTTCCTCACTCTGCTTTCTAGGTTTGCCCCTACATTTCCTTCTAGCAAGTTTCTGGCCCCCTGAACCCAGCTCCCGCCCTCCGTCCAAACCATTTTTCAACAATTTTAAGGGTATATTCTCAGCAAAATGCAGACCAGTGTGATCTACTGACCCACATTCATGGTTCATCACGTTACTTCTCTCAGGTAAGGATCTTACATAAGAAACTGGACCGAAAAGAGTAAAGCTAAGCTGTGGAGAAATCACACTTACTAAAGTTGTCCATCTCCTGAGTGTGGGTCCATTTGTAGATCATTAGTAGACTCCTAGTGTGCTCTAGCTTTTTTTCCTCTAGAGTTCCCAGATATGCTTTGCAGTATTACTGGATTCCCCTACCCCCACTTCAGTCACTCTGGGCAAAAACAAAAACCCACACTACCCTACAATTTGCCAACTTTGCTGCGATCCTCCTAGTGCTGGAAACACCCTCCTAATTTTAAAACACTTTAGAACTTGTAAGGAATAATAATTCCCACTGTTGAATGTGGGATTTAACAGTGATCTGTTGAGCCTGGAGAGCAGACTGTTACATTTTTAGGAATATTGAGAGCCAACTGACATCACCTTGGCAGATTACAATCAACCACAGGTGGAACCATTTACACCATGACTCAACAAATGCTACACAAATTAGCTGTCCCCACCCCCAGCTGGTGTGAGAAGAGCCAGGATTGGCATGTATAATAAACAGTGATAATATTTCCTCATCACACCATAAATTCCGAGTATCTAGCTGTTCTATATTTATGTTGTTCATTCTTATATCTCACTTGCCTGGCATGTTAGGTCTTCACTAAGTATTGAATGAATGAATAAATGAATGAGTTGGAGACAGAGAGATTTTTTATATAGTGAGTACATGTTCTGGACATTGCTGAAATGTCAAAAAAGTCTAGGCCTATTCTTGCTGTGGGCTTAGAAGTTCTTCTGGTAATTGGCTCCGAGCCTACTTATCTTGTCACATTTATCTTGGAACTGGAGTTCACCATTTTCTCTTACCCCACCTCACACTCGTTACCTCACCCATTTCTTTCTGTCACATAAGTTCATTGATATCCTACAGAATATGTTCCAAAAAAGTTAGGAAGAAAGAATAAAAGAACATTAACTGTCTCAGTCTGTTCAGGCTGCTATAATAAACTACCACAAACTGAGTGGCTTATAAACTATAGACATTTATTTCTCACAGGTCTGGAGGCCGGGAAGTATAAGATCAAGGCACCAGCAGATTTGTTGTCTCATGAGAACCTGCTTCCTGGTTCATAGATTGCCATCTCACAGTGTCCTCACATGGCAACAGGGACAAGAGAACCATCCAAGGTCTCTTTTATAAGGGCACTAACTCTGTGCATAAGGGCTCCACCCTCATGACTTAATAACCTACCAAAGGCCCCATCTCCTAATGTTATCACATTGGGGATTGCATTTTAACATATAAATTTGGGGGGAACATAAACATTCACTCCATAACAGAAAACCTGCCTTCTAGCCTCAGCTTAGTCATGTGATACCTGTACAACCTCAGGAGAACATGTAACCTCCCAAATCTTTGGTGTTTTCATGTGTAAGGGAGAATGTTATTAGTGCTCTACCTATTTTAGTGAGTTCATGAGGATCAAAGAAGGTGATGCATATAACAAGGCTTTGTAAACTGTAGAGTGCTCTATAAATGTAAATTTTTTTGTTAAAGGTAGCCAGATGCAATGAAGTAATCACTGACTTCAGAGACAGTGAGAATTAGATCTGAAATCCATCTCCACACTTCCTACCTTTTTGACCTTAAGCAAGACTTTTAACTTTCCTGAGCCTCTGTTTCCTCAACCATAAAATGGGAAAATTGACATCTAACAGGGCTGTTGTCAGGCTTAAATAAAATCATGTAAAAAAGGGGGGGGGGCTATCACAGTGTCCCAATAGTATCTCCTTCCTTTTCCAATTTCCTAGCTCAGATATCTTTGGGATGATATTATTGCCATTGCCATTAGTCCATCATTAAGGTTTCCCTGTTCTCAAGGAAGGACAATTTATATCTTATTGGCTAAGAGAGAAAGCTATGGTCCCAGATCACCTGGCTTCAGTTCTTGCCTCTGCTACTTGCTAAGCCTGTGATCTTGAGCAAGTCATTAAACTTCTCTGGGCCTCCTTTTTTTTTTTTTTTTTTTTTTTTTAACTTACTATAGTACTTATATGATATGATCAAGCATCCCAGCTTGCCTGAGAATAAAGAGGTCCCTAGGACACAGGATTTTCATTGTGTAAGTCCCAAGCAACTGGTGATGACCTGGTCACATCCGTATTGACCTCACAGGACTATAATGACAATGAAGGGAGCTGTAAATGTGAAATACAAATACGGTGGCTTGCAAGGAGTACATATTAGGTAGGACCTTTAGTTATCACTCTTATTTCTCAAGCTATATTCCTTTGGTTCAAAAGTTGAATACTGAGACTTAAGGCACAGTGACAAACTACAATAGAGAGGCTCGGGAATAAAAAGCTAGAGTACAGGTGCCCAGGGCCTGCTGCTGACAATGTTCTGAAATGTCCTGAGCTTCACAGGGTGAGTGGTAAAAGGGGCGGGGGGCACGTCAACCACTGACCCATGACCGTCCTTCTGGTCACTCTGACCTTACTGCTTGAAGAGAAGAAAGAGGTCAGGGAAGAAAACAATTACCTGCCTGTTGGATGCTTCTTGTGAGGACTGACCAAGGCCTGGAGGGTGAGGGGAAGTAAAGCCAGGAATGGGTTTCAGTCCTGCTTTTCCTATCCTCGTTCTGAATGGGGCCAGCAGAGGGCCTGGACTATATTTTTGATGCTATCCTTTGAACACTATTGTAGTGACCTGAGGTGTTAATTCTGAGCTTCTCTCTGGATCTGAAATCAAGCAGCCTGGGTTCCTGTATGCCTCTTGCCCTGCTAGGTGGGTGACTTCAGATAAGCTATTTAACTTCTCAGTTCCTTCTTCTGTGAAACATATAATAACAGGATCAACACCATGAAAATGTTGTGAGAATTAAATGAGATAATCCATGTCATGAACTTTGCTCACTGGCATATGGGAAACTCTCCATAGTTAGTCCCCTCAGTGCCCATTTATATCCGGGGTTGCTGAGGGGAAATGATGACTCTGAGGTGTTGTTTCATTGCTATGCTTTTACCTGTAGATCCTAAAGCCTTCTCTTTAGCTAACTAAACTCACACATATAGTTATTCACTCAGTCTTAACACATCTCTGAAATTAGAATGTTGAAAGTATGACTAAATATTTTTCTAGGCCTAATGCTACTTGAAATGGAAATCATGTCTGGTTTCTCTGCCTTGTTATGAGTTTGTTTGTTTTTTGTCAATAACCAATAAGAATTTAAAATCTGTGCTTCTGAAAACTGGTTCCAGGAATCAGGTTTCAGTGTGTCATCAGTTCTCCCAGAAAGAATGCCAGAAATGAACATCAAACAATAAAGTTATATCTTTGTTTATCATGTGTATCATGTTTAATTGCTTACATGTTTACTCAAATCACTTTTCATACCAAATTCCCAATCCCCACTCTTATCAATGTTTCAGAAGTGGTTTTAATTGTGATAAGGAAGTCAAACAATGTCTGAAATTCCAGCTTCTATTTTTCCTTCCTTCGTGTTCTACTGGGTTTGGCTCTTTGGCATTCTCTAGTATTTTTCCATGTGGAGGATCTTGCTCTTGGAAGCACGACATGAGGCAAGTCTTTCTCCTTCACACAGACTGGCGCTGGCAGAATTCCCTGTGTTGCTCCCTCTCCCACCTCCTCCATACATAAAGGGACCAACTAAAGGTCCCTGGTAAAGCTCTGGGGCCCAGATCTTAATACCAGGAGTAGCCCTCTGCACTCCCCTCTCACATAATCCTATTCTTCTGTAACAGACCTTCAGGTCATGTCATTGGTGGTGGGAGGGTGTGTTGTGAATCACAAAGGGAAAAAAATCTTCGGGCTTCAGGCTGCATGGTCTTTCCACAGTTCACTGATATGCATCATTGATTTGGTGTTTCTATATATATAGCCAAGAAAGAAAATTTCAAAAGTTTATATATTATGACCCTTGACAAACTGTACCCTTCGAGTAAATGTAGCTCAACATATATTTTAAAGGTAATTTTAATAATCATTCTCATTTCTGCTAATTTTTGAATCATTTCTGAATTTCTTCTAGTTCTAGAGATGTTCAACCTGTGGCTTGAAGATCAAAGATTGTGTATCTCTGAAGTTTATGGCATCTCCATTTTAAAACTGGATCCACTCATCAAACAGTAGAACAAAAACCTGGTGTTTGTTACTCTATTTATATTGAACCTAAGACTTAAAATAAGGGGAGAAAAGTCTCCAAATAGTTAACTTTGGACTTCTTGGTGATGGGGCCTGAATATGAATATATCATTCAAAATGTTCCAGGTGATTCTTATGTGCAACCAGGGAGGAGAAATATTACCTTTTAGTGTAGGAAAGCCAAGAGTAGTTTGGATACAGGGTTTGGGGCATATCTGCATCTCCTAGTACTGAGCTCCTACCCTCTACCTCTAATAGTACGCAACAGAAGATTCAATAATGCCATTTTCTTCTAAGCTGTTTGGGACTCTTCACACTTTCTCACTAGAACCTTAAGTATGAGCTTGTGAAGGATATGTACAGTATTGTTACCTGGTAGCAATGACCCCAGACTATCTTTTCTCATTCATTCCCACAGAATCGACATTTGCCTTATTGTGAGATATAAAAATGCACTGAGAAGTTACTATTCCTTTAACCAGGGACTAAAATTCCTATTTTTCATCTCAGTATAATTAGTTTGCATCTCTCCTTTCTTTGCCCTGCTCCCCTTTCTTGTCAGCCACAGAAGCACTGATCCATGATACACTTAGAACTAAGAAAAAACTGGGGGCACCTGGGTGGCTTGGTTGGTGGAGTGTCCAATTCTTGATTTGGGCTCAGGTCATGATTCCAGGGTCATGGGATCGAGCTCTGTGCTCAGTGGGGAGTCTGCTTGGAATTCTCCCTCTTTCCCCCTCCTCTGCCCCTTCCTCTACTTTCTCTCTCTCTCTCAAATAAATAAAATCTACTGAGAAAAAAAAAAAGAACTAAGAAAAAAACTGAATTTCACACAGGAAAGAATGAACATGCCTACTATAGACCATAAAAAACATGAATGGCAGCTTCCTGGCCCAGTCCAGAAACCAGAGTATGGCTTGCACTAAAAATGACAGAATAACTTACATATCTTCCCTCTATACCCTACTGGCAGAAGGTTTTTGAAAAAATGATACTGAACATCCCATGTCCTTGATCAGCATTTTCCTGCAGTCCCACTGGTTGCAGGATGAAGTACAGCCTTCACAGTCCACCACTAAGTGGCCTTACTCCTCAGATCCACAGCTACTAATTCCAGCCTTATTTTCCACTGTTTATCAGCACTACTCCTCATTCTTCCCAAGCAAATTCCCTTTCCACCAGAATGACTATGGGCTTTGAACTAAGACAGATTCATGTTAAAATCCCATGACCTTTAGCAAGTTTTGTTATTCTTTATGAGAAAAAAAAATGATAATAATACTTCTGAGGGAGGATTGCTGTAAGAACTATATGAGATCGCATGTGAATGCACTTAGATGACCAATACATATTTCCCTTCCCTTTACCACTCAAATAGCATTGGTCTCTATTGTGGGTTTTTGAGAGCAAGTCTTACTGTCTCTATAACAACATAAGGTCCTTGAAAGCAAGAGCTTTTTCTTAAACTTATTTGAACATTCTTTAACACTTGCACACAGAAAGTCCTCCATAAATATTTCTGATGGTTGAATAAATAAATAAATATATTTTCTGACCCTCTGTTGGGTAAAAGTTAATAGCATGAAGAGAGATGTGGAAGAAAGAGCCAAACCAGCCTACTTAAAATAGAGTATCCTGACAAATGTTATGATGATTAGCATTAATGATCATTATGGAATATGCATTAAATAACATATCCAGTCAAATACTAGCCTCTTAGGCTTCCTGGACATGAGGATCTTAACTTCACAAAGAATCATTAAGCTTATGTTCCATACAACAACAAAAAGGTACCCAGTATAACACAAAAATAAATTCACTGACATTTGATATCCTTACACTTGCGATATAAAGAATAAAATAGGCTCTTACAGTTGCCTCTTTAAAACTTGAGATATAAAACTTGCGATATAAAGAATAAAATAGGCTCTTACAGTTGCCTCTTTAAAACTTGCCTTTAATAAACTGCCTACTACTATGTAGTCCAGATGTCTATTTAGTATATCAATGTAAAGAAATGCTTTAAATTCCAGGAAAATACGGAGGAGACACACAAAAGGATGCTTTATGGAAAGTCCAGGCAGGCGTAGTGTTTTTTTCATAACAGGGATAAAACACATTTTTTAAAATGATTCTGTATGTAGAAAGGATGGTCCTTCACTATGAGATGAAGAACTGTTTGACAGGGAGATGATGCCAGGTTTCTATTCCTTGGGAGCAATAGCTTTGTCCTCTCTCAAGAGAGAAAGAAAGAGGAACTAGATGTGATGCTTTTGAGTGTTTACTGCTACCACTGCTAAAAAAAAAAAAAAAAAAAAAAAAAAAAAAAAATCATTGTCCTATTAGATGACACAGGAACATACTCAGTTTTGTATTACAAGGTAGGAACGAGCCACTCATTGATGTTCAGGATCCATCAAGACTTGCAGGTAAATTGAGACTCTTAACAGATGACCTTGAAACAAAGCAGTGCTATGTGATATTTCTCTACCACTGAAAAGAAAAGACATTTTTGACAGCTGATAAATGGTGACCAGATCTTGGAGTCATTGTTTTTCTCTTAAAGGTATCTGAAATATAAAACTTAAGAGAGAGGTCATATCTTTGCCAGGCTTTTCAAGAGTTTAAGGTAATATCAAGATCCTACAGATAAACAATGATTTCTCATCGTTAACTTTTTAAGAAAAAATAAATGATACGATTTAGTGAGGATTAAATTTAGAGCACAGTTTAACAAATGCCTCACAATTTCACATGGACAGATATTTATGCAGTTGGATCTTTCTTGCCACATCTAATACTGATGGGACAAACAGAGGTTCACATAAAAATTCCTTGATGTAAATGTATGATAATAGTATCATTGCTCTTCCCCCAGCTAATGCTCTATTGGGTAATCAGTATGACTAAACTTAAACAATGCTGCATTTTATGAGCAACTTCAAGATGTGTTTTACCTAGTTTATTCTTTCAAGTGCCAAATTACCATTTTAAAAGAAGGAAAAATCATTGTTCGTATTAAGGACAGATATTATAGCTAGTAGATAATCAATGACATATGATTTTTTTCTAAAAGGTTAGATTTAGAGTAGAAAGGAAAACTGAAGGGAAACGAATGAAATTCCAGGTTCTATCACTCTCACCAAGGTATCTACAAAATATTTAACGAGAATCAAGTTATAGGGGTGCCTGGTTGTCTCAGTCGGTTAAGTTAACTTTGGCTCGGGTCATGATCTCAGGGTCCTGGGATCAAATCCCAGATCAGACTCCTGGTAGGGCTCCAGGTCAGGCTCCCTGTTCAGCGGGGAGTCTGCTTGTCCCTCTCCCGTCCTCTGCCCCTCCCCCAGCTTGTTCTCTCTCTCACTCTTTGATTAAAAAAAAAAAAAAGAATCAAATTATAAAGTAGTGTTACTGTTATCTTTGTTACCAAATATGACTGTTAATGCTAGAGACTTTTTCCTGTTTCTTTCTAACATAAGCCTGACCATGAGATATAGATGAAGAAAAATATCCTTCAATTACTGACTTTACTATCTTATGGAAAGAAAGCTTTTGCTGACATCATTTGAGAAATGGATCCCCTTTCTAAAGCATAAGCTATGTTTCTGAATTTTTACCTTAAAATGTACAAGTAAACAGACTTAGTAAAAAGACAATATAAAATGGGAATTCATATTTTAATGTTGCTCTCATATATTTTTCTTCAATCACTTAGCTGTCATTTTGAGGCCATATTGTTCCTCTAATCAATAAAAGTAGAGGCGGAAGGATTTTTGAGAAATGTTATATCCAGAACTGATCAAAATGTATTAGTCTTTGTTTCACTTTAATTATCCCAAATAAACAACTTTGTCTAGAAGTTTCTATATATTTTTTATCCTTCTAATCTCCCAGGTACTCTAATTGCTTCCACATTGTAAAGAATGAACATTGTCATGACAACTAAAAGGAAACTTTGCCACCAGAAGTTTTTCAAAATACAATGAAATACTTACTGTTGGGCTTTCTAGTGTTGGCTGAGATTATAAAAGTGCTTTGTGCCTCCCACCTCAATCTAGATCAAAGTATTTTGTCTGCTTACATCAGGAAGAGAGTGTTTGCTTTTTAATTTTTGTGTGGGTTTAGTTGAATATATTTTAGTTACAGTAATGGTACATGGAAGGAAAGAATGTTTAAAGCAATAAAACCTAATTTTCATGGGTAGGAAAGGTGGTGAAAATGCAGTGGAATAAGCATGCAGCTAGTCTTAAAAGACATGGAGTTTCAAAAACATATACCAAGTTTTAAAAAAATAGGCAAGGCTAAACAATAGGGTCTAGGTTTGCTCTCTAGGATGATAAAGCTATAAAGCAAAGCAGGCAGGGAATAATTATAAAAGTCAGTGTAGTGACTGCTGTGGGAGGATGGAATGGCTGAGGTTGAGACAATTCATATGGACAAGCTTCTAAGGTGACCTGGGACGTGGTTACAAGGGTGTTAGTCTTATGACAATTCGTTAAGCTATACATTGATCTATCTTTCTTTATTTTACAATAAAGAGGTTTTTTTTTTTTTTTAAGTAAGGGTATGCAGCTTTATTTTATTTTTTGCAGGTTTAGGTTATGAGCATAACTGTAAGCTATCTATAATTTGGAAAAGTTTTCTTAGACTTAAAGCAATACCTCTTCCGTGGCACATCTCAAAATTGCACAGAGGGGGTTACAGTTCAAAGAGAAAGATCAGGAAGAAATACCATAAAGAGAAGGAAAAACCAATTATTTGAAAATAATTTTTTTAAAGATTTTATTTATTTGACAGACAGAGATCACAAGTAGGCAGAGAGGCAGGCAGAGAGAGAGGAGGAAGCAGGCTCCCTGCTGAGTGGAGAGCCCGATGTGGGGCTCGATCCCAGAACCCTGGGATCATGACCTGAGCTGAAGGCAGAGGCTTTAACCCACTGAGCCACCCAGGAGGCCTTGAAAATAAAATTTTAATTTAGAATTGCCTTTAAATTATTATTAAATTATTCAGTATAATGATTTTTTCAAAGAGAAACATACTGAAGTATCTATAAGTGAAAGGATATAATATCTGAGATTTGCCACAAAAATGATCCAGAGGGATGGGATATGAAAAAAATGGGGTTATAGGTGAAATCAGAGTGCCTGCATGTTGATAATTGCTGAAGCTATGTGATGGGTGCGTGGGGGATTATTATGTAATGTTCTCTACTTTTGTCTATGTTTGAACACTTCTATAGTAAAAAAGTTTCAAAAGAAAAGTAAATTCTAAGGTATACGGTGAGAACATACATGCTTTATAAAATACCTTTAGATACTGTAGTCTATATGGAGTTTGTAGCATGCGATTCAGTTTTATATACCTGAATATAACTACTTGTAAAAATTCAAAAAGAACTATTTTAGAGATTAGCTCTTCACTTGGGACTAGTTTAATTACAAATTAGCGACTTAAAATAATTGAAATTCAATGGCTCTATAACTGAAATGAAATAAATCCAGGTATATGAGCAGGCAGGGAGGTTGGTGTTTCAAACATTCAGAGAACCACTGCATTACTGCTAACCCACAATGGAGAGAGCAAGGGAGAGTTGAGCAAAGGGAAACTGTGCACAATCAAAATGGAGTAGAGAATTGAGTTAATTCCCGAGACAACTAAAAGAGAGGAGAACTCGAGGACAGCTATTATTATTTCTAAAGAAACAGTTATCTTTTGCTTTTTTTCCTTCTCCAGATTTTACACCTGTTTTATGGAAATCAGAATAGTTTGTTCTCTCTTACATACTGTTATTTACTTTAACATAAATGTTAAATCTATAAATAAATTTGTTATAACTCACAATCTTATATTCTTCCTGTTAAAATTTTATTCATTCTTGAGCTAAGAGTTCTTCAATATAAGAAAAAGTATCTTTTCCTGGATCAAAATATTACTCATAGCCAGCTTTTTTAGTTGCTTTCCTAATTACGGCCATTTTCTCTACAGATCAGTGTCCTCTAAAGGACAGAAAAATAGTTCACTAAAAGAACACCCATTCCTAAACAGTAATCTTTTCAGATGAAAAAACCCTTTTCTCAGAGCATCTTTCCTAGACATACAAAACACATAAACAAGCCCTAGAAAACAATAAAAAAACCCTTTAATTTGGAATTAATTTCAAACTTATACAAAGATGCAAGAAAAAGAATATTACAGAAAATACCAATATTCATTTTACCCAGTTTCATCTATTGTTAGTTTTTTACTCTATTTGCTTTATCATTTGTTCTGTATCATCTATCTATACACAGTGTGTGTGTATATATATTTTTCCATGAACAATTTAAAGTAATTTATATATATCAGGCTGTTTACTCCTAAATATGTCAATGTTTATTTCATAATATTTGGGATTTTTTAAAACATAAATAACCACAATGTAGTTTTCAACTTCAGTAAATACAACAGTGAAACAATACTTTTACCTAGTCCACCATCCATATATCCATTTTCTCCACTAACATAATAGCGTCTTAATAACATTTCTTTCCCTCCAGAATAGGATCCAGTCTAGGATCAAATATTGCATTCAGTTATCAGCCTTTTACTGGAAGATTTCCACAGGCTTTGAGTGATTTTCATATTATTGATTTTTTTAAGTATACAAAAATACTTTCTCATTTGGGCTTCTCTGATACTTCCTCATGATTTAATTCAGGTTCTATATTACTGGCTAGAATATTGCATAAGCAATGTTGTATCATTTTCAAGGTATCACATCTGGAAGAACATGATGTCTATTTGCTCTTCATTGGTAATGTGAATTTTGATTACATGGTGAAGATGTCTTGGTATTTGTGTACTACATAGTTACTATTTTTTCCCTTATAATTAACAAGCAACCTATGGGAAATTTTTTGAAGACTATGCAAATATCCTGTTCCCTGTCAAAATTAGCCCTATATTTATATTTATATTTATATTTATATTTATATTTATATTTATATTTATTGATGACTCTTGCCTGGACCAGTCTTCATAAACATATTTATCCAACTCTAATCTTCCTTCTATGTTTGCCACTTGACAAGTATTATACTGTAAGCAAGAGCCCTTCCTCTCCCTTATCCATTTATCTTATTTTCAGTATGAACATGTGGATTCCTAGTTTATAATTAATTTATAATACATGATTGGACTCAGTTATTTTGGCATTAACATTGTCCCAGTTTGGCCATTCATAGACCCTTTGAACTAGCCTCTATCATTTTTTTTAAAGATTTTATTTATTTATTTGACAGACAGAAATCACAAGTAGGCAGAGAGGCAGGCAGAGAGAGAGGAGGAAGCAGGCTCCCCACCGAGTAGAGAGTCCGATGCGGGGCTCGATCCCAGGACCCTGAGATCCTGACCTGAGCTGAAGGCAGAGGCTTAACCCACTGAGACACCCAGGTGCCCTATCATTTTTTTAAAAATCACTTCCTTTATTTCTGGCACAATAAAACCTTGTATGTTCATCTTGTACCTATTCTGCTCCAGTCTTCTGATATTTTCTCTAAGAAGCCCTGGTTCCTTTTAATAAAAGAATATTTAAGACACCAAAACATGCATGCTCAGTGTACTCCTCTGAGGGCTCTCTGCTTGACCACCCTCTTGCTGCCTCTTCACATGGTCACTCCTCTGCTCACTCATCCTCCTGCTGTCTCTCTGTGTGTCCTCATCTCTTCTTACAAGGACATCAGTAAGACTGGGCCAGAGCCCACCCTAATGGGCTCATTTTAACTTAGTTACTCCTTAAACACCCTACCTATTCTTAGGTACCAGGGATTAGGACTTCAACATATGAATTTTGAGGGAAAAAATTCAACCCATGACATCTTTCTATGTTTCCTTTTGTAAAGATAGGTAGGTACGGGAATGCTTTTTTCTTTCTTACACAAATGGTAGCATAGTATTTATATTCTTTTGCACTTTTCTGGCTTACTCTTCTCAGAGGCGTTTTTATGAAACACAGTTTTGAATTTTAGTATCCATTATGTAACATCTGTTACATATGTTCAATAGATTTCCAAGAATTTTTATGCATTTACAATGACTGCACGGATTTCAGCCTCACAGAAACTGTGTTTGGACTAGAGTGTAGGGAGTCATTTTGGATGTTTGGTCTACCAAAGGGTCTTGCAAAACAATAACAACTAGGTGCAATGGCTTAATCCATTAAGGCAGATATGAAATAATTAAATAACAAAATTGTCATGACTGTATCCAGGGAGTATTTGATAGTGTGACTAAAGAAGGAGCATTGTAGCCAGTCATTTTCACTCAGAAGGAGAATCTTTTTCAGGTATGAATGAATATTTTCTCTCCAAAAGTCAGCAAGGTCTGTATAACCTTCTTACTATCACCACACAGCAAAGAAACAATATAGAAAATAAAAGATATCCCTTAACCCCATCCCACCCCACCCCAAAATATCTAAAAACAGTTATACCACAGATTAAATTTGGATTGGTACAATAGCAAATTAGGAAAAGTGGTAGCTCATGCAATAGAAATATACTTGTCAAAGACCTTATACCTAAAGTCTAAACATACAGGATTAACATACAGAGACTAAATTATCTTTGCAGAGGAAACTATCTGGCATAGTGAAAATGTACATGGGTTTTAGAGTCAGATATCTGCATATTAGTCAAGTGTCATTGGCCACCCAGCCAAACCACCTCTAAGTGTTTGGAGAATCTAACACTGTGTGTATGAGTCAGGACCTAGATTCCCATGATGAAATAAAAAATAAAGAAGCTGCTTCACTTCTATGGACTGAATTGTATCTCCCCCAAAGTTGATGTGTTGTAGCCCTAATCCCAGTGTAACTGTATTTGAAGACAGGGTCTTTAGGAGGTAATTAAGGTTAAATGACATCATAGACTGAGGCTCTTAGCCGATGGAACTGGTGGCCTTATAAGAAAAGGAAGAGAGAATGAGAGAGAGAGAGACAGAGAGAGAAAGAGGTCTATCTTGGTCCACAAGAAGAGGTCAGGAGAGGTTACAGTGAGATGGTAGCTGTCTACAAGCCAGGAAGAAAGAACACCAGAACCTCAATCAGCTGCATCTTGATCTTGGACATTTAGTCTCCAGAACCGTGGGAAGTCAATTTCTATTGTTTAAGCTACCCAGCCTGTGGTGTTTGTTATGCAGCTGAGCTGACCAATATACTTGCTCAGACCAGGAGATGCTCTCCATCTTCAGATGCTTTCCTTCTGCAGCAAAGGATGTGGAAAAGGCACAGATGTAGAAAGCTCGTATTGATGCCACAACAGTGACAGAATCCCAACCAGACTCTGCCCTTGAGGTTTAAAAAATTATTATTTATTCCATGTACCACATACAAACACAACTATACAAAAATGCAGAAATGCAATCATATACACAGTGTATTTTTCAGTTTCTTGTTGTCCTTGGTTCTATCATCCTTCATCCTGCCCTTTGCCCAACCCCAGCCAAACACTTCTGGTGACAACCTAGAATATATCCTTCCATGTTTTTCTCTGTATCATCTGTATCATGTATTCATATGTGGAAAAATACATATTCATATATTTGTGTGCAAATATGTAGGCTCTGTGATGTTTTAAAAAGATGGGATTATATTATAGATGCTTTCCTGCATCTTGCTTTCCTTACTCAGCGACTCTTTATGGAAATCTCTCCAAGCTTTCAGTGAGAGCTCAATTTGTCTTCGTTAATGACTGCATTGTATTCCATTAATTCAATCATAATTTATTCAGCCATTCTCCTTGATGGCCATTCACTGTGTCCATTTTATTTTCTATTATGAACAAGTGGCAGGATTTGGGCTAAAGTTCTGACTGTCGAGCCTCCCCTATGTTCCCCCAATAAGTTTTGAGCCCATTTCCCCAGCATAATATGACATATTTTTTAAGGGAAAAAATAAAAAATAATAAAGGGAAAAAGTATGTGTGTGTGTGTGTGTGTGTGTGTGTGTGTGTATATATATATATATATATAAATAAAATTTCTGGAAGGATATTCATAGACATGGTGAGGTGTCTGATAATCTTCTAGTAGGTTACTATTGTGCTTTTGTTAAGCAGAATCAGATTCTATCATTTGCAACCCAGAACCCTAAATGGTACAACAGTATCCTCATCTTAGTTTTGGTATTATTGATTATTTATTATAATTATTATTATTTATTAGTTACTACCCATGTGCCCTCTTTGAGCCCTTACTCAAATTGTAAAATTGTAAGAATTTGGTAAATACAAGCAATATGGTTGGTACAATGATCAATATATGCTAGGTTCTCAAAAAATGGTAACAAGAATCATCATTAATGAGTTACTAATAACAGTTTAAGGATATTAAAGAGAATCAGTGGAAGATAAGCAAGAAGGTGAGGGTCCAAATGGGACTAGGCTCAAGTCTTTACCCATATTTTAATGAGAAGGATTTGGGGTTATTGAGAGAAGCATATAGTTATATATATTTACATGTATATCATATATAGAAGCATATAGTTATATATATTTTTATATATATATATATTTATATGTGTAATTACCTATTTATGATCTCATATAATAATTCCCCAATCTGGATCCAGGCATTCTTATTTTGCCTTTTGCATTGTCACTACAAAGTTTTATGTTACAAGGATCCATTTAAATACCAAAAGGAGTGAATAGACACATCTGATGACCACAGGCACGATTTGGCCCAGAATGGGTAGTGCAAGAAAGCACCTCCTCTTACTCCAAGGCCCATCCTTTGCAAGTGCCACATGTTAAATTACCATGTGACACACTCCAAAAATGTACATATCTCTTTGAATGTTTTTTTTACCATGTAAGGGTATGGTTGCAGCAGCTATTGCAATGAAAAGAATGTCTACATTTAGATGTCGATATTTTAGGTGGGTCATGAAATTAAATTTCCCTTCAGTAGTGAGCATATGTTGACAGTGCA
Source organism: Martes martes (assembly GCF_963455335.1). Classification (NCBI taxonomy): domain Eukaryota; kingdom Metazoa; phylum Chordata; class Mammalia; order Carnivora; family Mustelidae; genus Martes; species Martes martes. The sequence continues at coordinate 36,023,914 of NC_137892.1, read as the reverse complement.
TGGCAGAGCTGTGTATGTGCGTGAGTGTGGTTAGGAAGAAGGGAAGAGGCCTTCTGTCTTTTAGATGCATATTCATAGGGAAATTCATAAAGTTCTTTGAGAAAAGTTCCATTTATGTATTTGATTCTTGATAATTAAAGCTATTGACTAAAAAAGAATCATTAGTTTCACAGTTTTCCTCATAATTTAGTGCTGTTAACACATGGCAACTAATGTGTTTAATGTATTGTTTAACATTTATTTTCTGGGTGTTCTAATTTAGAATCATGAGATAAATTTATTTTCATTGAAAATTATTTATTTCACCTTTTTGGATCAAATAATAATTTTCCTTTATTAAGCTTTCAATTGTTCTTTGATGTATTTGCCATTTGCCATTTGTTTATGTAATTTTTCATTAAATTTTTTTCAGTTTTAAACAGTTTATTATAATGGTAATTCATGCTCATGGCTAAAAATTCAACAGTATGATGGTGTATAAACTGAAAAGCACAAATATACCTCTCACCACAGTCTCATTCTAGAGGTAGTCACTATTTACAATCTCTTGTGTATTCTTCCAGAAATAATTTTATGAATATGTAATATCCCTTTAGAAGGGATATGTAACTTTTTAAAAAAGATTTTACTATTTTTTTATTCACTTAGGGAGTGTATGCGAGTTGAGGGGAGGGAGGGAAGGAGAAGGAGAGAGAGAATTTTAAGCAGACTCTGCACACAGCATGGGGACCAATGTGGGGCTTGATCTCATGATCCTGAGATCATGACCTGACCCAAAAATCAAGAGTCAGATGCTTAACTGACTGAACCAACTAGGTGCCCCCAAAAGGATATGTATATGAAGCCATTATATAATTAGAATATTTTATTTAACAGGTATCTTGAATACCTTTCCATGTCTTCAATATCTATGTATATTATATATCCTTATTGTTCATGTGATTTCTGTAAAATATTTATATATATTTGGTACATATATGTTATTTTCATAGCTGACCAGTATTCTATTGCATTGGATGTATTATAAATTTTAATTTTCAATTTATGAACATTTAAGGTATTTTGAGGGTTTTTTTTGTTGTTGTTAGATTATTTGTAATAAATGATTGATGCTAATTCAATTGTCCATCCTATTTTTGAGTCATGGACATCAACTGATCAGAGGAAAGACTTGAAATTCACTAATATCCAACCTATGCCAGCCCTGTCACAACAGTAATTCCTATTGGGCTTCTCTAGCAGTATTCTGGAAACCAATTAACTAAGCAATAACCTTTCTAGAAGCATTACTTTGGTCAGTAAAATTCCCTTACACTTTCATTTCTGGGTGAGAGTTTGCTAAGATTTAATGAAGTTGATTATTTTAATGGTCAATTATATAATTTTCTTTTTGATGACAAAGAATGTTTACCAGTAAGGCGATGGATCAGTAAGATCTCAGCCGAGCCTCTGCACATTGCCTAATTGTTCATGTGATTCCATGAGAAATGCAGTAATAACAAGATAATTCGGAGTGAAAAAGAGAATTAAAAAATTCTCCTATGATATGTGCCAAGTGCTTCCCACTTATCTCATTTATATTTGTAGAGTTTTGTTGTTATTGCTTTTGAGACTTTAATGGTTTTTTAAAAGATTTATTTATTTGGAGGGGGAGGGGCAGAGAGAGAGAATCTTCAAGCAGACTCCCCACTGAACATGGAGCCTGATGCAGGGCTTGATCTCAGGACCCAGAGATCATGAACTGAGCCAAAACTAAGAGTCAGACTCTCAACCGACTGAGCCACCCAGGTGCCCCTTTAACAATTTTTCTTTAATTGCAATTGATTTCTTACTTTTCTATTAATAGATTTCTCTTTTGGTTGATAACCCCCTTTTGTGGTACCTATAAACATTAAGCTAACAGTGAATACAAGTAATTTTATCTTTAGGTTTCTGAGTTTTCCTTGTCTATTTCATGAATGGCTTCAATTTTATAGCTAGTCCCTTTTTCACATTTTGATTGTTTATTTCTATTTATTTTCAAGTCATCACTATTGCAGATACCCCACAATGCATGTATTACCTGAATTCCTTTCATTCTTTTTTATTTCTCACTTTATCTTTTTTGTGATATAAATGATTCCTAACGCAGGACATTCCTATGCCTCTTTGAATGAAACCAGCCATTACACAGAGATTGGTCAGACATTCTCCAGCCACTTCTCTATTTTACTATCAGCTCTGAAATATGCATTATCTTTTGTTTCTTGACTATTTCTCCATTCCTCTGCAGCAACATGTGAAAATCCTTGGCATGGGGGAAAAAAAGATATGCTGCGAAAACAAAAACTGTATTCTTATCTAGATTGACTGTAAATTTTCAAGGTGTTTTCTTCTTTGTGTTCCCAGTACCTTAGAATATGGCCTGATGCTTAGTAGGCAGTCGGTGCTCACTAGGGCATTTATATGCTTTTTGAATAGATCCAAACTGCTAAAAGTGTAACTGCAAAACTATGTCTGGTGATGGAAAAAATCAAAAAAGAATATAGAAAAATAATAATTAATGTGTTAGCATGGGAGGAGTAGTAGGTGCTTTGCTGCTTATTTCTATTTTTTGGCATTATTATACTGCTGATAGAATAATAAAAATTTCTGTTAGAGTTCATCTGTTATAAGTCTGTGCCTGAATTCAGCATTCCCTCTTCTTCTACCAATGACAGAGCACACTGTGGCCTTTCTCTGACTCACCCCTACAATTTTTGATACAATAACATTGAACTGAAAAGAGCATCCAGACTGATGTTAAGGGTAATGATAAAAATAAAAGCCAGTATTGCATATTCACCCATAGGCCAAGCATAGTATTTAGCACATTGCTTGCAGTACCTCATTTAATCCTTTTGACATCATTAGGAGGGAAGATTATTATTGTCTCTATTTTAGAGATAATGAAGTAGAAACTCAGAAATCAAAGAACTTATTTGGGAACCCCCAGTATCTTGGGTCTATCTCCAAAGTCCTTTCTAGTAACCATAATGGAGCTTATTATAAGCAGTTTAGAAAGGGGAGCTGGTAGGCACATCCACTTTGTTCCAAAAGGTTTAATAGGGTTGACTGATTATTCTCGGTTCATGGGTTATAGCTGCTAACCTTAGCTTTGTTTATCCAAAACTCAGATAAATCAGAATATAAGTGAAGTACAAATAAGGTGGACCCATCAAGGGAATTATTTGCATGAAAGACAAAGGTATGGGGTAGGGAAATAAAAAAATACAAAAATAAGGAAAACGACAAATATATTCTTACTCTCAGTAAAAAAAAAGAGTCAAGACCGCAGGTTACACTCACTTCAGGCTCATGACTCAGGATCAGGGGAAAGTGTTCAGATCTCTAACAGTCCCTGTGTTCCAGGCCAAGGGTGTTACTAGCAAGAACAAAGGAGTTCTTTTGCACCATTTCTCTGCAGCTCCGAGAACACCACTTTCTGAGCCACATAAAAGATGGCATATGGACCAAGGGGTAAAGTGTGAGTCAAGGCACCCCTTACATTGTAGCCCTAAGAGTTTCATTGCAGGAAACCAAAGCAAGCAAGGAAAAAAAATGGAGACGATTCCTTTCATGAGTTCATGTGAGACAGCTCTAGTGTTCATAACTGGGCTACTGCTAGTGTTCAGAACTACCTACCTTCCGTTCCTCCCTGGCCTTCTAACTGCTTCCCAGAGTCACACCCATCTGGATGAGGGTCAGCCCTACCAGAATGCACTACACCCAAGGAACAGCAATAGTTTATCGTTTTTGTTATTAAACGTTGCTGTTCTATGAAGATAGCGAACTCTTCAAGGACAAGGGCAATATTATTTTTTGTCCCTTCAGTAGGGCTTAGCAAAATGTTGGGCACAGAGCAAGCAGTTGATAATTCCTCATTAACCTAATTTGACATTAGTTTGGTTCTTACTGTAAGTAACTCGAAACTTTACAAGGTTGCTGAAAGGTATAAATGAAAAGAAGAAATCCCTCCTTCCCAGCTATCACCAAGGACAACATTGCTTAGAAAGGATTAAAACATTTTGTATCTCTACCAGCTATTTCCCTTGGAAGCAAAGCCAAGCCTGTAATGCTGATTAACAATGTTAATGTTCTTCTGTAGGCGGACAGGCAACTCAGAGGCTTGCTTCCCACCTTCCCCTCTTCCTTAGATAGAATGACTGAACTCCTCTAATTTTCAGAAAGAGCAGGAGAGGAAGAAAGAGACCGAGACTTATTTACAGCTATGTAGACTCTACCTGGTATACACATATCCTATAGGAATTTAGAAAGCAGTGAACTTTAAACTGTAACAACAACACAAACGCTCTAGTTTAACCCTGTCTACCGTATCAGAATAAATTAGAAACCAAGAACTGAAAAGAGACTTGATGCTTTAGCCCATTTAAGGGCCTTTTTGCTGAAGTCAGTGAAGTTTCAGTATCAGAAATAGCTTGCAGCCTCTAGATCTCAGTGACTGTAAGAAAAATAAAATACCACAACACACCTGGCAGATTATAGTCTTTCAGTTCAGTTGTTTATTTATACGTTACCATGCATTTTCTTGACTAGGAGACCCCATCTCTCTAAAACATTTTACTGCAAGACCTTATCTGCTGCCAGATTTCCCTGGTGATGAAGGGGTGCTCATTAACTTGTTGGCCTCTTGATGGAAATTAACTGATTTGGGATGACTTGTGTTTACAACTAAGTTCAATAAAGCCTTTTTATCCATGGCAGTAAGGACTGAGCACTGGTCTAGGAGTCAATAAGTTTTAGCCTGATTCCTTTCTGACCTTTGGCGAAAACCTCATCTCTTTGGGCCCCATTTCCTTACCTTACCTGTAAATGAGCAGGTTGGACTAGATGTCTTAGAGGATCCAGCCCAACTCTGATGTCTTTGTTGTGAGAGTGGGGTGTGACAGAGAGGTAACCATCCAGCTGAAAACCAGAAGTGCCTGCCTTGTCATTTAGCTCGTTAAACCCTTATGAGCCTTAGGTTTTTTCATCTGTGAGGATCCGTTCTATTTCAAAATTCTACGGTATTTAAGATACTGCTTATTGAGTCTGAAAAAGCACAAACAAAAGATCTCAGAAATTACCTTTAAGATTTTCATACTGCACAGACTATAGTACAAAAACAACCCGATCTGAGCATCAACCACCGCATTTATTAGGCAAGCAAATGGTTTATCAACACAACCTTGCAGGCGAGAGAGGATGTATATTTTGCAAACACCATTCAGTAGTGGTGGCTTTACCTGCCCTGTCATAACTGAATTTTAAATCACTGTTAGTATTAAGCACTAATTACCACCATGCTGTCTGGTTTTCATGAGGTTAAACACTGTGTCAAGTTGATAAGTTATGTATTTTTAATAGTCTCGATTGCCTGCTTTCTAGAGAATGGTGCCATTAGGAAACAGCCAAACAAGCACAGACTGGCACCTTCATATGATTGGTCATTGGAAAGCTGCATGCCCATTGAGGTACTTATGTAGCCTGCTTCCTATAGTAGGTCCCACTTTAGGGTATGGCCAACTCATCTCCTTGCTCTTTCAGGAAATAGAGTGTCATTTTTTGTACCAGCTGGATTCTGGACCAGGCAGTTGTCTAAGCTGTGAGAGTGTGCCGAGCAGAGAAGGACTGCTTCCAAAGAGCTATCTGTAAGATGCAGAGGGAGTCTGCATTGCTCTGAGGGGCCAGCTTTGTGCTCATCATTCTCCATTCTCTTACTGACTTTCCTGTAAAAGCCCCAAACAGAAGTGTTGGTTGCCAACGATGGTTTGAATCTTTATCTGGCAGATGCCAAAGTCCAAGAGGGAGGAAAAGAGATGGGCTATAACATTTATTGAGCACCTCCTGTTGTTGCCAGTCACTGTTTAACTCATTCAATACTCACGAAGTGACGTTGGACATGATGGAATCCACAAGTTTAAACAACGTGGTCAGCCCTCTGTCTCCATCTCGCAGCTCTGCTTTTCCCTGCTTGACTGTTTTACACGGGCTCTCTTCGTGCAGTAGCAAGACAGCCACCAGCGGCCCCACTCTCACATCCTCCTAGCTTTGCAAGCCCATGCATGGAAGACTTCTCCTTCCCTTGTCTGTACAGCAATCTCTGGGAGATTCAGATTGGCCTTATTCTGTCACATGTTCATGATTAAACCAATCACCCCTCTGAGGCATGGCAAGCGTCTTTAGGAATCGGATGTCACAGTGGTGGCCAGTCCCAGTGTGGAATGGGGGAGAGATTTCTATAAGGAACCAAAACAAGAGGAGTGGGAACACTTGCTAGACAGAAAAACTCTGTCCAAATAGCTACCCCAAACCACTGCAATGAGCTACTAAAGGATAATGCTGGTTCAAGTTGTCAATTTGAATGTTTTCTCTAGAAGAACTGAATTGAGAACCAAAAGGGAAAGTTAAGAGCCATTTGCCAAGTCTCAGTGCACTTACGTATTAATATACATTTAACAGACAAGCTACATAAATCTTTTTTAATCTTTTTTTTTCCTTTTTTCATCTTTTGATGACTCTTGTGCAGAAATGGCAGTTAGCTTTCTCTTGGATACATATGCAGTCATCTAGATTTAAAGGCATATGGTCTATCTTGGATCGTTTACAGATTGCAAGATGTCTCTGAAGCCAAACTTGCTGCTTATTTCATGCCCTGCACATTTAATTACTGCTTGATGTGAATGAAGCGTTTTATCCGAAGATACGTGCTGCTGAAATTTTAGCTGGGTTGAGTCATAAAACAGTTTTCAACAGATTGAGGCAATCTCAGAGGGAAGTTTGTGAAGAAAGTTGGCTTGAACTATCCCACTGTAAATCATAAATGTTTTGAATCTGTCTGATCATTGCTAGGTAAGATGACAACTACAAGTGATCCTTGTTTAATACTTTTCTGGAAAATTCTAAGGCTAAAAAGCAAAATTCCTCTATTGGGGTTAATCAGTATTGGTAAATGGTTAACTATTAACAGGTAGATTCTGAAAGAAGGAGGGCATTTCCCCTGGCCACTTCTTCCTTTTGGGGGTTACACTTTATTTTTAGTTTGGTACAAACTAATTTTTCTGCAGCACAAGTTTTCTTAGTTCTACTCTTTGGCTTTTCTTCCATGTCTTCATGTGAGTTCAACCATCCCTCCAACTGGTCATCTTAGGTGGTACTAGCCTGGGCAGGGAAGAAGCAGTAACTGAGGAGACTATATAACCTAGCGTTTCGGCAGAAGAGCTCATGAGCTCAGGCTGTTCTATCTCATGGGTCACTCTACCAACTTCTAATTATGTAAGCATAAATGTAGGGAAATAGCTAGGCTTATAGTGAGGACTGGATAAAATGATGCTAGAAAACTGTCCTGCATAGTATCTGGCAAGTGTCCTTCATACTAAGTGGCTACTGCATTGTTAATAGTGCACAGGCTCCCGTCTGTGCACATTCTTTGTATTGGAGCACTTGAGGGGTAAGGGGGAGTTACTAGACATTTCTGGCTCCCGTATACCTACTCTGCACTAGTCTCTGCTATTCGCTTCTCTGTTGCCTTCCCTCCATGCAAAATAACTTGGTCAAAATACAAAGAAAAACAAAAAGATTTTATCCAAGCTCTCATTCTGAGAAACAGACTGGGGAAAGTTATTTTATTGACTTCTTTAAACTCATTTAGAGCATGGCATGGTCTCTCCCTGCATCTGAGTCTTCATACAGGCTGTTCCCTCAGTGAGGAACACTTTTCCTTATTTGGTTCCAAGCCTTCTCACAATCCAGACCTTAGTTTACATTCCTTGCTCTCCAGAAAGCCTTGCCTGACTCCTGCCCCGAAGCCAGGGTTCGATGCTGCATCTTCTAGGTCTTCTCTGCCTCCAAGCACTTTAGATTCCCTTACCACAGCAGTGTTCACAGCAGTGTTCACCTCGGGTGACTGACTCTAGCAGAGACTGCAAGTTCCAGGAAGGGTAGAGATCATGTCTGCCTCATTGATCTGTATTGATCATTGTGCTCTTGGCACCTAGCACCGTGCCTGGCCAGGAGCAGGCACTCCATAAATGTCTGTCCTTGGAAACACATGTCAGTTCCTTTTCTGGAAGGGGCTCAAGGATCATTTGCTCTTTTGTATCTCCTCAGTTATCTGTCTCCTAGAGCAGTACTGTTATTATGGTGGAAATGTCCAATGGCTGTGCTGGCTAGCAGAGTAGCCACTAGCCACATGACACTACTGAACATGGGAAATGTGTCTAGCGGAAGTGAGGGGCTTACATTAATTTAATTTAAGTAGCCATATGTGCTATCATGTCAGCCAGCACAGTCCAAGAGCCTGAGGTTTAAAGGTTTCTTTCCAGGAGCTGTAACTTGAGGAACTTTCACATTTAAGGAAAATGGAATTATCACAAATCCAAGAGACTGGCAATAGCCCCACAGTTTATTTAATATTTGGAAACAAGTTCCCAAATAACACGTACATTGCACAACTGGTTGGGTGGTGTAAGTATTTGAGCTTTTGGCAAAGCGGCACAGGGTCTGGGTTAGCATACCTCTCTGCTACTTTATAGCTGTGTGATCCAGGCAACTCAACTGACATCCTTGCCTACTAGTTTTCTTATCTATAAAATGGAGCTGATTATAGTTTCTCCCTCAAGTTGTGTTAAATGATAGTGTGTGTGTATTTAAGTATGTAATAAAGTGTTTAGTATACAGCCTAGCACATAGTATGTTCTCAAAAAAGCTAATCACCAAAGTTGATTATTCTATTCTTCCATTTCTAAATCAGCATGGGGTTTAGATGAATAGTGGTATGTGTTCGTGTGTCTATATACACCCCACCCCCCAATATACCCACTGCCTTTGCTTCGTAACTTTTGATCAGGCAGAATAGGCATGTGAGTGTGAGGTGCTAGGAGGAGGTCAGAGAATATGTGTGATAGAATGTTAACCTGGACCATTATTAGGGAAGGTGACTCATTTTAGAAAGGTAAAGTATCTTCAAATGTTATTTTTAAAGAGAAACAAAGTCTAAAGTGGGAGTAGAATTACTGCTTGCAGAAAGGCTTTGTTGCCAACATTTCTACTCTGCTCCATTTGTGTTCACCTGTCCAGGCTGCCCTTTTGTCATCATCCCAATAGGCAAAATGTTGAGTGGGTAGCTCCCTTGTACCATGCACCCACATGGACTGAAATGAGCTGATGCAATGAGTCCAAAATTCAACCTTCGAGTTTTACCACTTGAATCAGTGTACTATACAAGGTTCGTGTGTTCTTAGTGGCTCCTTTGCCCCATTATTAGGAAACAAGGTGAGCAAGAGTGGGAGATAGGGAGAAGGTTTCCAGAATCAGTAGCTGATTTGCAAGCCTGAGGAGTTTGCATGAAAGGCAGCAGTAAAAGTCAGTCATCAGCTCTGATATTTATAGTGAGAGGGAGGAAAAAAAGAAGAGAGAGTCATGAAATGTTATCAGCAAGTCAGGGAAATAAAGCTATTCAATATAACTCATACCTTACTACCTGTTCTTCATTTTTTAAAAATTTATGTATGATGTATATGTGGGGTCTTTTTTTTTTTTTTTTAAGAAATGGAAACAAGAAACTGTCCTCCCTCTGATCAATGGTGTATGGTAAGTTACTATATCCTTTTGATACAAGAAATTGAAATGAACTAACCACAAATGCAGAACAAGGAGATCTAAAGAGCACTATGAGGCTTCCTTTGTTTTTTCCCTTGCTTTTTTTATGTCAGAAGTCGAGGAATCACATTGAATTTCAAACAATCTGCCTGGTCCCAATACCAAACTGCTGCACATTATTTTGCAACTTGAGACACATCTTGAAAACTATCTTATAAAATACATTTGGTAGGGTGAGAAAACAGAAAAAAACCATAGTTCTCACATGACATTAGAAGACCATCTAGCGTCTTGCAAATTAGAAACAATGCAATATTGTACAAACAGCAAGTGCTCATTTTATTCACAAACAAAAAAATACCAATAGTCTCAGAGGCTATGGAAACTGTTGAAACTGCTGAAGTGGCACCAATTGGGGAGTTTTAACATGCCCCCATGAATTGTCACTATTGGAAGTCCAGAATTATCTGGACTTATTGTTTGTTTTGTAACTTTGATTTATTATTATCCTGGGAGATTAGACCATGGTGTTTGGAATTCTAATGGACCCTCCATGCTTGAAGATTATACTACCTTATGCGACTGAGTAACTAGAAAGCAGGCAAATGTTTAGGGGGAAATATGCTCAAATACTTGACTGAATTCCCTTTTAAGCATCTTTTTGGGTCTCTGAAAGGCATTCGTCTTAACACTGAAACTGCTCTTTGGTTTACAATGAGGTCCTTTTGGGAAGGCTTATAAAAACATTTGTTCTTGTGAGGCCACTGGCTTTCCACTGCAGTGAGTTAACCAAACCAACAGCAGTTAACAGAACTTAAAAGATTCTGAAGGAAGAGTCGCTCTCTCTGCCCATTATTTTGCATGTGAGAGAACTGGAACCCCAGAGGTTGGAGGCCTTGCCCAGCCCACACACTAGTCAGGGGTAAGCCCGGTCCCAGAATGGCAATTTCTAATGTTCCTCTAGTGCTCCTTTGACCAGAGCATGCTCTCTGGAAATCTACGGTACCCAGCACCTACTCCAATGCCTGGCACATAGCAGGCTCTCAAGAAATGTCCATTGACTAACTGAATGGCCTGAGAGCCTTATATTTTTTAAAAAAATCATTTTAAATTAAAGTGCTGAACAAATCTGGTTTTGGGAGATGCTAGCCAAATGCTAACAAGACCATTATGAACAAGAAGAGGGGCTAATTGGCTGTCTCAGTCACTAGAGCATGTTATTTTTGATCTCAGGGTCATGAGTTCAAGCCCCACATTGGGTCTAGAGCTTACGTTACCAAAAAAAAAAAAAAAAAAAAAAAGAGGGGCTACTCAATAAAAGAAACAGGAAGAAATAATTCAGCTGTAGCCTATAGTGATAGCTGAAACTTATCATGATGGAGAGGGGCTGGGAAAGGTGGTAACTTGTGACTATATTAGAAACATTAAAAATTCTTGGCTATGATGCAGAAAAGCATAGTGTGAGATTCCTTTGCTTTCTCTTGCTATTCAAACAGCAGGCGTGCGCTCAGAATGGTTCTTTTAGAGAAAACAGGGTGAAATTTTGACATCAAAAGGGCTTGAGATAACCGTAGTAATGAGAATGACCACTGGGGAAAGAGCTTCCCTCTTTTAGACTGAATTGGAATATATCTATTTTGAGCATTTTTATTCAAAAAAATGGAAATTTTGCTTAATTTCCATTTATCCTGTTCTAAGTCTACCAACCTTGCAAAGCAGAGGTATGATTGATCTTAAAATGTCAATCTCTCACCTAAGGAGAGGGAGAAAAGATTTATTTAAAGAATAAAATGTCATAGAGGTTCTTAGGAGAAAAGCTCCCGAGTTTGGATTTTGTCTTGACAGCCAGGCTTCCAAGTGAGTAATTTTGCCTCTCCATCCATCTTGTAGCAGCACCCCAGATAGTTATGAGTGCAGACATCCAGACGAGCAAATGTTTGCATGTTTTAGGCTCCTTTTTGGCACTTCATCTACCTGGGCACTGACTTTCAGTAAAGAGTTCTTGTTACCAAAAGAAAAAAGTCCTTAGAACTTCAAGGAGATAATAAAATTCTACTCTTGAACACACACATGCCAATAAAATAAATAAAATAATAAAACTCATTCAAAAATAAAAACTCATTCACTAGACTGGGTTTGGGATAAAGGAGCTAGAATTTGGTGTCTTTGATTTAGTCCTAGGGGATCCAGGCAGCCAGTTAAACCCACAATTTGGAGAGCTCACCTGAGTACAGTTTAGTTTTTTTATTTTTATTTTATTTTTATTTTTTATTATTCATTTGTCAGAGAGAGAGAGCGAGCCAGAGAGTGCACACAAGCAGGGGGAGTGGCAGAGGGTGAGGGAGAAGCAGGCTCCCCACTGAGCAGGGAGCCCGATGTGGGACTCAATCCCAGGACCCTGAGATCATGACCTGAGCCAGAGGCAGATGCTTAACTGACTGAGCTACCCAGACGCCCCCTGAGTACAGTTTAAAGTATAAGTGGATACCAAAAATGTGAATGAATTCATCAGAGGGCCTGAAGAATTCTCAGCATCTAGATGCAGTCTACACTCTGAACATTTAATACATGCATTATGCTATATATCCAGCATCTACAGCTGTGCCTGCCTGCCTGGCACATCAGAGGTGTTTGATGGTTATTTTGTTAATATAATTCAGCATTAAAATTAGAGAAAATCTCCCACTGATTTAGATATGGACAGAAATTTATTTTGTTAAAATATAGCCATTATTTTATGACCCTGTGAACTAAAAAATAGAACAAACAAAAAATTTAAAAACATCTTGAGGTATTGTCTAAACTGGCCTCTGTTTCAGAAAAAAGTCTTACTCATATCACTCTAGGTTAGTGAATTCTATTTCTGAAGACCCTTAGATGGAGAATAGCAGTATATAAAAAAAGTCCAGTGACTGGTGCCATGGTTTTCTTTGTGTGAGGGTAAACAATTCCTGTTCTTAACATTTGCTGGATTTCCCAGTGGTGGGCCGATTAATGGTACCCCTTGTCATTGCTCTGGACTAGTTGTAGGGATCTCTAGTCACCTTGACAGCCTTGAAGACTAGGTTCCTCTCCTCATCCTTGCAGTCATTACAAAGGTCAAAGTGCAGAAAAAAGAATCACCATTATAGCAGAAAACCAGACCAAGGAAAAACCACTCTAAATATAAGAATCTATGGCCTGTTCTCACTCTTAGGGAGTCTAAGGAATGAGCCAGTTTCTCTAAGGACCACCAGGCTGCCAGAACCAATGAAGTCTCATTCATCCCTTTAAAATATGGGGAGGGAGAAAAGGCACAGGTGAGAACACAGCCAGCAGTTGTAGTAGTAGTAGAACAATAGCAGTTGGCTATTCTGAAACAATTTAAAGCCTACGTCTCAAAGAAAGAGAGAAAGGGGGAGGGAGCCTACTATGGCCTGAATGTTGGTGTCTCCCCATAATTCATATGTTGAAATCCTAAGCCCTAAAAGTGATGATAATAGCAGGTAGGGCCCTTGGGAGGTGTTAGGTCATGAGGGTACAGCCCTCATGAATGGAATTAGTGCTCTTATAAAAGAGAGCCCCCTTGCTCCTACCATGTGAAGACAAAGACACAGTAAGACGTCTGCAACCTGGAAGAGGACCCTCACCCAACCTTGACGGCAACTTGATCTGAGATTTCCAACCTGCTGGACTGTGAGCCATAAATTTCTGTAGTTTATAAGTGACCTAGTCTGTGGTATTTTGTTAGAGCAGCCTGAACTAATATAAGGCCCAACTAAGAATGTTCCTCATTAGTTCTCTAAAGAGTCCACCAGGAAGCCAACTATTCTTACTTTCCAGATAATGCATGTTTCATTCATTTATTTATTATTCAAGTTCAGTAAACAAATATAGTAGCTCAGACCAATATTATGGATTAGATTGGCAAATACCTCTCTGCTTCTTAGCAGAAAATCAAGCAAGAAATTTACATGTGACTTAAGACTGTTATAAGTAACTTTTTTTTATAGTTTATCTGCTTAAGTTATCTCTACACCCCAACCTGGGTCTCTAACTCATGACCCCAAGATCAAGAACCACACACTCTTCTGACAGAGCCTGCTAGGCACGCCATAGACTGTTCTAAATAATCTCTGTAGGTTACATAGTTACATGCTTATATTCCAAACATATCAAGGACAAAAGGAATGATCTCAAAATAAAATCACCCTTCAAAATTATTAAAAAGGCCTGGAAGATGTTAAATTGAAGAGATAGATTAACATCAAGTCAGGGTCTGAATATACCAGAACTGCTATGTCTTAACAAATTTACTCCCCTAGGGGCAACATAATATACATGAAACTGAAAATGCACAGGCCTGCCACTCTCCAATAGCTGTAGGGAAATGCTCTAATATATTTGGAATCTGCCACGAAAACAGTTTACCCTTTCAGTTATGTCTCATTTTATGGTTTTGAATTTTTAATAAGTTTTATTGATTTTTTTGACCATTTTTCTATGACACACTGAGAAAATTGTTTCAGAATTTTCTCTCTAAACAACTCCATAAAATTTAATTATATTGTTTTTCAATTGTGTAGTTCTTGCATGCTATTTTCCCCACTTTGTGTCAATGACTCATCATGGGGGGAAAAAAAAAGGTTCCCATCCATTTCTTAATTGGTATCTGTATAACTGTAAGGGAAGACATTGGTTTTATCCACAAACTACTGTAGCCAGATTACTGCAGAAATATGAATTAATTAATGCAGAACTGATGTAACGCTGTTACCAGGAACCAGAGAGTTAAATCCAGGCTCCAAGATAATTCCTATAAACCAAAGTGGTTGGGATTTGTGTCTGAATCATGGTTGGGTATTAAAGTGTAAGAGGGAGGGTGGGATGGAGAGACAGAGAAAACCTCACCACAGCACATGGAAGTTTCTCCTTAGGGGAGCCTTGTGGCTCATTGTGCCTGTCAAGTAGGCTAATGTGCCTGTAAATTTCCTCTGACAGAAAACACATCACAGCAGCACCACCAGAAAACAACACAACCAAACTGTGGAAGACTGAAAGCCCAGCACTTTCAAGGGTGATCAGAATGTAACAGAGTAAAAAAATACAACGCACTGAAAATAAACAAAGGCTAGGAAGAAATGAGATCACTTTCTAAGAAAAAGGCATTTATCATTTATAGGCCAAAGGAAATGTTTCTCCCACAGCCATTTTTTATATATTATTTGGCAGTCTCAGTTCAAGGTCAAAAATATCAGAGGGCAAAAGGAATAGGACTCAAGATTTAAGGTTTGTCATGACTGGCTTTGTAATTGCATAAATATTAACTATGTAGAAATAATTGTAAGCACATTATCTCCACATCTCCACACGTAGCTTTAATTTTTAATGTAATCTTTTATCCGCCTTTTCCTCAGCTGGCTGTAGGTTTGTGATTTGCATAGCTAGAATGATCTGGCGCCATCAATTTAGTAATGAAGTCACTCATTGAGCAGAAGAGGCTTCTAAAGATTATACAAAGCTGTAGGAAGGAAGGGTGGGGAAATGAAATTTTATGTTTCAGGTAAATGGGAAGTTTATTTTACAGCACATTTCACCACTGTAAATTTCATATGGCCACTTTAAAATAAATTTGGAAAACAGAGAAGAGGGAGGACAAAGCACCCACATTTTCACCATCCTAACTTATCGGTATTGTACATTCTGGTCTTTTATACCTATGCACACATATTTTTCAAGCAGATGTAATCACTATGTGTGCGTTTATAAATTTTGCATGCTTCTTTTTTCTCTTATTAACACGGTTATCATAACTATAACTTTTGTGATTGTAAAATAATAATAAAAAGAAAGGTCTGTAATTTACTCAGTCACTCAGTTTCTGGTGGCTAGCACAGAAGAATGGTTAAGCAGCTGATGCTGCAGCCAGATGAATCAAATACCAGCTCTGCTACCTAACTGTGTGGATCTGGACAGGTTAGTGAAGGCTGTATCGCAGTTTGCTCATCTATGAAATGGGGAATAACAGTGCCTCTGTCAGAGTGTTCTAGTGAGAGTTAAAGGAAATCATCCATGAAAAGAACCTAACCTGGCTCTACTAAAACAAAGTGTTACTGAAGATGAGACAGTCAAATACATTTCACTGCATTTCAAAATTAACAAAATTACAAAACTGAGTCTCCTGAGACATTGCCATCACCCCACAACTTCCCATGTGCCTTTTACTAGTAACAACTCTCCACTTCCCCTGCTAACCAGACTTTGATGGTTAACATTTCCTCACTTTGTTTCATGCTTAACACGTAAGTATGTTTCCTGAAAAATATAGTTGTTTTGCCCATTATTGAACTTGATGTAAAGGCATCTGTCTCTCCTTCTCTCTCTCTCTCCCTCTCTCACATACACACATATTAACATACACGATATCATTCTGTATTTAGGAGGCATACAATCCATGGCTTGATTCTGTTGTGATGAGGAAAGTTTTGGACAGGGAGCCAGAGAACTTGGCTTCTAATCCAGCCTCCATGAGATCCCAGGCAAATCTTTCTGCTTCCCTGGGGCCTCCATGTAAAATGTGTGCATGTGCTAAGTGTCTTTGAAGCTTTAGAGTACTAAATTGTTAAGCCTTTCCTATTTGAGTACTTTGTTGGCATATGAGAAACCAGAGCCAAAGAGAATTCAGAGAAAGACCTGGGGCCTGCTAGAAATAAGCCTCCTCTTCCCCCAAATCATGCCAATAATAGTGTCAACAAACAAAGGACTATTAAAAAAAATGAAAGTGATGATCCTACACCACAAGTAATTTTCTCTTCTCTGACATATGCATATTTAGATATCTTATTGGCTTTAGTGCATGGATATTTTCCCCAAGATAAATCATAACCATAAAGATTTTAATGTCAGGAGTTTGGCATTCAAATAAATAATTACATATTATAGGTTTTCTTGGACAGAGTCAGTTTTAAACATCTTCACCAATTCTGTGTATTTCTTATATGTATTTGTGTCTGTATTTCTCCCAATACTGCCCATGGTAAATACTGCAGGTTGGCTCATTTAATGTCCATTCCACCCTCCTCTTATGGCATCTTTCATAATGCAGAGACTGGAAGCTTAAGATTGTTTCTAGACTTCTTTGCACCTAGAGTTATGGATATGAATTAGGTCTGCAATTAGATATATTCATGCAAGGTTTAGAAAACATAAGAGAAGTTGGGGCATCTCTGTGACCACTTTTGGCTATATTTCCCTAATAATTAAAGTCACTCAAACATTTTTCTGAAGCAGTGTTCATGACCCATTATTCAGCCCCCTAAAAGACAATAAGCAGTTTGGACAGCAGTAGCTTTCTGGTTCTGCCTGCTATCGCAGGCTTATGTTATTGAAACTTGTATTCCAAAAGTCCTCAGCAGTCACAGCTCTGCTGATAGGTCAACTCTGTATTGTACTGGAATCACTGTCACTTGCTTCTCCAATCCTGTCCATTCATTTTTGTAAGCACCCTCTATTAAATACCTTCGTTCACGAAAATACTTAAAATTGTTTCTATTGTTTACACTGAACCCTGACAGATACACATCCAAAATGTTAACTTTAGAAAATCTATTCACAAGGTATAAAGTATCATAACTCTGTAAAATGCAGTATTGAAAAGTTCTGAAGCCAGAAAAAATAAGCTATACCGTTTAGTATCTATGTACCCTAAAGCAAGTTGTCTAACTTCTCTGTGTCTACACCCTTTCTAAATAAAATAGATATTAATATACCAAGCTTACGGAGTTGTAAGAATTAAATGAGGCAGCACAGGTAAAGCACCGAGCATACGCTAGTCATTCACTATATAGAGATAATTTCTTTCTATCCCCATATTGGACTTCCTTTAGTAATGAAGATAATTAGTAAAATAATTTGGGGGAAATTCTCTTTAAAGGACTTGGTAAAAAAAATAAATAAATAAAACCCACACCCTTATAGGAACATAAAGATTCAGTGCTGATTCACAAAGACAAGAGAAATAGCTTTAAATGCCATTCGAGAGCAAAGAGACTTCTATTATGAGCCAGAGTAATCCATTTTGAGTACTACCAATTCACTCCAACTAGTAACTCAAGGCCCAAATAATCATTAATTCATTCAATGAATATTTATTAAGCCTTGACATTGCTAGACACGACTTTATTCATGAAGATACAGTGATAAATCAAAAGGTCCCCAACTTTCAGGAGCTTGCATTCTACTAGAAGGGACAGACATAAAGTAAGTCAATAAATAATTTCAAATAGTGAGGAAACATGAAGAAAAGGCACTCTACCTTTAGCTCTCTTTCCCTTACCTTCTCAGAAATTAATTACGTTACTGGACTCATCCTCTCTCTCAGCTTCCTTTCATGGAAGGGAAAGCATAGGGCGGTGAAGATCATGCCAACAATGTCATGATTCTCTTAGGCAGGCAAGTAGTTTCAGTATCTGTGATGGGTTTGGGGCCTGTCACTCTTTCATAGATGCCAAAAGAAAACACAAGATGCCTGCATTAGAGACCAAAAAGCATGTCAAAGCAGCATGAGTATGATGATGGTGTTAGTTTCTCATGTCTCCCAAATCCCAGAAGGCCTAAAGGAAGGGATCCAGATGGCTGCCATACACAAAGTGGATTTCTGTTACAGGCCAAGGAATACCAAACTTGGAGAATTTACAGCTTTTATAGTGTTTGGTAACCAAGCTGGCTCTTTGTTTGGGAGAGGATACGACTTACTTGCTCAAGGTTGTTCATTGCAAACACAATCTTGAAACTAACCCAAGTCAAGAGTAGTTGGGAGTCTTGCATTCTTGACATACACTAATAATGTGTAGAGGTGCTCATGGCCCTTGGAAGATTGATTTTCCAGATGGGGAGGAGATAAAATGACTGAACCCTCTATCCTTCATAGTTTTATGCAACTGTAATTATAAAATTTTCTTAAGTTCTTAACCCTTTCCAAATCTTAATCTTAGATATGATGTTCAGTCAGACTTAGAATAGCAGCTGGCAGGGGAAGAGATAACTTTTCCAGTTTAACCAAATATAACCCGAGACTCTTGTATAGCCATAGACCCTCTCATCATCAGAAGAATGGAGCTAGACCTCATACCTTCTAGAAATCTCACTCCAGGCTCTCTATTCCTGTTCAAGATTACATTGATTGCCCATTTTAACAAACCTCAGTTGTGAACATCTATTTATGTAGGTAAGGAAATAGTGTATGTTCCTACCCTGAGCACTCCTCACATGGCCATTGTTCTTTCATTCTGATGCAAACAACTCTTGCTGGATCATCCTCAACTTTCCTTGGGCTCTCAACCCATGGATCAATAACAGGGAGAGAAGATTGCAGACTTGCTCCATGACATATCAATGCTGTTCAAATTATCCATGGGGACTCCATTATCCATTTCCCGTAGTGGTTATTTCAAAAGGTTCTCTGTCCTACTCACTTATTTATGGGACTATTCTTCCCCTTTTCCAGAGAAAATGGAAGGTATTTGGGGAATGCTCTCCTAACATGTCATTTGTTACTTCTTGTAATCCTCCAGGAAATGCTAAAAAATAGCCATCACTATCCCAATGTGGCATGTTGGAAAATGGTGCTTTGCAGATATCATATAACTTTCCCAAAGTCACAAAAGCTATGTGTCCTGGAGAAGGAAGCAGATTGAATCTTTATGATATGGGCCCTGCCTCCATGCAGCTTCCAGATAAGGTAAAATAAAACTTAGTTGTTTTTTTAAGTGTTCATGTTAAGCGTTCGTGTAAAAAGCTCCAGCCTCCTAAGCCACAGAAACATGTGCACTAAAGAGAATGTTTGCTTTTGCCTTTCCTAGATACATTTTCTCATCTCATAAGGATTAGCTGTTTGTTTCCCTAATGACAGAGCTAATTGCTCTGATCCAAAGAGCGAATAAAACTTCTCTTATCTTCCCTAAAGCAAAATATTATATCCTGGGATAGGCATCTAGGTTAATTCTGCTGAAGGTGTTAGGGAGATTGGAGTGTTATCTTTACAGTTATTTAAATTCCAGCTAGGAATGAGACCCTATAGCTTGGAATCACCTGGAGTAAAGAGGAGAACCTTTTAGGAGATGAGGAGGAACATTTGCATCCTTTATCTTTATAAAGAAAAATCACTTCTTGTCCCTTGTCTAGAGAGTATCTGGCCACTCATGTAGAAAAAATGTCATCAGATTTCATAATATCGCCCCAGGGATAAGACCTGGAGCAAGTGGGAGAGAGGAGCATGCCGTTCTTATTTACTCTGGGGTAGTAAGGAATCTAACTCTGATCCAGAACACCTCATGTGCTCATTCAAGTTAAAATGAATAAACACAAACATTAAAAACACAACACTAGGGGCGCCTGGGTGACTCAGTCAACTGAGCATCTGACTCTTGATTTCGGCTCAGACCATGGTCTCAGGGTTGTGAGACAGTCCCATGTTGGGCTCTGCACTCAACTGGGAGTCCGCTTGAGATTCTCTCTCTCTCCTTCTATCCCTCCCCGACTGCTTATGCGCTCTGAAATAAATAAAATCTTTTTTAAAAAATCCCACAACACTAGATATTTCAGAGAAGGGATAAGAACACAAATACTTCTAGACCATGAAGTAAATAGTTACTACAAACACCTGGTAATATTTGAAGAGATAGAGATAGTGTTTGAGCTTCTTTGTGTAGAATGAGTAGAACTTTGCTGGTGGACAAGGCTGCTGAAAAGTATTCTAAACATAAAGAATTGTACCAAGGAACTGAGGTACACCTTTGTTCAAGTTGTTATAAAATTTGGCTTTTCTTCAAGGTGCTTTATTTCCCTATATCACAAAATTGTCATATTATATTAATCTCATTAGAATAAGATACTCTACTGCCATCTTCCAGAAGATAGTTCTAGTAACTACGCAAATTGACAATATCAGCGATACAGACAGAACCTCTTAGGGATGGTCTATGCATGATCTGGTACTATCATATGCAGTGGCCCTGTCTTCTTGGCTCAACAGGAAGAAAGCAAGTTGTTCAGCATGACTAGCATGAAGACTGTGTGTGAAAGTGCGGGGGTGGGGGGATAGGCTGGATAGAAAGGCAGAGATCAGAATTTGAAGAAACTTAGGGTTCATACTACTGTGATTAGAATTAGATCTGAAAGTGCTGGGAAAATACTGATGGATTTTAGGCAAGAACGTGTGGCTGACATTTTCACACACCTAGAATATAGAGCATTGAAAAAGTGGTGACAGTAGGATGAGATTAGTCAGGAGACCTGGTAAGAGACCAGAAGACCACAGGAGGACCACACGATAGGAAAGAATAGGGAGGAGGCTGAATTCTTTGGCCTCAGAGGGACTGGGGCGGGGGTCTTCTTCCTGTCCAGAGGGATTCTCTCTTCCAGAGCTATTGGTCCCCATCACTGTACCTTCTTCTCTACTATCTTGATCTTCCACTTAACTCTTTTTCCTCTGCCTTCAACCTCTCTCTCCACTTGTTCTAACCCTGCAGGCTTTGATTGCCCTAATATGCCAAAGTCTTGATTCTGCTCACCCTGTTTTTCTGCATGAAAATTAGAACAGCTTTATTCACTCTTCAGTTCAGGAAAATACTACCCTTCTAACAAGTGGTTGAATAGTTTGTAAGCTGCAGTGTTGTAGCTAACAGAGCCACAAGGATCACTACTAAAGCTATTAGGTTGGCTCGCCACACTTCCAGAGACTCAGTCAGTAAGCTGACAATATGCTCAACTGGATTAATGGAACTTATTACATACACACTAAAAGCAATATCGGGGCGCCTGGGTGGCTCAGTGGGTTAAGCCTCGGCCTTCAGCTCAGGTCATGATCCCAGGGTCCTAGGATCGAGCCCCACATTGGGCTTTCTGCTTGGTGGGGAGCCTGCTTTCCCCTCTCTCTCTGCCTGCCTCTGTCTACTTGTGATCTCTCTGTCAAATAAATTAAAAATAAATAAATAGATAAATAAATATCAGCACGGTGTCACCTCCCTATAGCTCTAGTCCCACAGGACAATATTGAACTGGAAGGACTTAATTAGAGAGACAGGAGAGATGGATTGATCTGTTCCTGAGAAGCCATCTAAACTATAGCCCAACAGTTTCTAGACTTACACAGAAGCTTGAAGCTATAATTGAAGTGCGGTGGAGTTAGATGGAAAGTCCTATGCTCTACTGAAACTAGGGAGCTTGATGAGAAATGGTTTGATAGAAGTCTGTTGCTCACAGGAAGCTTATCTCTCCTTGGTCACGGAGGTATTGCAGGGCATTCCACCAAGATTGATCAGATATGCCTGTCTGGCTTACATAGACACATGGAAGATCAGGTGGTGGCGAGGCTGTACCCCAAAAACTCCACCTCTGACCTATCATATACTGAAGTAAGAATTATTTTCAGGAGTTTAGGACACCTGTGATATTACCTAATTAACTGTACCGATTGATTGTAGGGGCTTGGACCAAATATTTTCCATTCATCTTAGGCCACAGCAGATGAAAGTGAACATGACCATGATGCCTAGCAAGATGGTAAGGCTAACTTGAAGGATAAATTGTAAAAAGGCTCCCCAACCAGAGCCAACACAGCTAAGTATGTCTCAGGTGTTGTTGAGACTGACCTGAGAAAGCCACACCTTTCCACCTTTCCTGATTCATTAATCTAAGAGCAGTAATAGGTGTTAGCATTTGAGTATATTCTCCCTTGACTGGCCAGCGGGAGGTCTAGGGCAACATGATTGTCTATAATCACTTGCATTAGGGATTTTACACTGGTTTATGTTTGTCAGGCAAGTATAAGGTCTGATGCCCACATATGTACTCTACTATTAGGAGTTTAAGTGTCATTTATGACAACAAGGGTGGGTCAGTTTTATGTCCCTTACAGTGGACAAATTCCTTGATTAGAGCTAAATAATTTCCTGCAAAGTAGGCTACACTGCTGCTTCTGAAGAGGACAATCTGGCTATGAGAGCCAACCAGCCTAGCCCTTTGGTATGGACTGTTCCTGGTGAACTAGATTCTACTAATACAGAAGTTTGTAGTGACTTCGGCAATGGCATTTTGCTGACATGGGGATCAAGGTTTAATTCTTCACTGTCTGAAGGAAAAGCTGTTAAGATTTTTTCAGTAGGGTCCAGAGGGAATGAGAGATGCAGCAATCAGTGAAATTCAGCAGTGGCTTTGGTCTGGAAAAAGCAAACCAGAGAACTTTTTTTCTTAGATAAGAGGAAAAGACCACAGGGGACTGACAAGAATACCAGGCTAGGGGTGAACCATATTAATATCCAGAAAATTAATCTTGTTCTGTCATTTCAGGTAGAAGTCATCCACCTGAAGGAGCAACAGTCCTTAGTTTAAGATCTAAAAACTAAGGATCTAAGTCCTTACATCTAGGAGTCTAGGATTTAAGTTAAGAATGGGGATTCAAGGTTACAAAGGCATTCTGAGATGATAGGCCAGAACAGGTGTCCTCTAAGTGAGAGCCAAGAGAGGCTTAATGATTCCTTCCCCAATTCCTGACTTCCCAGGGATTAGAGTGTTCCTCTCCTACTAGCTGGGCTGTTCATTTCCTTCCATAGTCACATGATTGGTATGACCAGTCTCTGCAGCAATCACTTTATTCTTTTTTCCAATCCACATCATTTCTAACCCACACCACTTGCTTGGATTCACTTCTCAGTGGTTTTTTGTTTGTTTTGTTTTGTATAGCTTATACCATACCAGAACTTGTCCTAACCTAAAGGTGGGGACCTGCCAGGACCTCTTTAGAGTTATCATCTCATACTCATGGTTTTCTTCTGAGCTCTAGTTCAAATATATCTTACTAAGGCATCTGAAATATCTGCTACTTCCAGTTCGTCAGGTCCAATTAGCATAATGTTGTCATAATGAGCAACCAAAATGAACCAATGTGATGTTTTGTGGAATGTCAAGATGATCAACATTTCTGTAGACTATATTAAGGAGAATTGATGTGTCCCTGCACTAACAATGTGAATGTATACTATTGGCTCTTTTAAGTAATAGCCAACTGCTTCTGCTGGTTTTTATAAATAAGTATAGAGAAGATGGCATTAGCTAAATCAGTAGCTGTATAACAAGTAGCAGGGGCTGTGTTGATTTGTTCCAGCAAAAATACTATGTCTGGAACAGCAGCCCCAGCTGGAATTACCTCCTGGTTAAGTTCACAGTAATCCACATTTTTCAAGATCCATGTGACTTATGCAGTGGCCAAACTGGTGAGTTAAATGGGAATGTGATAGGTATCACCACCCTGCTTCTTTCAAGTCCTTTCTGGTGGTATTGTTTCTGGTTTACGATTTTAGAAGGCAGTGAAAGTTCCAGGAGCATCCCACGTGGCTCCTTACTGCTATAATGAACTCCACTTCATGGGTTAAAAAGCCTATTTGGGGATACTGTTAGTTTTAGAATGGATAAAATAACCACAAAGTTCATGTTTGGACCAAATGAACTAACAGAACCAACATGAGCTAAAACTTCATCTAAGTACTGACCAAGATTAACTGTGGATGGAGCATAAAAGTAGCATTTTGTATTCTTAGGGATTAGCATCAGTTCAGATCCAGTGTCTAGTAAACCTCAAAAGATCTGCATATTTCATTTTTTCCAGCACACTATCACTCTAGTAGATGGCTACACAGCCATTTGGGGAAGGCTTGGGCGAACATTTAAAGTGGGTATTGTAGCAGTGGTACAAGTCCTTCTTTTTTTTTTTTTTTAAAGAATTGGTAAAATTATGTATTTTATATAATGTTTTTAACCCATGATATCTAAATATCATTTCCAAATATAAACGATATGAAACATTGAGATATATTACTTTTTTAAGGATTAAAAAATAGATGTTTATTATGACACTGTCCATAATGGCAGAAATCTGAACATCATCTGATAGTCCATCACTCGTACTACTGCTGAGATCTGTGCAAGGTCCTTCCTGAAGGATACTCTCCTTCAGTCAAAGGATTCTGGGTCTGTGAATTGGTTTAGGTCTGAATACCACATGAGGGGCTGTGATTGTCCACTCTGCTGACTAAAGTTAGATTTTACCTACCTGGGCTAGAGCTTTTGCTATTATAAATATCAAGCAGTAAAAGTTAGGTTGGCTATACCTACTTTATTCCTAGGGCATCTCTATGAGGTAAGGCATCTTACTGTACATACCTGCTGCCCTTTAAGGCAAATGTACCCACATCATATTTAGTGCCTATGTGCTGCTTGTCCCCTGCTATTGTCAGGTCCTGTCATCTCCAGTGAAATCCAAAAGTCCATCTTAGTGGTGGCATGCCCTGTAGTCATACATGGCCTACAGAGGGGAACATCCATAGTGATTTTCAAAGATGCATGTCTTCCTCTAATCTCTTTCTCAATTTTTCAGTGAAAGGAGTGTCCCTGGGCCTTTGATGGAATGCAGTTGAGGAAGGGTATGCAGGTCGTATATGGTAAATCCAGAATAACATTTCCCTAAATCTTTGGATTCCCCTTTCCACATGTCTGGGAAACTTGGGCACCTCAAACTCAAAAAATGGGTCCAAGTTTCCATCAATCAACCAACCAAGCTGTTAGAACCACCTCTAGCTGCGTAAGTTGAAACATATAATTAACAACATAATAATAAATTTGGCTCAATATAGTGTTCTACTCCAGCCTCCATAGTCTAACACCTTTAGAAGCCATTCCCACACAATGTTCTCCAGTTCTCTATGTATCAACAAGGTAAATTACTTCTTCTGCCTATGTATCAATTTTGGTGTTTATTTCTTCCTTCACCATAGTATGTACCTATTCCCCAGAAGCATGCTGAGATTTGACCCTAGTTAAGAGTATAATGGCAACGGAGGATGGTTGTGGTGGGTTGTGAGGAGAATGTGAATTCCCTCTCAAGGCATTGTCCCAAGGTGAGGTTGTCACAAAGTTTTCAAGCAGAGGAAGCCCCCCTCCTCAGACACTGGAGGGCAACCTACTTTCATTGGTAAGAGAGGCACAGAGCAACTTAATGGTTCAAGATTGCCAGTTTCATCCGGGTCCAACCCATTCTGAGTTTTGAAGCCCTATTATTTAATCATCAATATCCTAACTTTTACATAAGAAACTTGGCACATCTGTGAATTCAAAGAAAATTGTAATTCAGTAACCCCAAAATTAAAATTTTGTGTTCAATTTTCAGGAACGCCATTTTTGTTGCTACAATAAGAGCCTGTTTTATAATTGTTACAGAAGCCCTTTGGTTCTCGTGCCGTAACTTTGATCTGTGCTTGTCATTCCTCTTTGTAGGTATGCAAAGGAACTCAAAAGAATCCATCTCACATCACAGTCCTTATAGTCACCTTACAGCCATAACAGTCAAGTATCACTGTCACTTGCCCCCCCGCCCCCCCGCACATGCTTCAGTTGGTCCTTCAATCACAATCAGCCACAGGCAATTGATTAATTGGAAGGCCCTGTGTGCCATGAACCACTCGCCATCTCATTTCCGTTTGGCAAAGTGTTCAGCACTGAGCTCAGGCCAAATCAAACCAAATTCCTAACCCCCATCTTCCCAAGGCTAGCTCTTAGGGTTACAGATAAAGCTTAATAAAAATAAAAAGGCTTAAGCAAAAACCATTTTAAACTTTTAAACTATAACAGAGAATTAATGAGAGATTCACTAGTGGGAAGACAACCCTCTTTGAGAATATACAAATAGCAGTTATAAGGAGCTAACCTTATAACTAGCCCCTGGGCTGGTAACTAGAGTTCCCCAAGAAAGGTCCCAACTCCTCCAGGCTTTAGTGGAGAGTGAAGAGTCCTCTCACTGAATGGCAGAGAAGTAACACCTGCAGAAATATGCCCTGTGGATCTTACTACAAAGCTTGTCTCTAGAGAGCCTAGAAAGATGTTCATGGGGTAGTGGCTCATCTTAGCGCCTCCACCACAGAAACACTAGAGTTAGGGATGAGGGGGGAAACTTCTGACCTCCAAGCATTATTGGAGCTTGGCAGTGGAGAAAGCCAGGTATGCTGTAAGTGCCTGCCTACACAGACACCAAAACCAGCAAGAAAAACCCTTTTCTTCCGGTAATGTCTCTTCAGCGCCCTCTACTGACAAAGCTTCAGAGGCTGCGGGCAAAGGAAAACTTACTTAAAAGGGCTCAGATCCATTTTCACAGAGCAGTCAAAAAGGGCGGATTTGGAACAGCGCGGCAATAGAAAATAACCCGCACAAGCATCACTTCTTAGGCTCCACTCAGAGACTCTGTAGCCAGCTGTCGTTTGGCAGTCTCCTTACCCTCAGGTTTCACCAAGAGGTCACCAAAAGCTCCCTGGTTCTCGTGCCATAAAAAGATGAGTCTGGGCAGAATGCAAAGCCCCTTTCTCCTCTATCTCTACAGCTCCTCACCGAGTTGCCGTCCCAGGCACGCCAGGCCCGGGTCCTCAAGGACAGGAAACCTGGGCAGTGAAAAGGAAGTAGGGGAGAAAGCTCAGCCCCTGTAGAACCGGGGCTGCTGGCGCCTGAAGGCCTCTGAGGGCCTCACCTCCACCCAGGTTGCCTGCCAGTTCACAAAAGCCGTCTGAGGTCTTCTCTCCGCCTGGGCGCAGGAAGGCGGGCGCGGGGCGGGCCCGATGGACGGCGCACTGCGATTGGGCGCCGGAGGCCCCGCCCCCATCCCGGCGCGTCGAGAGGGGGCGGGGCCAGCCGCCTGCTCGGCTTCGGGGCTGCGGGCGCCTATTGACCCAGCAGCCGCCTCGCCGCGGCTGTTTCCTCTTGCTCGTGGCGGGCGGTGTAGGAGCGCCGAGTGGCGCTGGAGAACCGGCGCTTCCTTTCGCAGCTGCCGCCGCCATCTCCGCATTTACGGGGCGGGAAGGAGGGAGGGGACTCGCGGCTGCAGCTGGAGCGGGCTTCTCTCCGGGGACGCTCCTCTCCTTGCTCTCCTCTTCCTCCTCCGCGCGCCGCCGCCGCCCGCCTCCTGCGCCCTCCTCGCGCAGCCCGGGTCCGGGAGGAAAGAGGAAGGGGCGCCGGGGGGCGGGAGAGGACGGCCGGCGGGCGCGCGCTCGGAGGAAACTCCTGCCGTATCCGTTCGTCCCCTCGCCCAGGGTGCACCCCGGCCTGGCCTCGGCGGCGGCGGCGGCGCCGCCGGCAGCTGCAGGAAGGCGTTCTGGCGGGGGCGGTGCCGCGGGGGCGGGTCCGGCCGTCCCGGCGCTAAGTTGTGGGGCCCGGCTCCTCCCGACCCTGTTCCTTTCCCCTAGTCTGTTCGGACCTAGCTCCGTGCTGTCGACCCCAGAGCCGCTGATCCCGCACCTCCTGGGTGAGGGGGACACGCCTGCCCTCGTCGAGAAAACTTTTCCTGCTGACTCGGTCGGGGCGGCGGTGGCAGGAAGTCCGGACAGCGACCTCTTCTCTGCCTGCCTTGCGCACCCTGCCGGGTGCGGGCGCTGAGCTTGAGAGCAAGTTTGCGGGGGCCCCTTCCGGGCTGCAGACGGGTCCCGCCTTAAGAGGGACGCCCGACCCCAGGGAGGGCGGTGGGCCCGGGCGAAGGCCGGGGGCGTGTGGTGGCGCGGGAGGCAAGGTGCGGAGCGCGGTCGGGATCCGCACCCGCAGCCAAAAGCGCAGAGAGCAGGAGCCCGGGAGCAGGGAGCCTCCGGCGGCCGCTTGCAGGAGTCCACAGTCCGCTTCCTTCTTCGGTGAGGACAGTGTCTTGGCCCCGAGTCTATCGAGGAAAAATGAAGTTAAGCCGCCAGTTCACCGTGTTCGGCAGCGCGATCTTCTGTGTGGTGATCTTCTCGCTCTACCTGATGCTGGACCGGGGTCACTTAGACTACCCCAAGAGCCCGCGCCGCGAGGGCTCTTTTCCCCAGGTAAGCACCGGCGTGGGGCTCTGCGAGGGTAGGCGTGGGGGCCCGTAGTTCCTCGCCGCTCCGCGACCTCTCCCTCCTGCCGAGCCTCCGCGCCCGGGCAGGGCGAGGACGAACCGGGGGAGGATCCAAGCCTTCTCCAGCCGGGGCTCTGCAGCGTTCGGACGGCGGTGACCGCGACCCGGGAAACCTCCTGCTCCCGGGTGGCCGAGTTAACAAAGTGCCGGGCAGCATGCGGTGGCGGGA
This sequence comes from Martes martes, assembly GCF_963455335.1. NCBI lineage: Eukaryota > Metazoa > Chordata > Mammalia > Carnivora > Mustelidae > Martes > Martes martes. The sequence continues at coordinate 35,995,187 of NC_137892.1, read as the reverse complement.
TCGCGCTCAGGGGCAGTGGCCATGTTCCCGCACTCGCATTCGGGCCTGTTGGGATGGTCTCGGGCACCTGCCGGTTGGAGAGCAGCGCCGGGTTACCGCTGTTAGGAAGCCCCTCGGCCCACACTGGGTTAAGCTGCACAGACCCCCCCCGAGCGCCCCCAGTCGCCGAAATTGATCAGACAGACCCTGTCTGGTCTGTTTTTTCACCCCACTGTCTCTCGAGAAATAAGCAAAAGTTTATTACGTGTTGCAGACCTCTTAGATGTGAATCTGTAGGGTTGATTTTAGTGTCGTCATTCTTCAGCTATTACATAGGGTTTGTTTGGAGCAGACGTGGGAGCCCCGTAGGGAAGCGCGTGTTATACTCCAGCCGGAAGCTGTGGGGCGCTCAGTCCTGCGCCCAGTGGTCAAATTCTCCATCGAGTTGGGAAACCACCCGTCTTAAGTCTTTATATAAAGTTACTAAAAATAAGCAGAGACAGTCGGCTATTTAGAAAGATGATGTGCCGCGTGTGCGATTTGTTTCAAGTTCTTTGCCCATGACCTGTACACTTCAGAAATTTTAGTAAAACTGGGTGTTGTATAGTATTCTCTAATGAATGAACCGGCAGAACTCAAAACCGTGACAAGCTGATCTAACAACTAGACTCAGACATATTAAACAAGCTGACGGGGTTTTTCTTTCTTTTGTGACAATGTAAGTAACCAGAGAGTATCCTTGCCATTTGTTCTTGTGATGTAATAAGGCAAAAGGCTTGAATTTAATTGAAATTAAACCACTAACTTCACCAGAATTCTGAAAGTGAAAAAAACAACAACAACAACAACAACAAAAAAACCAACCCTCTTCGTGGATCCTGTCATCAGTACAGAGCCCTCGAAATATTTTGCAGGTGAAAGGTATTAAAAATATTGTAAACGCGTGTCAAAATTAGAAAATACAGTGAGATAAGCACTATGGAATGTCTTTAAATCTTGACTTTAGAGTTTGTCCAATGCGTTCCTGAGATTGAGTAAAAGTTTAAAATGGGGCAAACCCTCTGAAGCCATAGGAAAAGGAGTTCTAAGCCCTGCCTAACATGTATAATTTGGTGGCTAAAATTGCTGATTCCCTCTCCCACCCCGTATCACATTTTCAGAATTTTCTTCATTACAGGTAAAATCATAAAAGCTGATATATTTTACTTAAGCTGTTATCTTGAATAATATCCTTTGGCTTTGACTTGATGATCACTTGGAAATGATTTATGCAAACATCTGGGGCTGGGGTTCTCTGGTAACCTTGACATTTTACTGTTTCTAAAGAAGTGAGTGACTCATTCAGTTACTGGGAAATCTTAAGCAAAGTTAATTCCAATATTTTAATATCCAGCCTTAGTCCTCCTCAGGGGGCTTAAGTTCTGGATAGAGCAGAATGTGTTTGATGAAAAATGACAGTGGCTGCTGGAAGAGAAGGCTCTTGTCTGTTTTCTGCTTTGTGTGCAAGGGGAGAGGATTTGGAAGGTGGAGTTTTTTATGCTTAAAGTTGACATTCTCAGATTTTTAGGACTGGATTTTAGGTTCAGGAAGAAAGCACTTTTTTGCTGATTTAGTTTTGGAGAACCACTGAATCCCCAGACAGGTAGACAGAATAAGCACTCTGTAAACCTCTTATATGCCTGACATCAATTTATGTGTCTTACAGGACAAACTCAATCCCCACCACCAGTAGATGAGGAAACTGAGGCACAGAGAGATTTACTTGCCCATGGTCACACAGCTAAAAGCTGAGATTTGAACAGATGCCCTTTGGAGTCTAGGCTTTTAGCCAGTATACTACACTCTTAGTAGTTCTTTACCTACTTTTTAGGTCCCAGTCTGCCTGCAGAAAAGATCTGATGTGGAAGATAGAGCATGTTGCTCTGTGGTTCCTTAGCTTATGACTTTTTTTTTTTTTTTTTTTGTTAAAGAGCTTTCATTATGAAGCTCTAACAAATGTGCTCCTTTTTCTGAAACGTTTAACACTTGAGATTTATACCTCTCCCAGAATGTCTTGTTGCTCACTTTAGAGCTAAACATTGTAATGAAAACCATTATGCAACACAGCATCCAGCCTTTTGAGTCAGTTTTAATTTTTTTCATTACTTCTAAATCCCATGTAAACCTTAATTTGATGAGAACACCACACATAACAAAACTAGCTTGCAATATATTACATTTCTTTGGTCAATCTGAAGCAAGCTAGTCTATCACTATATATCGTTTTTGGTGTCTAGTAGAGTGATTTATCTAGAAAGGGATTGATTTCCGCTGAATTTTAGTTTAGGATTTAGGATTTTAGTTTTTTTAAGTCAATGTGGAATCTTCAGTAATGTACATGGTCTATCTGGTAAGCAAGATACGTTTTAAAGCCATCCTAGATGGAGAGCAATCCATTTGCTGTTACACTGGCTTTCATTCTTTTCCCTTCGTCCTCCATTTCTGTGTTATTCACCACTTGGCCAGACTCTGGGGTGGCAGTAGGCCCAACTCTAGGTGCTTCCATTTTTCCCACCCTGGAGGAATAGCCTACCTCTGACCTAGTCTTTGGAAGACTTTCCATTTTGCTCCTTGGGGAATTTCTTTGAGGCTTGGAGGCAACAGGCAGCCTTGTCTGTGTATATTTCTGTGTCTATTTCAGGGTTAATAAATCTCAGCTAGAAAAATTAATAAAAATTACACTGCATTTGAGAGGCTGACCAGGGCCTAATTCCCTGAAGATGCTTTGAGGTAATATAAAAATTCAAATAGATAGAAAAGAAAGACATTGTTAAGGTCCTGAAATTCTTCATTATTTCTTATAAGCAGATTTCACAATTTGCTTACTGTCTACATTGTGTGTAATAGATTGCTTATTAATGTCTTCAGTTTGGATCTGGAGAATTAAATTAATAAATCAGATCTTGTATAACAGACAGTTTTTGAATAATTAGTGTAGGCTATGACCATAAGGATTAATATTAACTCTTAGAAGTGTCTTCAGAGATTTGAACTCTGATAGAAAATGTGAAAGTGAAGTTTTGACTTCCTTGCCCAGATAACAATTATCAAACAAGAAAGTGAGACTGTCTTTAAGATACTTGATTAACAGACTTTAGGATGTGGAGACTTTTATGCCTTTTGGAATTTTTTTTTTTTTTTTAATAGGTGGGGAGGGGTAGAAGATGGGAGAGAATCTTAAGCAGGCTCCATGCCCAGTGTGGACCCTGACGCTGGGCTTGATCTCATGACCCCTGAGATCATGACCCGAGCCAAAATCAAGAGATGGTCGCTTAAGGGACTGTGCCACTCAGGCCTTTTGGATTTTAACTTTCATTGTGAATAAACACATATAAAAATATGCCTAAATGTTTTACATCTCTAGTACTTTTTAAAGAGTCCATAATTGATGTTTGGTAAAAGTTGATTTTAGTCTTCCAGTTGTTTTTTCTTGCTTTCAGAAATCTGAGAATCCTAAAGATGATATATAGAAAAACATGATCTTCCTTGCTTCTGCATACTCTAGTGCACTCCATAAACTTTTGTCGCTGAGGTTTGTGTAGGTATGTGTAAGGGAGTTAGTTTCATTGTAGAGGGTATAATGTTTGAGATCTGTGACTTTGGCAAGTGATGGAACTTTAAGAGCGGTGGCAAGCAGGCACTGAAGGAAGAATGCAAGAACATGGAAGCATCTGGAGAAGCTGGTCTACGCCACCACCTCTTTCGGTCAGTCAGCAATTCTGCTGGATCCCCTGCCCAGCATAAGTTCACTTCCTAAACAGTAGCTGTGACAAGAGTACATCCATGCATCTAGTCTGAAGGCTTAAGTTTATTATTTTTTTAATTGAATTGAATTTGTTGTTCCCAGATCAGCACCGCTCTCAGGGACTAAACAAATACTTTTGTTTGGGAGATGTTGCAATCCTAATTATCTGAAGGGCATTTTCTCTCTGACTCATTAATTAGCATTAAGGGGTATCTGCACTGTGGGCATATTAATCGCCACTTTTTTGGTTGTTTTTACTTTAAGTCAGCTTTTGTATTTTGTGATAGCTGTTAAAACTTTGGCCTTTTTTGACAGACTGTAGTAAGTGTTGAGATTTTTCCTAGTAGTAGTAGTTCAGTAGCAGCTGCTTATCCCTTGCTTGAGTTTTCATTTTTTAGCTCAGTGGTCTTAGTTTTACCTTGTTATTCCCTCTCTTCCAGAGAGATCTTTAAGAAAATGTGAGGATATTCAACAGCTTGGGATAGGATTGCTGGTTGCTGGGTTGTAAAGGCCTTACCTATGCTTTTGTCCCGTTCTGTCTTGGTGGTCAAGTTCTGGGTCACATCAGCTTTTACAGTACACATAGCACTGAAGAGAGGAGGAAGAACTCCTAAAGAGTGGGTTTTGCTTCTTTTTACAGTTGTGATTGGCAAGTTGATCAGGAACATGAAGTTAGACCATTTTGACTAAAATGGGTTTCTGTTTCAGTTGTAAACTTCAAGCCAAGCTGCTAATTTTGAGGTCGAAACCATGATGAGGTTTAAACAAATTTGAGGGTTGATTGTACTGAATGGTGTTTACACTTAGTGTTTGAGAATTGCCAGATTTGCCTTATGATAGGCAGAAAATCATTTGATTTGAATGGACTAAGTCTCCTGAGGTTGAACTGTAACTCTGTCGTGGGATAGTATATAAAATGTAATGTTATTTGTGCTTTTATGCAGACAAACTCATAATTGGTATCTAGGAAATACTTTGTTGAATTTGTAGATCTAACACACCATTTTCTAAGTAAAAGATCAACTTCGAAGCACTTCTCTACCTTTGCCTCACAAACTCATAGCTATTGATATTTGGGGCTGGATAATTCTTTGGTATAGAGGCTGTCTTGTGAATTGTGGAATGCTTAGCAGCATCCCTGTTTCTACTGAGTATAAACCAGAAATACCTTTCTTCCTTCTCCTGGTTGTAGCAACCAAACAGGTCTACAGACATTGCTAAATCTTTTCTGGGGAGGGGGAAATAAACCTGTTGAAAATCACTTGGCTGCAGTCCAGCCAAAGGCCTATTCTTTTTTTTTTTTTTCCCAAAGGCCTATTCTTTATACCCCTGGCACTGTGTTATATATCATTTTGCATTTTAGCAAGGAATGATCAGAAGGCTTAGTTCTAATACTCAAAAGGATAACTAGCATTTTTTGGTGTATCCTTTCTCTGAATGCCTAAAAATGCACTTATGTTTTCAGGATCCTAAATTGCAGTATGTTGGAGAAAATACAAGGGTAGATATTATGTTCATATGTAAATTAAAGAAAAAATAGAGGATTATTATAATGAAATTTCCTTTTTTAAAATTGAATATACTTATTCTGAGAAAAACTTCATGGCTAGGTGATAGTAAATAGATCATCTCTTACTTTTTGCTGGTTGAATTAGAGGTTGAAAGTAGTCCAGGTTTAGTCCCCTTATCTTTTAGCACAGAAGGAAAGACACACTGATCACTAATAAGGTAGTGTAAAAGTCATACACAAACACAATTTGAGATGTCTGAAGGTTTCTTAAGTAAGCTTTATTTCTTTTAATGCTGATGATTTGAGTTACTGCATTTTGTATTCCTTCTTGAGAAAAAGCAGAACAGAAACTGGAAAATAAAGTGGACGGAGATTTCCTTCTTGTTCAATTCATTTTGTTTTAAATAGCCTTTTTTAAAGAAAGGACAGTGGAAGTGGGGTAGGAAAAGAATGAAGTTCTTGGCAGATATTCTCCTTCCTTTTCTTTTGTCCCCAAGGTCTCTGGTCTTGAACTCTGCCTAAGTCAGCTAACTGTGGGCCAAATTTGGCCCACCACCTGTTTTTGTGGGGCCACACGCTAAGAATGGTTCTTGTTTTCAAATGGTTAAATATTTCATGACGTGGCCACACTCATTTCTCTACAAATCGTCTCTGGCCGCTTCTGTACCACAGGAGTTGAGCAGAGCTGAGTAGTTGCCACAGGAACTCTCTGGCCCACAAAGCTTAAAATATTTGCTGTCTGGCCCTTGACTGAAAAAGTTTGCCAGTCCCAGATTTAAACTGTATTTCTCTATTATTAACATTAGAGGCAAATAGTGTGGTTAGATCCGTTGAAGCAGAGGTGTGTATTGAAAACAAAATTCTTGTCACCTGGTTATTAGATAAGCATTAGTGAAACTTAGTTTGTGTTTTGAGACTGTGGTTTAAAACTGGTGTTATATCCGTGTTTCATAGATTTCCCAGGTATCCTTGGGGAACCTCTGTGCTGGAGCATGGACATGCTTGACATGTTTAATTTGTTTCCCTTCTATCACCTGCAGGCTTCTCACTACAAGACTGCCGTGGGATGGAGGGTTCTGGGGCATGAACAGTGCAAAATTGATCCATAGTCTCAAGATCAAAAACTGTGGCTTTATTGTATTTGGGATTAGCTGTAATTCACAGATGGGCTGAATTCTGAGCCTAATCGGACAGCTAGGGTTAGAATTGTGGAGGGAGAGCCCGTGTCCATCAGGATGGAAGGTGGCAGTCCTCTCTGGGACCCTGAAGGCTACTCAGCTTGGAGGCGGAGAACTACCAGGAGGTCTGCAGGGGCACTGGACTGCTAGTCATCAAAGAGTAATAATTTCTTGCTAATTTTGATACTTCTTCATGCTTCTTGAAGGTTATGTGCGACTTTCTTCATTCCTTTTGGCCCAGGCCACCACCCCCATTTATGTCCTCAGAGATTTCACTATCATCATTCAATGGCAGTACACTTAGTCCCAACAAAAATGAGTTTAATGAGTCTCATTGAGTATTATTGCAATTTTTAAGCATTGTCTTTCCATTTTTAAATGTATGCATTTCAGCATTTTTCACATGCACGTGGATTTCTCACTGGCTTCATTTGCAGAAGGAAAAAGTCTCTTGCCTCTAGGAATCAAGAGAAACGAAATGTTTTTTCCAAGGGCAGAACAAGCCCCAGATGTAACCTAGTCCCACCAGTGAACCTCATTGTCCTGAATCAGGAGCCTTGAGAGCTGAGGAATTTGCCAATGATTTTTTTCTTTTAAATTCATGTTTTCTTCCAGGATTGATTGTGTTTTGTGATGGGGAAAGCTCTCCTCCTGCAGGGTGAGGCTGTACTTTGGGGCTGAAGACAGACTTCACAGCAATTCACTCCTTTTCTTTCATATCACAAGTATGAAAAAATGTGGGGATTTGTGGGTCCTGGCCTTTGTGGTGACATTTTTACTGGTGGAACATTAGAAGATGGAAGCCAGAGAATGTGAATTATTCTCAGAATTACTTTCTCCCCAAAAAAGTCCTGAATTTGCATTTTGAGAATCTATGGAGCTAGTCATTCTCTTAATGGTTACCAGTACCCCTAGAAAAGTCATAATATAAAAAGTCAGATAGAGAATTTTAGAGTAGGGAAGGTCCTTCCAGATCAGATAATTTAGTCTTTGATTTTTCAGAGAAGGACACTGAGACACATAAACCCGGCTATTTGCCCTGGGTCCCGTAACCAGTCATAGCATACCTGGGGTATGCATCCTGGCCTATAATTCAGTGCTTTCTGTTGTACTTTACTCAGCACATATTTGCGAATTACTTTGCGTTAGGTACTGTGGAAATTATGATAGAGGTACTAGATAATGTTTCTTGCTTTGCAAGAGCATCTTAGTTATTTGAGGTGGTCATTTGTGAAACTGTCATTTGTGAAACAATTAGAGATAGCTGAGTGTTATTTAATTACTCATTAAAAGAGTTAGAACAGTGCCTGGCACATAGTATGTGTTCAGTAAATGCTAGTTATTGCCAATGAACAGAGATTTATGGAGTAGCCGTCATGTATCAGGAACTGTTGTAGGTTCTGGGCATATAAGAGCTAAGAATAAAATAAGAGTCCATGACCTTAATTCTTGGTATAAGGGCAGAGGCCTTAAAGGAAATTCAATACTAAGTTCTGGTAATGGCTTGGCTCAAGTTGACCAAAGGACCTGGAACCAGCACTCGGCTTTTCTGATTGGGTAGGACTATGTAGGGGGAAAGAACATCTTAGTGTGGAGTTAGGAGCTTAAGGCTTGGGTCTTGAAGGAGCCTGGAATCATGAGAAGAGGTGAGGGGATTGGTTTGATTTGGAGTCTTTGGTGCTTGTAGGAAGTGGTTGGGAAGACATTGTAGATAGTTTGGGATCAGATTGTGAATTGTCCCGGGAGCCAGTCTGAGAAGTTACATGAGTCAGATGATAGTGAGCCACTGAAAGTTATTGAGTATGTTAGGAAGCTGCTTGGGAAAAGCCGTGTTGGAGAATTAATTTCATAGAAAATTTTAGACCTGGAAGGGAGCTAAGAGTATTCAATCTAGATTATTCTGGTAGCAGTGTGTAGGAAGACTCAGAAGCAGGAAGGCAGCTGAGAATCTGTTTAAGGTAATACAGACATAAGGCACTAAATCCCTATACCAGTATCGAAATGGCTAGAATCAAGAGGAAGAGGAAAATGTGCAGACATTTTGTGAAAAAGAAGCATCAGGGCTTTCTCACAGATTTTTATAAAGGGTGTGTGGCTTGAATGAAACAATTTTTCCCACCTTTTTCCTTTGGGGCATTTGGAGAATGAGCTAATACCCTTTGCAGAAAGGGATAGTTTGGAAGATAACCTGGTTTGGGGAGCCAACCTCAGGTTCATGTATGATGAGGTGGATGTTAGTAGAATAGCCAAAGGGGCTGCAGTGCCCGTGTGAGAGGGGAGGGAAGGGAGATGCTGATCTGGTAGTCAGCAGCATAGAGTGGATGAGCTCACTCGGGACTGTGCTTTGTGAGAAGAGAGCAGACAGCCAAGGAACATTTCTTATAGCCAAAAGCTATGCTTCTCGTATTAAGATGATTGTGTAGCAGATGCTAATAAAATGAAGCAGCTTGTATTCAAATTGTCAGAAACCAGCTCATTGATCAGCATACCTAAGAAAAGATAAGACCATCATAAAGAAATAAGATTTCAAAGAAGCATTTCAGTAGGAAACTAAAAAAGACCCTTCTCATTTTTGGCCCAAATTATGGAGTGAAATAATTTTTTTTCCCCCCTAGGTTATAAGAACAGAAGATAGATTACTCTGTGTTTGTGTGTGTGTGTGTGAGAGAGAGAGAGAGAAGAGAGAGAGAGATGAAGAGAGATAGATTTATTAAAGATCAAAAGGCAACACTTGAAATAGGGGATTCATAGCTTAAGGTTGTTTTGAAGATCAGACAGATTTCTGAGTACCCCCAAACTACCTCTTGTTGATAGTAAAGAAGAGCCATTCCTTTTTCATTAGGGGCTGACCACACCCTCCTCCCCCCTCAAACTGAAGAGATAAGAACTGTCTATGGCCCAAGGCCAACTTTTGAAAACTTGTAGGGCCCAATGACAAGAAGACTTGAAATGCAGGATATTTCTTAAAACTTGAAGGGAAAAGACCTAACCAATAATTGTTTAAAATAAAGAAAAAAGGCTTAAAAAGAACCTGAGAAATTTGTATCCTTATCTTGATAGCTGATTGTATGATACTTAGAAATCTGTTTTCATTCTATTTTAACATATTCTGTTGTGCCTTACTATTACGTTTGTTGCTTCTGTGGTGTTTACCGTGCCCCACCTTGCCCTTGTAGATTGAATGGTTCAGAATGGACTTTTAGGAAGTCTGTAGGAAGGCTTTGTAAAACTTTAGAATATTTGCTGCTTGAAATGAGACGTTAGGAAATTCAGAATTTATAATAATTCAGATGGGGCTTGCCTACACGCTTACTTTTCTCCTGTCTGTAGGGAATAGAATGGGCTTATTCAGAAAATGATTAGTATAAATAAGATTGGAGGCAGGCTGTTTATATATTTAAAACAACACTGTCTTCAGAGGGCCCCCAAAACTTTTCTGTATGAAAAACTGTCTTACACATGTCAGTTGCATTTATTTTAATAGACTAACACTGTTTAGGTTGATTTGCTTTTTCCACTACCAACAGTTGTACTCTTTTTACATTAACGTATTTCTGAAAATTACTTGGGTAAACTTATGTTGATGGAACTTGTATCATCAGATCCTAAAATACAATGTATGTCATTCATCCATGCAGAATGAAATTAGGTGTTATAAATAGTACATAATAACAACCCTTGTGCATAAAGGTAGGCATATCTTTAAAAATGTAAGACAGATTAGCAACATAGATCAGCAGTCATTGACCAGATGACATAAGACAGCATGACCCTAGTTCTCTGGGAATTGTTACCATCTGAAAGCATATCCTAAGAACATTGATGCATGTTCTTGGGTGGGATACACTGTTGACATAGGTGTTGACATATGTTGACATAGCTTTTGGCTATAAGAATGTTCCTATGTATAAATGCTATGTATAAGAATAGAAGTACATTAAAAATATGTTGTAGAAGTAAAATTAGTGTGGTTTTCAAAAAAATAATTTCCCCCCAAAATGTAAAAGGAAATGTTCCACAGAACAGTTTGGGAAGTGCTGAAGTAAAGAATTTTATTAGTCAACACCTAATTTGCTTAGCACCACTTAATTGCAGTTATTAAATCTATTTGAAAGTTATAAAGCTGCACTGTATGAAAATATTTTATAATCGAAACATGTTGTACTTACAAGCCCTTGTTACAATAATCGTTTTTAAAAAGGTAGCTGTTTTGCGGCATCTCACTTTATACACAGTAGCGTGGTATCTGAAATGTGGCCTTGGCTGGAGGTGGTTTCTGTGCAACTGCGTGGGGGTGGTGTGGGTGGGGGCCTTACGGTTCTAATCTCCATTTACATCTGGAAACCCTTGGGTGGAGACAGAGCTGCATCCTGGAGCCTGGACACAGCACCAGCAACTGGAGTCCTATCCACATTTTTGGAGGTGGCGAGAGGATGGGGTTCCCAAAGTTGGGGGAAACTGGAGTGGCCTGTTGTTACTCTAGGTCAGGGCTGGGAGGCACCGTGATTCAGGGGCAAACGTCTGAGTCCTGAGGGTCCCCTCCTGGGGCAAGGCATGGTGAGCCTGAAGTCCCAGCTCTTCCCTTCGCCGTCACTTGGCACTCTCGTGTACCTGCGCCTGAGTAGGTTCTGCTAACGTCATATGTAGGCAGGTGTGAGATTGATGAGTAACAATTTGCCAAGGCAAAGCCCACCGCTCCTGTGTTTTGGCAAGGTGTTACATAATTAAGTGCTCCTTGTGCTCATATGGTGAGTACATTTATTTCTTTGAATGGGCCAGTGGAAGCACAAAGGCAATAATACCTTGGAAGAGATTCAGGCATGATAAGCTTCAGGTCTGGAAAACACCATTAAAAGGTCATTTGTCACTGTGGTTTGTGGCTTGTTAAAACTGTAGTATTACATACAGGACTGTGGCCACAGCCTCAGGTCACACTCTTTCTGGCCTCAGCACCGCACATCTTAAGAGGTGGGGTGGTCATTGAGGGGTTTCTTGTCATTTTATGAAACCAGAATGCCTTCCTGTTAGGTGCCTGCGATCTGACTGAATATAAATAGCAGGATTCTTCTGTGTAGTTGAATAGCGGCTGACTGACTTGGAGCTACTGCGGGAACAGTGACACCCCTGCTGGAAAAACAGACTCTCTTTTACCAAATCACTGTTTTTATATTTAGCTTTAATACTGTGGTTCTTAACCGGGGATGTGTGAGAATTGCCTGGTGAGCCTTTTGCAATTATTAAAGGCAGATCTGGGCACTCTCTATAGGTGATCCCCATTTGTCGCCACTGCTTTAAATTCCTATCTGTACTGACCACTCAAATATAGATTGTCCTCACTCTGAGACTTCGTGTCTACCTCACGTTGCTGTTGAGCTGTCTCATAGTTCCAGAACAGAACCTTTGCCCCTCCCTCTGCTCCTTTCCCGGGGCTCGCTCCTGATTTCCCTAAAATGCCACCCATCTTCTTCCCACTTGCCTCAGTAAACAAAACAAAACAAAACAAAACACAACAGCTATTTTTCTTCTTTCTCTGTACCTCCCTTTCCTAGCTCATCTGTCTTGTCACAGCCTTTTGCTTTCCTCCACCGCCTCGATCCAAGCCACCGTGGCATTGACTCCCGATTGCCCCACCATAGCTCCAGAGTAGCCTTAAAACACTTTTTGCTCATTGACCCTAAAACGGTCCAAGATGAAGATGTTGATGTTTCTTTCCTGGAAAAATATTTTTAACTATTAAGTCTTTTCCTACCTCCTTTGGTCAAAGATAGGTGTAGAGCCTAATGAGACCAAAACATGCTCCTGGGAGACAGGTTGTAGAGTCACATGCTCTCACCTCTCACTGCTCCATTGCAGGGGCTCTCAGCCGCGGAGGCTCACAGCTCTCCAATTCTCTGATGGGAATTTGGACGGACTTCCTCTAAGAGGACCAGCCAGTGGAAACTTTATTTATATAGGGTCAGCTTTTTACTGGCTACGTTAGTTTCCTATTGTTGCTGTCACAAAGCACGTGGAGTGGCTTAAAACAGAAAAATCTATGTCTTCCAGTTCTGAGGATTTGAAGTTTGAAATGGGTCTTACTGGACTGAACTCAAGATGTTGGCATGGCTGCCTCTCTTCCGGAGGCTTTAGGGGAGAATCCGTTGCCTCATCTTTTCCATCTTCTAGAAGCTACCTACATTCCTTGGTTCCAGGCCTCCTCCAGCGTGGCATCACTCTGACTTCCTCTTCCTTCTTTGTATCTCCTCTGCTTCTGATTCCCATCTCCCATTTTTCCCCCATAAGGACCCACATGATGACATTGGCCTGTCAGTATTCTAGGACAATCTCCCCATCTCAGAATCCTTAAGTTAATCGCATCAGCAAAGTCCCTTTTGCCATGTAAAGTCACAGAGTCACAGGTTTCAGGGATTAGAACCTGAACATCACTGGGATGGTCATCCTTCTGCCTATCACACCAGACACTCTTTAAACTCATTTGTATGTGCTCACTAATTGAACACTCATAACCACCCTGTGGGTGAGGTATTACTCATTATCCTATTTTACAGATGAGGAAACAGGCACGGGAAAGTTATATAGTTTGCCCAAAGATTCACTGGGGTAGTGGAGCTATAATTCATAATTGGCTTGGATTCATTTTTTATCTTATTATATTTTTCAGCTTTATTGAGATATAATTGATGTAGAACATTGTATTAAGTTTAAGTTGTACAATGTGTTGATTTGATACACTCATATATTACAAACTGGTTATTACCATGGTGTTAGCTAATACCTCCATCGTGTCACATAATTACCATTTCTTTGTTATGATGAGAACATTTAAGATTTACTCTCTTAGCAACTTTAAGTATGTAATACAGTATTAACTATAATCATCATGCTGTATAGTGGATTCCCAGAACTGACTCATCTTATAATTGAAAGGGGTTTTTGTTTTTTTGTTTTTTTAAATAACTGTAAGTTTATACCCTTTCATCAACATCTCTCCATTTCCCCTTCCAAGCTCTACCATTCTACTGTGTTTCTTTGACTTCAACTCTTTTAGATTCCACATGTAAGTGATATCATACAGTATGTGACTTTTCTGTCTGACTTATTTCAGTTAGTGTATCCTCAAGGTCCGTCTATGTTGTCATAAATGAAAGATTTCTTTTTTATGGCTGAATAGTTTTCAAGTGTGTGTGTGTGTGTGTGTGTGTGTGTATACATATACTTGCATAGAATATCTCTTTCCATCCCTTCACTTTGGGTTTATGTGTGTCCTTAAACCTGAAGTGAGTCTGTTATGGACAGCATACAGTTAGGTCTTATTGTTTGATTTTTGTTTTTTTTTTAATTTATCCAGCCACTCTGTCATTTGAGTAGAGAATTCAGTCCATTTACATTTAAAGTAATTATTGATAGCTAGGAACTTATGTCATTTTATTGATTGTCTTTTTTGTAGTTTCCATGTTCCTTTCTTCCTCTTGCTGCCTTCCTTTGTGACTTGGGATTTTCCATAGTGGTATACTTTGATTCTTTTCTCCTCATTTTATGTGCATCTGCTATAGTTTTCTGCTTTGTTGTTACCATGACACTTACATAGACATTTTATAGATATAACATATATTTTATGGTAACAACTTTGATCACATATAAGAACTTTACCCTTTTATTATTTTACCCTCCCTTTTATGTTTTTGATGTCACAGTTCATCTTTTTCTGTTGTGTATCCATTAACAAATATTGTAGCTGTAGTTATTTTTAATACTCTTGTCCTTTAACCATTTTACTGTATAATTAAATGGCTGACACTCCACCATATTGAAGTATTATTTTGAGTTTGACTATATGCTTAACTTTTACCGGTAGGTTTAATATTTTCATAGGCTTTCATGTTACTAACTGATGTGTTTTATTTTAGCTTGAACTATTTTCTGCATTCCTTGTAAGGCAGGTGCTGTGGTGATGAATTCCACCTTAGCCTTTGTTTGGGGAAATCTGTACCTCTTCTTCATTTCTAAAGGTCAGCTTTGTCAGATGGTATATTTTTGGTTGGCATTTCTCTTCTTTCAGTACTTTGAATGTATCATCTCACTATCTCCTGCCCTATAACGTTTCTGCTAAGAAATCTACCAATAGTCTAATGGAGGTGCTTTTTTCCCCCCCTTACAGCTTTTAAGATTCTCTTTGACTTTTGACACTTTTATTATAATGTGTCTTGGAGAGGATCTCTTTAAGTTGATTTGGTATGGTGACCTCTTGGTTCCATGAACCTGAATATCCATATCTCTTCATATTGGGGAAGTTCTTAGCCATTGTTTCTTTAATTAAGCTTTTTGCCTCCTTCTCCGTTTCTGTCCTTGAATTCTAATAATTTGCAGATTGCTTATTAGTCTTTTGTTGGTATCTCACAGATGATGTATGCTTTCTTCACTCTTTTTCATTCCTTTTTCGTTTTTCTTCCTTTGATTGGATAATTTCAATGGATCTTTCTTAGAGCTCACTTACTCTTTCTTCTGCTTGGTCAAGTCTTAAAACTTTTTGTTGACATCAGTTCAATCACTGTTTCCTTCAACTCCAAAATTTGTTTGGTTCTTATTTGTGTTTTCCGTCTCTTTGTTGAACTTCTCATTTTGTTTTTATATTGTTTTCCTGATATTGTTAAATTTTTATCTATATTCTCTTGTAACTCTGAACATCTTTAAGAACATTATTTTAAATTATTTGTTGGGCGATAGCTATATTTCCATTTTGGAAAGGTTTACTATATTCTTTTGGTAGTCACGTTTTCCTGAGTTTTAGTGATCCCTGTAACTTTGCACGGGTGTTTATGCTTTTGAAGAAGAAGTCACCTCTTCCAGACTTTATGGACTGACTTTGGCAAGGGAAGCCTTTTAGCTGTGTGGGAGAGGGGACATTGGAGCATGCTAGTGATCCCAGCGTGCCCCCAGGTCTAACACCTGTGACTCCAGCTCTAGTGGTATAGGGCACCAAGTTCAGGGGCACGTGGTAACATCCCTTTTGAGGTGCATGATGACTCTTAGGCTCAGGTTGCTGGGGTCCACAGCTTTGACAACTGCGTGGTCCTTGGCAAATGCTCCAGGGTGTCAGTGGTGGCTGCAAGGGCTGCTTGTGTCCTGACTGGCACCTCCAGGCCCAGTGACAGGGGCTAGGGAAGACAGCAGTGGTAGCCAAAGCTGGTTGTGTGCACCTGCTGAGCTGTAGAGGCCTGTGCAGTGGCAGGGGCTTGTTGCACACATGCATGTAGTGGTGGGATCCAAGGCAGGCAGCAAAACTGGGGCCAACGGTGGGTGCCCTGGGAGTTGCAGGTGCCCAGGTGGTTGATGGGGACTACCATGACTGCTCAGTCTCACCACAGGCACACAGCAGTGGAGGCTGGCCGTGGAGGTCAAGCTGGGGATATGCTGTGCACAGCTGGAGTGTCTGATGCCAGGAGAGGATGATGGTGCAGACTGGTGACCGAAGACAGGACCTCCTCCATGTTCACAAGCAGCTGTGGAGGCTCAGGCTATCAGCTTGCTCTCCCATTGTTGCAGTCTCCTCCTGAACGTGTGCAGGCAGTGGACAAGTGTCAGATTGGCAGCATGCATATACATAGCTGGAGGGGTTAACTCCATGGCAGTGGGGATCAGCCATGTGGGTCTGGGCTGGAGTCTTGCACTTTAGCAGCCACAGAGGACCCGGCTGGCTGCTGGCGTGGTTCCTAGGTTCCAGAGGGGCTTGGTGGGGAGAGAGCAGGAGGGCCACAGGTGGGTGGCATCAGCAAATGCCAATACAAGGGGTGGGAAAACTGGGAAAATCTGCAGGGATTCCATGGCAGCTGTGCTGGCTATAGGTTCCTTCGGTGGTGAAAGCTGCTGGGTTTGTCTGTAGAGCAGGTCACTGTGAACCATTCTTGTTCATGCTGTGTGGCTACTATTGATAGCCCCTGCTTTTCTTTCTTGTTCCTAGTTGTCTCTCTGTGTCTCTTTGGGTGGTGCTCCCAGTGGCTGGGGGACCTGTTTGACCCTGCTCTTCTTTTTTAGCAAGAGGAACTCTTTCTAGGTAGGGAGTTCCCTCTTCCCTCTTGGCATTGAGCATTGCCACCCTGGGGGATGGGATGATGCAGGCAAAATGAAGCAGTCTTTTTTTTTTCTCTGTGTGGTTATTTTCAGATTTTTTGTTCCACTCTGTTTTAAAGTTTTGTAAGTAGACTCCAGAGCTGCCCCACAGCTGTTTTTGTTCATGGATAGCTGTTTCATTGTTGATCTTTGTGGGAGGATGGAGGCTGGGGTCTCCCATGCTGCCATTTTGATGACATTACTCTTGGCTTAACTTTAGAGTCTGTTCTTATCACAGTTGTTGTGCCCATTCAAAGTGATTTTAGAAAGCTAGGGGCTCTGGGGTGGCTCAGTTGGTTAAGTGTCTGCCTTCAGCCCAGGTCATGACCTTGGGGTCCTGGGATAGAGGCCCACATCAGGCTCCCTGCTCAGTGGGGAGTTTGCTTCTCCCTCTTCCTCTGCCCCTCCCCCAGCTTTTGTTCTCTCTCTCTTGTTCTCTCTCTGTCAAATAGGTAAATAAAATCTTTAAAAAAAAACAACCCCAAAAAGCAAAGTGATTTTAGAAAGCCATAGTTTTGTTCCAGCAACAGCAGAAGTAATGTCTTCTTGAATGCCTATTTGGTAGCAGGCTCTGTGCTAAGTTCTTTGCAGCCATTCCAAGCAATAGGTGTTAGCACTGCGTTTTGCTTATAAAGGAAACTGAGGTTCAGGAAAGTTAAGTTACTTCCCCAAGGTCACAGTGTTACTAAGTGCCAAACTGAAGATTAGAACCCACGCGTAGTCTGACCCAGAGCTCTTGTGCTTAACCGTTCAGCTAAACTGCCTTTATCTTTATCTGGTAAAAGGAGTTATTAAAACTAAAGATAATCATTATTTGCAGTTACTAAAAATAAAAATGTGGTGAGGTGTAATATCCTAAAGCATGAAATGGAGGAATCTGGTACAAGGATAATTAGGAGAATTAATATCCAGTTAAGCAGATTATCAAAGGGTGCAGGTTTGTAATTTATGTCACCCTCTAGGGTAGTTTAGGGGTGATTTGCCAAATGGCTTATTGGCTGTATATCTAAAGTATTTCGCTGACATGCATGAGGTTGGAGGTGTAGGTCCCAAACCTGACTGATCACCAGAGTCACCTGTGGAGCATAAACATTGCAGTTTCTGGGACCCTTCCCAAGATTCTGGGGTGGATCCCTGGGATTTGTAATTTTTTTTTTTTAAGATTTATTTATTGGAGAGAGAGAGAGAGCGCACATGCACATATGCAGGGAAAGGGGCAGAGGGAAAGAATCTTCCAAGCAGACGCCCCTGCTGAGCATGGAGCTCGACTGCAGCCCGGCCCCATGTCACAACCCTGAGATAATGACCTGAGCCGAAACCAAGAATCTGATGCTTAACCTAATGAGCCACCCAGGTGCCTCTGAGATCTGTAGTTTCGAGCAGCCTTTCAGATGCTTCTGACGGTTACTCTTAGAGCCTTTTACCCAATCACATTGGTACACGGTGGGCACATTTTATGACAGAATCCAGGTCCAAAAATGTACTGATGTGATGGAGTGATTTACTGAATCTAACAAAATCTGATAAGAAGCGGGAAAAGAAAGCATGAATGACAGGTGGCATGGAGCTGGAGTTTCAGACATACACACACACACATATGTATTGCAGTAAAATTTTGTTTCTTTCAAATCCCACCATTGGTGATTATATTATAAATGATATTTTCTCTATCATTCTCTTAACTAGAAACTTGATTTCGTTGAGTGAAGATCTTTTACCACTACTGTGGTAGGAAGAATTTCAGAATCAACCTTGGGTTCTTTTACCAAACCATCTTCATCCCCCACATCAATTGAAATTAGAGCCCAGTGAGCTATGATTACTGGTAGTAGTGAACGTTGAAACTTTTGGTTGGACTGTACAGAGTCCATAATCTTTGCCTGCCCTCAAAGAGGAGCCACATAGTCTACCCTACAGATTGTCAATCTGTGGCCAAACATAGCTCAATTTCTGTATCATTTCCCTCTCAGTCAGTGAAGATCACCCTATAATTTAGGACTTTCCTTCTCATTCTTACCTACTTTTTGGGTCACAGTGAAGATTTTTATGAATTTTCTTTCTTAAAAAAATTGTTAGACTGTTTTGTTTTTATTCATATTATTTTTGGTGTAAGCTGTGTGCCGAAAAATGGCATTTAATACTGCCTTGTCTTAGAAAAAAATGTTACTTTTTTTTTCTTTTTTCACCCTGCTGTAAATATTTGTAATTCTTTTGTGCATCAGGCATTGTGCTAGGCATCAGGGTACAGTGATGAATAAAACAGCTGTGGTGACTGTTCTCAATTTAGAGATTTACTTAGTGATGAAAATGGGGAAACAATACATGAATAAATAGGTAAAAAATGTAATAAGGCCGGGGAAGAAGCAGGAAATAGAGAATAACACATGAAGGCCTATTTTAAATAGGATGGCTGGGGAAGGCTGTGCTGAGGGAACGTTTCAGGTGAGATTTGAAGGACTGTATAAAGGGAGAATGCGTATGGAGGTCCTGAGATGGGTTGAGGAGGACCTGGCTGACAACTGAGCTGAGATCAGGGTGAAGCTACATTGGGGGAAGGATAGATAGATGCAGGTGTTTACTGATTGTAGTAGAAGTGCACTTAGAAACTACCACTGGATTGTTGGAAGGGTAATGCAGCTGCTCAGGGCATGGTTGAAGGATGTAAGCCTAGCACTGGGGGGAATTAGTTAAGAGGCTGCTGTGTGCTAGGCAGGAGAGGTTGCTGGAGGCTTGGATTATTGTGGTTGCAGCTGAGAAGGAGAGATATAGAATGATTCCACAAGTATTTTAGATGTAGTAAGGAAAGAGCTTGCAGATAAGTTAGATGTATGAACAGGGTGAGGAAGGAGGAAGAATCAGTTATTCCACCAAGATTTTGGGAGTGACCAACTAGATGGGGATTAATGCTACTCCCTGAAAATTTGAGGATTGTAGAAGGCATTTTTGGGGAGGGTATCTTTTGAACATAAGTTTGAAACCCAAGTTGAGGAATGGGATAGTTGTTTGGCTCGATGGGTTTGTTTTTCAGAGAAGAGGCTTCAGCTGGAGATAGAAATAGAGATGAGACATCAGTACAAAAAAATGGAATTTAAATCATGGGGTGGATGAGATAACTTAAGATCGTATAGAGAAGGCAGAGAGCTCCGGTGTTAACCTTGAGGCAGGCACTCTGTCATTTAGATGCTAGGGGGAGAAGGAGACTGATAAACAGGAGGCAGGAGGAACCCCAAGAGCATGCTGGGCTGCAAGTAAGTGAAGAAAATGTTGCCAGGAGGAAGAAATGGTCTAGTGTGCTGATGCTCCTTGAGATGATGAGTAAGGGGAGGGGAGTGTGTGCTTATCATGACTGACAACATGGAAGCCTTTGGGGACTTTGCAGGGGCAGTTTTGGCTGATTGGACTGGGCAGTTGAGGGAATAGGAGTTTAGAAGGAAGGGGAGGGGTGAGGAGTATAGACTCTTCATACTCTATGTCTATGAAGGCGTTGGGCCCCAGGAAGGGAATCGTGGGGCTAAGGAAAGCACTGGAGTTTGATTTGGTGTTTTGGATAGGATATCATGTTAAGTTGAACCATAGGAAATGGGCAAATTTTACTATTTTTGGCTTAAGAGAATGGCAGATTTCATATCGCTTGACCTGAGGTTACATGTTACACAATTGAGAATGAGTTACTTTTAAAAAGGGAGTTTGATGAAGCAGTGTTGAGAGAGTTTTAACCAAAAGAATACCAGCCTTTGAGCTGTGAGAGAGATGGGTTTGGAGCTCACCAGTCAAGTGTTGGCCTTTGAAGTGGGGAAGGGGAAGGCACACATTTTTTTCCCACTGTAACAGGAAGGAAGATGCTGATGTGCAGGTTCAGCCAAGCTTGAGTGATCACGATGATGCCAATTCCGGCAGCTAGTGCTTACCTGGGGCAAATAATTGTGTAATAAGCTTTCAGATTTAGCTGTGGGTGTACATTGATTGATTTTGCTCATAGGACTGAGTGGGTACTGATCCTGTTTTGCCTTGTACGAGGCTCTAAATTTTCTCTCTTACAGTCATTCGGATTAGTGATTTTTTTTGCTCAATTTTTCTCTTTCATCAAAAGCAAAGTAAATCAAATATCATGACCTCCTTCTCCACTCCTCAGCAGTGCAACATCATGGCCTCCCTATAGAACTGATTAGCAAATCAAAGAAAATGGTTTTCTCACAAGTGATTTTCTTACCTTACAGAAAATTGTCTTATTCAGTATTACTATCAGTATTCCTTGACTTGTCAGTGTAATTGAAACATTATCTATGATTTCTGTTCCTTTAATGCAGACTACAAGCACATCCTTTTAAGGCCATACTACTCTTCTCTGTTGTATATACAAAATTTGCTTATGAGGTGTGTGTATTTCAAGAATTTCAGCCATTTGGGGGGAGACTTTGTGGCACCGCATAATGTAGTTTATAAAAAATGATTTTCATTAGACTATTCTGCTGACATATCCCCAGGCCACAATTTTCTCCACGGTCTTATTAATTCGGTACAGAATTCCAGGTACTGATCATTAATTGTATCTTTAAAGCTACAATGAGATCAGAATTCGTCTTTGGTGACTGCAGGTTATTTTTCACGAAACATTTATCTCCTGTAATGTTTATTTTGAGTAATACTCTCATCCATGGGTTATGGGGCTAGGGCCATCGTAAGGATATTCCCAGACGGAGCCCTCTTCTTTCTCAGTGTGTGCTTATTGAACTACCTGTAGGCAGCTTTGCTGTATGCATGGCTCCAAAATTATCCTTTCCTGAAAGTACAGAAAGGTCTGGAGAAGTGCAGGCACCCCTGTATTAATTTATACACTGCTAGTTTATTGGACGATGAAACATGTAGTATTTAAAAGCTCTAGGGTGCTGATATTTTAGACTAAGTTTTATTGTATGGAGGGGAGTAGCTTTACTAGAGGCAGGACAAGTCATCATGTTCTAATTCTGCTTGGAATCAGAGGAACTTGATTTACTGTTGTTACCTGCTGTGGTAGAAATTGCAAGCATCGCTTGTATCTTCAGGATTGGAAATATTCAACAGAACACATCAGGTTTCAAAAAGCTGTAGTCTCCGTGTTTTGAAAATATGCGAAGAAAAGTTTTTCCCTTTATTTCAGACAGTCTTTGATAGCATGTCTGCTTAGGAAAATCTGTATGGATTAGTTAGGAAAATCTGTATGGACTCTCACGTATTTTGAGCTTCTTTGGGTGAGCTTCGGGTTATGCCAAGGGGACTGCCTTTGGCCTTTCTGCTGAGAATCGCTCAACCAGCATCGACGTCTGCTGATAAAGAAGAGTTTATAGTATGATAGTGCTCACTAGCTTTGCTGACCCGAAGTCTCCATGGTTCACCCAGCTTCTTTTTGAGCCCTGAACTGGTGTTGCACTGATCCATCCTGTTTCCTTTGCTTTGCCATTTTTAGTCATGAACTGATGCATGTTCTCCCTCCTGCCTTTCACTAGAGGAAATGGGGCTTATCTTACAGGATGAGTTCTGTGTTAAAACCTTGCACTTCCGGCTTCTGTATAATAGGCTGGTGAACAAGCTTCAGAGTTCTACCTCTTGGAAACATAGCATGCTGCCCCAGAGGAGACAGTTGGCTTATAGGACTACAGTTTTGACATATAGAGCTATTTCTGTCATATGTCTCTAAGTAGGGTGGGGGAAGCATCTTTCAGGTCTGTGGAGGCTGTCTTAATGTTTCTTGTTTCTGGCTTTGGATATTTGTCCCCAGTGTCATCTTTTCTTCCACCTCCCTCCTCCCCACAAAGATAATGGGCTGCTGACTTGCTTCTAATTTTGGATATTTCTTTTCTCATTCCAAAATATTTTCTCTAGTCCCTTCAGACTTCTGTCAGTTTCACACAGTTTGCTCCAGTGGCCTTCCCTTGGTAGACACCAGTCTGCTGACCTGTCCCCTCCCCTTGTTGAACTGGCCTCTAACCCAGAAGTAGAATCATTCTTTCTCCTGGCTTCCCTATCACAAAGTCAGCAGCTATTCATAACAGGCTAAAGAAGAATATAAATACCCGTAACCAGTTTTTACCATCTTGATTATGGTCTTTCATTTTTTTTTTTTTTCAAAAAGGATGGTATCAAATTACAATTATTTTGTGCATGCTTTTTAAACATTTTCTCCACTGTACCTCCTGAAATACCTTCCCATATATTTCTGTTTTTAAGCAATTTATATTTCTAAATTTTCTGTGACTGAAAGCATTTCCATGATACAGATGTACCATTTGACCAGTTCTTTACCTTTGGACATTTAAGTGTTTTCTCTTTTCCCTTCCTCTTTCTTACTGTCCTCCCGTTATTTCCTTCTTCCTTCTTTCTGACTTCCTGTTATTTACTGGTGATAGAACTTTCGTTTTTGGGTGTTCAGAGTTATTTGCTCACTGTGCGTGTAGTTATTTTATTAAACCCCAGTGTGGACTTTTTGGGTAGGCTGTTTCTAGTGACAGTGTCACTTCCTTTGTTCAGGTGTGGACCCATATGTATATCTGTCTTCCCAGCATGTAGCATTTTGCCTGGTACAGTGAGTATTCACTAAAGATTTATTGTGGAGTTCCAGAAACATAAAGTCCATGGGACAAATATTTAAGTATCTACCATATATTTAAGGCCCAAGATATAGAAGTGAAGAAGACAAAGATTGTCCTTGCTCTCATAAGCTGAAATATTATTCTCTACAACAAGGTTTATGTTATAAAGACGACAAACTTCTTAATGAAATGTGAGGATCAATGAAAAAACCTTAAATTCAGGGGGCTGGGTGGCTCAGTTGGCTAAGTGTCTGCCTTCGGCCCACGTTGTGATCCCAGGGTCCTGGGATCAAGACCCACATTAGGGCCCCTGCTCAGTGGGGAGCCCGCTTCTCCCTCTGCCCCTCCCCCTCCACTTGTGCTCTTTCTCTCACTTTCTCTCTGAAATAAATAAAATCTTTAAAGAAGAAAAATAAAAACAATAAAAAACCCTAAAGTCACACAATGTAGGAAAAGCAGTCTACATGACCTCTAGCATGGTTACTTTTCATGCATATGGCTAATTCGAGTTGATTAATTGATCTTCCTGTAGATGATATTTCTTATTTAGGATTGTCCGCTAGGGTTACTACAATGGAATGATTTTTTTCAGGTTCATACTTTTTGACCCTTTCAAGTAACTAGTATTAGTTAATTGAAATTTAAAATTTCATACCTGAACATAATATGTTGTACTTAGCTATTATAGAGAACTCAACAATCTTTTAGGACTGGTTTTGGGGCAATAGGAAATAAATCCCCCAATATTTTTGGTCTCTCTGTTGCACATTTTAAAATGCGATTAAACAAAGATTGCAGCCATGGAGATTTTCTGCTGTAAATTGGTGTTTCAACACAGCCAGCTGTTCACGCTTTTTGCGATCCCACTTATAAAAGTGGAAAGTAAAGGGTGAGTGGCTGCCCTCTTGGGCAGGCACATAATTTTAAAAAAAAAATGTGTGTGCCTCAGCAGAGCTGTATTAGAGTTTCATATAGCTGCCTTTTTCTTTTTTATTGTAGGGCCAGCTCTCAATGTTGCAAGAAAAAATAGACCATTTGGAACGTTTGCTAGCTGAGAATAATGAGATCATCTCAAATATTAGAGACTCGGTCATCAATTTGAGTGAGTCTGTGGAGGATGGTCCAAAAAGTTCACAAGGTAATTTCAGCCAAGGTGCTGGCTCACCTCTTCTGCCATCAAAACAATTGTCCCTTGTAGTGGACCCCGAAGACTGTTCGTTCACTTTGCAGAGTGGAAGTCAGAATTCAGATGTGCAGGTAATGTATGCATTCATTAATGATCATTGGGTTTTTCTTGCTTTTCTTTCTTTTTTTGATCTGGTGTCTGTTTTCACTTAGTGAGTTACTTAAACTCTCTGGCTTCCAGTTTCTGTTTTTGTAAAGTAAATTGATTAGTCATATGATCATTAAAGTTCTTTTTAGAGATAAAATTCTATAATTCTATGCTTCCCCCAATTTTTTTTTATTATTTTATACTTTATGATTATGGCCTTTTTGTATGCTTTTTAGTTCTTATGTGATCTAGTAGATGAAGACCTTTAGAGGTTTAAATTTGGCTAAAGAGATTCTCTCATCTTCCTATAAAGAATATAAGAAAAGCCCTATTCTTACTATATATCTGTTACACATTATAGGTTTCACACAGTGTAGGGTTAGATACCGTCTGGTGAATATCTCTTTGTGAGAGAGGGAAGGGACATATTCTAGAGCTGTGCTGTTCAGCATGAAAGTCATTGTCCACATTTGGCTGCTGAGCACTTGAAATGTGGCTAGTTTGAATTGAGATGTGCTCTAATGTTAAAGACTACTGTGAAAACAAATGCAAGATACTTTGTTTCATTTTACATATATGTGGAGATAATATTATGAATATATTGGGTTAAATAAAATATATCATAAAAATTAATTTCACTTCACTAGGAAATTTAAAATTAAGGATTTTGGCTTGGATTCTGTTTCTCTTGGATAGCACCTTTCTAGAGGGTAGAGGAGTTGTAATCTAGGATAAGAAAGGACTTCTGCTTTTATTAAATTTAAGGTCAAATGTGCTCTGTTCTGCCAGTTAGCACAGAGCTATGTTTAACTTGTACCTTAGACCTGCAGCTGGAATTGGGTGACAAGTCCATAAAGAGCAAATATTTTACAGTTGGACAAAATGGGCTGGCTCTGGCCTGGCTTTAGAGTAGATGTTTCCACTAACTTCTGGGGACGGAGAACGTGATAGGATCTTGAAGTCATGGCTCACAGGCCAACAGCTGGGGACAGAGTGGGGCAGGCCTTGTGCTTATAATCTTATCAACTAGTGTGTGGCCAGGTTCACACACTATCAGGATTCTGTGTTGTGAAGGTATATCTGTTTTTGTGAGTCTTGGCCTTGTATAGATTTTAAATAAGTACCTTTTAAAGGAAAACAACAAAAAAGGAGGGGGCTGTTAAATCTGGGCTGGACAGAATCAGCCGTGTTGCTGACCAACCCCAGAAGGTGGTCATTGTGGGACAGGGCAAGTTGCAGGGCTAGGAAAAGAAGGAATAACAGAGACTGCTAACACATCCTCCTTTCTAGCTGGTTCCCAAAGATTTATCGACTGTTCCTTGGGAGCATTTTATTTTATTTACTAAATAAATTCATACATTGTGAAGTGAGATGTTGTTGCCTTAAAATACTTTGTATTCATTTCTTACATAATGGCTTGGTATCTTTAAATTTTTTTGTAGCCTGCTTAAATATTTTATAATATATAATAACTTTACATAATTTAAATTTTACCAAAGACATTTGTGTTCTCTGTCCCATTTAGTATTAATAGAGGGGATGAAAAATACAAGTTTTTAGGTTTCTTTTTTTCCTGCAGTATTTTTTCCTTTGTATCCAAATAGGTTATTACCTAGGACTATTACATTGGAAATGTAGGCAATATTTGAACATTTAAAAATTTCCATTTTGACATGATTATGCCTCATTGACTCAGTTGTAGTTTTATTTTTAGAATGAAGACAGTAAATAATACGTGCTAAGTGAAGGAATAGTTGTAGATGCATTTCCATTC
The DNA here is from genome assembly GCF_963455335.1 of Martes martes. Classification (NCBI taxonomy): domain Eukaryota; kingdom Metazoa; phylum Chordata; class Mammalia; order Carnivora; family Mustelidae; genus Martes; species Martes martes. The sequence continues at coordinate 35,969,016 of NC_137892.1, read as the reverse complement.
AGATACAGATTTTAAAATATATGCAATTAATTGTAAAAAAAAGACAACTCGAAATAAAAAAAGTTATCCGTATTGTGTGTGAAAATGCTGAAATATTTGGTCATAATTGCATTTCATCAGAAATTTTTTCTTTGCTTAAAAAAAAAAGAGAGAGATTTTTTTTTCTTTGTTGTTTAGTTCCTATCAATTTCTATTAGATTGTATTAGAAGTCAAGCAGGGCAAGAAGTAATTGAATGAACATATTTTTCATTAGAAGCAGATGGAGGAGGGGCTTATTTATCAGGATAGTTAAGCAACAGTAGCATTTTAAGAATTTGAATGGTAATTAAATGTTTTCTGCCTTAAACTCTTCAGTTAATGTACACAGAAATAGCTTTATCTAGTAAAATACATACAGAGTACAACAGCTCTGAGCAAATATTTCCAACATTAAGTTCAAATTAAAAATGGTAATACATGGTTAAACTTACTCTGTTTTTTCCCTTTATTTTGTCTTTTGTATTTTTAGATGTTGGATGTTTACAGTCTAATACCTTTTGACAATCCAGATGGTGGAGTTTGGAAACAAGGATTTGACATTAGCTATTTATTTAATGAATGGGACTCTAAGCCCCTTCAAGTCTTTGTGGTGCCTCATTCCCATAATGACCCAGGTAAAATTTGCACTTCAAAAAAACTACAGGTTATTAAGCCCCTGTACACACAGAGTATTTTAATGAGAATCTGGTAGATCCAGTTTCTCAAATGTTTGAGACATTATTTGTTGACTTATTACAGTAACAGATTTCTTTTATATGTCATTGTATTTTGAGTTTTTATTTTTATCAATTTTTGTGCCATTCATGGATAGTACTTGTACAATTGTGAAATGGTAATAAGCACAAGAAGATCTTTGTTTTGAGAATGAAAAGTTGCACTCACTTAAAGTGCTGACTGTTCATTATAGTTACTTCTTATAAAATACGGCATGGGAGAATTACTTCATGTTCATAAACTCTGCACTAGAAAATGCAGAATTTTCGTGGGAACGTTTGAATCTTTAAAATGGAGAAACAGTGTGAAGTGGTTAAGAGTCTTGGTCAGGTGGACCTGAGTGTGGAGTCCCAAGCCCATGGTGTGAGACAACTTTAGGCAAGTTACTGAATGTGAAAGTAAGTATTTTTTCCCCAGCAGAATCAGGATAAAGTACCTACTTCATAGGATGAGGTGTAGAAGCATGACGCATGGCTCCAGGAACTGCTGTCATTATCATTTTTGTTATTAATTCATATGACAGCTTTTGTTATTTATTGGGGCTGGAGACTTTTTCCACCAACGTAAGGGAAAATCGCTAAAATTACAATGGGAAAGGAAACATGATTCAGTGTATAGATCTATTAGTGTGAGTACACTGGCACCGAGTAAATACTTCATGAATTCGGTTGCCGGACTTTTGGGGGCATATACTTTGAAAGACTTCCTTTGAGGACTGACTTAACGCTTCTGTTTGTTATTTTTCTCAATTTCTCCATTTCATCATTACTTTCAGAGGCACCATTATTCATCTAGTACTTTGAAGGCTTTTTCTTTACTCCCAACATTCATTTATCCCTGACTTATATCCCTTCCCACTGGTTTATTGGCATATGTTTCTTTTTGTTTCTAAGACAGTAGAACTTGTTACTTTAGGTCTGGACACATGATTTGGTAAAGTTGTATGTGTATGTTTGTGCATACACGTGTGTGCTGCTTTTGGATGTGAAAGGTACTTGGAGACAGTTTGAATGCTGAAATGTTTGAATTTCCATAAATCTTCAATATATAGTGTGCACGGAGGTATAAAATACGTACAATCAGTATTATTCTGGAATTTGTAGTGAGTACATGTCATACTTCTGACTTTGGTTTCTCTGTCCTTGGACTTAATATCTTTATCTTTTCTTAGAAATGCCTATCAGTCTTATTAACCATTCCTCTTAAATGTTTTGTGTCATATTCTTCCTTAATGTTAGCCTGTCCCTTCAAATCCAAACTCTGATGGCTGGGCATCATGGAAAGACTGCAGGGATCTAGAGCCAGGCAGAATGAGGCAGGCATCCTGGCTCTGCTGTATATTGACCCCAAGTCCTTTGGGCACGATTGAGTGTCTGTCAAATGTAGATCATATGGGAAGAACAGTATCTTCAAGTGATAGTTATCAAGTACATATAAAAGGTGATCACATGTAGTTAAAATTCCTTTTGCTATTTACGTGTATGCCAGATTAAATAGTATATCTGCATTTAGGGTATGTGTACTGAAAAATAGATCTTTGTTTATATCTAGACTTCCAGTGAGGTGAGGTGCTCACACATCACACATGGGATCTGAGTTTGCCTGTAGAACTACAGGTGATTTTCTCTGTAAATCTCATCCACTCTGAAATATTCCCTTATTGAGTGTAATGATGGCAGAGCCCCTCTAGTATTTAAACTGTTCTCTCCTTTCTTCTCTGCTGGCTATACGCAGTTTAGTTCTTGTCACTTGATTAGGTGTGTGATGGGATTCCACTGTATCCAGTTGCTTATAGTTTCGTAAATACACTTGGCAGTATGTCTTGCAGGTTCTCGTGTGAACCCATTTCTCCTCCCTTTTAGATTTTCTAAAGACTTTTATTATCTCCTCCCCTTTTATGCCATCCTCAATTTCCACCTATCTCATTTTTTGTAATTCTATAACACGCACACTAAACTATTGTAATAAAATTTGTAGTTTACCAGGCAGTGTGCCAAATGTTTTATGAACATGGAATGCTCACCATAACCCTTGAAGGTGAGTGCCATTATTCATGACGAAGACGTCACCAGCTTGTCAAGCTTCCGGGGGCCAGTAAGTGGCACCAAGGAATTCCTTGTTAGTTTCCCTGGATCTCCCACCTGAGTACACTTGAGAGCCAGAGAACATGTGCCTCCCGTCATTGCCTAGCACCACATTTGGCATATAATAATTGCTAAATATAGACACGGCCTTCTCGACCTGTCTCTGTGCCCCTCTGAAGCTTCTTGAACTTCATACACTTTGCCCCGTTTGCACACAGTCAGAGATTGTCAACACTTAGAGCACTTCTGCTTCGTCTCCTCACTAGAGTGTAAGCTCAGTGAGGGCTGAGACTCTGTCTTATAACCAGCACGTCGCTAATGCCCAGAAGAGTAAGCAGCACATGGTACTGACTTACTCAGTTAAATAAGCTAATGAACCAGGGAATGTAGCTCTGCAGACTAAGATGAAACGTTGGACCTTGACATACACTTTTCTTTAGTTTCCTTCCCTCCATCTCTTTTTCCTGTTGTCCTATTTCTCTTTCTTTAAAAAAAAATGTATATTTAAAATGTTCTTTGGAATTTTAAATACATATAGCAGAGGATACAAAGCTCTTCAAGGGCGGGGATTGCCTGTGCTTTTGAGATTTTGTGTCTAGGAGTTCCAGCAGAAGTTAGTGTGTTGTTCCCTGGGGAGACTCTCTAGTCAGTGGTCCTCACTGCTATAGGTGACTGTTGGTATCTTAGCAACAACAGTTGACTCTTTTTGTCTTAGTAAACGATGTTAATGACCCTTACCCTCAGGCCCTCCACCACTTGAGGGAAAAATAATGGCCAGACACAGACCTTTTAAAGCGAAAGGGATTTCTGCTATCAAGCGAAATGCTAGAGAACAGAACCCGCTGGCTTTTCTTCATAATTTTCATTGCTCCTTCACAAAAGTAGAGTTGAGGTAAACTAAATTATTCTGTGAAGAACTAAATGATTCGAATCATGAAGAAACCCCTCTTTCAGTGGAAGAAAAGAGATAAGTGTGTGCACAAACATTCCGAGTCAAAATGTGACTTCGTAATGGGAAATCTTCGTATAATACTCCTAAATGAATGTGCAGTTAGGCAGTTTACTTTCTAAATGAGATTTAGAGAGATTTGTTTGCATTTTCTGCAGCAACAGTTTAAAACAAACTTTTGCTCTGTGGCTTGTTTCATCAATGGAGTTTTGTCTGTTGGGGATAGAAGTGTTTGAAATAGACTTTTAAAAGACTCCTCTGTTGCGTTCCCTAACTTTAAGAATTACGTTGCTGTGTTTTTATATATGTTGGTATTTTCCTTTTTGGATCAAGTTCTGGTATCTCACAAGACAGATTAATTTCAAATTATGTTTGTATTTTAATTCCTAATCATGCCTTCTTCCAGTCCATGAGGACATGTAACAATTGTCATACAGTATTTTATGTGGCTTACATGAGTTAAAACAAAATTGGAAAGGAATTGTTAAATAAATGCTGATAACTTTGTACTGTTACGCTTTTGAAAAGTTTTGAATCATAGACCATGAAATTAAATGTTAGTTGATTGATACATGTTCATGTTATATTTAATAAGCTGATTAAAACACAATTACAGCACCTTTGTATCTACAATCTTAATTCTTTCCTTCCCACTACTTAAACTGCTGAAATATTTGGTTAATTTTCCTTCAAAGAAATCACAGTGTGTAGAGAGCAGATAAGGTATACTAAATGGAAAGTTGGACAGCATATTGTTAGTTAAGCAATTTGTAAAATGAACATTAGAAAATAATCCCCCATGTGGTATGACTCCAAATAGGAGAGAGACCTAGGCACAGGAGCCACAGTGGAAAATCATTTTATTTTGCACATTTGCAGTTCTTCTAGAGATTTTATTGATTCAAATGAGTGAGTAGGATTTTTCACTTTTTTTTTAAAAATTAAGACAATTTTGCTTTTAGCATTATATGATAATTTGAAATGTGTTTATGTGCCCTTCTTTTTTTTTTCTTCTTTTTAAAGATTTATTTATTTATTTTAGAGAGAGAGAAAGCAGGGGAGAGGGAGAGAGAATCCAAGCAGTCTCCTTACTGAGTGCAGAGCCAGACGTGGGGCTCAGTCTCATGACCCCAAGATCACGACCTGAGCCAAAATCAAGAGTCACATTTAACCATCTAAGCTACTCAGGTGCCCCTGTGTGCCCTTATTCTTAAAAAACAAGAAAGCCCAAAAACGTGAGGAAGTCACAGTGTGAAGTTATTTGAAAGGTTTTTCTGTTCATTTATTGTTCAGCACAGTCAGAAGAAAAGAGTTCCGGGCAGCCCTAGTTAGGTATCGCACAGGTGGGTGAAAACAGGGGAGACTTGCAAGTCCTGCTGCCAAAGGAACCTGCTGAGTGGAAGGAGATGGTCAGGAGAGGGGAGGTTTGTTCGTGGGCACAGTTTGGGGGGCACTTTGTTCTGTTCAGTAATTGAGGATTAAACTGAGTTCTTTGGTTTTGGCTACTGTGATGGGAAATTTGAGTTTCTGGAGTTAAGATAGTATGGAGGAGAACTGAGTAAGGGCTGATAGTCATTGCCTGTCTTGTATTAGGGGAGTGTCACATAATCCATTCTGCAACCCTCAAAACTAGTAAATTAAACCCTATTTACCAGGTGAGGACAGTGAGGCTAAAGTAGGTATACTAATGTCTTTGGGATCCATCAGTTATAAATTGGCACAGGTTGGAGACTTAAAGCTCAGATTTGCCTGATTCTGAGATCTCTGTTCCTTCTCTTTACCATGCTGCATCTCCAGATACTTTCTTTAGTTGATTTTCTTGCTTTATGGGGATTAACTAATTCGGCACATTTATCTGAAACTTGGGTTGTTAATAGAGTTGCCAGAATTTTTGTTGTTTTTTTTTTTTTAGATTTTATGTATTTATTTTAGAGAGCGCTCAAGCAGGGGAGGGGCAGAAGGAGAGAGACTCCCCCAATGAGCATGGATCCTGACTCTGGGCTTGATGTCAGGAGACTAAGATGACCTGAGTCGAAACCAAGAGTCGGGTGCTCAACTGACTGAGCCACCCAGGAGCTCTTTGGGTTGCCAGATTTAACTTAAAAAAAAAAAAAAGTAAGTTAAGCTTACATTTCCAATAAACAATATTTTTTTTAGTGTATTATGTGTTCTGAATATCATATGGAACACATAGTAAATATTTGTTCAATATTTATCTGAAATTCAAATTTAACTTGGCATCCTATATTTTATCTGGCAATCTTAATTAAGAAAATGTTGGCATTAAGAGTTAAATGTTTACACAGCTTTTTAGAATTATCTTTTTAAGCCATCTCTAGAATTGGTATATTGAGGTTCCTTTTCAGGGGGAAAAGGCTGATTGTTGTGGCTCTGACTGCATTCCCTAGGAGCACATAGATCAAGTAGCATCTAGAGATGTGGTGGTCATCAAACAGGTCCTCATTCTCCCAATCTGGTGACTTTTGTCTGTCTTTCAAGTCTGGGTCTTCAGAGCTCACCAATGTGCCAGTTATACAAATAATTGCTAGTACTTATGGGAATTTTCTGTGTTTCAGGCCCTGTTCTATACACGTCTTAAATCCAGTTCTGCTCTCAGCAACTTTATGGCAAAAGTCCTGTTATTACCCTCATTTCACAGATGAGAAAACTGAGGCAGAAGAGAGTCCAAGTAATGTGTTGGTGGCAGGGCTGGGCTTGAACCCAAGCTGTCCAGCTGTGGACTCAGGGCTTGTAAACATTATTTAATATTGACTCTTGAAGGTAATACTTATGAAACCACAGGCAGAGCTTCTAAGAAGATCTTTTAAATGTTTCCACGTCAGATATCATCTACTTTAGTATGATTAATCATATAAAACATTTTATGAACTATCTCGCAGAAGTAGACCCCTCACCGCACTGTTTCCCGTCCTTTTTCCTTCTGGTCTATCCTTATTAAAATGGATGTCCCTGTCCTCAAATAGTACTTGAGTACATGAGATGGTGGGTGGTTTTCCTCATTGCTGCATATTTTACAATTAGCAAGTCATTTAGATGCAGTATTTTCCAGCTTTTAAATGGTCTCTTTTAGAAACTGATAATTTGCCCCGTATTTGCCTGATCATAAGGCTAACTAGCCTTATATCCTAAGAGTAACTCCTTGAAGGAAGTCACTTTCACTTTTGCTACTAACGGTGTCTCTCATATTATAGACACTTCTTATTTTTTTCAAACCACTAAGCTCTGTTTGGGGAGGACGTGTTAGGGCCTGGCGTGGCCTGTGAACTGATGCTCATGGATGGAGTCCTTAACAAGGGAGGGAAGTAACGTTAGCCCAGATTTAGAAATTTTTGTGGTGGTTGATCTCTTAATGAAGGAGTCAAATACCGAGGTACACAGGTCTTTTAAAGGGCATTTCGAAAAGCAATATAGTAAGGAGTCACAATTGGGCATTATACATACAGCTGTAGGATGAACAAAACCCCGGCTTTCCTAACAGTAATGCAAACGGCTCCCGTGGTGTGGGATAGAATTTCCAGTGAGGACATCTTACATGGGTTCAAAAAGTGCTGTATCTCAAACAACTTAGTGGAAGTGAAGCTGATATGCTTTGAAAACTATTAGATGACACTGAATCACCTGGAAAAAAGGTGAGGTGATTCTGGAAACCCGAGTTCAGAAGCATATACAGGATTCAGCAGGCCTCTAGGTTTTGAAAGACTCATAGGTCTTTGGAAAACCTCAATTTCGTCCTCCGAGTCTCTCCTCCCTCTCGGGAGCGTCTGTCAGCATATTCTCTTCATTTTGCCTCCTTGGCCTCATGAATGTTTTCTAGCAGAATTTTTGCAGTGGTCTCATTTCCTGTTTGTTTTTTACTTTACCATCTTCATTCATGTATAGTATATATAATATACTATATATGTATATATAGAGAGTATATATAGTGTTATAGTATATGAGTATAGTATATGAGTATACAGCTAGTATACTCATTTTTGAAAGCACAGATCAAAAAACCCTAACTTCCTTCCTCCTAAATTTTCAGCAAGATTCGAGAATGGTTTAGAGGATTTTCAGTGATCTGACCCCCACTTCTATTTTTATTTCTCTCCATCCTCCCACCGTGTAAGCTTCCATGCAGCCATACCCGCCTGCCTTCTGCTCCCTGAAATTGACACAGACCTTTGTAGCTTAGTGTCTTTTCCATATGCTCTGCCTTCTATTTGGGAACTACCACCTTTTTCCTCTAGCCAGATGATGACTATTCTAAGAATCTCTTCTGTCCTTATGGTAGTAATTCACCACTTCTTTATTCCCACAGCATTTTGTTCATATTTTCACTGTGGAATCTCTTTTCACTGATTAACTTTATTGCTTTGCCTTCTTAGAGGTTTGAATGTGTTTGAATGAAATCAAACGGGACATTGATTTAAGCTCTTTCACAGTCTGTTGGGTGGGGGGAGGGTGGAGACAAGCTTAACTTACAATAGAAAGGTTGGAATTAAAATTGATCATTAGATTTGATTAAAGCAGATAAAATAATACCAACTAAGATGGTATGTGATGCCTTAAGTGTAAGACCGGCTATTGCAGTCAACTGTGGAAGGGTTTGACAAGTGATGAAAGAAACCTGTTGATCATATGTTGGTAGACAATAACATAATTACTGAATTAAAGAAGCTTTCCTATTTTATGAATATTTGTACTTATTTTTAAATCTGCAAATATCCTGTTAAAACAGAAGTAATCTGAAGCTTCAGTTGTAGTTTTTATGTGTTTATTATCTGGATATAATTATTTTTGGTTCAAAATTTCTTACATTTTCTTAATAGTTGGTACCTATTTAACTTTGAGTAGAATAAATATAGTCATTAAAAAAATCATTGTAGCAGTTAAAATCACAACAGTGTAGCACTGATTTGAGAGGCATGCCGTCTTTGGGATGTGTGTTTTAAATCATCTTAGGGCTGACATAGCTTTTTCTAAATATAAAATACAGCCTTAAAAGACAATGGCCAAAGATTATTAGGTTAGCATCAGAACGGACAGTGCATGCGTTAGAGCTAATTGTGTAAGTGTGCCGTGTCTTTTCCTTTTGGTTTCATTTCTAGTTGGAGGAATAAACTTAAATTTATACCTCATATGCCTTCCCCTCCCCTCCCATCCTTTCGGCCATACATTTCATTCATCTATCACATACTTACTGAATTCTTGACAGTGTAAGCTTCATACCAGGTGCCTGCTTCATGAGAATTGACTGCTTTGAAGTTCAGGTTATAGGTTCTTAAATTTGTAGGAATTGGGGCAGAAATACCTGGAGACCCTCAGACCCTTTGTATAAACATTTAAAAGTCATAAATCACATTGATATGTTGCTAAATAAAAATAGGTCTTTTCCTCCTGCCTTGAGAAACAGAACTGTTATCAGGAAGGCCAGGCGTGGGTTGAGATGCATCAGGCTCCAGTTCTCCACTGGAATGTGTTGGTGTGTGTGAAAAGAGCCAGCCTCTGGTAGCCCAGTTCCATCTCCCAGAAATGGCCCTGTCCTAAACCTGCCCTCCTTTGCTTTCGCACACCCCAGGACTCTTCCCATACCCCTGCAAACTGCATCTGCCCTGCCCATTGCTCAGGCTAGGGAGGTTACCACCTGTAGGCCGACTGTCCTATTGAAGGCCCCTGGTGGGCTCTAGAAACTGTCTTGGGGCCGTTTGAACACAGATTTCTGGGCCCTGGTACTCGAGAGAGCAGGTCAGGGCAGGCTCTGTGTGGGGAGGTTCTTTGCTTTGGGAATTTACTGTGTGAAAGGAGTGTGGTCAGAGGAAGAATGGGATGATCCCTCAAGTGTCCAGGGCTCAGGAAGGGATCCCCTTGCCCAGGTCTTAAATGGGTGCTGTGTATGCCCTTGAACCAAATAAAACTGAGTGTTCCTTCTGAGGATGAGAGCCCCACAAAGTCTTTGGACTTTGAAGCTAGATCAACAGTCAAATCTTAAAAATTGTGTTTTGTCAGTGAACAGCTACGAAGTGTTTAATTGTCCATACGCATTAAAAATAAGCAGTAGAGTTGTCAGCTTTATTAGGCTTTATATTTTAGAACTTTTTTATGATAAAATAGTGATAGCGAATTTGGAGTTACGCCTGCTTTATAGAACTTCTAATTATGTATTCTTCGTTTCAGATATTTCCCCACTTACTAAAAAATGGTGATTAGCTGTTTTATGGGTTAGAGTGTTAGAGGGGAAAAAGAGGAAATGGAAAGGTATTCTTTGTGCTATTCTAACCCTGGTTCAATTTCCAAGTGTATTCAAGGGAAAGAAAAAGGCTGTGAATTGACCACTTAAGTAAATCAGTTTGCTACTGAATGTCTTAAGATTATTAAACCCAGAGGTAGGAATATAATTTTATGTCACAGAAAATCGTCCATACAACTTTTCATGAAATACTATCTTTCTGATTGGTCTCATGTTAATATACAATTGTAGTTTTACAGTAATTGAGGAAAGGAAAGAGCCAATTCAGTGTAGAAGGGAATACTTGATTACTCTATTGTATAAGAGCAATAAAAGCTAATTTACTGTTATATTACTCAATATTGAAAGCTGCAAGAGGCTATCTTTTAGTTCATTCTTCATTAATTGTGCTATATTGTAGTGATATTAGTATCTATTATAGATGAGTTTTATGGAAGGCTTTTAAGTTGACATCTCTGAACATGTTATTTTGGCTCACGTAAATATCTTTGACATATTTTTGGCGTGATTGTTGAAGGGCAGATGAAGTGTTGAAGGTGAAATGGGTTAATCAGTCACTGCGATTTCTTTATGAAAACTCCTGTGATAAACTATTCTTTGAAAGGGTCTTAGCTAATAACAAATTATAACCGATGAAAACAAGTAATTGTACTTAAAAAAGAAAAAAAAAAAACCTGTTACTTTTTCATCTTCATAAAGACGATTTCTTCTAAATTTGCTTTCTATGCTAGATTACCAGAGTTTTACTATTAAATTAATTTTGGAGTCCTTCTGTTGTTCATAGTTCTTTTCTTTTATTGAGTTAATAGCCAAATAATTAGGGCTTAGCTTTGACCTTTGTTGAAATTCAGGTCAAAGTTATGTGTGATGTCTTAAAGACAGTAATTTTCACAGAGCCATTTCAAGAATTTACATGGTCCTTACTGCACCTATATAATAATAGTGTGGTGCAGAAGTAGATGTTACTTACATACGTATGATTTTAGCTGAGTCTTGCAATATGTAGGTAGATATGTGTTAAATTAAATATTATGATGGTACTTGGTAAAGTAAACTCTCTCCACATCGTAATCTTTGTTCTTTGGATGGTAACAACACTGATTTGTCCTAGGACTAAGTTAGTTTGCTGGGGCTACCATCCCAAAGTACTAACAGACTGGGTGGCTTAAGTGACAGAAATTTATTTCCTTATGGTTCTGGAAGCTGGAAGTCCAAAATCAAGGTGTTAGCAGTGTTGGTTTCTTCCGAAGGCCTCTTGTATTGGTTTGCAGATAGCCCTCTGTCTTCGTCTGGTCTTCCCTCTGTGTGCATCTGTGTCCTAATTGCTTTTTCTTGTAACGACATACTGGATTAGGACCCACCCTCATGACCTTATTATACCTGAATCACCTCTTTGAAAGACCCTTTCTCTGGATATAGTTGCATTCTGAGGTACCGGAGGTTTAGGACTTCAACATAGGAATTTTGAGGGGACACAATTCAGCCCATAACAGGGCCATAGAATGAATTCTTTGTAAACCAAAGTTTTGGGTCACCAATATGTTTAAGATGTGGAACGGTTGATTTAAATATTTTAGATAAATGTGTACTCTTCAAAATCTAGATGTTAGAAATATCTTTTATTTCTTCTTTTACCTGTTTTGATTGTAGAGATGGGGAAGGGGCAATTAAAGACTGATGAAGATGATAAAATAACAGTAACTAGTATTTATCAAGTCCTGTGTTATATCCTGGGCTCAGGTCTGAGCGCTTGATGTTGTTTTGTTTTGTTTTGTTTTGTTTTGTTTTTTGTCTTGGATGTTGACATGGTCTGCTCAGCAGTGAGTTAGAGCATTCTAGGGGTAGGTTGGATATTCTTTGCTTGTCTTTGGGAATCCAGATGTAGATCTTGGCTTTGCGCTCTGGGGCAGGAATCCAGGTTTGTACTTTTGCCAAGCAAGATGGAATTCTTTGCAAGCCACTATTTAGTGAGCTATCTTTGAATTTTCTGTATGTACAAGCTTTTTGTTTGAACATAGAAAAGTTGCATTATCCATGTAGTACTTCTCTGGTGACTTTAAAAGTACTTAAAAGTGTCCCAGATCAAGAAAGTCCTGTAAAGAATATTTTACACTGCATTCCTCTTTGGCTTCTAGCTTCAAACCTGTCACTTTGTACACGCTCACTAAATAACTATGTATTGAATGAATAGATTTTAGTTAAAAGGGAGAAATATAGTCATAGTGGCAGTGCCCTTTTCAGAAGCTCATTGTCAAAATCGTTGTATTGTCTTATCTGTCCTAGCAGATTTTAGTATTTTTCCAGCCAATATAGTATATTTTAGATATTAATTACAGACAAAAAGAACTAACCCATTGACCCCTTAATATTTTAGTCATCCCACATGTTTGAGGTTTGGAAAAAAATAAAGAAGTCATTTAGCCTGGAAGTATAGAAACTCCTACCTCTGTAAGATTTCAAAGAGGTTGTTCTCTGAAGGGTCTCTTTGGCCAGTAGACAGCTGGGCATGATGCTTTAATGCTCTGACAGGTAGGGCTATGCTTGGATGTATGGGTCTTGTTAAAAATGTTTCTTTATAATAATGGGGCGCCTGGGGGCTCAGCCAGTTAAGTGTGTGCCCTTGACTCAGGTCATGCTCCCAGGGTCCTGGGGTCAAGCCCCACATCGGGCTCCCTGTTCTGCAGGGAGTTTGCTTCTCTCTCTGCCTGCCGCTTCCCCTGCTTGAGGTCTCTCCTCTCTCTCTCTGGCAAATAAATAAAATCTTATAAAATGATTTTCTTTATAGTGAAATTGCAAATATCTTTAGATAAAATTTCCAGGATATTTGAGAAAAGTCCAAGAACTAAGTCCTCAGTATCTGCAATTTTCTTTTGAAAAAGACCTGACGTACATGTATACACTTGTGGTGTTTGATTAGTGTCAGTTTGTGCTTCCAAGAAATGGAGTAATTTACAGCCTTTGGAAACTAATGCCCGTTCTTGGCAGAATTCTACTTCTCTGTATTCATAATAGGGCTCTTAATTACCTTACTACTTTGCTTCTGGCTTTTAGATACAGTTTATTCTTGTGATTTTCTTTTTCTTAATTTAACTTACTAAAATGGGGGTAGGAAATTTCAGATGTCTTATGAAAGGATACAGTTTTCATCCCACATTATGAGTAGTGCCAGCTTGTTAATGCTGTTCAGATTTTTAAAATTAAAGCAAATTCCTTAAATTAGAGATAGATATAAGTAATTGAATTTGATACCATAATTATTAAGCATAAATAAATACTTTTTGTCCTCAGGTCGTTTTCTCATTTTTTCCTCATTTCTATCTGAATTTTGCAGTTTTCAGAATATTCTTGTCATCAGTGACTTTTTGAGTTTCGTGTCCATTGAAATGGAATTTCACTACTTGAAACATTTTAAATGTGTCTTCATATGAATGAAATACCTAAGGGCATCCAAAGGTGATGCAATGGAATGTGACTGAGTTGAAATCAGACATATGAATCAGACCTTTGTTGTATATTTGTGTCTTGATTTAGGTTGGTTGAAGACTTTTGATGACTACTTTAGAGAGATGACTCAGTATATTTTTAATAACATGGTCATCAAGCTGAAAGAAGACTCACGGAGAAAATTTATATGGTCTGAGATTTCTTACCTTTCAAAGTGGTGGGATACTATAGATAAGCCGAAGAAGGATGCTATTAAAAGGTTTGTTTTAAAACTGTTTTTTGTTTTTTGTTTACTTTGTGTTTTTGTTTTTGTTTTTGCAATTTGGTAATATTAAACATTAATTATACACTGAAGTGTTGAATTTTTAGAAGGTAAAAATTCTTAGCCTTATTATCTGAAACTTAAAATATTTCTTCACATCCTTTTTTCCTTGTTTCTGGTTCATCTCTGAAAAAGTGACTTGAAACTTTGCTATTGAAATCCTATGTTCCACCTTTGTCCCAGAAATTGAATTACTAGGTCAAAGGGGCTCAATATTTTAAACGGCTTTTGAAGCGTATAATCAAAGTGACCCCTGGAAAGATTGTTTCAGAGTATTCTTCTATCTTCCATATAGAATTGTACCAATGTCTCTGCCTAGTTGGCCTCCAGTATAATTTTTTTTTTAAAACTTTGACCAATTTGATGGTTGAAATATTTTAATTTGAATTTTTGATTACTGATAATGTTGCATATTTTCTCATATATACAGGCTAAGTTTTTTGTGAATTGCTCCATAGTATACTTTTTCTTACCCATTTGTAAGTTTATATGCATGTACATCAACCCTTATTTTCCCTCAAGTTATTTGCTTACCTATTAGTGTTTGATATACAGACTTAAAAATTCTTATGTAATTGAACATATTAATCTGTTTTCTTAATGCTTTACTGTCCTGTTTTAAAAGGTCTTTCCCAATCTAAAGATCAAATGAACAGTCCTTTCCCCCCCCAGTTTAATTTATCATTTAGTTTTTAAAATGCTGAAATTTATCTTTTTAATGTGGTATAATGGAAGATTCTGTTCCCCATGTCTCCCTCCCCCTCTGTTCCCAAGAGGTTAAGGATTATCATAGCATGTACTGCTTTCTTTTATTTATTTAATATCACATATATAGCACTTACTGTTTTAGTGGCTGTTCTGAGCACTTCACAAATGATAACTGATAATCCTCGCAGCAGTCCTGTGAAGTAGGTACAATGACTGTCCTCGTTTCACAGATAAAGACACTGGTCGTCTGGGGTCACCCAGCTGGGACGCGCCTGGCTGGTGTGCCATCCAGGCAGCCTGTCCAGCCCCACAGGCCGTTCCCTCCCATGCTGTGCTCTGCTGCTGCCCTAAGATGTAAATTGTCCATTTTTTTCCCTACTGATTTGAAGTGCCGGTCTTTATTGTATTTAAATATGCATTGATTTCTGGGTTTTCTGACCTCTTTCATGGACTTTTCTGCTTGATTCTAATTGTTGTGACTTTAAGATCTTTTTCATTAACAGACAGTTTAAATCTCCCCTTGTCTTTCTTTACTGAAAAATTCCTTTAATGAATGACCACTTAATTTTCCCAAAGAGCTTTAAAATTAATTTGTTAAATTCTTCCTGCCATATCAGAAAAGAAAAGGATTTTGATGGAAGTTGACACAAACATTTAAAGATAATTTGGGGAGAATTGATTTTCGATCATTATCCATCAGACCTTTTTTTTTTTTCTTGACAGGGCACAGCATTCATAAACTTTGCTAGTGATACAAACACACACACACACATACACATGAGATGCGAACATAATAAAGATGCTGGTAGAGTTTTACATATGTTAGGTGGTTAGAAATACGTAAATGCTACAATAAAAGATGTGAAATTTGCTTGTAGACCTGGGTGTCAAAAGGGGTACGGATTGTGAGTTAGTGCAAAGTAGTAGGAAGTGGGTTATCTGAAATATGACAGGATGTTGTTTGGCATATGTGGATGGTCATGAACACAGGCAGTGAACTGAGGTAGCTGGTAGACCTTGGTGGAGCATGAGCGCGTGTATGTATGTATGTGTGTGTGTGTGTGTGTCTGTCTTATGTGTCCCTTTGTGGCTGGTTCAGCTGGGTGCAGTTTTCTGCCTTCTTCACTTACTGTTTCTGAGGGACAAAATTTCACTTAAGCAATACAAAATTTGCTCCCTGATATAATCATTCACTCTGGAGTAAAGTTTTGTTTTTGAAGCAAGCATTTATAGCAGAAGTGACTGTACCTATTTTTTGTCCCTGTGCCCCTGTTGGCTTCCTTTTATTTTTAGGGATTTTATTATTTTTTAAATTTATTACATAGGGTTCATGCCCGATCTTTGCTTATTAGCTCATTCTGTCATTCGTTCTGCAACTGTTTCTTGAACATCTACAATGGGTCTATAAGGTTTGGACCCTCTTGGGCTGAGTATTTCTTTTTTTGATCATAAATTCTTACTCTCACCATTAACAAATAACTACCTTTTCTCTTTTTAATAACTAAAATTACTATTACTACCACTCACTTGTAGTTTGTTGGGGTTTGCCTGATCTCTCCTGTCCTTTTTACATTAAAGAGAATTCATTTAGAACACTGTTCAAATGGCTGAGCCCTGGAACCAGGCTACCTGCATTCAAATTCTGACAACTCCCTTCTACTGTGTGAACTTTGGGTAAATTACCTAATCACTCTGTGCCTCGGTTTTTTTTTGTTTTGTTTTGTTTTGTTTTTTCCATTTGTCAAGTGGGGATGATATTGGGACCTATTTTATTTGGTTTTTATGAGGATTGAATGAATACAAATAAATGCTTAGCCCAATGCCTGGTGTATTTGAAGTCCTTAATAAATATTAAAAGCTCTTGTTATTTTTAACTTTTGTCACTTTGAGCCTTACTTGGACACTCAATATAGATTTTAGTTCTGAAGTCATCCGGAGAATCTTCATCTTTTATTTATTTATTTTTTTTAACAATTTTATTTATTTATTTGACACAGAGAGAAAGAGAGAGAGAGAGAGAGAGATCAATCATAAGTAGGCAGAGAGAGAGGGGGAAGCAGGCTCCCCGCCGAGCAGAGAGCCCGATGAGAGGCTCGATCCCAGGACCCTGGCATCATGACCTGAGCCAAAGGCAGAGGCTTTAACCCACTGAGCCACCCAGGTGCCCTGAGTCTTCATCTTTTAATAAAAGAATTTAACTATAAAATATATGCTTTCTTTCTTAAAAAAGCTTTTTAATGTATTGCTTCAGTGAAGATAACCTTCCCCTCCACCTCCCTGCTCAGACATTTTTAGGATTTTAAAAATTTTACCCATAAAATTCTAAATTTTGACCACGTATCTAGGTATAACTTGTTATTAAATTTTCTGTCTGTCAGTTCAAACATATCTTCGGCTAATGTGTTCTGCTTTTACTATGCACTGTTTTTATTTTCTTTGGGGATTGAATTTTCTAGTTATTGAGTCTTTCCTTTGCACATGCATTTTTTATTTCTTTGTTATATTTACTGTGTTTGGGAGATTTTTCATAAGCGTTCTTTTTCTCCCCCACCTCAGATTCAGTTCTCTGGGCTATGAAGCATGTTCTTTTATGCCTCTGAATGCATGGTTTTAACTGTTTTTGTTTGCTTGTTTTTTAGCCCTCAGTTCTGCATTCTTTATGTTGCACCCTATAAGTCCAAGTATTTTCCCCCTTTTTATTATTCATCCTTGAACAATAACAGGTGTTATATACCTGGAATTTGTCCCAAAACAGAGAGTGTAACTGGCCTCAATTCCTTCCTGTTCTAACTAAATACTTTGTTTCCTTGTAATTAGTTAATATGTGTTAGTTATGTGTTAATATGTGTTAGTTAATATGGACTGGCCGTTCCCCCGATTTCCTTTTGGGAAATGGTCTCTCAGCCACGTCAGATCCTCCCATCTTCCTGCCTCAGGTCAGACAGACCAGCTATGGCCTGAGCTCAGCTAATGTATATTACTGCCTAGCATTGTGAGTCATTAGTAAGCGTCTGAGTGAAACGAGGGTGGACAGATGGAAGCAGGAGAGGCAGACGTAGAGGGAAGGTTGTAGGTCATCCCTCACAGTCCTGGTACATTCACAAGACTCTTCCTGTCCTGGTCCCTGTGATCCCTGTAGCATGGCCTGTGATCCCTGTAGCACAGCCTCTCATTTTCTTCCAGCCCTTCGTCAAGCCTGGACTTGGCATCCTCCGTTCTGTGTGCCCAGCAGAGTCTCCCAGTACCTTTCCTCTCCACAGTTGGCAGGTGTTGTTGGCAAACAAGAAAGCTAGCTGAGGTATTTCCCCTCAGATCCTTTGTTGGAGAGCTGGATTCTGAAAGACTGCATGGTCATCAGAGACCCAGCAGCTGGAGAAGATGTCCCTGTCCTAAATAGGAGTGGCCGAGGGGAAGAGAGGAGCTGGGGCTGTGGGAAGATGGGGAGATTTATGAAGTGTTTGCTCCCTGCTGGGTGAGGCTGCAGAGGCCAGGATTAGCTTTCTCCACTCAGCTCTTTGTTTTGTGACAAGTAAGCCAAATAAGAGCTTTGGCCTGTCTGAAGGTCCTGCTTCACAAGAGTATAGGAAAGAGTCCAGCTACCTCTGTAGGAAACTGGGCTTGCTGCCTGCTGCTTTTCGTAAAGTGAGGCCATGCTTGATTCTTCCCAGCACGGCTGTGTTAGGGAGCCGCCTTCTGTGGCAGTAAGGACCTTGGGGTGGAGCGGCTTCTCTGTAGGATGGGACTCTCCAAGAGCCCTCAGGTTGAAGTATGGAGGTAGTGATTAGTGTCTGTCCCAAGATACAGCTTTGCTTCAGTCCTTGGACCTCCAGATGAAGGGCTGTTGCCCAAATCTCTCCGAGTCCTTTCTCTTTATGATTGTGACTCCATGTTGATTGTTCTTGTAGGGCAATGGCAAGTCAGTACGTGAATAGTTTTAGTTTCATCTGCGTAGTATCTGCCAGAAAGGCCACCAGTTTACGGCATGAGGAGAGTCCCCTTCTCCTTAGTCTAGCTTGGTGCATGTCTCTCTCTTTCTACACTGTTAGCCATTTTACTTAGGTTGAGGTGTATGAAATTGCCAGTATTTCACCATTTTTGACGTACAAAATATCAATTTCATGGGAGTCAACCTAAGGTTAAGGATAGAAAATGGTAAGATGTTGGGAGTGGGAATGCAAATTAGAATGTAATGCTAATTTATTGTCTTAAACTTCTTTGACAGATGCTATTTTGGCAATGGGAAATATTCTGGAAGATAGGCCTGATCTTGATGATACCATTTTGCTTGAAGAAAATACTGTTTTTGTTTGTTTGTTCTTTTTGGTTTTTTAAAGATTTTATTTGAGGGAGAGACAGAGACAGCATGAGTGGAGGGAGGGGCAGAGGGAGAGGGACAAGCAGATCCCCCCTGCTGAGAGGGGAGCCTGACACAGGGCTCAATCCCAGGACCCCGAGATCCTCTGAACCAAAGTCAGGTAATTAACCAACTGGGCCACCCAGGTGCCCCAAAGAAAACATTGTTTTATGATAACATTAGGGCAAATGAGTTTTGTTTCTGATCAAGCTTTGTCAAAGTTTTCTCCCTTCTTGGTATAATCATTCACTTTTATTCACTTACTACATTTGTCTGTGGAACTAGGGTGATAGCATATTTTCCCCTACTTACTTAAACATAACATTCTTAGTATTTCTTGCCTAAATACATGTTTTGGAGAAAAGTTAATAGATGTATAGGTGTGCTCTCAGGATTTAAAATTCTGAGCTTGTACTAAGTGGTGTTACTGATAGAATTTTTTTTTGACTGCTAGTATAATACTTACGCAATGGCTTATTTTTTCCTTTTTGAAGATGAGTCTATGGATTATATGTCTGTACCTAAATTTGCAAGCTAGCTGTTGCAGAACAGAACCTGTTAATTCCAGCAGAGTTCCATGTAAGCTTTTATTGTCCCTGAAGAATACCAATTGATTGTGGGAACTTAACAGAAACATAACTCAAATGATCCCCATAATCTATTCTAGCAGCGACTTGTTTGATTCTCACCCCCTGTGGCAGCAGTATTCAGCTCTATAAGCTTTTAAAAATGAGAACCTAGTTAACTAAAGGGAGATCCATGCAAACAACATCTAGCTTTTTTATTTTTACTTTTTGTGATTCAAAGTAATTTAATCAATTATAGTCATGGTGCCTACTTGTAACACATATCCAGTAGATTTAAAAGAAACTGCCTCCCATTAAATAATCAGCACATTTTCTGTCTATGCTTGTTTTATTTTTGAAAATGACTAGGATGTTAACATACTTTTTAGGCTTCATATTTGAATATTTTCCGGCTAAATGCAGTTAAATACTGCATGATGTTTATAATACATCAAAATGTGAATCCTTATTCAGAACCAAGCAGCTGAAACATTAGCCTTAGCATTTCCTTGACTAGCGCCCAGCAGATTGCATGCTTATTTTTCCTCTGGGCTCTGAGACACTGAGACAGGATTTTAACAGTGCATGTGCTCTTGCTGTTGAGACTGGTGTTCAGTGAAGAAGCCCAATGAGTTGTTGGAATCTAGAACAGTTTATGTGTTCACCGAAGTCTTGACCAGCTTCCATGTGGACATTTTGGTATGAAATAAGGCTTCACATGTGTGTGGGGAGGAAAGGTATTAAAGCGAATGGTTATTGACATTACGGCTAATGAAAATATTTTATCTTCACCACATTGCTGGGTTTTATTGCTTTGCCAAGAATGCAAAATCTTTTTTTTTTTTAATATTATTTATTTGAGAGAGAGTGTACACATGAGAGAGGGAGCACTAGCTGGGGGTTGGGGGTAGGAGCAGAGAGGGAGGAGAAGCAGACTCCCTGCTGAGCAGGGAGCCTGATGCAGGAGTCAATCCCAGGACCCCAGGATCATGAACTGAGCCACCCAGGCATCCCAAGAAGGGAAAATTTTTCATCTTTCTACCAATCCCTTCCATCTTTTTTCCTAGATTTATACCTAAGTGAACCTTGTACTATTTTCTTAACTATCTGTTTGCTTATTGAAATCAGACAAATGTTTGAGATCACCTTCTTAAATAATACAAATCTAAACTTATTGATGTACATTTCAAGTTTCACTATAAAAATGTACCTTTAAAGTTCTCATACAGGTTAATTTATTATACGTTTTATACAGGTCAAATTTTACGGTATTTGACCGAAGGCTGCTGTAAAATTTGCAGAGCAATGAGAAGTTAGAGTGTGTCTTGTGATGTTCAGAGTAAATTGCAGATTTGGATTGATTTTAGAGCCTAAAGATACATAGCATTTCATCAAAGGAATCAAAGCAATTCACCGGTGTCTAAAATAATTTGGGTTATAAGTTGAAGCAGCAGCGGATGAGTATTTGAAAAAGTATAAGGTCCGCCCCCAGCTCCTCCACTCCCAGTTCAGTTCCTGGGAGGCAGCTCTCCTAGCTTCTGCCTAGCCCTCCGTCATTTCAGCTGCCTGCTTCTGTTTACATTGTGGATACTGGCAAAAGCCCTGAGGGACTTCTCTGCTGCTCTGTCTCTGGATATTTCCTTGGTCCCCCTGAAGTCTTTCTTTGCAGTGTCAACCCTGACCACTCCACTGTCCTTGAAATTCTTTCCGCTTTTGTCTTCTGTGACCCAGAGCTCTTTCTCTCCTGGGTCTCTCCCTGCACTGCTGAGCATTCCTTTTTCATCCCCTCAATTTCCTCCTCTGCTCACTTCCTCCACGTCCCTTTCTCGCCCGTGGGGTCATACCTTTTGCTTCTTCTCTTCATCCTGCAGGCACATCCACCCTGTTGTTGTAATTACTAGGTGTCTGGGCTGTTTCCAGATCTAAAGCTCCAACCTCAACTTCTTTTTTCCCTATTTAGTGGTAATAGTAACAGCTAACACTTCCTACGTGCTTAACGTATACCAGGCATGGTGTAAGCTCTTACATGAATTTATTCAGTCCGTCCTATAGCTTCCTTATGAGTTAAGATGAGTTAAAGTTTCCTTATGAGGAAAACTGAGGCAGGGGTGTAAAGGAACACCCCTAGGATCCTCCAGCTAATAAGTAGGACACGAGAGCCAGGCAGCCTTGCCCTAGAACCAGTGTCGTTAAGCATTGTGTGTTCTGTCTTTCCATCTGCCGTTCAGGTCACATCCAGTCAGTCCCCTAAGCCTTGTTAGTTACGCCTTTTTAAGTATTTCTGTGCTCTGAACCCCAGCTCCATCCCCATTACTCTTTGTTTCCTGCTGTTATGAACACCTCCGGCTGGTCTTCCTGTTTCTAGCTCTGTCTCTTCCAGGTGTCCTCCATTTCTCCAACAGAGTTGGGTTTCTAATATACCATTCTGTCCATGCCACTTCTTGGCTTTGAAATGCTTCAGTGACTCTTCGGTGTCAAAAGGTACAGACCCATCTCTTTTGCCTGGCACACGCTGGCCCTTGCTCTGATTCCTCCCTGCTTGTCCGCCCTTACCTCCGATCACCTCCTGCCTCCCATTCTACTCTTAGCCCTGCTGAGCCACGGGGGTGTCCTCAAACACATGCTATTTCTTGTTTAGGACTTTGGCCATGAGTTGAAGCTTAGATTTTTTTTTTCCTTTTGTGCACTGGATAATGTCAGTCTTACTCATTTTTCAAGACTCAGCTGAAAGATTATCTGATTTCCAAAGCCTTCCCTTATTTACTCCACATCATTTATTCAACAACATTTACTGTGCTAGGTTCCAGGGATATAGGAGGTGAGTAAGACAGGCCTGATTCGAGTCTTCAAGGCAGAACAGGGAAGACATGTAATTAAACATAGTATCACAATAAAGTGTTTCCTTCTATGGAAGTAAGAAGGGTGTCTTCGAAGGCTTCCTGAAGCAGGTGGTATTCAGGCTAAAACCTGAAAGGGGTTTGGAATTAGCCACTCAGGTAAGGGTGGGGAAGGAATTCCAGGTTATGAGAGGAGAATTGTGTTTATGGGCCAGGGATTAGCAAGAGCTTGGCATGTTCAGACACCTGGAAGAAGTTTATGAGGCTGCAGCAGTGGAAGAAGGTGTGTTTGCTCAGGCTGGTTAATGTCTAGTCATCAAGGAGATGCAAATTAAAACTACTGCAAGATTCTATCCCAGACCCTTTAGAATGGCTAAAATTGTAAAGCATGACAGCACCAAGAGTTGACAAGAATGTGTAGCAACTGCAACTCTCATGTTGCTAGTGGGAAAGTAAAATGGGACAGTTGCTTTCTGAAAAGCCCCCAGAGTTTTCCAAAGTAAAACATACATAATGAGACCTAGGAGCCCCCTGCTAGGAATTTATCTAAGAGAAATGAATACATGCTCCCAGAAAGACTTGTTTAAACCTTTTCATAGCAGAATCTTTCATGGTAATTTCAAACTGGAAACAGTTCAGATGTCCATCCACAAGATAATAGATGAAAAAATGTAGCATATTCATGCAGTGAAATACTGCCCAGCAATGAAAAAGAATGAATTACTGAAATACCTAGTACTATGGATTAATCTAATGAACATATTAAGCAAAAAAAGCCTGACACCGAAGAGTAAATATTGTCGGATTTTATTTCACGAAGTCTAAGAGTAGCTAAACTTATCTGTTATGGTAGAAATGATGAAGTAAGAATGTCTTTCTTTTTTGGAGCAATTGAGGCAGGAAATGATTGGAAGGGGGCATGAAGGAACTCTGAGTTAAAGGAAATAGTTTGTATCTTTTTTTTGGTGGTGATTACAGGGATGTAAACACTTGTCAAAACTGATCAAACCAAACACATGTGTATTGTGTGTTGTTTTCTCAATTAAAAGTCCTTTAAAAAATACAGTACAGCCATAAACATGATGATAGATCTGTTTATTAACATGAAAAGGTATGCATTGGTATAGTAATAAGTAAAATAAGTTGGTTAAAAACTGTGCCTACCATAACCCCTTATGCATTTATAGCAAGATGGTAGATTTATAAATTTTATTCTTTAATCTCATATTTTCTGATTCATTTTGAATGAGCATTTTATTTTGTTTTAGAAAATGAGAAAATGAAGTAATATTCATTATACAGTGAAATATTTAAAGACTATCCTCTTTTTTGCTGTTGGTTTTTTTTATTTCTTTAGTTTTTGTTTAAATTCCAGTTAGTTAACATACACTGTTATATTAGCTTCAGCTGTACAATGTAGTGGTTCAACACTTACATGCAGCGCTCAGTGCTCATCACAAGTGTTTTCTTTTTTTTTTTTTTAACATTTTATTTATTTATTTGACAGAGAGACAGGGGTCACAAGTAGGCAGAGAGGCAGGCAAAGAGAGAAGAGAAAGCGGGCTCCCCACTGAGCAGAGAGCCCGATGCGGGGTGCGGTGCCCCCACAAGTGTTTTCGTTAGGGGTGCCTGGGTGGCTCAGTGTCGTTAGGGGTGCCTGGGTGGCTCAGTGGGATAAAGCCTCTGCCTTCGGCTCAGGTTATAATCCCAGGGTCTTGGGATTGGCTGTTGTTGATAATACTGCTATAAACTTTGGGGTACAGGTATCCCTTCAAATTAGTATTTTTGTAACCTTTTGTTAGGGTAGTTCTATTTTAACTTTTTGAAGATACTCCATACTCTTTTCCAGAATGGCTGCACCAGTTTGCATAAAGAATATCCTTTTATTAAAACTTTATAGAAATGGGGGCATTTGTGTGGCTCAGGTAATTGTCTGCCTTCGGCTTGGGTCATGATCCCCTGGCATTGGGATTGAGCCCTGTGTCAGGCTTCCTGCCCAGCAGGGAGTCTGCTTCTCCCTCTCCCTCTGCTGCTACCCTCTGCTTATGTTCTCTCTCTCTGTTAAATAAATAAAATCTTAAAAAAAAAAAAAAACAACCCAAAACTTTACAGAAGTGATTAATCGAAGGACACCTGAGTGGCTCATTGGTTAAACATCTGCCTTCGGCTCAGGTCATGATCCCAGGGTACTGGTGTGGAGCCCTGCGTCAGGCTCTCTGCTCAGTGGGGAGTCTGCTTCTCCCTCTCCCTCTGCCCCTTCCCCCTGCCCGTGCTCTTTCCCGCTCTCTCTCTTTCCCTCTTTCTCTCTCTCTCTCTCACATAAATAAAATCTTAAAAAAAAAATGATTGAGCCATCTAATATGGGAATATTCTTAAATAACATTTTTGTACTATAGCTATATTAGTTATCAATGCTTAGGAGAAATTAGGGTATAATATTTATGGTTTGGAAAAAAATTTCATTTAATAAATGTTTTAATGTAAGTCCAAGTATATAAAGATATAAAGGGTACACAGTGAAGAGTAAGAGGTGAACCACTCCTGTCTCCTTGTCATCTATTTCTTCCCACAGGACACAGCTGCTGTGAACTCTTCTATTATAGATACACAGGAAAACATACGTAGATAGACCTGTGTGCAAATACATGTGTATTATGAAATGATAGCATTCCATGTTCATTGTGCTGATTATTTTTTTAGTGAGTCTATTTTTTTATTATAAAAATACTCATAACATAAAACTTAGCATCTTACTGATTTTATTTGTACCATTTGGTAACATTAAGTACATTCACGTTGCTGTGTAGTCATAACTGTCATCTGTCTCCAGAACTTTTTCACGATCTCAAACTGTGACTGTACCTGTTAAACAATAACTTGCCATTCACTTTCACCCCTGCCCCTGGCATCCACCGTTCTTTCTGTTTCTGTAAGTTGAACTACTCTAAGTACCTCATATGAATGGAATCATTCGGTATGTGTCTTACTGTGTCTGGCTTTGATTTCGCTTAGCATAAAGTCTTGAAGGTTCATCCATGTTGAAGCATGTGTCAGAATTCCCTTTTTAAGGCTGAATAATGATACTTTATTACACGAATATACCACACTTTACTTATCCATTCATCCATCATTGGTCATTTGGGTTGTTTCTCCCTTTTGGCTATTGTGAATGATATTGTTGTGAACATAGGTGTTCATGTATCTGTTCAAGTCCCTGCTTTTAATTCTTTTGTGTATATATCCAGAAGTGGAATTGCTGGATCATGTAGTAATTCTATGTTTGAATTTTTGCAGGACCCCCTTGTTTTCTGCAGCAACTGTACCGCTTTACATTGCCATCCACAGTGTGCAAGGTTTCCAATAGCTCCACATCCTCAACACCTATTTGCTGTTTTTTTTTTTTTTTTTAGTATAATTTCCATTCTAATGGGTATTGTACCATGCTTTTTAATCTTAGTGTATCTTGGAGAACCTTTCAGGAAAGAAGAGCCCTTCTTTTTAAAGACAGTATAAAAAGATGTTTTTTTGACTGTTCCCAGTGGGTGACCATGTAGTTTTATTTCTGATCTTTTGTGAATGCATGGAATGTATCTTTATATTTAGTGTGTATAATGCTTCTGTTTATTTTTATACTTTATTTTCTGACTTAATTTGAATGAACATGTATAAAAGTGCATATGTATTTTACAATTTGATAGTTACTGCCAGCAATATGTACCAGTACCAATTTCCATACACCTTTGACCTCATAGTATATTACACAACTTTTTGATCTTTCCACTGTAGTTAAGTGCAATTGACATCTCTTTGAAGTTTTAATTTTCATTTCCTTATGAGTGAGACTAAATCTCTTTTCATTTTGGGGAGGCAGTCATTTCTGAAATATATGCTGCATATTCTTTGTTGACTTGTCTTTTGAGTTGTTGGTACCCTTTTCTAATAGGAGCCCTGGAGTGTTAAATGGTGTGCAAACTAGGTGTGACTCTCGCCCTCACGGGGCTTACAGTCCATGGAGGGAGAGAAAGACTGTAAACATACAGTGTGTAATTTAATTTTGTGATAAATGCTATGAGAGGAAAATTTTGGGTTATATGAAAGATAACAATTTAGGTGGCTGGGCTTTGGATGAGATGTGGTGGCTAGGAAAGGCTCCCAATGGATCCCTAAGAGCCAGTGAGGCAAGCGTTGGGGTGTGGGGGGTGGGAATATGCCAGGCAGAGAGGACAGTGAAATGAAGGGAGTATGGCTGGAACGAAGTAAGGAAGGAATGATAAGAGAGAACACATTTGCCATCTGTCCCTCATGTTCTAAATCTTTATACATAAATTTTTTAAAGATTTCATTTATTTATTTTAGAGAGAGAGAGAGAACGTGTGAGCAGGGGGAGGGACATATGGAGGGGGAGAGAGAGAATCTCTAGCAGATTCCGCAGTGAGCACAGAGCCTGACATGGGTCTCGATCTCATGACCCTGAGAGCATGACCTGAGCTGAAACCAAGAGTCAGATGCTCAGCCAACTGTGCCACCCAGGCGCCCCCTTGTGTACGATATCTTTAAAGACAGGTGTCAACAATATTCAGAAGTATATGATGAATTTCCCCAATTAGTATTGTATGAGAAGTCTTAAAGCGGATTTTATTGTTGTTCTCATATATTAGTTACTTCACACGAAAGGCGTATGAATAGGCACATGATAAGCAAATGTTTTTAGGCTATTAATTGATTCATTGGGAGCCTCCATCTTTTTGAATTTTCCACTTAGCTAAATTTTTATTTAAGAATGAATCCCTGTACATCATCTTGTTTTATTTCATATTTCCCCAGATGTATGATTACAAATTCAACTCGTTTTCTCATGTGAAATTAATTTGTGATTCTTTGAAGCTTGCTAAATG
This sequence comes from Martes martes, assembly GCF_963455335.1. NCBI lineage: Eukaryota > Metazoa > Chordata > Mammalia > Carnivora > Mustelidae > Martes > Martes martes. The sequence continues at coordinate 35,941,853 of NC_137892.1, read as the reverse complement.
ATGCATTTTTTTACTACTGAGTTATCTGTAACAATTTCGCCATTAGGGAAAAACGCTCTTTGAGTCTGTCTTTCTATGTGTGACCAAGTTCCAAATGTGTGATAAGTCTACATAGGGGAAAAAGTGACACTCAGAGAAAATGATTTGCAGTTCCATGTGCTCGGCAAGTACATTCATAAGTGTAAAATCTGCATCTTAGGCAAATCGAGCTGTGACAGATATGCTCAGCCTAATTTTTTTTTTTAAAGATTTTATTTATTTATTTGGCAGAGATCACAAGTAGGTAGAGAGGCAGGCAGAGAGAGAGGAAGGGAAACAGGCTCCCTGCTGAGCAGAGAGCCCGACATGGGGCTCCATCCCAGGACCCTGGGATCATGACCTGAGCTGAAGGCAGAGGCTTTAACCCACTGAGCCACCCAGGCGCCGCTGCTCAGCCTAATTTTGATCAGTTATTTTGTTAAGCTTTTTATACCAAATTCCTCAGCAGTGAAATAGTAGAAACAGAAATGTGCCATGCTGTTACCAGTAGTTACAAGTCAACCATTTAAAAACGTGAAACAGGAGTGTTGTTAATTTTGAAAGTTCGTGCCTGGTTTCCCATTTTCTGTATGTATATATTCTTTTCTTTCCCTCCCTTTCCTTGTCTTTTCACTTCTGCTTCTAGATCTCATGTTTGTTCGGAAATATGAGGGAAAATGTACACGCAAAAAATTTGCCAGAAGCCAGTCTCTTTGGCAGAAACCAAGCAATACGTTCTATGGAGTGGGCATGTCTTTTTTGATTTTGTGTTCCTCTGAGCTAGAGAAAGAGCTCAGTTGTTTCTTGTTGAGCACTGGGTGCATGGAAATTGGAAGCACCTGTATTTGTTCTAAGTGACTTTTTCCATAGCTATAGGTATTTCCCATTGCTTGATTAAAAAAAAATTAGTCTCAAATATAGAGTTGCAGTCTGTCTTAATTTTATTCTCATCGTGTTGCTAACAGTGGCAATTTTAAATAATTGTACTTTTTTGTAGACTACCATAGCTTTTCTGTTATTACTTAGAAATGTTTTTCTAAGTCTTTCCTGAGGTGGTGTTTCTCTAGACTGGCAGTCCTACTTTTTGTACAGTTGCTGTGTTTCTCAACCATCTGGTTAATGTTTTACTCGTGTTTCTTTGGACCTTTTTGTTTTTCTGTCATTTACGAATACTTAACTGCATAGAATACAGGCATCTACATGGGAATTCTGTACCTTTCTCTCTTCTGCATTGCTGTGTATGGGTTTTTGTTTTTGTTGGGTTTTGGTTTTGGTGAGCGTTTTTGCCTAACCCAGTGAATATTTCATATCCGACCAACCATCCTGCCTCTAAGAATCTTCCAGTTTATCATCTGGTTTTCACCATTCTTTTGTATAGACTAGGAAAACCAGACAGTTCAGTGGAATAGGAGGACTTACCAACCTGATGGTTTGGCCAGTTGTCTAGTCACTGTTATATTGCTTCGTATTTCATTTCATGTTGTCGTCGTCGTCGTCGTCTTCTTCTTCTTCTTCTTCTTCTTCTTCTTCTTCTTCTTCTCCTCCTTTCGGTTTTTCTTCTGCTTGATTAGAGACAGTCCTAAGAAAAGCTAAAACCTGTGTCTTTTCTGGCCTGCGACTGTGGCATCATTCATGCTTGTTGTGACCTATTCATGCAGTTTTCCTTAAAAAATGTATCCTTATTATGGGCACCTGGGTGGCTCAGTTGGTTAAGCGACTGCCTTCGGCTCAGGTCATGATCCTGGAGTCCCAGGATCGAGTCCCAGGATCGAGTCCCGCATCGGGCTCCCTGCTCGGCAGGGAGTCGGCGTCTCCCACTGACTTCTCTCCTCTCATGCTCTCTCTCTCCCTCATTCTCTCTCTCTCTCTCTCTCAATAAATAAATAAAATCTTAAAAAAAAATGTATCCTTATTAAAGCTGATTTTCTATCGGAGATGCTCTTTCAAAGTATCAGTCTTTTGGCTTGTATGACATAATAACTTGGCTTTCTTATGAGTTTGCTTTAAATCCCTCTGATTCAAGCTTTTGTAAATAAAAGTGTATCCCGTTCTTTTCCACTAACATAATTTGCTACTTTAATAGTATAAATACTTTAAAATTTTATTTCTCTGCCTTATGTTCTGACCCACTGATGTGTCTTTTTCTGAGTAGGTCACAGTTACGTGGTAGCTTTTTAACTATAAAAGTTCCTTTCTCCAAGGGGGAGTGTAGGTTGCACCTCATTACTGTTTTCTAGAATGTTCTAGGCTATTTTCTCAGATTTATTCTTTTTATCTTTAACATTTCTTACTGCCTCTCTTTCCTTTTATATTTTCTTCTGCTTGGTCCTCGACTCTGCTTTTGGTTGTTTTCTCCTTACGCCCTAGCTTCTCTGTTTCCTCTGTGTTTTAGTCCCCTCAAGCTTAATTTTTATTTTGGCCTCTTTTCCTGAACTTTTCTTCTTTGGTTAGCTCCTTTGGGATGTCTCACCATCCTATCAAACAGCTTATCCAAAATTATATTTATGACCACAAAGTGACCTCCATTCTCACCTCCACTGTTGAGTGTCACACTATGGTGCCGTTAGACACCAGGAATTAACACCCAAGCCATATGTGCTTTAGTACTTTCTTCTATTGCCTGTCGTTGCCCAATTCCCATTGATGATTTTTCATGAGACACATCCTCTCTCATCCTCTCTCTCCCTCCTCTTCAATATTTCCTAAAGCTTTAATATTCTTTTTTTTTTTCTTAAGATTTTATTTATTTTTGTGTGTGAGAGAGAGCAAGCAAGAGCGGAGGGAGAGGGGCAGAGAGAGAAGCTGGCTTCACGATGATCAGGGAGCCTGATTTGGGATTCAATTCCAGGACCCCAAGATCATGACCAGAGCCAAAGGCAGACCCTTAACCGACTGAGCCACCCAAGCACCCCACCGCTTTCATATTCTGCGTTGTACCACCTCACACCTGGATCATTCAGACTCCTTTGCACCTGGCCGCTTGCTGTCCAATTTATTTTGCATGTGTATGTGAGATTCATGTAATCCAAAACTGCCTGTAGATACTGACTTTGAGCCGAGAGTCTTGTTCGTTAATTCCGCATTTATCTCACAACTATTAGAGTGCCCCTTACAGGCCACATACACTTCTCAGTGCTGGGTGTGGGTGAGTGAGCGAAACAGCAGGTGCTAGTCCATGCTCTCTGGGAGCTTACATTATGCTCTCATGGTGGCTGGAGTGCGGGGGAGGGCATGGAAACTAACAAGGTAATTCTGGTTGGTGATAAATGCTATTGTGTGAGAACGTGGTGGTATGGTGGGAGGATTGATTTAAGTTAGGTGCTCGGGGAGACTTCTCTGGGTAGGTTTTATTTGAGCTGAGACATGAGTACACCTGGTACCAGTCAGTTTGGGAAAAATAGGAGGAAGAGAGTAAGTAGGTAAAAATATTCTGGAAAACATTTTAATGCGTGGGAGGCTTTTCATGCCTTCCAAAATTAAGTGACAAGTTGATCTTTAAGATAACCATTGTGTTCGAATAAGAACTCAGTACGGATTACAGTCATCTATGGCATAATGGGGAGGGAAGAAAGGCTAGGTATACAAATGGACCTGGGGAAACTAGTTGCTGTATATAGTAGGTGTGATTCTTTTCTCAGCTGTTTTTGGAGCCCATTCATGCCTCTGGGACAGGGATCATGTAGCAAAAGAGAATTGAGATGAAAAATTCCATCATTGGAGTGATTTTTTTAATTTTACTTTTGATTTCTTAATCTGTAATTTCTATTTTCTGTTTGGAAGCAGCAAAGACTTTGTTTTGACCAATTTATTTCTGAATTTTTCCAAAAGATCTGTTTACTGGAATGCTAAGATAGGGAGCCAGGTTTCTATATTTGATGGCCAGAGTTTAAATCCCAAATCGGTCCTGATGTCTCAGGCTTCCAGGTACTGGCCATAAGACATAAGTGCTGGGTCTGGGCCGAGGCCTCCATAGTGTGGCTAAATCTGGCAATCACCAGAAAGATGTAGGGAGAATTGGCTGGAAGCAGTTTGGCTGTAAGAATAGGACAAAATAACCTTGGACTTAGTTGTGTTATTAAAGAAATGCTTTTTTTTTTCAGAGATTTCCAGCTTGTATATCAGAAGTTCTTGATTTGGGCCTATGAGAATCTAAGGTTTGGCTAGACATTTGGGTTTTTTTAGACACTGTAATGACGTTAGCCATCATAATTCCATGTAAAATTATGTTAGTTGGTGATTCCCATGGCAATACAGATTAAATTAATATTTAAAAATTTTAGGGGCACCTTGGTGGCTCAGTGGGTTAAGCCTCGGCCTTCGGCTCAGGTCATGATCTCAGGGTCCTGGGATCGAGCCCCACATCGGGCTCTCTGCTCAGAGGGGAGCCTGCTTCCCCTTCTGTCTCTGCCTGCTGCTCTGCCTACTTCTGATCTCTCTCTGTCAAATAAATAAGATCTTAAAAAAAAAAAATTAAAAAAAATAAAAATTTTATACAAGGGATTATTCATTTTTAAAATTTGTGTCCATTATCCACTCTGTCATGGATTATATGATTATGCATATGTTTGAATAAATGAGATGTTGTGTTAATGTAGTGGATTCTGTTATAGGTTTTATAGGAAAATGTTTATCTTTTATGCTTCTGGGCTACTTCGACTAAATTTGGCTGGGTACTTGGCTGTTGGGGGTAGGTATCCAGTGATGTGTACCCTTATTAGAGCTGCTTTTCTATCTGAAATTCTACACTATTTTTCAAACCATCTTACTGCAAACTGACAAATCTATGGCATTGAAGGTGTTTGCTTAAATTCTTGACTTCTATACTTCCTTGGACACTTCTTCACATTTTTAATAGTCTATGATTTTGTTTTTTTGGAGGAAAGGATCTTCTTGTAACAATTCAGTTGTTCTAGGGCTTGAAATCTAGTTACCTTGATAGTATTATGGCAAAGGAGTACCCAATGGACAAAAAATGGTAATGCTAGAGTTTTTCAGTCAATAATGTAAAAATAAACTATGTAGACACATTTTTTTTTAAAGACTTTATTTATTTGACAGACAGAGATTACAAGTAGGTAGAGAGGCAGGCAGAGAGAGAGGGAAGCAGGCTCCCTGCTGAGCAGGGAGCCTGATGCAGGGCTTGATCCCAGGATCCTGGGACCATGACCTGAGCCGAAAGCAGAGGCTTTAACCCACTGAGCCACCCAGGCGCCCCTATATAGACACATTTTAACTGAATCTGGAGCAAAGTGCTTTATAATGTTTTCGGTACTCCCAGAGGCATGTTATCTACTGGCTTTACCTTTATTATTATTACTTTTGTGTAGTTTGCATGATTAACTCACCATTGTCAGAAGGACTAAAATAAATATTGGTTTTTCAGTATAGGTATATTGAAACAAATATCGTGCTTAAAAATGACAGTCCTCCAATAAACATTCAGCATATACTGCAAGGAAAGCACTTTGCTAGGTGCTTTGTAAGGTTCAGAAATAAATCAGATGTGTCTCCTAATCTCAGGATCTTTAGAGTTGTCTGGGAGATCACAACCTTACGAAAAGGAACTTCCAGAGTCACCTGCAGTGGCTTTGCTTAGGAAAGGATGGGGAGAGGGGTCACTGCACACACTTTACTAAAGATGTTTTATCACTAGGGCCCCAAAGTTGAAATTTATTCCCTGGTTTAAAAACATTTTTTTAGTAACTTGTATAAATACTGGTTATACTTGGTTGATGGCTGTCCCTAATGTTTACACTATTTTGAATCTTTTATTTAAACTTTTCTTATATATGTTACTGTTAACTATATTATTTTCTCTCTAGTTTGCTACAGAATGGTCAATTTGAAATTGTGACAGGTGGCTGGGTTATGCCTGATGAAGCTGCTGCACATTATTTTGCCTTAATTGACCAACTAATTGAAGGACATCAGTGGCTGGAAAAAAATCTAGGTATGTATTGATGTCTTTCTCCTTCATTTGGACTACTTTGGGTAATTAATTTTGGGGAACGTGAGATGAGGCTCTGTTTTATTTTTTTAAATAACCAATTTTCCCAGTATTTTTTATCCTTCATTAATTTATGATGTCTCTTCAATCATAAGCTAACTTACATAAATATAATATGGTCACTTTTAGGGTCATCTACTTTGTAATCTATTATTTTATGTACTCTTCTTATTAATTATAGAATAATTTTTTTCTAACAGTATCCCATTGGGATTTTAATTTTATATTAAAACTATTTGGTTAGAAGAGGCAAAACCTAATTTACTTGCCTAAGAAAAAGAACAACCAAAGAAAGTTATTAGTTTTGTCATTGAGAATTCCAGAGGTATGGTAGGTTCAGGTAAGGTTGGATCCAGGGGACTCAAATTATATTGTGTGGACACTGTCTCTTTTGGCTCTGCCTGCTTATTTATTTATTTATTTATTTATTTATGAGAGAGAGGGTCGGGGAGGAGCAGAAGGAGAAGGAAAGAGAGAATCTGAAGCAGTCTCCGTGCCTAGCACAGAGCCCTACATGGGTCTTGATCTCACTACCCTGAGATCATAACCTGAGCAGAAATCAAGAATTGGACACTCAGGTGACTGAGCCACCTGGGCACCACTTGGCTCTGCTTATTCTTGCATGGCTTTAGTCTTCTCCTGGTTCTCTTCACATGCTAAGATGGCCATAGGCAACTATGATTCTCATCTTCCCAGTCTAATCAGTAGAAGTTTTTCTTAATACCTTATCTAATTGCTTCACTTCTAATTAAGTGTATAATTCTGAGCCAGTTTCTGTGGCCAGAGGTATAGGGGCTGAAATCATCAAGGCGTAGTCAATTTATTGGAAATGGTCATGGGGGAGAGGGGTTTGTGGAATGCATGGTCAGCTCCACTGGAACCATGTTAATAGGTCCTCCCTGCGAAAGAAGGATCTTGTTATCCCAAGATGTGGGGAAGGGGCTGCTGCACTGATAAAAATCAGTTGTTCACTATAACTTGTAAGAACATGGGACTCATTTAAATCTTTGCAATGTCTAATATTTGCATCTTGCAATGTGTTATGTAATTCTTTTCAAATATTTCATATCTTAGTGTAGTTTTATAGCATTTAGGAAATCCAAGTCCCCAGACACCAGCCAAGGGCAAAGCTTCCAAGCAAGACCTTTCTAAAGATAGTACTTTCAGACCACCTGTATTATGTCTTTTCTGTATAGATGTGATAGCTGCAACTTATTCTGATAACAACAGTCATACCGACGATATGGCAAAAGAAAAAAATAAAGCAAATATATTAATAATTAGTAAATCTGGTGGAGTTGTTTATGGGAGTTCTTCATATTATTCTTACACCTTTTCTTTTAAGTTTGAATTATTCCAAAATATAAGGAATGAATAGGGGTGGCAGTGAGTTAATCTCTAACAAAAAATGGAAATGCCAAGAAATAAGTTCAATAAAAAACATGTATACTTACCACACAGATACTATGGAATTGGTTCGCTATGTTTAAACTGTATAAAAACAATGTAGTTTATGCTAATCACAGATGCTACTGTGATCGTGTATTGAGTTCGTTTCCTTCTGGAAGTCCAGAGTCTTAGTATGTACTGCTAGCCTGAGGGTGCCTCCATGACCAGCCCCCAGCAAATACCCTGAACATGGAGTCTCTCAGGGCTTCCTTGGTTGACAGCATTTCACTCTTGTCACAGTTGTTTCGATTGTTGTCAAAACATGGAGGGATTGAACCCATCGTGTGTGACTCCATAGGGAAATGACTCTTAGAAGCTTGTGCTTGGTTTCCCAGGGACACTGTGCCTGCCTGTGCCCTGCCCCCATGCTTTTTCCCTTTGTGAATTTTTGCATTGTATCCTTTCACTGTAATAAATCACAGCTGTGAGTAGGACTGTATACTGAGTCTTAACAGGTCACTAGATGGGGGAGGCAGACTTAGGGACCCCCTACACAGTGCCACTTTTCTTAAATACTTAATTGTCTTCTAAACCACGAATATTTTCTTGATAAACCTCAGTTTTGGGTATTGTTTTTTCCTTTACATTTAGCTTTTATTGACATATAAGTTAAATTCAGTGTAACATGTAAATCTTAACTATGGAGTTCAAGTTTTGGCGAAAGTATACCCAATGAGCCACTTTTTCATTACCCCAGAAAGTTCCCTCATCCTCCTCAAGTCTCCTGCAGCCAGCTGCTCCCTGATTTCTATCACTGTAGATTATTTTTGCTTATTTCAGAACTTCATATATATGAACTCTTTGGATCTGGCGGCCTTTGCTCAGCATAAATTTTCTTCTTACAATTGTATTGTCTCCTGTATCATAAAATGTACCCACTTAAAGTGTACAGTTCAGTAGTTTTGAGTGTGTTCACAGAGTTGTGCAATCATTACCACCACCTATTTTTAGAATATTTTCAACATTCCCCCAAAAGAAATCTCTTAACCATTAATAGTCACACTCCTAATTGCCTGCAACCTTCCCTGCCCTAGGCCCATGCCACGACTGCCCTTTTTTTTTTTTTTTTTAAAGATGTATTCATTTATTTTAGAGACAGGGAGAGTGTGGGGGGCAGGGAGGAAGAGCAGAGGGAGACACAGAATCCAAGAGTCCGCAGTGACTGCGGAGCCCAACATGGCCTGAGCCGAAATCGAGTTGGACCCTTAAGGGACTGAGCCACGCAGGTGCCCTCTCATCTGCTTTTTGTGTGTATGGATTTGACTTTTCTAGACATTGCAGATACACAGAATCCTATAGTATGGCCTTTGTAACTGGCTTCTTTTACTTGGCATGATGTTTTCAAGTTCATTCATATTGTAGCATGCATCAGTGCTCCATTCATTTTTATAACTGAATAGTATTATTTTGTTTGGAAAGACCACATTTGTTTCTCCTTTTTTCAGTTGATGGACATTTAGAGTGTTCCCCTTTTTGGCTACTGTGCATATGCTGCTATACACACTTCTGTAAGTTTTTTTTTGCTTTTTTTTTTTTTTATTTTACCTAGCAAATCTTTTTTTTAATTTAAATTCAGTTCAGTTAACATACAGCAGATTAATAGTTTCAGAGGTAGAATTTAGTGATTCATGAGTTGCATATAACACTAAGTGCTCATCATTTCATCACCCAGTTCCTTAATGCCCATCACCCAGTTACCCCATCTCTCCCTCCCCACATTTATGTAAGTTTTTGTGAGGACGTAGGTTTTCATTTCTTTTGGGTGTATACCTAGCTGATTGCTGGGCCATACGGTAGCTCTGTGCTTAGCATTTCAAGGGGGCCTAGTTATTTTCCAAAATGGCTCTACCATTCTGCATTCCCTCCAGCAATGTATGAGGGTTCTAATTCCTCCACATGTGCAACAGCATTTGTTACTGTCTTTTTCATTTTCACCATGCTACTGTGTATGAAATGGTCCCTCATGATGGCTTTGATTTGCATTTTCCTGAAGACTAATGATATTAAGCATTTTTCTTGTGTGTATTGGCTATTTGCATATCTTCTTTGGAGAAATGTCTGTGCAAATTATTTGCCAATTTTTATAATTGGATTCTTTGTCCTTTTATTGTTGACTTACAAGAATTCTTCATATATTCTTGATACAGATTTCTTGTCAGACAAGGATTTGCAAATTATTTTTTCCATTCTGTGGGTTGTTTTTCAGTTTCATGAAGGTGTCCTCTGATGCATATAAGCTTTGATTTTCATGAAGTCCTGTTTAGTTTTTCTTTCATCACTTGTGTTTCTGATGTCGCAGCTAAGAAACAGTTATCTCACTTAAGGTCATAAGAATTTACTCTGTGGTTTCTACCTAGGAATTTTATGGTTTTAGCTCTTACATTTAGATGATGAACACATTTGAGACTATGAATTATCTTTTTTGTAGCTTTGGCTGCGTTTTATAAATTCATGTTCTGTTTTGTTTTCTAAGCAGCTTAGAACAACATGTTATTTTGGATGCTTTATTTTTATATTTGGTCATGGAATCTTTTTTAAATTATTCAGGTTTTTGTTAATTTCTGCTTTTGTGAACTCTATTATACAAATATCATTATACATTTTTTAAAGTTGGAATTATTAAGGTTGTCTTTGGGCCCACATAGCCATTTTTCTAACTGTTGCCTGACTTCTGTTATGCTTTCATAGTAAAGGTACTTGGAATAATCCAGTTGTACTAATTATATTATTCATATAACTCATGTTCTAATTTTTAAGTCTATTAGGTTTGACAAAAATCGAATGGTGTATTCATTCTTTTTAATGACTATTTCTTGTCATTTTTCCTAACAATTTTTAGTTTTACATATTTTGATAATCTTAATCTTGCTTGATGGCACAAAATTTTTTTCATGACCTTTCTTGGTATTGGCAAACATGCCCATTATAAAACTTTGGCCCTTTTTTTTTTTTTTTTTTTTAAATGCTGTGCTTTTCCCTAAATTTGCCCGATTCCCCCTTTTGAACAATACTTGCCATACCAAGGAAAACCCTAGCAGGGTACTGGGGTCCTTTCTAGGTCTCATCTCCTTTCATGTCAGAGTTTTAAAAAATACGGTTTACATTCTTTCTTTTTTCTATCGTTGCCTCCTAGGGACTCTTTTAAGTCCACTGCAGCTAGGTTGTTGCTCCTAATGTGTCAAGTGAGTTTGATATGGAAAACATCCCTGACTATGCTAAAATCTGACATCACTGTAGAATTTGATGGTGGATTCTTACTCTCACTTCTAAGCTAATTCCACCCCTTTTATTTGGGACTTTGCAATCCTTTATTATAACTTTTTTTTTTTTGAAGTTTTTATTTACTTATTGGTCATAGAGAGGCAGAGAACGCACAAGTCGGGGGAGCAGCAGGGAGAGGGAGAAGCAGGCTCCCTGCTGGACAAAGAGCTCGATGCAGGACTCAATCCCACGACCTGATCAGATCATGACCTGAGCCGAAGGCAGACGCTTAACTGACTGAGCCACCCAAGTGTCCCTATAATTTAATTTTGATATAATTTCAAACTTATAAAAAGTTGCATGACAGCTGGGAAGGGCTCTTTCATATGTCTTCTACTCGATTCATATCCCCTTTTTTTTTAGCCATTTGACAGTAAGTTGGAGGCATCTTCCTTTATCTTCCAGTCTTTCATGGTGCATTTTCTAAGAAATAAGGACATTTTCTTATATAACCAGAAGAAAGTTACCAAATCCAGAATGGTGGTGGTGATAGAATACTATAATATAATTCATAGGCTATATTCAAATTGTCTCAGTAGCATTTTTTTTTTTTTTTTTTTTTTTTTATAAAAGGTGCTTCTTTTTTTTCCTTGAAGTCCAGGATCCAACCATGGTCATGTGTTGAATTTAGTTATCACAGCTCTTCCATCTCCTTTAATCTGGAACAGCTAGCGCCTCGGCCTTTTTTTTTTTTTTTTTTTTTAATTTCTTGACCTTGATATTTTTGAGGAGTGCAAACCTTTGTTGTAGAAAGTCTTTTTATTTGAGTGTGTCCGTTTCCATGTGATTACCTTCAGGTCATTTTCCCTTCCTCCTTTCCTCTCTTCCTTCCTTCTTTTGTAACCTAACCTAAACCAGTCTACTACTTTTGCTGGAAGATCACTGCAGTGATGTCCTGCTGGCCTCAGTGCACCCTGCTTTAATCCTGGTGCTGCTAGCCTTGGTCAGTTGCTTAATTTGTGTCTGTTGAGTTTCTTTGCTGTTACTATCACATTTTTCTTCTTTAATTCTTAACTTATTTGTGGGAGACACGTTGAGATTAGGTAAATACCCTTTTCCTCATCAGACTTGCATGTTGTAGTTTTAGGATCCATTGATGATTTTCTAACTCTGGCATTCCTTCTATAATTATTAGTTGGAATCATGTTGAAAGGAATACCTTCCCTTTTTATTTCCTTTATTTCCTATTTCTTTTTTTTTTTTTAATTTTCTTTTTATTTGGGACTCATGGATCTCATGGCTTCTTATTTTATTCAGTGGGTTATAATCCAATACTATCATTGTTTATTTTGATACCCCAGTTGTCACACATTTGGATAGTGGAAGCCCCTACAGGCTGTCTCCTGAGTTATTTTAATATGTTCCCATGATGCTTTGACCATTTCTTTACTTTATGCTTTAAGTATAAGTTCCAGGCTTGTTTGTATTTTCCCAGTCACCATCCTGGGATGAGCATTTCCTTAAGGTTATTTTTAATAGAGCATAGTGTCATATCTAGAAGCTAAGGTGTACTCATTGGTCTTGGGGTGTTACAGCATCTAGGCCTTCCTAGGACAGAGCTAGAAAATGGGTGTGGGTGTGTGTTTCTTAAAAAACCTTAAGTTAGGGGCGCCTGGGTGGCTCAGTGGTTTAAAGCCTCTGCCTCCAGCTCAGGTCATGATCCCACGGTCCTGGGATCAAGTCCCGCATCGGGCTCTCTGCTCAGCAGGGAGCCTGCTTCCACCTCTCTCTCTCTCTCTCTCTCTCTCTTTCTCTCTCTGCCTGCCTCTCTGCCTACTTCTGATCTCTGTCTGTGAAATAAATAAATAAAATCTTTAAAAAAAAACAAAAACCTTAAGTTAGTGCTGATGCCTCCTATTTCAATTCAGTGTTCTAAGTACATTCTGCTCTCCTACATTTACGTATTTGGTGGTTCCTTAACAGTGGGAAACCTGGCTCCCTTGTCTTAATTTGCCCAATCTTGGAATACAGGAGAAGTAGTTCCAGAATTGTTAAACCATACCACCACAAAAACAAAAATACTAAATTGAGTTCAAGATTTCTTTAGTTTTTAGAGGTGAATTGCATATGTGAAATACAAAAATATGTGGTTGGTTCTTTGAGTTTTGACACATATTCTTGGTCCTCTGAGAGTTCCGACTTTTTCTCCTGTCTTCTCTGTGGGCTTCCCAGCCCTGTGTTCATCGTCAGGATTGTTCCACAGAGTTCTGAGTATCCTGAATAAATAAAAGATCAGATTTGTATAATGCTGGATAACTAGTTGTCTTTCCTTAATCCTAATCTTTATATTTATTATGTTTATTTTTTTATACTGTACCCTGTGTGAAATTGAGCTATATCTTTAGTCTGTGGCTCTCATAATTGCTGTGAGTCAGTTGTGAAAAATTCCATTAATCCTTTCTGGGTAGAGAGAAAGTACCAGCATTATATTATGTTACAATTATATTTCATCAAGATTTAATGAAATATGGTAGTTATTTTGGCCAGTGCTGCTATTATATAAAAAGATGATTCAGAGCTGTTGTGAGGTATGAAAGACAGCCCGAAAATTCCTTAACATTGTGATTGAGGGGTACAGGTTGAAATATGTTAGCTCACTTTTCTTTATTACATAGCAGCAGTTCCTGGGTTATCCAACTCAAAGGAAAACAAGACTGTGAGGTCTTAAAAGGCGGAGGGCTAGGTCCTGTTTGTTTCTCTAGCTCCATCAAATGGCAGTAGCTTTCTAATACCTACAAGATGGCAGAGTGCCTCTTTCTGCTCCAGCTGATTAACCTCTAGCGCCATTCCTCTGCTTGGGAAGACATGGTGGTGGCAGGATCCTCCCAACTGGGAGCCCTGCTGGGAGTGTATGCTGAAGGATAATGCTGGGGAGATGCTTTGTCCCCAAACCCAGAATACCGTAGAACTCTGACTGGTCTGAATGTATTGTGACTTCTTTTCATTTCATTAGCAATTAAAAAAATAACACTTATTTTCTTTATCAACAGGAGTGAAACCTCGGTCCGGTTGGTCTATTGATCCTTTTGGACATTCACCAACGATGGCTTATCTCCTCAAACGTGCTGGATTTTCTCACATGCTTATTCAGAGAGTTCATTATGCAATTAAAAAACATTTTGCATTGCATAAAACGCTGGAATTTTTTTGGAGACAGAATTGGGGTATGTGGGGTGTGATGAAAGTGGAAGATCTCCCTTGACCTAAAAGTTCTTTCATAAGGGTTATGGACTCCTGCTGTTACGGGTTTTATTCAGAGTTTCCGTCTTGAGAATGAGGTTGCTTCTGGATACACATTCTTACAATTTTTTTCCCAGTGTATTTGTGTTAAGATTCTCTTAATAAGTGCTGAGGCTATTTATCTGTAGAACATTGTGGATTCTTTTTCATGCCTTAAGGAGGTAAAGAAATGTAAAGAATCAGTCTTTTGCAAGTAATGCTTTTACTTCTGTTTTGAAAAGGACGTGTTTTATCACAAAGTTGAACATGTGTTAGAACTTATGTCCAGTCATTTATTTCACATTCAGCCTGTGTTTTCTCCTTCTGGCTTTCCTGTCTCTGCATCTAGTAAGAATTGCTTTTTAAAACCTTAATCCTGTCCTCCTGGAACAGCCCTCCTATTACCTGTACTGCTTGTTTTCACGCTGTGTTCTGTGGGTACACAGGTATTCCCAAGGTCATACTTCTACAGCTCTCAGCTGTGGGGTGGGGAGGAGACAAGATTTAGGCCTCTTGAGAGGTTTTTGCCTTTCCCAACCCCCATTTAATTCAGAATACTTTATTATTTCTTTTTCTTTACTGAGTTCTTATTATGGGCCATGCATTGTATTGTATGCCTTATACCTGCTCTCTCACTAGATCATTATCCTTTAACTTTGGTTCTCTTATTATCCCTTTTAAATGGTGAAGAAATGGATGCTTAGAGCTGTGAAGCCATTTGCCAAAGTCATGCAGGTAGTAGGTACAAATCCAGCTTTGTATAATTCAGAAGCCCGGGCTTTAAGCCCCTGGCATTCACTGCCATCCTGTTACTGAGATCTCAGTAAGATTTCATCTGCAAAAAGGATTTCGTTGCTAAAACAATGTTCAGAAATCACTGCATTGCATCATACTTGCTTTCCTGTGTAAGTTAGTTCCCCCTGTAAGTGTTTTCAAAAAATCATTTGTAAATCTAGACAGTAACTTTGTTATACATACTGCTGTTTTTTCAGTAAGGGAAGAAATTAACTATATAGTTTTTTATTCTGGGAATTAAAACCTATAGGGAAAACAAGAACTCGTAGGGGGTTATATCCTGTATAGTTTGGTCAAATGCAAAGGAGCATATTAATTTCTTAAGAAAAAGGATTTTTAATGTGAAGAGGCCCTACTTATAGTATTGCCCACATTCAAATTGCCTATAAATATCAATCAGCAAGAAATTACTAAGTACTTTTATGTACTTAACACCATGCTTGGAAGAAATGGAGAAAACTTCTTTGCCTATCAGAAATTACAGTCTTAGTATGATAAAAGACAAGACCAATGGCAGCAGATAAACTGAGATGTGCAAATGAGCTGCCAAATAGTACAGGTGCGGCAAAGGAGTGGGCTGTTTAGTGTGTCTTTGATCTATAGGAGAAGGCAAGAAAAGTTGCCACCCAGGGCCTCTGTGCAGATAGCAAACATTAGTGACCAGCATCTATGATGTCACACTCGAGTGTGATTCAGTGAAGCAACTGACAGCACAGAAATATACAAACTATAATAGCTTTAAAATTTGGAAAAGAGCTGGTAATTACTTTAACTAAATGGAGTATGAGATAGAACTGGAATATTTTAGCACTTACCAGATAGATTTGAACATGTTGCTTCAAAATTATGTTTTGGAACTCATTTGAGCTTCTTTGTGTGTTCTGGTTCTTAATGAAGCAGTTATTTTCATTTTTTCAAACGTGCGTGTTGTCTTTTTTCTTTTTCGTTGTTGTTGTTGTGTCTGTCTTTGTCATAAAAGCAGTACATAACCCACTGCTGAAAAGTAGAAATCCACACTTAAATAAAGGGGGAGTGGTATTTACAGATCAGGAGACTACAAAGGTAACAATTGTTAACGCTTGTTTAAGCCTTCTATCACTGGGTGGTAGGCTTCTGACCTCTCAAGGGCAGTGATAACGATACTCGATGGCATTGAGGATTTACTTAAAGACAGTTCTGCGTCACTAACCAGTGCTCACTTTCTGTATATTTTTTGTTTGCTTTGTTTTTGTTCTTGTTTTTTTGTTTGTTTGTTTTTGGGTTTTAAGAAGTACTTTCACTTGTCCTGTGTTGCTTTCTTGGTGAAAAGTCCCAGTGGCTCTTCATTGGTGAACATCGGGGAGA
The DNA here is from genome assembly GCF_963455335.1 of Martes martes. NCBI lineage: Eukaryota > Metazoa > Chordata > Mammalia > Carnivora > Mustelidae > Martes > Martes martes. Next base: position 35,925,760 of record NC_137892.1, on the reverse strand, counting down.
CTGTGAACTCTTCTAGTGGCCCTTTCTTCTTCTCACAACAAGAAATAGATAGGAATTTGCCCGGCATTTCATAAGCCTCCCTACCTTCCTCCTTTCTTCCCTTTATTCTCTTCCTCTCTTCTTCTATCCTTTCCTCTGCAGCCAGTGTCACGGTCTTTCTCAGTGTGTCCCATAACTGCTATGGGGGCAGATGTGGCAAGGAGCTGGCAGCCTATATGGGACACAGGGATGGACACAGCCCATAATTTTGGGTGAGCCAGTGATTAAGTTTTGCTTCTGTTCGGTTTGTATCTTTCCAGGCCAGCAGACGCTGGTCCATGTTGGGTCTCTGCTCAGTTGAGATAGAGGAGATAGAGACTGAGATGTGAGTCTCTTCCTTCAGGCTGGTGGTCGTTAAATGCTGCTGGGGTTTATGTACGAGTAGTAGTCAAGTAGGTTGTGGATTTAGGGTGGAGCTTGCATTATATATGTAGAAAGTACTGGCATTTTGATCAGCTTTGGGAAAACACAATTTATAAATCCAGGTTTTGTCTGTTGGCTCTTTATTTTAGATCTGGGATCTGGCACAGATATTTTTTGCCACATGATGCCCTTCTACAGCTATGACATCCCTCATACGTGCGGACCTGATCCTAAAATATGCTGCCAGTTTGATTTTAAACGGCTTCCCGGAGGCAGATTCGGTTGTCCCTGGGGAGTCCCCCCAGAAACAATACATCTTGGAAATGTCCAAAAGAGGTATGAGAATATGCATTTCATTAAGACAGCCTCTCGAACAAAGCAGCAGCTCTGCTGCTCTTTGCTAAAGGGTTCAGTGGCCAACGTTATCCACGCTCAAGGTAGTTATTCAGCCAGATCTAAAGCAACTTAAAAATGCCAGAGCTTTGACTGTGCCTTTTATGTGTTATAACTTAATGGAAAATGAACAACAGTTGATCAATATACAATGGAGAACCTATAACACTCTGTTATTACCCTCTCCTTTGCTCTCATTATAAAAGCCTTCTGCTGCGTTTCATTGATCTCACATACTTTCGTTGATAATAAAACTTCTGGTCTCTATTGTATACATTAGTAAGAAAAGCAACCCAACTGCAAAAACACGTTTATTGAAATGGAACACATAAAGAGTATAATTATCTGTTCTTTTAATACAATTTCAATAATAGTGGATGCTGCCCAGCTCTGATGAATACACTCTTTCGATCTTTCTCATATTTTTGACTCACAGACCATTTTTAATTAGGAATATTTATACTTAAAGATCTTTTCTTAAATAAAAAAGGAATGAATCATTTTTTAAAGAAGAAAATTACGTTCATGACGGAGGCATCTCATTATACCAAGTTACCTATCCTTCTCATTTGTGTGCTTTTAAAGTTTAATTTCTTCACTTAAAAATTACTGGTGTGTAATGCCTTTAAATAAAACATTGTGTTGCAATATAAACCACTCACCTCTGGCAGAAAGATGATACAGGCTTTTATTTTATTTATTTTTAGATCGATTGTGTTATTTATTATCCACATGAGGAGATTTTTGAGAGTGAGGGGGGAACAATAAACAATTAAACTAGGATGACAGCCATAAATTCTGCAAACCACAAGTTTCATTAACTCTATTTTTAAGACCCTAGAATTTCTGGTTTCCAAAAGCCTACTCTGCCTGGGTTCTTATACATGTTATCCTTAAAAAATTTTCAATAACATGATGATAACGCAAATGTAGGCATATTTTTAAACTACTCATATTGTGTACATTAATTGTATAACAATAATTATGTGCTTTTTTTTTTTTTTTTGCCATATGTAAGTTTGATGGTTTCTGGGAACTCCATATTCATGTCAGTTGCTAAGAAGCAGCCAGGCATTCTACCTTCCATAGGAGGGTTAAAATGGGCAGGGGTGAGGTAGGTCAGTAGTTACCAAGCATGGCTGCCCAACTCACCCAGGGAGCTTTCGAAAAATCTCCAGCCCAACAAGATGAGAATATGGTACTCATATAACCACACCCCAGGTGGTTGCAAAGCACAATGATAAAGCCTTTTAGGTAGAGTAAGATCTTTGCAGTAGGCACTGTCAAGTCTATTTATTTTAAAAATTGCTTTTTAAAAACTGTGTGTGGAAGGAGAAGGTGAATTGAGTCTCTGCCTTGAGTCAGTCCTTTTGGCCATAAAATACTCCATTGTGAGCCTCTCACTGTAGCACACACAAAAGTATCTTAACATGGCAGCCTTCTTGAAGCCATAGATCCCTTCTAGCAAAATCTGACTTTCATAGTTATTTTGAAAAACTGTCCAAGATTAGGGATCAGCCTGGTTTCATTTTATTGGTTCCTACTGCAATGAAGATCAATGAGGAAGAGTGAATAGCATGCTTTCTGGGGTTAGGTTAGTTAGAGGAGAATAATCCAGTATATGATGTGGCAAAAGGTAGAGAGTTGGGCAGCATAAGCTGTTCTGTAGCTCAGGAGGTCAGAAGATAGATGCTTTAGTTGGGAACTCCCAGTGCACCAAAGACCTTGTGAGGCTCCTCCTTTTCTTTCTTGGGTGCCGCTGAGAGTACCTGTTTAAAGTGCATTATTGGGGAAAAAAGCTATTTTGTGTAATCCTTTTTGCTGTGTCCCATCTGACACTTCAGAGATTGCCCCCCAGGAACAGATCTTGTGCTCAGTTACTTCCAGTGAACCTGCAAGTGGTTTCCAGGCACCTGGGGGTATGGAGATGAAAGAGTCTATTTAATACTTATGTAGATTTTTTTAAAAACTTATTATAAGTCTTGAAATCTTAACTCTACTGGTTACTTTACATTCCAGATATCACCTTCCTTTTTACTTTGTGATGAATGGAGATCAAAACCAGGCATTCCAGCCTAGTGACACTTGATTTTTAATACCCTAAAGAAAATGAAATTTAACTATAATTTACAGGTTCCTCTACTTCACAAATAAAGAAATACCATTCTTTATCAAGTTGAGTGTTTGTTCTCATACAGTATATTTTACCTATAATGGTGATTTACATGTCACATGATACAGGATATTCTAGGGAATTTTTTCTTTTTTCTTGGTTCGAGTTAAGTTGACATTTCTAACCTGGTAGAAGTGAAGAGCAGATTGCTGCTACATATCTTCAAATGTGATATTGGTCAATTCATTTGGCATTAGTGTACCATAGATTTTGTGAATATCCACTCTCTACCAGGTACTATAGATTGGTCTCTTGGCTTTACCAGCGTTGACACCTTCTGGCAGGAGCTTGGGAATTAGGACAGATGCTGAATGGAAAAGTCACATTTAATGTTTGTGATTTCTTTCCTCTTATGTGTCTTATGCATATACACACAAGATATGATGTATCTAGTAATAAACCTCGGCATTCACTTAAATGATCACTTATCCTTTTCTATGCTGGTTGCCTAGGGGGAATCTGATGGAATGCTCAGTCACAGTGTACTTATATCCGTGATTTCTATGTTTGGTTTTCTCTCTTACTTATTTTTCTCTTATTTATCTTTCTATTTGATTAATCTCATTAGACATGTGTTTTTTAATTATAAATAATCAAGGTTATTTTTGGTAAGTGTGGAATATTAGTAAATTATTAGCAAAAATTGAGTACTCTACCGAATGCTAATCTCAGAAAACTATGTTATGTCAGAACATTATGGTTATATTTTACTCACCAAGTTATTGAATTTTGCTAATAATTTAATATTGCAAGGCAGTTTCAGAGACCATCAGTATAAAAAGATCATGTGAGATTCTAAGTTTAGTTAAATGTTTTTAATTCTATAAAATACTTCTTTCCATTATTGATGTTCTTTGAGTTTCTTTCATAAGTTTTTATACCATGAATTGGAACTTCTCAATAGCCCTTGACATGAAAATTGGAATACTGGGTAAAAAGCACATTAGTCATCACTAATTTCTTAAGCGTGGCATTACATAGAGAACTACTATAAGTTCATCTGCTTATTTAATTTCATTTTTGTAAGCCATTCCTCTTAAATAGTTTGTATTCCTAGACTTGCTCAAATGCTGCCCCAATTCAGCATTCAGCAGTTCAACTCCAAAGGTTTTCTGCAGAATACTAGAATATGAAATATAAAAGCACATCAGCACATTTAGTATTTAGCTGACCTTTAGACTCATGGGTTAGATCTGTGGGAGGTAGAAATCAAAAAAGCTAATTCAACTTCAAAGCTTTATCTGTTGATCAGCACTGGGAAGGACACTGTGACAGATACCCAGTTTATTGATGGCAGGTGTTAAGTGAGTTGCTTTTCTCCCTTTTGAAGAGGAAATCGGGTTCTGTAATCGGTTTCATTCAAACTATTACTTTTTTTATGTTTAATCAGGCAAGTTTAGATCAAATTAGAGAAAGGGGTCTTAAGTCAAAGCCAACTTCAAAGTTTATATAGGTGAGAACTCCTTATTGTCTCTTGGACTGAATTATTTTAAAACACGGACAGTCTGGGATCCAGTGTCTATGGCCGGGCTTCGGGAGGCTATTGATGGTCCCAATTATTATATGTCAAAGTTGGTATGTGACTTTATTTCTCTAAGGATAATCTATTGGAAACTGCGGGTTTTTCCCTCTGGTAAGAATTTATGAGTATGTTTTTAAAAAGATTTATTTATCCATTTTAGAGAGAGAGAGAGAGAGAGAGAGAGAGAGAAAGCAGGGGGGAGGGGCAGAGGAAGAGAGAGTCCCAAGTTGAGTCTGAGCTGAGTGCAAGACCCAATGCAGGGCTTGATTTCATGACCCTGAGATCATGACCCAAGCTAAAACCGAGAGTCTGGATGCTCAACCAACTGTGCCGCCCAGGCACCCCAGAATCTAGGAATATTTTAAAGACTTTATTTTTATTTATTTGTTTGACAGAGAGCGATCACAAGTAGGCAGAGAGGCAGACAGGGAGAAAGGGGGAAGCAGGCTCCCTGCTGAACAGAGAGCCCAATGCGGGGCTTGATCCCAGGACCCTGAGAACATGACCTGAGCTGAAGACAGAGGCTTAACCCACCGAGCCGACCAGGTGTCCCAGGAATATTTTAAATGGATAATGAAAATTAGTTAAATAGTTTTTTAAAAATCTGCCTTATAAATCATACTAATCTAGAATACAGGAAGAATATACAACAATTTCTTTTAACATAATACACTTTTTAATGAGTTGCCCTGTTGTCCTTTTCTTAATATTATTCTTATTTTACCTTTTTCTTTTGTAGGGCTGAGATGCTTCTAGATCAGTACCGAAAAAAGTCAAAACTCTTCCGTACCACAGTTGTCCTGGCCCCACTAGGAGATGATTTTCGCTACTGTGAACGTACAGAATGGGATCATCAGTATAAGAATTATCAGCTGCTTTTTGATTATATGAATTCTCATCCTGAATATAATGTTAAGGTAATTTGAAAATATTTAATTATGATACTGTATTTGAAGTTGAGCCTTCATTATTAAATGAGGCTAAAACAAAATAACCTTAGTTTCTTTGTCCCATATCCCAATATTTCCTAGTATATGTAGTCCTTATGTAAGAGGGTAGTTCTTAAACAGGAAAATTATCTAGTACTGTAGTTGCATTTCTGAAGTTGTCCCTTGCTCCCATTCCTACAGCATTAAAGAGATGTTACTTTTATGTAATTGTCAATATGCACCTACTAAGTTGTCATCTTTATTTTTCAGTGATGTCCTGTTTTTCTACCAGCATTGAAAGTTTGTTTCTCTGTGACAGTTGCATCCTTGTGATTTAGTAGTGTGACGGGCAGATACAGATGAACATGTCATGAATTTTGCAAATGAATATCTTGTGTCCAGAGAATACACTAGCATTTTTCTTGGTTGAGAAGACTTCCAAAATTAATAATTTGTCTGTAGCTCTTCCTCTTCCCCCACACCCACCCCCCAGGTTGGAAAATTTCGAATGTACTGTAAAGTTATGAAAACAACTAAAGTACCCTTCCCCTGAATCCTGCTTCCCCATATCCATAGTTCAGCTACCACATTGATCAATTCAAGGTCACTTTCTCTTCAGCTGTGGCTCACTGTCCTTTCTCACACTCTCCCGGGGATTATTTTGAGGAAATAGTAGTCATTTAGTTTCATCTGTAACCATTTCACTACTTACAAATGATGAGGACTCTGTTTAAAAATACAATCATAATGCCATTATTATGTCTAAAAAATTAACAATAATTCAGTATTATCATGTATCCAGATAGATTCAGATTTTCCTGATCACATACAGGCAATTTTTTCTTAGCGTATGTTTCATGAGTCAGGATTCAAACAAGAGTCCTATCTTAGACCCTACATGAGAAAATTACCCAATGTGTTTATTATAGTCACATACTAACCTATGAGACAGTAGAATATCTATGGAAATACTATAGAAAAGAAGAGATGTTACTGTTTAGGAAGTTAGAAAGCTGATGATAGGCCACATTTTATGTTGGGATAATTCAAGTTTATTAAGTAAATGTAAATAATATCAAATAGTTAAATAAACTTAAATAAAATGCCAAGTGTATTCGAGATACTTACAACTGAACTTCTGCCAGATTATGAACTCAGTGCATCAGGTCTATGTTTAAATTATCTCTTTAATCTCCTCAAAGATGAAGCTGATACACAAACATTTGCTTAGGGGATGGCATATATAGATGGGGTATTTTATCCCTAAATAATCCCTAAATAATAAATATATCCCTAAATATATCTTCCGAGTGAATGATTTTGAGGTCCACAAAAGGATCTAACACTGATTCTAAAAAATTAATGTCCTGATTTTTGTATTTTACCTATTTTCTTCTTTGCCCAATAGGGCAGTTTTTACCGAGGGTTTTAGAGGGGACGGGGGTGGGGGAATGGGTTGGCCCAGTGATGGGTATTAAGATGGGCACGTATTGCATGGAGCATTGGGTGTTATATGTGAACAATGAATCACGGAACAATACATCAAAAATTAATGACGTACTGTATGGTGACTAACGTAACATAATAAAAAATAATAATAAAGTTACTTTTTGATTATATGAATTACAAGTATCACATACATAGGAGGCATGCACAAACCAGAAGTGTACAGAGAATTTTTCAAGTTTAAAAACCCCCATGTAACCGCCTCCAGCATTTCTGGCATCCCAAAAGAGTCCCTTAGATGTCCTTCAAATCATTGCCGAATCTTACAGAAGTAACCTTATTTTCCCTTTTATCATCGTGAGTAGTAGTATTTCTTTTGAAATGATATAAGAAGGGAATCTTAAGTATGTTACTTTGTGTCCGCCTTTGCTCCACGTAGTGTTTGTGAGATTCATCTGTATTGCATATAGCAGTATATTCAATTTTTTTTAAAGACTTTATTTATTTATTTTAGTGGAGTGGGGAATGCGAGCGGGGGGAGGGACAGATGGAGAGGAAAGAGATTCTCAAGCAGACTTTGCGTGGAGTACAGAGCTCAACATGAAGCTCAGTCTCAGGACCCCATGATCATGACCTGAACCAAGGTCAAGAGTCAGATGCTTAACCAACTGAGCCACCCAGGCACCCCATAATACATTCCTTTTTAATACTATATATTATCTTTATTATCCATTTGATATGTCACGATTTGTCCATTCTATTATTAATGGACATTTGGGTTGTTTCCGGGTTTTGTCTATTACAAATAAAGCCATTTTGAATATTGTGAATGTATTTATATACATGTATGTGAATTTATGTGGGTATAAAATGGGATGGGACTTTTTGGTCATTGAGAATGCACGTGTTCAACTTCAGTAGATTTTTCCAAACAGCATCCCAAAATAGATGCACTAGTCCTTGCGCTGCATGACAATTTCAGTTGCTGTACTTCCTTACTGACATTTTTTATTGTAAGGATTTTTTTTTCATTTTTTTTTTATGATTGATGTGATGGTTTTATTTTATATTTCCATGTTGGTTAATGAGTTGAACATCTTTTCATAAGTTTATTGCTGTTTGTGAATGACTATTTAAAGTTTTTGATGACTTTTCCTTAAATTGGGTTGTCTTTTTGTACCATTTATAGCTCTTATATATTTTGGTTTGAATCTTTCTTCAGATAAAAGTTATGCAAATACTGTCTCCCACTATGTAAGCCTGTTTTTTAATTTCTTTCTTAAAGCTGTCTTTTAATAACCATGAATTCTTTGTTTTAGTTAAATCTAATTTAACAGTATTTTCCTTTATGGTTAGGGCTTGTCATGTTCTGCTTAAGAAATTTTTATTTATACCCCATAGTCATGAAAATACACTTCCTATGAAGCTGTCCTCCAGAAGCTTTATTACTTTACCTTCAACATTTAGGTCTGTAATGTATTGGAATTGATTTTGGAATTGATTTTTTTTGTGCATTGTATGAAGATAGGGATCAAGTTGCATTTTGCCCATATGGATATCTACCACCACTTATTGAAAAGACCAGTTTGCCCACTTTACTGCAGCACCATCTTTGTCATTAATTATGAGTGAAACTATTTCTGTGGATCTTGTGTAGACTCTATTCAATTTGTCTATTTGACTAATCTCATACTGTTTTAATTACTGTGGTTTTAGAATGCATATTAATGTCTGATAGCATTAGTCTTCTAATTTTTTTCCTTCTCAAGATTGCATTGGTTTTCTTTATAGTTCTATATAGGTTTAAGATCAACTTTTAAATTTCTACCCCCCAAAAAAGTTGGAATTTTGGTTGGGATTGCATTGAACCTATAGATCAATTTGAGTGCAGTTAACTTCTTTACAAATATTAGGCCATTCATGAACGTGGTATATTCCACATATAAAAATACAGTTGACTTTTGCATTCTAACCTTGTACCCAGTAACCTTCATGTGTTTCCTTTTTTTACGGAATTTTTGTCACTCACATGTTTGCTGCTTTGATTGCCCTTACATACCTTCAAACAAAAGCTTTTTTTTCTTTCTGTGGTTTATCTAGTTATATCTGTTCTCTGTAGGATGTTTGAAATTATTTCACCCAAGCCAGAAGCTTCAATTTATGATTATTTTCTTTTGATGAAAGGAAAAACAAAAGTAAGCAATTAAATTTAGATGGCTAAAAAATTGACATTGTACTAGTCAAGATGGTTAGTTTGCCATTGGTCATTATTTATTTAACAATTTATGTATTTTTTTCCTCATATGTTGTTCTTATAGAGGAATTTGATTATGTTTAAGAATAAGGTTACATTAAAGGTTTAATTTGTTGCCTTTTAATGTAAAAAACATTTACTTTTTTTGTTATTTGGAATATGTACTTTACTTACCAAGAGACTAGAAATTATATATACAGGAGATATATATATATATATATATATATATATATATACACACACACACACACACATACACACACATATATATATACAGGATTATATAGCAATCCTTTGGGACTGAATCAAGTTTGTGAGAAAACCAACCAGTCCACTTACATAAATTTTGCCCAGGAAATCACCAAGAAGGAACTATTTTCATCTTGACTAATACCAAAAATTAATTAAAATATTTTAAAAGGATATACTTTGTTGTTAATATTGACTCTGTGGCATGCCACAGTTCCCTAAAATCTGAAACTGAAGGGGATTTGTGTTATCCCTTTTTTATATAGATGAGAAAGTGAGGCCCAGAAATTTAGATTGCTGAATATTTTGTTACTTTTATCAGTATACTTCCCTGAGCTTCTCTGTACCCTCTGGGCCTGAAGTTAATGCTGTATTTCTTTGTATTTGTGACCCTCATGGTTGTACACACACATTTAATTCTGCTTTTTAGAATGTGTTAGGCGAATAATAAATAACACTTAATTTTTGAGTTACTTACTATTTGCTATGAACTTTTTTTTTTTTTTTTTTAAGAGAGAAAGGGAGAGCGCATGCTTGGCGGGGTTGGGGGAATGGGCAGAGGGAGAGACTTTTAAGAAGGCTGCATGCCCAATACAGAGCCCCATGTAGGGCTCAATCTTATGACCTTGAGATCATGACTTGAGTTGAAATCAAGAGTCAGATGCTTAACTCACTGAGCCATCCAGGCGCCCCTGCTATTAATTTTTCAAAGTGCTTCACCTTAGTTAACTTTTTAAATTCTCTGAACATTTTCTGATAGGTACTGTAATCATCCCTATTATAGATGAGGAAACTGAGACACAAATAGATTAACTTGCCCACGATACATTGTGTTTGGTGAGGCCCAGACAAGACTAGGTAATACTATTGAAAATTGCTTTTCTGTGATGTAAACATAAGGATTTAGAAATAATCGTCTATTTTGCTGTTATAAAATGTATTGTGTCACAAGTGCATGATGATAACTTAGATTTGTCATACTAATATCAGTTTTGTTTCCAGCTGAAATTTTGCCTTTGCAATAGAAAAGTGATAACTAAAACTCAGAGCATTACTTCCCAGTTGTATTTCTAAGCATTTTACTTAGAACCCTATTAGCTGTAACACAGACACAATATATAACATGCCCAAAACCACATATTAGGTAAGTGGTATAGATGGAATTCAAACCCATACTATCTGGATCCAGGTTCTGTGCTGTTCTTAGCGACTCTTTTAGAGCACTACTCGCTGTTTTTTAATTACACTTAACTATTTTTCTGCCACATTGAATCAAAATAGCTTTCAGTGTGTGTGTGTGTGTGTGTGTGTGTGTGTGTGTGTGTGTGTTTGTGTGTGGTAGGAAACAGCAAAAACAGCATCTTACCGTTCTTCAAAGAAAAAATTCCCTTTTAAATTCTCTGTTTGTCTCTAAAAACACTGCCTTTCAATATCTGTTTACATGGTCTGGTATAATACTTCCTTTTTCCTTTGATTTATGGAATAGCTTGGGCTCATAAAAATGGATTTATGTTCTGGTAATTTAAATCATTAGTCAAAAGACCTTTTCATTTGAGCAGTCAACCTTACAGTTCTTGTCATTCTTTGTATTTTACTTCTATTCAGTGTTACCTGCTGATAGAGAAAGTCCATTTTTTTAATAACCTGCTGTTCTTAAAGTCTCCCTCATGAGACCTCAAACTAGGGGCACGGGGAGGCCAGGGGAGTGTATGTGCATATGACATAGGAAAATACATAACAGTTAACCAAACTGTTATGTAAATGTTTTATTTTTGCTGCTTCCCATCTTTTATTCATCTCTGAGTTACTCTATTCCCTGACCCTTACACAGTTTGAAATTTTGGAGATTTGTAAGGCATTTTCAGACCCACAGATTTGTATATCTAAGTAGTACTTCTAACCTGTTAAGTGTGTAAGTTTTATTTCAGTTTAATTTGGGACCTGAAGCAAGTGAAAGAGTTACTATGTATTTCTCCCCCCTGTACTTGGGTTTTGTACAATCTGAGCTAGATTTTCATCCTAACTTGGAAACACATCTTAAATATTTACTATTAACTTTTCCTTTCAGAGCTAGAAGTAATTTTTAAGGTAGAGAATGAATAATTTAAGTGTCACTTTTCTTTTTAATTAGATACAGTTTGGGACTTTATCAGATTATTTTGATGCACTGGATAAAGAAGATGTAGCCATTAGGAAGAATGGCCAATCCATGTTCCCTGTTCTAAGTGGAGATTTTTTCACTTACGCTGACCGAGACGATCATTACTGGAGTGGCTACTTTACATCCAGACCCTTTTACAAACGAATGGATAGGATACTGGAATCCCATTTAAGGTACAAAATTTACGTTTAGATAGCGACATCAATTATTCACCTCTTTTATGTGATCATAGCCTTTTCATAGAGTTTTGCGTAATATACAACATTTATGCAGTATTAGGATGTTTAATGTAATTGTGAAATTTTAATGCAATCAGAGATATGTCTCCAATGCAGAATCAGATTATTACATGGGTTTTTGCTTTGAAAGGAAAAGCAGTTAATGTGATTAGACTTTCTCCTGTATCTTAGGTTTTACATGTTTCCAATTAATTACCGGTATTGTTTGCACACTGTGATAATATCCAGCGGCATGGTCATGTGTGTCTGCACGTCAGTAATCAGGCAGACTAAATTGTTGGAAATAAGCAAAGGTCACAAAGAACAAAAAGGGTCTCTCCATGGCCAAAATGTGGGCCTCAAAGTACATAATATAAAACCAATATATTTTATATGTGGGAAAACTCCAGAGTCTCCACCTCAGTTCTTATTTATCTGAAACGTATTTCTATAGGTGTGATTCTCTGTTTAGAAGAGCAAAACTTGAAAGAGATGAGAACTGATAGTAGCATAGTGATTGGCTGAGAAAGCACAGCGACAGGGAGAAGGCAAAAAGTCAGCAGAAAACAGCAATGCTCTAAACCAGTGTTGTCCAGTAGAACTTTGAGTCACTGGTCCACAGAACTTTCTGCCGTGGTGGAAAACTTCTGTTTCTGCTTTCTGCACTGTTCAGTATGGTAGCCACTTGCCATGTGTAACTGTTGAGCGCTTGAAATGTGACCAGTGTGGGTGAGGAACTGAACTCTTAATTCCCTTTAATTTTAATTGGCTTAAGTTGTGGCTAGTAGCTATCATAGTGGGTCTTGTTGCTTTGTATTAAAGATGAACCACCCCGCGGATTTCTGGGGCTCTTTCTGTGTGTGTGTAGCCTGGGAGGTTAATCCATTTTCATAAGTTCACTTTCAGCTTAGTTCAGATCATGAATTCATGATGATTAATTTTCATGATGAATCCTAATATTAAAAATAAAAAGTTAGTGTGATATGGTGAGTGCTGTGAAGTGTGTAAGCCTGACGATTCACAGACCTGTACCTCTGGGACAAATAGTACATTATATGTTAATAAAAATAATTAATAAAAAAGATAAAAAAATAAAAAGTCATGTCATACCTACATTCTTCTAAGTACTGGTAGAAACAGTGCATTTTGGGAAGCCTTTTTATAAAGATCATGAATTTCTCCAAGAGTTGTACTTTGGTATAGTAGTATGTTGTTGTTATTGTTGTTTTTAATTTTTATTATTTCTGTGCTATTACCTTTATTTCAAAAGCCTGACCTTTGCCTGTTTTGGGGATATTCACAAATATGCTGGGTGGATACGTGTTGCTGTGTTTATAATAAAATAGTATTTCTGTATTATAGAGATTTATGCATTCTTGGCCAGTAGAATATTAATTATCTATTATGTTATTCTAAATTACTTATGATTAAAAACAGAAAAAGTACTAAGTAATGTAGAGATTCTTTTGGACCACTGCATTTTTTTAAAAGTGTCAACTGTTTTTTAGTGACAAGGAGTTAAAATATTGATTCAATCTTACTTTATTGAACATATTTAAGATGAAGTACTTAGTGCAAGTAATAATATATTTTGAAAATCCTGCTTTAAAATAAAACAATAGAAAACCATATAATAATTATGAATTTCAAAATGTAATCAACTGATTTGAAAATAAGTTTATCGTTTGATAAAAGATATTTCATCTTGATGCTCATTTGTAAAACATTTGGACAGGATAGAAGAGTATAAAGAAGAAAATATTTTTTAAATCCCATGTTTGTATTTTGGGATATCTATGTATATGTACCCTTGCAAAGCCAGGAATATGTGTTTTGGATATAGATGAACATATATATACAGTTTCCTTAATTCACATTTAGTGTTTCTCCTGCCATGAATTTTAGAAGGATTAGAATTTAAAGGCAGAAATTATTTAGTATCCTTTAATTATTTCAAAATTTAAAGGAATTTTTTTAAAATATTTTATTTATTTATTTGACAGACAGAGATCACAAGTAGGCAGAGAGAGAGGAGAAAGCAGGCTCCCTCCTGAGCAGAGGTCCTGATGTGGGGCTCGATCCCAGGACCCTGGGATCATACGTGAGCTGAAGGGAGAGGCTTTAACCCACTGAGCCACCCAGGCACCCCAAGCCATATCTCTTTTTAAAGAACTTCTTTTGAAACTGTCTTGAACCGTACATATCCTCTGATGAAAAAAATAAAGCATGAAAATAATAAGTCCCCATATTCTTGCTCACAAACTACTCTTAAGCCAAAGTATTTTCTTCTTTAAAAAACAAGAAACAACAGCGTATGTTTTATCACATTTCAGTTTATATTGTTCCATTCCCTCTAGTTGTTGAATGTTCTCATTCAGCGTGGAGACTAGCCGTTGTTACTGAGCTGTCAGGCCATCGCTTTCTGACTCTCCTTCGCTGTTAGTCTCCCACTCGTGTGACCATTTCTGCGCCATCTCTCCTTTAATGTACATACGTGAGAGTGAATGGCTTTCTGGTGATGAAGTTCCTGGTACGTGTCCGTGTCGATCTTGGAGAGAAGAAAGGACAGAAACCATTATCCACTTCTTACTGCTGGGTGGAGCTATTTTTTTTCACTATGTTATACATAAGTAAACCTATCTCACTGCCAGTGGCTACTGGCTTTTTTCCAGGACCATCTGGAACAAGGGCCCTTTTATCAATTTAGACATGATGTTCTCTGATGATTGATAATTTATATATATATATTAGATGGATATCTTGATGGTTTTATAGGAATGTTTATTATCAATATCTTTTTTACAAATTGTGCTGAAGTCTTGGATTTTTAAAAAACCACATTTGAAAATGTATCAGTACCACATATTTAAATAGTAAATGTTTGTTTTGAAATAAGAATTAATGACTGTTTTATGCAATTAGGGCTGCTGAAATTCTTTACTATTTCGCCCTGAAACAAGCTCAGAAATACAAGATAAGTAAATTTCTTTCATCATCCCATTACATGACACTGACAGAAGCCAGAAGAAATTTGGGACTGTTTCAACATCATGATGCTATCACAGGAACTGCAAAAGATTGGGTGGTTGTGGATTATGGTACCAGGTAATATAATTATTAAAAAGTGATTATAAAACAATTTTTTTAAAATTTTGGGTCACAGGCTTGTATCTTTGGTGAAGTTGTTAATGTACATCAGACCATATCAATAATGACATCCTTTGTAAGTATTGCTTTAGAAAAACAACATCAATATTCAAAGCATTTTTCAATAAATATATTGACAATGTGCTAGCTGTCCTAACTTTAATATTATTGCAGTGCATTTCTGCAAATGGTGTACTAAAACATTATTATAAAGCTGATTCTGTTTTCTCCCAAGTATAGTGTGGTACCAAGGATTTGGTATCAAATAAATCACAGCTATAATCCAAGGTGATGAAGAGCCACACTTAATTGTATTGCAGTTAAATTTCATCCTATTCCATATCCAGTTGTTCTCAGATACCTCTTTTTTTTTTCCCCCTGAGGGACATTGATAAAAAAGAATCAGCCTGGAGGATAGCCAGGAAGTAGAAGAATCTACAAACCTTGACATATATGGATGATATAAGGAATTGGGATGAGAAGGGTTGGCCTGGGCATTGATATCAAAGCCCTCTTCAACTGTTGGAAGGGCTGTGAGATGAGGAGGGGGAAGGGGAAGCTCTGTTATTTTCACATTGCAGAATTGGAAACAGTGAGTACAGACTTTAGCTCAGAACAGCAGGAGACTTGTAAATAGTGCTTCTCAATAATCAAAAGGCTTACCTTTTGTGATAGTGAGATTTCCATCATTATGCCCTAGTTTGGGTAACCATTCATTAGGATCAGCGTAGAGGAGATTCCTATGTTGGGGAAGGAGTTTTGACTATTTTTTCGTTATGGTTTAGTTATTATTTTTTCCAGATTTTTTCCCTATCAGTAATGGTGTACTTTGATAATACTTTAAAATTGTTAAAATATGCTCTGATTTTCTTATAATAGAGATTTAAAAAGTGAATCTCTCTTTTTTTTGGAAGATTTTATTTGACAAAGAGAGAGAAAGATCACAAATAGGCAGAGAGGCACGCAGAGAGGGGGAAGCAAGCTCCCCGCTGAGAAGAGAGCCTGATGAGGGGCTGAATCCCAAGACCCTGAGATCACGACCTGAGCCGAAGGCAGAGGGTTAACCCTCTGAGCCACCCAGGTGCCCCATAAAGTGAATCCCTTTTTTTAATAAATGCTCCCTCCCATATGTGTAAAGTGTATACAGTACATGAAGTCAACATTATGGATTGATCCATAAAACTGATATCACTGATCATAATAAGTGTTAATTAAAATTTTAGTTACAGTATTTTGACTGCCTCTCTAGATATTTGAAAAATAAATTCTTGAGGTTTCATTAGCTGACTTGAGTCCTTGAAAATATATTCATGGTGGTATCTTGAATATCTTTTCAGTCTTCTTGTGGCAAATGTATTTGGCACCTGTTGAGGTTGAGCTGGGCTTAAAATGGAAAACACTCATTGGCTGATAATGATAATTGGTTTTTCTCCCACAGAAGGCATTTTTTAAAGTAAGGTCAGCTCCTCCATTTTTTCCTTTTCACCTGCCTGTCTTCCTTGGTTTATTGAGAGTTTAAACATGAAGCTTATACTCAGAAAAGAGTTCCTAAGAGGAAATGAAGAAGTCGTTCTCCTACACTGTCCGCTTGCTCTCTCTCTGGCTGCCATATTGAAAGGGGCTTGGGTACAGGTCATTGAGTTTTTGCAACCGAACATTTTCTGTCTCATAACCTTTCCAGAAGGCCTGTCATTAGTTCCTCCATATGTTTGGTTATGCTTTTAGCTTATAAAAACATCACGGTACAAAATTGCATCTTAGAGAAAAAAGACAATAATTCTCAAATTGTACTTGACATTTGCAAATTTGCTTTGCGAGCACTTCACACTTCATTGAAAAGTCATACACAATTATCAAGTCATTAGCATAGACATTTTAAGTAGGAAATTTCAAAACACAAGTTAGAGAGTTATAAACAAAGAGGCAGCTAGCATTGGGTTTTCTCTTGTTCTTAGACTGTTGACTGTTTATTCAGATGTTGGCAGAAGTGTCCCTATGAACAAATGTATGAGTTAAGGATTGCATTTGGCTGCTAGTAATAGCAACTTGAAACTGAATAAATCCTATCCTACTTATTTTTGTGCCATGTGGAAGAAGTCTGCATGTCCCGAGTTCAGGTATAGCAGCTCCACAATGCCAACAGGAGTCCAGACTCTTCTAGCTTTCTCTTTGGCCATCTAAAGGTGATTCTTAGTGCACTGCTCTCAACGGTAGATTGAATGTTTATGTAATTATCACCTGGAGAGCAAGAATACATCATGACTATTTGAAGGTTTATTATCATGGCATGAAAAAATGAATTACACTGGGACAGTGTTTGTGATGGATGTTCAGCATGGCATGAGATCAGTTACAGAAAGATTTAGAATTCTGCCAATTTCTATATTGTAATTAAGGTAGTTAGGAGAAAAAAATGAACAAAGAGTAAATATAAGGGCCCATATGTATAGATCGAACTATTCACTGACAAACATGCTAATATCTGCTTTCAACAGTTGTAATGATAACCGAGTAGAAAACTGCAATTTCTAAGTGATGGTCCTTGAATAGTTCAGTGATAAAAGAATACGGGCATGTTAGGATATTAGAGGCTCTGAGAAATCCCACAATGATGAAATGTTGAAACATTGAAATTTTGCTTTCCCAAGCTGTGGGAAATTTACTGTGTTTAGTCTCATTTTGCTTTAAACAAAACGGCTTTATGCATCCTGAGAAAGCATTTGGGGAATACTGTGCCAGTACTTAGTGCTTATCTTGTTAGAAGACTATGCATGTGCCTTTAGGATACAATCATTGATGTGTGACATTCCCTCAGTTTAAGCAGGATTCTTTTGTGCACTGTAATACATATAAGGTTTTAGCTGGTGGAGAACATGACTTTTGTTTTTCAGCTTCTGACAGACTAATAAAGTTAGCCAAGTAGATAATAAAAATAAACTTAAATCGAGGGGCTTGTTTCTCTAACTGAATTGTATTCATTCATGTTGTCTTTTAGTCTGGTGAAAACACTTATCACCTAGGAAAATATTTGAATAGACTAAGAAACTTAGCTGGATGATGGCCTGAATTTACATGCATAAGACTTTAATACTATGTATGTATAATACATTTGCATAGTTAATTAACTTACCGATTGTGATCACTTATATCTCTGAAAGTAATCTCAATGCTCTGCCAAAAAAAGAAGTTATTTCTCTCTTACACATTTTCTTGTTTTTGCATGACAACAAAAATGTTCTTAACATGTAGATCCAAAATTGCTTCCTATATTGGGGAAAATAATATAATCACTCTATAAATATAATAGATTCAGTGGCTGATTGAAAGCACGTTTAGCCAAGTTTCTCTACAGATTTCTCCAGTGGGTTTACTTGGGGTTACTTGTTCTATAAAGCTTTAAAGAAACAAGATGAAACTTGAAAAAAACTTCAAACGAATTCTTTTCCTATGTGTAGTGCTTCAGCAATAGCTGGTAATATAACAAGATTATGTTCCAGAACTGATCTTGAATAGGTTAATTCATATGTATCTCTTTGGTTTCTCAGACATAAAAATACAATTAGAATACAGTTAACAATTTTATTTTTTTTTTTTTTACAGATTTATGTATTTATTTATTTATTTGTCAGAGAGAGAGAGAGAGCATAAGCAGGGAGAGTAGCAGGCAGAGGGAGAAGCAGGCTGTCTGCTGAGCAGGGAGCCGGACGTGGGGCTCAATCCCAGGACCCTGGGATCATGACCTGAGCTGAAGGCAGATGTTTAACTGACTGAGCTACCCAGGCATCTCACAGTGAACAATTTTAATGACCAAGAAAAGTGGCAAGGACAAAGACAGTTTCATTATCCACACCTGTGAAAACTTTCTCTTTTTTTGAACAAGTACATGAAACTTAAGTCAACAAAATATTTATTTGAATTTTTCAGGAATTTGAGGTTTTTTTGAAGTGTGGATACTGATTGAATTTTCTTGTGAATGACAGTTAATCTCATGCTTTCTTCTGCTGTTTCAGCATTTGTTAAAGAATTTAAAGGACCAAATCACTTTTTTGATAACAATGCCTTAAAGCTATTGGAGTGATCATGTTGAATATTCTTAGTATTTGGCATGATATTTATAGAAAGTATCGGTAGTTTGAATAAGTTTACATGTTTCAGGTGTGTACAGAAAGTTTTCTGTTTTAAATGAATCTTTATTAGTGATATCTTTTGATTAACCTTTTTTTCCTAAGGACTTAGTTATGGGCGAAGAAGAGTCAGTTTGTTAGAGGTTTATTATAGGTTTCACTTTGTGAATACAGGGTGAAAGTAATGGTGGCTTAGCCATTATTAAAGAAACTGAAAATATTGTATACAGATATTTGAATTACTTCTCAGACCAGTAAAATTTTTGGTTCACAGACTCTTCCATTCATTAACGAATCTGAAGAAGATAATTGGATATTCTGCGCTGCTACTTATTTTGAAGGACAAAAACTCGTACAACTCTTACTCTTTTGATAACCTCCTAGACATGGTTAGTTGCTACCTTTTATATTATTATAAAAATGTGTGATTCTTTGAATCTTGGGTTGGAAAAGGGGGTGAGAAGCTGAGTGAAAAGAGACGTTGAAAGATAGCGATTTCCTTGTATATTATTTGAAAGAATTTGTATCCTTTTATATGAAATACCCGTGTGTTTGTCTTTCCTATAAGTGTGTCTTTGTTTGATTTATGGTGTATATTTTGTTCTGACTAAATCTTAACATGAAAAATAATGAGCTTGCTTTGTTACATGGAACTTACAGCTTTCAGAACATTATTAAGAGGACATTGTAAGGTAACTGGATGTTATGATTAGTTATTTTTGCTTAGCTTCAATTTGAAGCCCCTTGGTATTTGAACTTCTGTAAACCCTTCATCTGTTCTTGCCGAACTTCAACTTGAATCATCCTAAAGTCTTCTGGTTTCAGGATGAGTCCATGGAGGGCTATGGGCGGTGCTTGGATATTTGTAACCTTAGAGGAGCAGTTAAGGAATTAGGAGATTAGCTATTAGCCTCAATCCTCTGTACCTGACTGCATGGAAAAGGTTGCCTGACATCTGTGAGCCCTCATTCATTTTTCTGTAAGGTGGGATGATACCAGCCTCTGTTTGTATCATTGTTAGGATCAGAGGAGCCAATAAAACAGAACATACTCTAAAAGGAAGAATATACTCTTCAGCAGCAAGGAAGAACAGTTGAAAAAACGGTTGATTGCAAACCTCTTTAGACTTCCACGTGACAACTCAGATGTTTCAAAATTGTAACATTGTATCATTAGAGTCTGTTGTGAACTATACACGTTGAAATTTTACAGTCATTAGAACTTACACATCTGGAATCGGAGATAATAATTCAATATTTTCATATACCGATGCTTGCAATTGAATTATGGTTACACATTTTCATATTAAAGTGAGAAATCCAATAAATGGACATATATTGCTTAAGGATATGAAACCTATAATACAAAGGTAAAATAATGAAACTTTTTGCATTATCTTTAGTACTTTGATTTGCTTGGTTCCTAACTGGACTCTAGTAGTCCCTGGAACATATGCCATACCGAAGTCTAAAGACACACCCATAAAAATGCACACATGCAAGAATTACTTATTTTGAACTTTGATGGACCTTATGTAGCTCGAAGGAGGATTTTTTTCCATCCTTTTTAGGATTTTTCTAAGTACTATACATAACGGGTTTTGAAACTTAAGTTTTAAAAGTAAAATAAAAAATTTTTGTTTATTTTTATAGGATTTGAAACAAAACTCACAAAGTTCTCTACCACAAAAAACTATAATAATGCTGAGTGCAGAGCCAAGGTAAATAATAATTTCTCATAAACTTTTGCAACTGTTCTGATGACTTTTTTGCTTTCCATGACTCTTTTCTTTAGCCAGGATGTACTTTGAGGAGGTATTTTATTTAATGAATTTATTAATTAAATTTTTTTTGAAGATACAGATTTTTCTCCCATGAGTGTCATGTTCAGTGTTAATAGCTAACACAGTGCTTGGTACATTGATTGTTGAATGAACTATTATAATAATATTTTTTTACAGATATTTGGTATGAGATGGTAAATAATGATTTATGATTATGTTCTTTCTTAACTCCTTGTTTACTTACCTTCTTTTCATTGATCCCTTGATCCCATTTTTAAAATGAAGGAAGGAACTTAATTATGAAAGTTTCCTAAGATAAATTATATACTAGATGACTGTCATGGTGATGGTCAGACTGTATCGTTTTAGCGTGTGGATTTATGTTAAAGTAAATGGGAAAGATGTTCAGTTAACCTGAAGATGGGGCGACTAATTAGTGGCTGCCTCTGATTTATAAAGAAATGTTTCATGTTTTTATTGGTAATTATTTAACCAAGTATTCTGTTTTTAATGATGAAATATCACTAGGTCAGTATCCACTATCCCCAGATACACAGTATATTCTTATATACTATAACTTTTTGCTGTCTAAATGGAGAAATTTAGTATGTACAAATTGTAGGATAAAAGAATAATTGTAAAGGATAATTCATGATTTTAATTAAGTATTCTTTATTAGGATTATATTAAAATAAGTGGAAGCAAAGTATTACAGAAAATTTACAATCCTTAATAAAAATGACATTTTGGTTACGCATAGAATAAAGCCTTAGTTGGCTCTAAATCTCTTCAGGAAGTAGAGACTTAAAATGTATACAGCTCATACCTTTGAACAAGAAGACAGGTATTTTTTTAGTAACGCTAAAGTGATGGTAAAGAAATCCTGCATTTCTTTCTTTTAGCCAGAATAAGAAGGGATTAACTGGAAAAGACAGTTTAAGTCTCAACTTTAAAGACTTGTTGCAGGTTTAACAGCCATCAGGTTGCCAGGTCATGAGAGAGTAATGATACCCCCATTGCAAAATGTTTTCTTTGTCTTAAAACAAGTAGTATTTTGATGTAGTTGAGGTTATATGGCTGTTCCTTAAATATTGTGCCCCTTATAAACTCTGATGTCTGTAAATTTCTTTGGCATTAGGTATAATCCCCCTTTTCTGTTTTGGTGGGGGAAGATCTTTGTTTCTGCTGACTCTAAGAATGCCTTATGCTTGCTGTTAAGTAATTTATGCCCCTCCCACACCTCATTAGTCTTCCTTTGGGTGTATGGCAGGGTGGGTGGGATGGAGTTCTAATGGTTTACAAACCCTGTGGCTTTTCTTCTTCCTCTACTGTCCTTGCTTTAGCCAGGAAGGAGTAAGTGATAATTTAGCCCTACCTCTGCTGAAGGAGGAAAGGAGATCCACGTGTATTAACTAAGAAGAAATTTATTTTTGAGCTTTAGTATTGAGGAGTTTTAATTATAGATAAATGTAAATAGCATTTTTGAGACTTAGTAAAATTATCACTTTCTGATACTTCCTTTTGAACAGTTTGTATTTAAATAGTGTTCTTCATCTATTACTCCTTCATAGTTCTTTTCTACCAAATGTCCAGTGCTTCTGCCGTTTCCGTAGTTAGGTGAACTGGGGATACTTAAGATTGTCAAATTCTTATTTGTGTCTTTAGTATTTATTTTGTACTTGAGGACCTCATGAATAGAATTACTTGTACTTCTGGTTTTAAAATCTATGTTTTACTTGATAGCCACAAATAATCTGAGTGACTGATCTCTCAATAAAATCAGTGAAGGATGGAGGAATGACAGTGGCCTTTGAAATGGAAGAAACTGATAGTTTCATTTAGCAGGTACTGAAAGTGAAATCATTGTCTCCACTTCTTAGTCTGGAAGTTGAAAGTTTCAGAAGTATGGTTGTGAGTCTTCTCATGTTCTTCATGAGTCCTGTATAATGATCTAAGGCTTAGCATTATTTGGATGATAAGAATAATTCTTGTTTGAGCAACAGAGTATTAATCTAAATAAACATGCGTTCTCAAGTGAGAGAGACATCCTCCTTAAGAGGGTAAAAATTGGTTTTTGGGAAGTTTGAAATAAAAGGATTTTTTAAATATATGAAGCATAAAAATAGTACTAATAGTACAATAACATATACTTTTAAGTATTGTGTTAAAATTGTATGTGGGGGATGGTTAGCAAAAAATGTCTAAAAGAGTCTTTAAGGAGTTATATGAAAAGTATGAGAAACACTGATCTAAGCTCACACAATTTCAATAATACATGTCAATGAATTTGATCATGCTATTTGGCAACATTAGTTATAGCTATAACCTAACATAATTTAGTTTGGGAGTCTTTTTTTTTTTTTTTTAAGATTTTATTTATTTGCCAGAGAGAGAGAGAGTACACACAAGCAGGCAGAGAGGTAGGCAGAGGCAGTGAGAGAAGCAGGCTCCCTGCTGAGCAAGGAGGCCTATGCAGGACTCGATCCTAGGACTCTGAGATCATGACCTGAACCGAAGGCAGCGGCTTAACAAACAGAGCCACCCAGGCGTTCCAGTTTGGGAGTCTTTAAAAAGGAGTCCCTAATCTGCTCATGGGGATGTAGTACATGTCCATGAGCCTGATTGAGTTCCCATGGTTAGATAAGCTCTATGGTATATGCATTCATAGTCTTTAATGGAAAGCAGGTACAATCAGGAGTTAAAAAGTTAGGACACGTTGATGGAGTCATCAGTTTTCTAGCTTAAAAGAATCCTTAAATGTACAGAGGTGTCTCTTTTTCTCTAAGGAAACCAATTTTTAAAAACTGTAATACAAAGATTTACAGGATTAGGGACACGGAGGACATAGGGGATGGAAAGTAAACTCCTGAGACAGCCAGAGATTTCAGTCTTCTTTCAGTGTTTGGTACTTCAGGCAGGAGGGAAGCAAATATTGCCGCAGCACAAGCAGCCAAGTCATGTGTTTTGAGAACGTGTGAAGGAACTTTTTTTTTAATGTGGAAAATTTTAAATGCCACCGAGTATACAACTAAAGTTGCATTGAGATAACTTCTATAAATGTGAAAATTTAATTTTCAAGTAGAAAAATCTTTTAGTTGGAGAGCAATTTATTAAAACCCATTACATATTTATCATTATGTGCTTTTAATGTTTAGCAAGGCATTTCTTGGTTAGGGATCTTCTATCTCTTTTGGCCAGGAAAAAGAAGGGGTTAACTTGAAATGAAACCATCAAGCATGTGGAGACACAAAAGAAGTCATTGTTTTGGGGGCTTGGGTGACTTCAGAGTATCAACCAGATAGTAAAAGTACTCAATTCCAGAGAAGTCACTCAGTACCTCCCTTGCCATGTACTTGTTGAAGGGTTCTCCCTGGATGGCTGCCCAGCAGCTCTAATTTAATTTCCTCTTGTTTTCTCTGTGCATGCTTTCTTTTTGTATCCTAATCTTTATTAATAACATTATTCTCTTTCTGGTTGTCTAGGTTCTAAAACCCCAGAACCCACTTTGACTTCCATCTTTTCTTGTTCTTTTAAGTTTCATCAGCTGGAGAGTCTTTGGGGTTTTCCTGTCTACTCATCTCTTGACATTCATAGTCTCCTGCCTTCCTATTACTTTCCGGTTTTAAGCCTTTTTTTTTTCTAATGTTTTACTTGAACTACTGCAATGACTTCCTGTTCTTTTGTCTTCAGTTTCCCTCTGCTCCTAATTTATTGCATGTAGTTCTCACAGGAATCTACCCACAGCAGAACATAAGAAAGTTGCTTGGGAGGAAGCGGCAAGTCTTCTAGGACCTAGTCTCAGAAGTCCTAGAAGGTCTTTCCACTGCGTTCTTAGTCAAGCGAGTCACTAGGGTCAGCCAAGATTCAAGAGGAGAGAATTATTCTCCGTTACTTGATGTGAGGAGCACCTGCAGGAAGCGAAGAGAATGGTGGCAGTTGTCTTTGGAGATGGTCTACCACAGTTCACCCCCTGGCCACTGCAGTTCTCGCACCTACCATGTGCACAATATTCCACCTCTTTCCAAGATGCCAAAGTGTCATCCCATTATGATACTGGCCCCCAATTTTCATCTAAATCAGGTCCAAAATGACTCAGTCACATAGCTGCGAATTGATGTTTTCTTATTTCTCTCAGTATAATACTTATTATAGGTTAATTCTGCTAGATTGTAAACTCCTTGACAGCAGGGGTCAAGGAGTTTAAAACTGCTAGGAGTTTAAAAACTGCTTTTACTTATTTCTCCCACCATGCCTGTGGAATTACAGTCAGCATACTATGAATAGAATAAAGACTTGTTGAAATATAATTAATTACCGTTTGAAGAGATTATTAAACCTCAGACACCAGATATGCAGAGACATTCTATGTGAAATTGTGGTATGCTGGTATATCTCCTCCCCAAATCGTTCTTTCATCTAGTGTTTGGAGTTTGCATGCCGGAGGGCTTCTGAATACACTGAATCCTGCTACAAGCAAAACTAAATTAAATAACAATTCAAAGCTTCGAATTTGCTCAACATTTGGACAGCTGCTCCTTGGAGATTTTAGAGTTTCATACCGTGATACCTGAAAAATTTTAGGTTCCATCTTAGCATCCTTGCATTCTTACAGAATTACCTTTGTTGAGATTACATTCTTGAGGGCTCTGTAGAATGAGTGGGTTCGAAAGATACTCCCAAATATCTAAGTGAGTTGACCTCATCAGATCAGTTTTTTTTTTCTTTTTTAGATTTTATTTAAATTGAAGTTAGTTAGCATTATAGTGTATGATTAGTTTCAGAGATCGTATTTAGTGATTCATCAGTTGCATGTAACACCCAGTGCTCATTTCATTAAGTGCCCTCCTTAATGCCTGTCACCCAGTTATCCCATCCCCCCACTACCTCCTCTCCAGCAACTCTCAGTTTGTTCCCTGTAGGTAAGCATCTCTTGTGGTTTGCCTCCTCCTCTGTTTTTATCTTCTTTTTCCTTCCCTTCCCCTATGTTCATCCGTTTTGCTTTTTAAACTCTAGCTATTAGTGAAATCATATGGTATTTGCCTTTCTTTGACTGATTTATTTCACTTAGCAAAATACAGTCTAGTTCCATCCACATTGTTGCAAATAACAAAATCCATTCTTTTTAATGACTGAGTAATATTCCATGCCCTGTATGTACCACATCTTCTTTATTCATTCATCAGTGGATGGACATTTGGGATCTTTCCATGTTTTGGCTATTGTGGACATTGCTGTTCGGATCAGTTTTTACGCACAAGACTTTCTGTTGTTGCTGACTTAAAGAGTATTTGCCTCATTCTATATTTTGTGTTTTTAGTATTGTTATCACAAACAGTTCCTCTCACAATAAATATCTGTTGGTGTAACGAAATTCAAGTCTTCAGATCATTTTTTCATCGGTTACCATGTCATCAGTGTATTTTTATCAAGTCACACTGTATCTAAGAAAATATCTATTATCCCTACCAGTTGTTTAAGCTTATGTTTTAAGTGAAGTAACCAAATTCACAGCCATACAGTTATTGTTTGGAAGTGGAATTTCTAGGGACATAGAATTCTAACCACTCAGATTCTGGCAATGTTATTTATTATAATATAGACCCAGTAGAATCAGTCATTTGGAGTTCAAGAACTGAGCTGCAATTCCGCTACTTGAACAAAAGTGGTTCTAATCTGAGTACCTAGAGTCTCCTGAGAGCTTTGGATGTCAAGATGCAGCTTGCTTGTACCTGGCGGTCTTTCTTGGGGGAGATGGAACAGTGTTAGTGACAACTAGTGTAAGAACTGTGCTTATTGCTCACAGATCGTAGCAACGTGAGCTCAAATCTTGTCGTGTACTAGAAAACTGGTACAGAAATGTCTTCACAGTAGTTAGCCGAAAAATAAATGTACAGAGTCACAAAGATTTGAGGGTTTCTGTCCTTGATAATGAAGGGCTGCATTTTAACACTATCCCAAGGGAATTTAAAGTAATAATAGAATACATGATTTGACTAGGATTTGACACTCTGGACCCTCTGCCGGTTCTGTCACTATGAGAGCAGCTGAAATGTCCTTTCCTTTTAAAGTTACTTTAGAACTTTTCTTTTAATGGGGGAATTGTTAACTGACAGTACTGGAGACTCTTAAAAATAAAACTGAGTTCTAGTCTAGTATAGGTCTGTCTGGGTATTAATAGCATAGTCTATTTAAGAATTAATGCTCATTACTGGATTTGAAGGAGTTCCTAAACTCTCCTCTGAGATGCTTTTCTGTTTAAGTATTAATTGCTTGTGAAAGGTATTTGTTTATTTTCATTTATATTGCATCTGAGTTACATTTTATTAATTTTGACTTTTCCGAGATAGACATTGACCAGTTCACCAATTATCCAGAAACACGTTTCAGCCTGTGTGTAATGTGGGATATTTTTAGAAAGGGTGTCCGACCCTCTACTATTCTGAGTAGAATATAGTACATTGCTTTAAGTAACCAAAAACTTCCTAGGGAGTTAGAGATACCATCAACATGATATATTAGTTAATTTTATATTAGAACTAGTTTAAAAGCCTTTGTGTCTGGATTGCAACATCAGATAATCATATCTGGTATTTGCCATTCTAAATCTGTCATTTGCAGTCTTGTATTTTGCCTGATTTTTTTTCAGGGAAATATAAAATTCTCTGGGGGAGCAAAGAGGGGAAAAGGCTCTACCTTTCCCACAACAGGCTCCCTACCCTTAACATTTCTATTTATTTTATGATATCAGAAATGACGAGTGTTAATTCCTGAAATACTGTTTCAACCTTACATTGACTTAGATGAATAACACCTATTATGTGGAAAAACAAAAAAGTTGACACTTTGATTTTATGTGATGGCAGACGAGGGACTCTGAGACTGACTCTCTCAATTTCCTGTTAAAATTCATGAAAACAAAGAAGATGATGAACAAACAGAGGAACACCAAACCTTGGTTTGACAGTCACCCTATTGCCACAATTTAAGATATCCACAAACTATAAAGTTGATCGACCGGACTGGAAAATACAATTACTCACTGGCCAGTAGTAAACAGTTAGAAATAAAAGCTACACTGCAGGTCTCTAGAAGGAGGTATGGAGATTGAGTCCTTTTCCTTTTTATAATGTCTACCCCCAAAGCTTTGAAATTTGTGTACTCTACCAACTAGAACAGAGAAAGAATATTTTAATATAGGGCTGTGGCTACTTTTTGAGGCTGTTAAGGAGATAAAGTAGCTCTTGTTTACATTCTCTCATCCTAAGATTTCTGTTAACCAATCTCCATTTAATTGGCCAACGAGATCAGCTGATTGTCTCCATTCCCTTTCTGTGCCCATGATAACCTGACCTTGTTCCTAATAGGCCACTAGCTAAGGAAATGGGCACAATTCTCTTCCTTTTGTGTTTCAGTTGAATTGTATGATTATCACGAAACAATTGTTTATTCCCAGACCAGTTTTTCTTATTACAGGATTTGATTAATTTTTACTGAACTGATGAATTATACAAAAAGATTGTGTTTTTTAAGCGAAGTTGGGTGCTTTGGAAATTTTCAACAAATGTGAGTCACTGATGAGATGCCTATAAAAAAAATTGGGAAGAAATCATAAAGCTGTAGAAGCAGTCTGTACTCGCATTGCTTAAGATTTTTTCAAGTGTTAAAAAAAAAAAGATTTTTTCAAGTGTTGAAGTTCTTGGTCTGCTTTAGGAAAACCTAACCTAGAAACCATACATGATTAATCACATGCATGGTTATGCAGAAAATATGACACAGGACTCCAGTTAGTGGTCCCATAGTTAAACCAGAAGCTTTGCTCTTTCATCAGTAGATTAGGAAATGTTATATATATAAGTATATACAAGACATATATGAAAATATGAATTATTAAGTCATATGTGTGTAACTTAAAACTGTCCTACTTAAATTTTACTTTCAAGTCAACTTTATCTCTTTCAGTTAATAGGTCTATTGCAGCCTTAATTACATTGATAAGAGGGCTTCCATTGTGTCTGTATTTTACAGCCAATTTGGAGACTGAAGCTGACAGAAATAAAATAGGCAGAAACAAGTGGGGAACTGATGGTAGAGCATTGACCTAGGGAAGTGTCTGTTCAAGGAAATTGCTATTGGCAGTGGCACGGGCCAGAAGGGTACCATGATAGTCTTTGCTGAAGAAAGAATCCCTCCATTTGTTCACCAGAGTTGGCATAAAACAATGGATATACAGGCATAGCCACCTAGGATGGTGGCCTTTGGGAACTTTTGCACTCGGGCTGTCTCTATGCATGTGGACTTATATTCCTTATTTTATATTTTATATGTTATATAACTTACTCACTCACTGTTCTCCATCATTGCATTTTCTTCCCTTGCTTTAGGCATTATTAACAAACTGGTTATTTAATTTATTTATTTCTTGCTGTCTATCTCCCTTGTTAAAATATTAGCTCCATGATGGCAGGGAACTACCTTGCCTTTGAATCCTCTGGCAAATACTTGCTTTTGAATCCCTCGCCAAATAACTTGTCAAACTAACTCTAGGTAAGTGAGGGACTTTAATCCCAAATAAAGACCAGGAGTACCTTTAGCATATACAAGGTCTGGATGTGTGCTTCTTTGAGGGTAAGTAAAGGGAAAGTTGCCCCAGCAAACCTTTGCAAAGGCTCTACAGAATGTCAGAAAATGGCGGTCCAAGAAGACTCAGAAGAACAATTTTACCTTTTAAAATGATTTATTACAGTGACCAGGAAAACATTACAAAAAAGCCTCTTTGGAGTTCTCAAAAAGTTTGAGTCATGATCTCTAAGAAATCTGAAACGGAAAGCAAAGAGCCGAGATGAAAAAATGGTGAGAAGATAACAGGGGAGCGACAAAAGGAAAGGTTATTGGTGGGGGCACAACAAGAGAGCATCTTCACGAGCGATACTGAAGAGGGAGGCTGCCATTGTGAAAGAGTGTCCAGTGACATGAAAGAAGAAGACCCGTGCAATGCTTTGCAAGAATGCAGAGAAAAGGAAGAGGAGTGGAAACAATGGGTGAGAAGACGATAGGTATGGAGGACAAGATTTTAACAAAAGACAGAGATTTTCTTCAGGAAAAAAAATGGAGCAGAGGCAATGATCAAAGATAGACTTGATGAAAAGTTTTCTGAGCCGAGAAGGTCTGG
Source organism: Martes martes (assembly GCF_963455335.1). Classification (NCBI taxonomy): domain Eukaryota; kingdom Metazoa; phylum Chordata; class Mammalia; order Carnivora; family Mustelidae; genus Martes; species Martes martes. The sequence goes on along the minus strand of NC_137892.1, from coordinate 35,895,790 downwards.
CTTTGTAGATAAAAGGGTTAAGTTCTGGATAATATAAATGAAAAGAAGGTCACTCCTGGTATGTCTTGGTAACTTAGTCCAATTAAAAGGAAAGGGACATTTGTAGAAGTACCCAAGCAGAAAGATAGATATTGTGTAATGTGGAACAAAAGCTAAACGGACTTGGACTATACAATTTTTAAATCATTTTATACTCACAGTTATCTTTTATATGTGAAAGCAACAAAAAAAGAAGACACTTTCAAATATTAAAACACAAAATGTACTACGGGTACTCTACTTTTTAAAAATTTTTCTTGATAAAATCAACTCAGGTGACTAATACTTGAACCAAAAGTAAGAAGGCATTGAAAATAACGAGACATCGTGAAATGCAAATCATGACTGGAAATTTGGTTACCAGAACCGAAGCTAGATATGTACTGTAGAAAAAGCTACAGGACTGTAGATCTGTAGCTTCAGATTATCTTAACATCTGAAAGAGGTAGAGAGTCAAGAGCATATAAGAGATCTTAAATAAGTAATTGTTTCGCCTCAGGAAGATTTAAAAGATAAAAGCTCCTGGTGAGAGTGATATTTCCTACTCCATTGCCTTCATTTATTGTCAGTGTGCTGTTGACTCACCACATACATATCTCTTCTGAGAAAAGTTTGCCAAGGTTTGCCCACAGGCCAGATGGATAGCTCCATCAGGAGGGTCCACTTGTGCCTCCTTCTCAGTGTGTATAAAACTGAACAACTGGGGCACCTGGGTGGCTCAGTGGGTTTTGTGTCTGCCTTGGGCTCAGTTCATGATCCTGGGGTCCTGGGATCAAGCCCCTCATCAGGCTCCCTGCTCAGCAGGGAACCCACTTCTCCCACTCCGGCTCCCCCTGCTTGTGTGCACGCATGCACTCGCGCACGCTCTCTGTCAAATAAATAAAATCTTTTAAAAAAATTTTTAAATTAAAAATAAAACTGGACTCCCACTCTCTACTCAAATATTCTGTGGTCCTGATCTCCTTAATAAAATTTTAGCATCGTCATCCAGTTACCTGGGCCTCAGTTTTAGAGTTTCTCATTAGTGTCCCCTTTCAATCTCAAAGGTGTACTCATTTGGACCATAAATTGCAGATAACTTGATCATCTTTGTCTCCTTTCTTTCACTTTCACCTTGTATCCAAACAAATATGAGGTCTTTATATTCTGCTTTCTAAATGTATCACACTTCTCCTTAGCTTCAGTACCAGTGCCCTACTTGAAGTTGCTACTATCTCTCCCCTAGGTAATGTGGTGGTGACAGGGGTCCCTCCCTCATCCATTTGTTGGAGGAATTAAATAAGTTTACATAAATGAATTTAATAGTATAGAGTCTGGTACTTAGTAGGCATTTAACAGATACTAGCAATGATGGTACAACTGCTCAAAACTTTTCTCCATTGCCCTAAGGATAAATTCACAGACTCTTTAACTTGACTTATGTGTCTGCATTTTGGTTTCTCTAGCATCATCTTTCATATCACTCCAGCCTGCACTGTGTGCTTTAGCCCTTCAACTATCAATTCCCTTAACATACAATGTTCTCTTAGTTCTAGACCTTTGCTGCCTGGAGACAAAACAAATCCCCCTCCCACCACATCCCAAATCATATACAACACACACACACACACACACACACACACACAAAATTTGCCTGATTGATTCCTGGTTATCTTTTAGGATTCAGCTTAAATGTTGCATTATCTGAAAAGTTTTTCCAGTATCCTTGAGTCAGGCTAGGTGTCACTCTTGTATGTTATCATGGGACTGTGCTTTTAACCACTGTTGTCCCATGTAGCACATATATAACTTTCCTCTGAAGAAGCTTGCAATAAACCCCATGAAGGCACAGGTTGGGTCTTATTCATCATTCTTACATGACACCTAACAGTCTGTCTAGACAGTATCCTAGTAATAAGTGTTCAAATTAGGCATTGCACTGGAAGAAATCAATCCTGCAGAAGTAGTGCTGTGTAGAGATGAAGAGAACTGTGGGCAAAATCTGTCTCTCAGCTTTATCATCTGAACAAATTCTTGAAAAGACTTAAATGTTCAACAGTAACCATCAAGGAATTGGTCAAATAACACCGTGTTCATAAAATTTTTATAAAGTTTAAAAAGATGCCCACATTAGCATGTATTTTGTAATAAAGAGCATAGGATTGGTAAATTCTGAGGTTTTAGCTCACGTTTTTATACAACCTGCCTTTCACATTCCGCAGAGAAAATAAAGACTCGCCTGAATTAAAGAAGTTATAAATGGTTAAGTGAAATAAGGAAGTACTTGGTATACAGGAGCTGTCTGCTGATTGATCATTAAAAATTGTGGTAGAGAAGGTGACAGTTATGAGAAGTTACATGTAGTAATTGAGAGGCAGTTAGGGACAGATTTAAAACTAAATGCTCTGTGGAAAAAATACGTTTGTAGTGATCAATCTTTCTGGGAAAATTTTTGCTTTAGGAGAATCATCTTACATTCGCTGTTTCCTTCTTTTAAGATCAATAGGAGTTTTGGGTACTTCAGTATAATTTGTTGTGGGTGTAGCATTTCATTTCAGATTACGTTCAACTGCACATAACAAAAAACATGCTACATTAGCTTCCCAAGAAAGCAAGTTATTTTTCTTAGGTACAAGTTTCAAAGTAGTAGGTAGTCCAGGACTTGTGATTTGTTCCATGAGGTTGTGAAAGGACCAGGCCCCTTTTAGCTCTCAGCTCCATTAGCCTGTGGTAGTTCTCATGGTCTCAAGATTGTGCCTCATTCTCTAGACGTTGCATTGTGTTCCAGCCAGGAAGGGGTAGGAGGCGCAAAGGATGAAAGTTATGCCACTTGAGTCTCTGACTTTTATTAGAAGCTCCACTTGCTGAATTCTAATTACATTTCATTGGCCAGAACTATGTCACGTGGCCACCTCAAGCATGGAGAATCAAGGGCTTTTAAGCTAGGATTATTGTCTTCCTGAGTTTCTGTCAGGAAGGGAGAATATGAGAACGGCTATTGAGTAGGCAACTAGCATTATCTGCTCTCTGGGTTCATTAACTAGATGACTCAGGCCAGCTACCATATTTTCTGATCATTGACGACTCTTCCCTGCCCTCTTCTGCTCGGACTGGAGTTGTATTCTATGCACTGTAGAAACAGGTCTGCACTGAATAAATCAGTCCTGGGTGCTAGAAGCTTCTGAAAATTTTGTTCTCAAGACTCTCCTACCAGTTCGGTAGAAAAATCGTATCTAACACGATTATTAAAAAACAGCTTTTCCATTTATTCCAAAACCAAAACATAATTAGATATTGCAAAGTAAGAATTGGGAGAGAGATAAAGTAGAAGCATATATGTCCTGTTGGGATTTGGGGTATACACATATTAAGAAAATATAATATTCTTGAACGTTTACTGTTTCTTGGTGGCCTGTTTAGGATCATGTTAAAAGATACTTATTCCTTGGTTCAGATAGTCAGCCATTCAATGACAGATTTATTTTGTATTCCTGCCTTTGTAGCACTGTCCTGGGATATAGTCATGTTTTCCTTCCCCTTTGATTTCTTGTTTTTGTTTTGTTTTGTTTTGTTTCTTTCTTTCTTTCTTGCTCAGCACCTACATAGATAGGGTGTCTTCTATAAGTAGTCTATGACTTCGACTGCTTATATTGCTTACCTTTAAATAAAATCCTCAATCCTTTACCTGAAATCTTTTGTGAGTTCAGAATTTTTAATTTTTAAGAATGTAATATACATATATGGCATATTACATAAATATTTCAGTCTGGGACAGGGCTCATTAAATAATTTAAAATTTCTGGATATTAAGAACAAGTGGAATAAATAATTATATGTGGTTTCATGTCAGTTCAGTTTTGAAAAAACATGATTTTCAGAGTTCTTCAGATTTTGAAGATAGAGATTGTAGATCTATATAATAGAGGTTTGGAAGAGTTGTGAGATAATTAGTTTAAGGTAATTAGTAGCAAATTCCCTAATAAAGAGACAGTATGGGAGAAAACACCATAACTCTTCTGATTGGCATTGGATTGCTATTAGCATCATGCTTAAGTACCTCAAATTTTCTTTGTCCTGATTCCCATCCCTTCCAAAAATTAAAAAATATCTGTCTTTCAAGAAATTTTTGCAAGTCGAGTGGTGCTGACTCTTCACCCCCTGCACCATGTTCAAGAAGCACAGAGGTATTTAAGTACTAACTTTTCTTCTTCTTAAGAGTCCTTTCCTTGACTCTACTTGTCTACTAGTACTCTAACTTCTTGAGTGTACAGTATGCTCCTCATTATCAGAATTAAAAAAGGAATTCTTATTTCTTGCACCTCCTGAAGTAATACTTTTTACAACTTTGCATTAGGCATTTTAAAGTTTATGACAGGCATCTTTAAATAATATAACTGTGTATTAATTCTTTATACATTTTTACCATCATTTAGAGATTTTAAGAAACTGTTTATCAGTAGGCTACCATCATTCTCACATATTGATTTCTAAAAGATTTACAATGTAGATGGAGTTTGTCTCCTTAGTGCTTCCAGGGCATGGTATCTTAAATCATTCTTTTCATCAATTTTATGTGAACTTGAAAAGAATTTTCCTTCCCAGGCCCTTATAATTAGTCTGCTGTGATTTTGTTCCTAGGTACAAAACTATTTTAGATTTTATTAGCTTTAGATTTTATCTGTGAAAGTGGCTGAACAGACTGCATTGAAAATGATAGTTTTAAGTTTTATTTCTTCAAAAGCAATGGCAAAGTAGTTATGCGTTCAGTGAACACCTGCTAAATTGCCTGGTTAGTCTGTGTTTTAATTGCCTTTCTATTGTTTATACTTTAAATCAAACTTTCTTAACTAGCTGTGTGGTTCTAGTTTATTGTCAGATTATTACACAGTGAATTAAGTTTATACAAGGTGTTGTAGTTGTGTGGTTTGTCTAATGAAATTAAAGCGATTTTTTTTGTCGCTTCCAACCTCTTGCAGTTCCCTCACCAGGGATCATAATCAGGGCAGTGCAGAAGATGGCAGGAAAAATATGTGCCCTCTATCTGTCGGATCGAGATTTTTTTGGTTGCCTTACGATGTGAAGGCAGAGTTAGCATAGGGACTACCAACTGTAATCTGGGAAGGATTATAATAATTTCCACTTAAACTCTTTGGAAATGCATAACTTCGTAGAACCTAAGAAAAACTCCAGAAAGGAGATGAGATAGTGTCAAAGAAAAGCTGATGTTTGTTTTGGTGTATCTGCCAGATGTTGCAAATCTTGAATGATTCTCTTCTCTTACTGCTGTAGTGCCACAGGTTCTCCCCCCATTTGTTGGGAGTTATGTAATGCACTATGAAAGAGAGAAAGTAAATATCCGCAATACCAGTAATTTTTTAAAGTGTTGGGGTGGGGGGGAAGTGATGATTGAATGAGAGTCCTTAGTTGTTTTTTTTTTTTTTTTCTGGTTTCTTGCACACTCAGTCCTTTGTTCTCTCTCTTCTTTCCTCCCCATGCCCATCCTGTCTTCTGAGATTGCTGAGATAGAGCTGATTAATAACTCAAAGCAGTTCACAGCATAGACTGAAGTGATATGGCATATTTCAAAGTCTTCTGTTCTTCTGAACCAGATTTTTTTTCCTTCTAAATGCAGATTAATAAAGCGTGCACTACAAGAGGAACAAGGAAAAGGATTTTAGTGAAGGTATCCTGATCCTGAAAAAGTCAGGAAGGGCTTCAAGCCCATCTTGGACTTCAGAACACTTCACAACTTTGTGGTAAAAGAAAAATTTTAAATAGAGCCTTTGGACTTATTTATTTCATCCTTATTTGGAGAGCAGCATTATTTTATTATTTTATTTTATTTTAGGCAAATATTGTATGTGAAATTAGGCTACTTTTCAAAGTAAAGCATACCTGGGTTTTAGGTTTTTTTGTAGGTACTTAATATATACTCAAAGTATTATAGGTAGTTGGATGGCTTGTGTGTTTTCCTTCGAAACGTGTTCTTTATCCCTTGTGACATTTGTGTTTGCCTTCCCTGTGAGTGATGTTTTCTCTAGTGTTTTGTATCTTCTTCAGTCGGTTCGTTGGATTGTAGAGGAGAATGTCTTTCCCAGGACCAATATTGTGTCTAAAAGTGTTTTGAAAATCGAAAGTGGTTTGTGTTTTGTTGTTTCCGTATTTTTACCTCTTATATAACGGCTCACTTGCATGGAGAGATACAGCACCCATAACAAATTGTTATTGTTGTTTTTTTCTTTTCACCTGAAAAACCTCACACAGGATAGATTTCTGTTGTTGACAGAGATATACAAAGTGAATACAAACGTATTTGCCGTTTCTGTCTTTAGTAACAAAACAACTTTATTTTACTGCATTAACTTTTAAGGTCTTTTTATTCATGAAAATCAGCCTGTTTATGTACTACGTGTTCCTCCAAAGTTACAGCATTATAGTTATTGGAGAAATGAAATGTTCTCCCGGTAGATGAAAATTACATTTTGATTGAACATCATTTCTTATGCAGTCACCCATAAATATAATGCCTTCTGCTGTCTTTTTAGAAAATGGCTACAGATGTGATTTCTGAATTGACAAGAAAATAGAACATCTTAATGTTTTAGGTAAAACAGATGGTATTTTTGTTTTAGGCAAAACTCCCTCATAGTGAAAGCAACTTAATTGGTGACAAGACTCTTAGGGTCAGCCAACTTATATACAGCTTTTGTATCTGTTTCTTATTATTGCTTTAGTACCAAAGGTCTTAGAATAGTTGAAAAGGAGTGTTTATCGTCATTACTGCTATTTTCTCTTAGGCCCTGGGAATAGATGTAAGATTTTTCAGGTCTGTTTTATTTACAAAAGTTGTGAAATTGCATGTTGTTTCTACTTTGGTTATATTTTGGCTTTTAGAAGTGCTTTCCCCATTCCTGAAATATGCAGTTGTACTTTTCGACAGTTAACACCTTATAATAGTATTGAATTGCAGCTATAAAGAGTATTTGCAGCAATAAATTCTGATAACGTTTATATACTAACTCTTTCGTTTCCATACCATTGAGCTTTGGGCAGATTTCATGGTTGGGTGCCTAAAAACAGCACAGTATTGTGAAAGGAGCTCTGGGCTGAGAGTCAGGGGCTCAGTCTAGTCCCACCTCTGGCACTAACTAGAACCATTTTTTGGAAACCTAATTTCATTTACTGCACGTGCTGGGAGAGAGTGGCCTGAAGTACATGATTCCTAGAGTTCCATCTAGCTACCATTGGTTTTCTTGTCTGTTAAAACATAAATCGCTATAAAGCATACATTTGGATAAATGCTAAGGAAGGAAGTTTTCGCGTAGAAAACTCAACTGTGGAAATGAAGCAAGCTTGTCCAATAACTGGGACATAGGAAACTATTTTCCAAAATATCATCACGATTGCAAAAATGGAGATTTATTACAGTAATTCCCTTCCTATCACCTCTTAGAAAATGTTAGAACTTACTGAAAGAATAGCTTGTGTTATCATTATAGCAGCTCAGGAAGGTAGTCCCAATTTCATCTCAAAGAAACTCCTTTAAACCGCAGTGCAGCCATTGGAGGTGATTAGAAGGTTTCCGAGTGAAGACTCTTTACTGGGGTGGGCACAGAGCCCTCTGATGAAGCCCCCGACCGAGAACCGTGGGGACGTGGGGACTCTGATGGAACTCTGAGTGCTGCAGGTGGCGCGTCTTCTAGCACATACACCTTGAGTGTCTCCCCCAGAAAGGTGCCTTGAAGCCTGACTGCTTGAATGTAAATCCCGGCTCTACACTTAAGTGGCTCTGTGTCCGTGAGCAGGATGTGGAACCACTCTACACATCTGTAAAATACGCATGATTCTGGGACGTCGTAAGTTAGTTAGGAAACTGAATGGAGTTAATCCAAGTGAAGTACATACTGAATGCTAGACAGTGTTCTAAAGGCAAATTAAGTGCAGCTGTTGGTGTAATTGGTATTATTGTTAGTGTCTTTACCATTATATCTGAAAATCTCCCTACCACCTGCCAAGTCAAATTTACTGTATTAAAAATAGCAAAATTATTTCTTTATGTAAAGTGCTATTTGTGAATTACTGCTTTGTCTCTTAGTATTATAAACAAGCATCATCCTCTACTCAGAGTAATATTTTCCAACAGACAGCATTCCAGAATGTTCACTTAACAATCACAGACTTTTCATCTAAACGAAGATCTTTGATTAGAAATATTTTGTGGATTCCTTGGATTTGAGGTAGAAGGTATTCTCAGAAATTAAATCCTTAGTTGACAACAGCAATTTTAGGCCCCGCTATCATGTTGTTTCATGAAGGCAGCTTCCCGTTTGGATTCAAGCTCATATGCAGTGCACTTGTACGCTTTGCTTCTGCATCTTGTGCTCGGACAAATGACTGTTGATAGAATGGTGGATTCATAATATTTTTGTCCCATGAATTTTAAGAACGTTATTTCTCCTAAATGTAGGGGGAAATGGTGAAATACTGTGTTAGGAAGATCAGTTAACGTTTATGCCCTCCTGTATTCAAATATAGTCCTAATTTTTATTGCAGAGGAAAAGAGTGTTCTGTTCCTTAGTGTTCTTTTTTTTTTTTTTTTTTTGCCTCTTAGATGAGACCATATTTGCTATTTAATCAACTGGAGGCTTTCAAAAAGCATCATTTTTTATTTTTCCCCTCACAAATATAAATTCCATTGTCTGGTAATTGCAGAGAAGCAAGACTGTTACTGTACAGTTTCCAGAGAAGTTTTTATAGGGAAACAGTTAAATATTTGCCTGTTTAAGGAGGCCTCTATTTTTATAAAAATAGAAAGGTTTTTAAACTGGGAGGCCTTGGAACTTCTATGAAAAATCTTGTGCATGTGTGCATTTCTCCAGTGAATGCAGTCTGTATGAGATATTCAAAGTTAGAAAATAAACAGAATTTTAAAAGGCTAGGAATAACCACCTTAGTCACTATAAGGGGCTATCAGTCATTTGCTTTTCACAAAGTACAGGTTCAGGGTTTTCCTTGATTTCTTCATAGTGTTTGCTGTGAGCACCTACCACTGAGACGCTGGGCTTGGGGGCACATCAGACGTGGCCGTCAGTAGATGAGGAAGTGGGAAGGCACCCTCCCTGGAAGAGCGGGTCAGAGAGCTGGATACACTTCCTTTCAGTCTTTGCTTGGGCCCAGTTCCAAGGACCCCAAGTTTTCCTTATTGATCTTTGCCCATCCCCACTCTACCCTCCTTTCCAGCCCTCAAGATTTTCTTTTATGCGTTTGATGGTAAAAAGTCTCAGTCTTTGTGATATGAAGCCACAGCTTAGCCCTCATTTTCAAGAGGAATAGTATAACCTGATGTGTTAGTTTCCTCTTGCTGGTTTAACAAATTACCACAAACTGAGTCTCTTAAAAAAAGCACGCATTTATTGTTGAAGATCAGGAGTCTGAAGTCAGTTTCACAGGCCTAACCAGGTGTTGGCAGGGCTGGTTCCTTCTGGAGGCTCTGAAGGGAGAGTCTGTTTCTTTGCCTTCTTCATTTTCTAGAGGCCACCTGCATTCCTTGGCCCGTGGTCTCTTCACTGTATATTCCAACCTCGTGGTTCTGTTGTCACATGGCCTTCTTGTCAGTTGGACCTCCCTATATCTCTTTTATAAAGACTCCTGTGATTATATTGGGCTCTGCTGGACAATCCAGGAAATCTCACCATCCCAAGATCTTTAATTTAATCATATTTGCAAAGTCTTTTGCCATATAAGTTACTTATAGGTTCTGGGGATTAGGATGTGGACATCTTGTGGTGGGGTGGGGGTGGGGGGGATTGTGGTAAATTTTTCTGTCTACCATACCTGGAAACCTAATTTTTGTATCCAGTGGATAAGTAGATTCTGAGTTTAGAATAACTAAGAAGCATCAAGATAAAGCTGTGTAGATGTTCCTCAAGCACCTCAAATTCAAGAAGTCTAAACCTGAATTTATCACCATCTTGAAACTTCCTCCCACTACCCATCCTTAGGTGTTTGATCCTGGTTAATGGCACTACTACCATGTCTGTCCCCCTCTAACTGGAAACCAGGAGTTGCGAAAGATTTATTTTTCTCTGGTTTTACTCACCCTTTTCCAAGGAATCCAAAAAATCCTACTGATAAGATATCCTGCCTTAGATATCTTCCCTTTTTGTGTTTCTACCCTCCTGTAACGTAGGTCTTCACCTTTCCTGCCTGGGCTATTATAACTAGCTATTTGCTTGGTCTTCTGCTTTTAATCCTAACTCCTTAAATTCTTCCTCTACCTAGCAACTAGAAACATCTGTTGAAACTGAATATGACCATGTTAAACTTTCTAATCACTCCGTATAACTTAGATAATAGGGTCTATTTTCCTTGTAATGGTTTAAAGACACCCATTCCTCACTGTGCCTTGAGATTTAACTCCCTTTCTAGCTCGTATATTGGCATTTTAGAGATTCACTTTACTGTGTAGATTTTAGTGGTATTGGCTGGTTTGTATGTCCTGAAAATAACACCCTTTTTCTTGTATCTGTGCTTTTATTCTCACAGTCACACTACGTAGACCGTATTTCCCTACTCTGCTTTACCTGGCTATCCCTCCCCTGCCCCACTTTTAAAAAGTTGCCTATTTTCATTGTTGTCATATTTTTCCGGTTACTTAAAAATACGTACTTTTTATGGAATAGGGTTTTACATCCGGAAGTATTAAAGAGTAGTTGCAGAATATTCACTGTTAATACCAGAATCTATAGAGGCAGTACCCTGTTAATTGTTTAACTTCTCTTCTGCTCATTGTACTCTGTTGTTGAATATATCTGCAGAATTCTTTATTTCAACTATTTCTCTGAGAATTCATTCTGTTTAATTTTAATGTATTGCGTTTCTGTGGTAAAATTGTTCACCCTTTCACCTACTTTATTCATATTTTCTTCTTTCCTTAGAAATATGAATCATTATTTTAAAGTCTTACCAGTTAAACTCTAGTATCTGGATCATGTGGAGTTCTAATTCTTAACGTATTTTTCTCCTTGGTGTTTCATCATGTGGCTCTGTCTTTTGGGATGTCTCAAAATTTTGTATTACGTTGTAGATGTTGTGTATGAGATTCATGTAGTCTCCAGAAAATATCTTCTTCTGGAAAGCAGTCTTCCTCTAATCTAGCACTTTGCTTAACTGAGGCTAATTCGTGTCTTGTTCATCTAGCTCTCCCAAGTTTTCAGCTAATAGTCTTGCATATTCTGTGGGCCCTACTCCCTGGTAGGTTCTGAAATGTCATGAGGGGGCACCTGTGTGGCTCAGTGGGTTGAGTGTCTGGCTCTTGGTTTTGGCTCAGGTTATGCTCTCAGGGATGGAGCCCCATGTTGACCTTTGCTCTCAGAGGGGTGTCTGCTTGAAATTCTCTCTCCCTCTCCTTCTGCCACTTCCCGCCCCCGCCACTCTGGCTGTCTGTCTCTCTAAAACAAATAAACCAATCTTTAAATAAAATAAAATGTCATGAGATGTCTCTGGTCTACTTTTCATCAGCTTTCTGTTTAGGGTTTAAACTTCCCTTTCTGTGCAGCAGCCTAGTGTTTGACATGTGTACTGATGAGAAAGCTACATGTGTGCTTGAAGTTTCCTGGGTCCTCACCAAATGCTTTTCAGCCTTTTGCTCCCATAAGACCCTCCTCTGGGCTTTGCATGGAACTCGGCTGTTCTTGTTCTGAGAATTGGGCTGCCCCAGGGTAAAAAAAGTGAGAAGAAAGCTCACTCAGCAGGCAGAGGCAGAGGGAGAAGCAGGCTCCCTGTGGAGCAAGGAGCCCAATGTGGGACTCGATCCCAGGATGCTGGGATCATGACCTGAGCCGAAGGCAGCCACTTAGCCGACTGAGCCCCCCAGGCGTCCCGTTCTCTGAAGTTCTTTACACCCCTCAGCAGTTTTCTCTGTTGCCTTCAGATGATGGCTGCGTCTATCTGGGTTTCTAGTTGGCGAGTAGAGGTGAGAGCTCCTGTCTGTCAGCATCTCCATCTCTCTGAGATCTGTGTCTCCTAGAAGCTGGAGCAGCGTTTCTTTTTCAACTTCAGTTTGATAGCTGAAAAACGTTCACTTTGTCTACTTGGGTGTTTATGTTTCTATTGATTTGTAAGAGCACTTTACAAATTTCCCAAATTTTCTTTTCTTTTTTTTTTCTTTTTTTATTTTTATTTTATTTTTATTTTTTATTCTTGAACCTTACTTTTAAGATAGAAAATGCGTGAGCTTTTGTTATCAATTCTGCTAAGCTTTCACTTTGCTATTTTTTTAATGTTCCGGTTAGGGAGACCCTTTGTGCCACAGAGGATATATTTATTTTTTCTACTAATCTTATATCATTTTTTATGCTTCTACATTTTTTATTCTAGACTCAGTGTTGGCATATTGTCTTAAAGTGTCTGTTTAACCATTTGCCTTGCCTATCTATTATTATAGCGATAGGATTGTTTTGCTCTTTCTCCCAGCAAAAGGATTTCAGTGTGATTTTGATTAGCATTGCATAAGATTCATGAATTAATTTGGAGATAGTTGGGGTTTTTTGGCAGTCTTTTTTTTTTCTCTCCTAGGAAAGTATGTCTCTTCATTTATTCATTTTTATGTCTCCCAATAAAATATTATCATCTTCCATATACACAATCATTTTGTATAAAATTAATTTCCTATTTGAATACTGTCCTGATTCTTAATCATCCTGCCACCTTTTTGTGTGTGTCAGGATGCTGTGTGCACCTTTGTCTTGCTACCTACCCTATTATATTGAACTTAACAGTTTCCCTCTCTCTCTCCTCCTAGATTGTAGGTACTTCCACGACAGAAACTATGTAATCACATTCATAAGTTTATAACTACACATACCAGGAGGTATCCTTCTCTCTGTCCTTTTTTTTCTTTTACTTTGTACATGTGTGTATTGTATGCACCTGTGCATTGATCTCCCCCCTTCCATGTTACCCTAACTCTTGTTTCAAGGAATCTTTGTTATCACATACATAGTTTGGTTAATTTCTCTCATTTAGATTTTTATATACCTTACACAGAAAAGCATTTAAGGTAGTTCAGTGACCTGCGTTAATTAAAACATTCACTCCACTGCCCAGTGTGATTCATGTACCAGAGTTCCTGGTCAGGACGCCAGGAGGATTTTGTAAGGAAAAGGAGAGATTTAATTGCTATTGAGATTCTACTTTGTGTCAGGTCTGAGCTATGTGATTTTCCAAGCATTTTATCATTTAACCCCAATAAGAGTCTTGTCTCCTGATTTTATAGATGAGGATATTAAGGCTTAGAGAAATGAAATACCTTGCTGAAAGCCTCTTAAATTCTGAGGCCCATGGTGGGGTTTTCAGCTTGAAGGTGTTTGATTCCAGAACCCAGCAATCACAGAACTCTGTGATTTTTGAGACCTGCCATGGCTTTCTGTTTTTAGTATCTTGATTCTTTTCTCCCTAATGACGAACACGGTAAGCACTGTGTGTTAAACTGAGAAAACTAGGTGGACTATATCAGAAAGACTTCAAGTCTAGAAACTGATATTTTTATAAACATATAAATCTATATATTTCCACATTCAGAAAATTCTTTAAGTTTGCTACTTTTCTTGCAGATTATGCTCCACTAATGAGACTACTTAGGGGAGATGAATACATTCTTATTTGAAATGAATTTTTTATGATGCTGTCACTGATTAAGAATCAGACACACTGAGATCTAGTCTGCTTTATTCTTAACTTTATCTGTGATCTTGGATCTGTTATTTCTCCTGTCTTTGAAAAGGGCTTAATTGTATAGCTTGTTGACCTTAAAAGCATTTTTTTTGTGGAAGTAAAATAACTGAAATGAAAATGATCTGCTAAAATTATAAAGCCCCATACTAGTAGGCGTTATTTATAAATGAAACATTCTCTTAATGGGATTTTTCTGCATTACTCATTTATCAACTATTTATTGAATGTTATTCTGTGTCAGGTACTATACTAGACACATGAAGTTACAATGATTTTTCATATAACCGTAGTGTTTGCTTACTTGATATTAAACTGCACTTAAAGGAGATTTGCTGATACTTCTCATTTTTATCTCCCTTGCACAGTCATAAATATATGTAATGCTTTTTAAATGTTTTCCTTGAATGTTGCTTTGCTTACCTCATATCGTGAGGTCATAAGAAGAGCTCCTTAGTGTATATTGCAAGATTTTTTGCTCCACCGTTCCAGTTTATAAATTTTCTTTTACAAATATAATATATTGAAATGCAAATCGCGTTCTGTGCATCCTGAACTTCCCAAAGAAAGAGGCTCCATGGGGATCTTCGGCATCAGTGAGGAGAGAAAATTCTTCACATGTGAATTTGGAACTAAGGAAATCTCCACAGGAAACCCCAGTTGTCAAAAAGGTGCTTATAAGCTTGACCTGTGAGTAAAATGGTTAAGAAGATGGCTAAGGGAGTAAAGTCAGGTTCAGAGCCTTGTTGTGCCACTTTTTGCTGGGAGTCTTGCCTGCATACCTAACCTCAGTTTCCTACCTGTCCAGTGGGAAAGATGAAAGGCCGTGCATTATAAGTTGCCTCTACAGGCCCGAGGGCTGGGCTGCACAGACAGGAAGCATGCTAAGTGGTAACTCCAAGGTCACTCTGACCACGAGGCATACTCCTGGTCTGCCCTTCATTCAGTCCTAGAAGGAAGCCCACTTGCTCATAGACTCCCATTCATAGTCAGCCCCGATTAGATTTGCCTTAAAGACAGAGTGCCACAGTTGTCTTTTTTAACATGACATGAATCATTTCTACAAAAGGGGTGAAGGAATTCTAAATATACTCGTCCTCAATAGAGTCTTCAAGGACAGAACCACATTTACAATGGAATTCTAGTTCTTCCATAAAATGATTACCAATTTGACATGAATATGTAGAAGTCCTTTCATTTTTCTCTCAAAGTAGATCATAGTCTGTCATCTAATTTGATGGGCAGAAGGTCGCATATGAATGCTTTGCCTTTGTGAGGTGAGGGTTCTTCCTTGTACACAGAGAATTGAGATCATTGCTATAAGCCCCAAGTTAAGGGGGCCTACTGTCCTGATGAGAACGAGGAGTCTGGATGTGACCTGGTGGTAGATGACCCAGAGGAAGCTAATGTGAATGTGGGAAAAATCAAGGGGGCAAAGTCCAGAGCTTCCTGCATAGTTACTTACAAGATGAAATAGAAATCAACTACCCCCATTTTTAGGTTAT
Organism: Martes martes; assembly: GCF_963455335.1. Taxonomy (NCBI): domain Eukaryota; kingdom Metazoa; phylum Chordata; class Mammalia; order Carnivora; family Mustelidae; genus Martes; species Martes martes. The sequence continues at coordinate 35,880,536 of NC_137892.1, read as the reverse complement.
AACTATTGCTCTCTTCTTCTTTAGTGTGAACCAGATATTATTAATTTCTAATAACTGGGTTTGATATTTAGGATATTGAAACCCATTGATTTCATTCACAGCAGATGGGTTTAAATGGACTCCTATTTAAGGATGTTGGCAGAATAACAATTGTTTGACTACCAAACATGATAATAAAACTGAACATTTAGTTAATTTTTGATTGTGTATTTATTTCCAAAGGAAACTATTTCATATGTGATTATACTTTCTCTGTACTCTACTTATAATGTGTGTGGATAAGAGTTGTGTGTATGTCAGGTGAATTTATGCTGTGGTGCATTTGAAGAACATGGTGTGAATCTCTAATTATGTTAAAAAAAATGATTTTCTTAGTGCAGCATTATACTCATTATATACTCTACACATTTAGTTTTTGAATAGATTCCTGGCATGATAATTACATAATCATTCAGTACAGTAGAAACATCATTATGGTCACATACTAATTAGCTACTAAAATGAAACAAAACAGAAACTAGTTCATAGCTTATTTTTAAAAGTGACTTAATATTGTACAAAACCAAATGTATGGTTAAAATTATTATTTGCTTTAAGTGTGAATCTTTTTCCCCCTATGGGCCATGGGACAGAATCAGTGTTCTGAATGCTTATTACCTAATTGATTGATTGGGAACATGTTACATTTCATTATCAGAGCCTTACAACAAGCCAGGTGTAGTGGAGAATCCAACCAACCTGCCGGTGGGAATTCTAGGCTCAGTCCCTAGGTGTGCCTTAGGGTTTCTGCAGAATTATGATGCTGGCCCGAGGCTTCCAACCATGTCTTAGAGTTCTTCACATAATACCTCTAAGCCTCTGGGAACATGAGGTTCAGCAGTAAATCACTCATTTCAGGGATGCTGGCTTGAACATCTTTGGTGCTGAGGATAGGTGATCCTCAACTGTTTTTCTTCCCCAGTGCACATTAGGAACATAGTATTGTCTTGCTGGTAACAATGAATCCTGGCAGTTGAGATTCTCCAGGTGGGTTTGTGATAGGACAAGTCAGGTGAAACGTCAGCTCTGATAGAGGGCAGTGGGAGGGTGCCAGTAGGTTGGCAGACCCTTCAGGTAAGTCTGTTAAGCATTGCCCTCACTATCCTTTTGAATTGCTTCTGTGGATAAAATAGGGTTTTGCCTAGTACATCAAGGCTTCTGTGTCCTTTGTAAATATGTTTTTGACTACATGGCTTTAGCCACTCTTCTCTCGTACACCTCTGGAATCTTGGTGAACAGAAGTGATGTAAGTTAGGTGGTGTGATCCTGATGCATACTAGAAGCCATTAGGAGTTAGGGATATTTTTATTGCTGTGGTGTTGCTTTTGATATGTCAGAATAATATTTCTATCATAAGAGCTTCTCCTGATAAACCACTGATAAGTCAGACATTTTATATATTTTGTGCTACGTCCTCTTTCTTTTCTTTTATGTTTTCCTGTTGTCCTTCACTTTAGTTTTGACCACGGCAGGTATCAATTTTATTTCTTACTCAATTTGCAATGCAATTGAAATACACAGAACATACATAAAATAAAAGAGCACGACTAAGCTTTCTAATGCACTAAGTACGCAGCGCTAGCTTGTGTCTGCCATCTCTGACGTAGCCACTGTGGGTCAGGGGAGATGGAGTTGCTATCTGACTATTCAGTTCTGTGTTCCTGCAGTTACAAAATTGTATAGGAAACCAAAATATTTCAATCAAGAAAATATTCAGTAATGAATCAGTGAATTATAGTATTCAAACTTCCTCTTTGAAATAAATACCTCTTGATTTATTTGAAGGTAATATGATTCAAATTGATCATAAAGTAAAATCATAAATCTTTCAAAGACTGTGTATTTCATGAAGTCTGCGATATGAGGGTCTAGAACATTTCTGCTCACAGGCAAAGCCTTGAGACCGAGAGGATCTCCAACTAAGAATTCTTTGACTATCAAAATAAGAGAGGACTTCAGGAAAAATGATGAAGTCCTTGAATATTTTTTACAAATGTAGTTATGTTTAAAACCATTCTATAAAAATTAAATGTGTGAAGAATGTCACAATGTGCTAATATAAAATATTGTTGGAGAAAGTCTGCCAGAAACTCCAGTTCATTCATTTTTTGTTCATTCTGAGAATTGCCTGTGGTTTTAAATATTGTCTAAACTTACTCTGATGGTTTGTGTTGTCCTTTTTTTAGCTAGGCCCAATCAAATATTTTTTACTATTGTTTGTTATAAAATTTTAACCCCCTTTTTAAGTGAAGTTACTTCAAATGATCTTTTTTCCAGAACCAACTCTCTTGGGGAATAAGGACCCCATATATATAAAATATATATATGTGTGACTCCGTGTGGATAGCCATACATTTTTGTTGTCTTTTAGTGGTCTGAAATGAATGTCAGGATTTTAATTGAAATTAATTGTGGCTGAAGTACAAGTAGGCAATGCATGTGTTTTCTTACTTAGCGAGTTTAGGCAGAGACCAAGAAATTAGTTGTACCAAGCTGATTGTTTTAGAAAGGCTAATAAAACCATGTGTCATATAGGTCATTTTCTGTGCCACAGAAATAACTTTATTATAGTTCTATTAATGTCTCTTTTTTGTATGTATAACATTTTATTCTTAGAAAGTGAATCATTATTTCATTACCCTTTGTACTGTGTGTTATTTGTGATGAAATTGTACGTTCTCCAAAAATTTTACCAGAATGTTCCTTATAAGTTCTCTTCATGTGTTGACTCTATGACTGTCTATGAGCTGAGTCCTTACACATAGTGTAAAAGAAGTAGAAATATTTTTTTTTAAGACCTGAATAGTGAAGCAGCTGTTTTTGCAGGTATCTTGTGGTCTGTAATCCTTCAGAACAAGACCGAATCTCAGTGGTCTCCGTGTATGTGAGTTCCCCCACAGCACAAGTGTCTTCTGCTTCCGGAAAGCCTGTGGAAATTCAGATGAGTGCAGTTTGGAATACAGCAAGTACTATTTCACAGACAGCCTATGAGGTAGGTTTTTGCCCTAGAACTTAAAGAGGCATCATTTAAAAAGCATAGCCAGTATGTAGTTTATATATGTAGCCATGCCCCCCTTGAGCTTTCAGATTGGCATATGTGAAGTGGTTCAAGTTGTGGATACCAGAGGATTTAACTGACCAGCTATATGACACTAAAGGAAAAGAGATCCTGTGTTTCCCAGAATACTAATATCATTGTTAGTAGGTGTATCGTATATTAGTAGTAGTATGTTATTAGCATGTATATTCTATATCTTTGTAAGTATTAGAACTTTTTCCTGAAGTAATAAAGTCATCGTTACTTCTGATATTTTGAATTTTTTAACTCAATTTCATAAAAATTATGCACATTGAATTTGGGACGAAAAACACCTTTTCTAAGTAATTTCAGTTATTTTCAGCTTTTCACTGCAAAGGTGATGTGACATACCATAAAGGAAAGACTTCCTAACGTATAGGAAGGTGCTTTTTTCCTGAGATACAACTGTGGAAAACCAGGCCTGAAGTAATAGATGATTTTCTTAAAGTAATATTAAACTAGACCCCTGTGTCACTAGAAAAGTTGAATTTTTGGAGTCTCGAGTGCAAGTTAAACTGTACTTCTGAAGGCAGAGCCATAAGCTAGGAACTCTAAATGAGAATTACTTTGCTTGCTAAAAGCCATTTCTGGGGTGGTGGGGTTATGGACATTGGGAAGGGTATGTGCTATGGTGAATGCTGTGAAGTGTGTAAACCTGGAGATTCACAGACCTGTACCCCTGGGCTAATAATACATTATATGTTAATAAAAAAGATAAAAGAAAAAAAAAAGCCATTTCTGGCTGCTTTCATAAATTCACAGTGCTCTAGTTAGAAAGGAAAAGAGTAATAGAAGTTTGGGTCAGATGTTGGAGGAGACCGCCTGTCTAGAAAAGGGAGGAGGAGCTCCTAGAAGGTAGAGGTCACGCACAACCGTGGGTGCATCCTCTGTGCTTTGTGCCTTGTCTGCTGGACCCAGGCATTAGATTCCCTGGATAAATGGAAATGTTGGATAGTCTACCCATAAATTCTTTAAACATCTTTATAGTAGAGTACTCTTTTTAAAATAACGGTGGTTTTTTGTTTGTTTTTTGTTTTTACTAGATGTATAAATGCTTTTCTCTGAGGAGATTATATTTCTCTTTAAAAAACTCTCTCATCTGTCTTTTAAAGATCTCTTTCCTAGTGCAGATACCACCACTCGGACTGAAAGTGTATACAATTTCGGAATCAGCAAGTTCAGACCCACATTTAGCTGAGTATGTCCTGCATAATGGTAACGTCAAAGATAAAGGAATTTTCAACATGAAGAATGTAAAAAGTACTGACGAAGATATAACGCTAGAGAACTCCTTTGTTAAACTTCGGTTTGGTCAGTCTGGGCTCATGGAGGTATGTTCTGAATAGTTTTCAAAGTCATGAAAGGCTTATCACTTTTATTATAATGTGTGCAGATTATGTATGCAAAGAGGGGAAAGTTGATGCAAATACAATGGGAGAAAGAATGGGTGAGCTATATGTATCTGATTTTTGGGGTCCACTGTGACCACTGGCTCCTAACAAGTGTGGTCTATGTGGTGCTGCTCCATGAACTGTTACTGGTCCACAAGATAAGTATAGAAGCTGTGATGGTTGAGAACAATGTTTGTGGAAACTCTGAAAGCACCACGACACAGTAAATGTATGCCTGCTGAATCTAATAGTAAAAAATTTGAGTATATGTTTGGTGTATCACTTTAAATTTAATTGTCCTAGTAATTCACTGTTATTGTACTTCACAAAAATATTGGTCTGTGCATACTGGAAATTAAAAAAAAAACAGAACGTGCTTCTTCAGTACAGAAAGTTTGAGAAGCACTGGTCTTCATTTGTGTGTCTCTCTTCCTTGATGAAATGTGTTCTGACTTTTTATTTCTATTGTGAATGTTTTAAATTCTAAGATATAAAAGTATACTTTTAAGTATTAGTTTTGGGTGTTTATCCAAGAATCATGAACATTAGAAGCTGAATGTTAGCTGTTTTCAGTCTGTCTTCAGGTTTTTGTTTTTTTTTTTAATCAACATAAACATAGAACCAGGTGCGACATCATTAAAATCTTAAAAGTGAGTTGCTTTAAACATCGTTTTTATCCTTAGGAAATGATAAATAAAGAAGATGGTAAACGTCATGAGGTAAAAATGCAATTTTCATGGTATGGAACTACCAGTAAAAAGGACAAAAGTGGTGCCTACCTCTTCTTACCTGACGGGGAAGCCAAGGTAAGTGCCGATGAGCTGAGCTGTGATTAAGGATTTATTGAAAGAGTAATGAAGGAAAAAATAACTTCATCTCATTATTTGGTCATCTGTTAGGTATAGATGAGTTGGTTCCACTATTATATTTCCTTATCGGCACTTGGCAATTGGTAGTCTTAAGTGTTAGGTAAAAAAAATAGTTTTTCAGGGTTGGAATTCAATAAGATGATACAATGAACAATGGATCTCCATGGAAAGAAGCCAGATTTGATGGAGTTCAGGTGCTGTCGTGGTGTTCTATATATATGTGGCATGGCATATAGACAGAGACAAATTATCTAGCCAGAGGGGAAAAGTAAATTGCCCAGTGGGCCATTTTTTCTACTTAACTTTCAACACTTAAAAAACAAAAAAGTTTCTCCCTCACTTTGACCGTAAGGGTGTAATATATGCAAATTTTGGTACATTTTTGAAAATGCAGAAGACTGAAGAAAACAATAAAATTTACTAGCTATTCCAAAGGCCGTGCAAACCACTGCCAACGTTTTGATATATATTTTGTTGTCTTACTATGCATATCCCTTTCTTCCCCATTTTCAAGTTTTGTCTTCTTACATTTACATATTTTTTCATTGTGACAGTGCTCACAATCAGATGGTATGTTCTTTGAAAACACAATTTTAATATATACTGTTGTGATTAAAGGTATGAGGGTCCAATGTCTAACATGGTGACTATAGTTGGTAACACTGTATTAGTGGATATGCAGAGGGAGTAGAACTTAAATGTTCTCACACACACACAAATGTATATATATGTGAAAAAAAAAAAGAATTTCCTATTATTGCATATGTAGATTTTCTCCCAATATTTCACTACTGTGTAGCATTGTGATAAGCTTTCTTTGTACCATCCTTTTTATGCGGTGATGATTATTTCCTGAGAATAACTTTCTAGAGGAGTCATTTTGTGTCAGTGGATGAGGCCTTTAAGACTTGATTCATGCTATTTCTCTGTCCTCTAAAGTGACTGCATAAATATTCACTCCCACCAGCGTTTTTAAGAGTAGCTCTCTAATACCCCACTCCAAGCACTGAGAATCAGCCATATCAAAAGCTTTTCCTATAATAATGGGTGAAAAATATTTTACTGTTAAGAGTTTGCAATTATTAGGGAAGCTAAACTGCATACATTTATTTCTCTCTCCTATATCTTTTGTGACCTTTCTGTATGAGTTCTTTGACCATTTTTCTACTGGTACGACTTACGGATCTGTAAGCATTCTTTATATATGGTAAAAATTAATCCTTTTTCCTATATATAGCAAAATGTTCCATCAGTGTGTCATTTAATTATTTTATGTTGTTATGGTATTTTTTAAATTTTTGGGTAGTCCGTTCTGTATTTTTTTCTTTAGAACATCTCCTTTGCTCTTCTACTTATATAGGTTTTCTCTACTTCAAGATAAGTTTGATTTTTTTCCATATTTTGATGTCTAGAGACCTGTCTCCTGCAAAAGTTACTTTTGTTCTATAATTTAGAAAAGCTTGCTAACCAAAATCAAATAATAGATTTTAAAGAATAGCATCGACCACCCTAAGGAATCTAGTGTTTTGTTCTTTTGATTTTTTAAAATCAGGTAGAAATTAAAGGTAAACTACAGCTCAGAGTAGTCATTCTAGAAAGGGCAGTGGATCCTAAGTATAAGCTGTATTAGTCTGTATTCACTTGAACAGGAATTTGGGTTTTTTTTTTAATGTGTGTTTTTGTTTTTTAACATTTATATTTATTTATTTGAGTGAGAGAGCCAGAGGAGGGCACAAGCGAGGGGAGCAACAGAGGGAGAGGGAGAAGCAGATTCCCTGCAGAGCAGGGAGCCCAATGCAGGGCTTGATCCCAGAACGCTGGGATCATGACCTGAGTGGAGGGCAGATGCTCAACCAACTGAGCCACCCGGGTGTCCCAGGAATTTGGTTTTGATTGACTGTTCTTTTTTTTTTTTTAAGATTTTTTTTTATTTGTTTATTTGATAGGCAGAGAGGCAGGCAGAGAGAGAGAGGAGGAAGCAGGCTCCCCACTGAGCAGAGAGCCTGATGAGGGGCTCGATCCCAGGACTCTGGGATCACAACCCAAGCCAAAGGCAGAGGCTTTAACCCCCTGAGCCACCCAGGCGCCCCATGGATTGCTCTTATACTAAAGGAAAAATGAAAAGTAGCTGTACTTACAGAATATTATTCATGGACAGTTGTGACTAATTTATTTAAAATTATTCTACCTTTAAATAGCTCTAATATTAAATAAAAAGACCAAGAGAATTATCATGTGTTTACAGAGAGAAAATAAAAGAGTCTCAGGGAGGCAGCTGGGCGCATCAGAAGCAGACAAGAGCCCAGAAATCCCCATGCCAGCTCTCGTCTTCTTCCCTTACTTTTTAGCTATATGGTAAAATTAGGTCCAAGAACTTTGTAAACTCTTAACACTTTATGTTAATTTCGGAATATTTTTTCTAGAACTAGAGAGGTACATTTGGAAGAAAACTACGCAGTTCTGAAAATCTGACGCTGCTTAAGTAGCGTCTTACTTACTTACTCGACATGCCATTGTTGAGCCTTTCCAGCCTGTAATGCTTAAGAAAATATAATTCCTTGTAGAAAAAAAAAAGAAAAGAAAATATAATTCTTCATAAATGCTTTCTATTTGTTTCTGTGTTGCAGGAGTTATGTTCTGTTCCTGTTTCTTCTTGACACTAGGTTCGAAGTGATGAAAACTAAACCAATGGTTGCCATAGTTTTTTCAAGTTTGTAAATTTGCTTTATATTCAGCTCTTTCTTTCTAGTAAAAGGGCAGTGTATTTTATAGAGTAGTAAACCTAACTGTGATTAAACGGTGTCTCTGAATCCTGCTTTCTCTTTGCTTAGATGACTCCCTGTGGTCATCCTTGCCACCTGCCCCGACCCCTGAACATTAGGGGGCCATGGTTATAATAAATGTTTGCCTGGGAAAATGTCACTGCTGTAGAATGAATGGTATTTCTAATAAATAACATATGGACAATATAGGTTTTAATTAGAAATTTTTATAGCTGGGAGGAATGTTTGTAGATCATCTAGGCCAGTCACATTGTAAACATTTTTATTTTCTATTTTCAGCACTTTCTGTCTAATGGAAAACCTTATAATCCATTTTTATAGCATGTGCATATTCTGATACATTGTAAGGTTTGGTTTTCACTTGAAAGCGCAAATATCAGGTGTTACGTATTTGCCATTTTGGAAGTGGTAATAAACATCTCTTGGAAATTTAAAAGCTAAAATTTTTTCTTAAAAATGTCATTTCCTCCTCAGCCTTATGTTTACACAACACTGCCCTTTGTCAGAGTGCAACATGGAAGGTTTTACTCAGACGTGACTTGCTTTTTGGAACATGTTACCCATAGAGTTCGACTGTACAACATACAGGGTAAGAAAACAGAGAAGCGTAGTTGTGAAACATGTATACTGGTTCTGGAATTTGTGTGTGTGTCATTTTTAATAAATTAGCCATTGGTTTTTGAACATGGTATATATGGTAGTCTTTTCTTAACTTGCCATCATACTCACTGTGTGGTTTAAAAATATACTTAACTTTTTGATAATCAGAAATGGTCAGACATTTAACTCTACATATACAGGTTCTTTCCTTATATGTATCACCCGTACCTATCATAATATCTGTCTTGGTCATGAGTTCATTAGTTGGAAGCTTTATTTCTAAGATCTAAAAAGAGGGTTTTTTTGTTTTGTTTTGCTTTTAATTTTACCAAATGGGAATTCTGTGAAGTATGGCTTTCAGTTAGTGGATCACTGACCGCCTCGGGGACGCACAAACACACGCACGCGCACCCCTTCTGCCCCACGTACGGCCTGCCTTAAATATGGGATATATCACAGTAGGAGGTCTTACTGGAACTTAACTTCCTTTTAAGAAAAACATTAGTTACTAGTTCTTTTTGTTTACAACTCTTTACCTGGGAGAGTATAAAGTCGGGTGATTATTTGTTGCTTTCTGGATGGGACTGAGCAGCATCTTTATCAACCAAGTGATAGTAAATAGGCTTTTAACCCTCTTAGGGACTTAACCACAGGCAGTGGCTCTTGTCCTTCCTTCAGATTTGGGCGGAGCCGTGGTTCCCAGATACCCTCTGAGTTGCACATTTATTTTGGTTGGTGTTGAATTCACTGTTTTTAGAATGGAGTACTTTTCCAACCATATGCCTAATCCTAGTAAGCGGACCACTTACCATGGTCTCAACTCTCTTAGAAAAGGACCTCATAAAAATGCCACGTTAGATTTTTCTTTGCTGTTAGCTAGGCTGCAAAACTTAGAAAAGGAAATATTGTTTCCCTGGATCTTTATACCAGTAGATAATAAAGTGTTTGAAAACTAATGATAAAATATATGGTCAGATGCTCTTTGCTTTTTGGGTTTTGTGGGGAAGCAAAGGGTACTGTGCTCAGGGAATGTTCACTTTCCTACCTGCAAGGAAACCTGTGCTTCTGAAATAATCTTTTATTGAGTTTTTCTAAAATCTCTAGAAAGTCAGAAATAATATTTTTGACTATCCCTTTCTACTCTTGCATAAGCCATTGTTCAACGTCTCTGAGAGCTGTAAATTACACCTTCAGCTATGGCCAAAAGTTTCATTTTATGGGTAGAAAGTAGCATCGTCATACAGCAGATGTGCTTATCTGCTTTTAGATTTGCTTAAAACTGTTGCTTGTAATGGAATGTTTCTTCCTTGAGTGCGACGGGGCACCCACTTTGGCCCAGACCTGTGTCATCAAGCATGGTTTACCGTCGTTTTTCGTCAGGTGTACTCAGGGGGATAGGCTGTGTCGCAGAGTTAACGCTGAGGCAACTCGCCGGAGAATTCCAACTTCTCAGTCAAGTCTGTTCACTTAATTGCTTTTGCTTTTGTTTAAATGAGTCTGTCCACCATCATGGCCACCTCAGAGTTTTCTCGGGTTGTCCAGGGGATCTGGAGCTCATCACAGAGGACGGTTTCTGTAAATTAGAGGGCCTTCTGCTGCTGTGACTATAAGCTTAGTTTGCTGTCACACCCCAGTGGTTGATTTGGAAATTAATAGGCTCTGGCTGACTTGCCTCATCCCAGAAAACATGTACTTACCAGACCCTAAATTCCTTTATTTTCTCCTCTCTCCTCCCCTACTGAGGAGTCCAAAATGCCCATTGGCTGACTAGTAACCCTTAGCCCCTTAGGGTAACCAGGAACCACCAAGATTTAACTGACTCCCACCCCTCCAAGGTGACCATGCCGGTGGATTAGTGAGTTAAGAAACAGAAGTTGTTCACAACTGAGGCGCTTAGAGTCTTAGCGTAACAAAAGTGATAATAATAAAGTAAGAATACAGACCCCAGATTGCCTCTAGATGTCACAGTGGGTGGAAAAAACAGGCTGGAGCATTTGTATTAGATTTTTGTAGTTTGAAAGCAGAAAGCTTCAGAAGTTGGTGACGAACGACGTATAATGTGAAGTTAACTCAGAGTGCTTCTCCAGGTGAGTTTTACTGTTCTTGCCTGGATTGAACCTGAAACCAGCGTATATAACTATTCGAAGTGACATAGCAATTTTTCTTTTTGCACTCTCAAGCCCAGAGCGTTTATATTTTTTGGTGTGTGGTTGTTTTGTTTTTTTTTTCCAACATGAAAGCTCTCAGTAGGAGATGGAGATACCAGTTCACCTGAAAGGCTTTCGTCCAAACTCTACATCCTTCTGTGTTTGTGTCTGAACCCCTTTCCGTAGATCTCCCTCTTGGGAAAAATAAGGCCCGTTGCGGAGAGAGAGCCTTTTTCTCAGTGGCCTTCCTGACCTCCCTCCATCTGTCATTTTCTTTCACACACCGTTGCATGAAGGCTCAGGTTGTCTGGATCCTGGCTCATTGGGGTTTTAATTCACTGGTCAAAACCTAAGGAAGAGATGTGAGGTCTTCAGGGTGTTTGGATGTCGACAAGTTCAAAGTGCCTGAACGGGGTCTGTTTATGCCGCACCAAAGCAGCTGCACTTGCCATACTTGAAAGCTCTTCCGTGTTTTAAACTTTGGCCTCATGTAAACCAGGCATCTGGGTGATTGATCAAAATCCATGGACAGGATGTAGCTTTCCCTCTTAGGTGTTAAAGAAAACATCAGCCAACTTATATGCTTTTGTAGATCAGCTTGTGTTTAATATTTCTTAAAAGAACACAAATACCTACTTTCGAATTTAATTTACTAAACTGTCTTTGGATGTATGCTAATTTTGCCCCCTTTAAACTGACCAGATGCAGTTACTGGATGAGTATTAAAGAATAGAGCATGTTTGTTGTTAGTACCAAATTTATGAGCCAGAAAAAAGTGGGGCTTGGGGGAGAGAAACTATTAATATTTTATGATTAGATACTATAATCGTATTAGGTTACTAAACCCTTAATTAAACAAAAGATTTTATTACCTCTCAGCAACAAGGATAAAGAAACAGGAAGATTTGTGATATTATGGATTATTTGTCTTTATTGAGAGTCTATATTAAGTGGTTCAAAATCAGTTTACTTAAAATACTCTTTTAAAAAAACTAAAGTAATGTGAACCTGATAAAGTATGCTTAAATTCCTCAATATCTGTTTTAGTTACTCTTTGACCATTTTCTCCCCAAAGTAACCTTTGGCCCAAATTAAGCTTTGAGAGAAAACAAAATCAGGAACAGAACTCAAATAGCACTTCCCAGATTATAAAAACTGTGTGGTCATTATGGATTTTGCAACAAACTGAGTTGGGAGGTATGGGTTCAACCAACTTTGTTTGTTTGGTTTTTTTCCCCCTTGGTGTTTTATATTTAAGTTTCAGTGTCTTATTTGCATTCTCTCCAGATTCTGAAAATGGTAGGAGTTGCTGTTTAGAGCCCTCTCTTAACATCATTTAAGCTATTAAAAAACACTCTGTGTTTCTTTTCATTATTGTTCAGACATTACATTCAAAGGTTTCTAGAAATATTAAATTAGAGGAAATCTTGTGCTCACTAGCTTTAAAAGCTCTACAAGATCAGAGGGATTTAAGAGATTTCTAATGCAACACAATGTTTTGCCTTCCATCAGGTTAAATAAGAAATCCATTTTGCAGCACCCATAATTTAATGAAATGCCCTTTTGGAACTATTTTTTTTTTCAAAGATTATATTTCGTTTATAGAAAATAACATTTTTTCTGGAGGAAATGGTGGGAGAAGTGAGGATTAGTTTTCTCGTACTGTAATCATCTTTTATTAAGTTGAAGCTTTACATGTTACTAAAGCTGCTTTGGCTACGTTAGCTTTTTTTGTTAATCTTGGTTTGGAAGATAGAAAGTGATATAGACAGAAGCCCATGTATCCCCTTATGTTATATTTGTTTCTGTGCCATCACAGTAAGTGCATAACTTGCAGTGACATCATGATCAGTAGGTGACATTTGCTAGCTGTGGTTTCATTTGTCTTTGGAGCGGTAATTATTAGACTTTGGTGCCCTAGTTTTCTGACATCAACAGCTACTTTGAAGAATTAGGTTGCTATGGGTTACCAGTGTGTCATGTTCATTTTCACCAGCACAAGGTTCAGGTTCCAGATCAGTTATAATACATACCTTCAAGCTTCTTTCCCCTGGGACTACGTTCTCCTAGGCAGGTGTTTGTGAGTGAATGAGTATGTGTGTAAACCATGTTTCAGCCTTTAGGAGAAATACCTAAATGCATTACTTTTGGCCTATTTTCTGCCAACATATTATGAAAGTACTAAATGTAATGGATCTTGCTAAAAGAAAGCAAGTAGCCTGGAGGTAAAATGTAATGAACTGCCATCAAAAAGTATGGAAGAAAAGACTTTCCTTTGGCGGCTATGACTGATTTCAGTTTCCTTGAGTGGGCACATTTAGCATTCAAAAAGAGGTCGCTAGTTTTTCTCTGTTTTGAATATGTAATATGATTGGATTCCTAACATGACCCTTGACTTTTAGAGAGTCAAAATGAACTTCATCTGGTTAAATACATAAGAGAATCACATTGGGAATTAGAGATTTGAATCCTTAGTTGCACCTTGAAGCCAACCAGAGTGACCTTGAGTTTGTCCCTAAATTTCTTATGGGCTCAGTTTCTTAAATGGTAGAAAGACTAGATGGCCAATTAGGTGTAACCATTAAGGAGTCTTCACAAAACTTAGTATCACATAAAGTCTCTGTTGTGCTTAACTCCTTGCTCCTAAATTCCATCTTCTAAGGATGCTTGAATCTGGGCCTTCCATCCCTAGAGTCCTACTACTTGTAAACAAGGTCTCAGAGCGTCACTGAAGCTGTTTTTATTTCCATAAAAAGATTCATGAGGATATTAAAATGGTTTGCAATCAATCTCTCATTTTTTCCCCCAGGACTGCATTCCATATTTAGTTTAAGAGTAAAAGCATTAAGTAAGTTATGGCTAGGCAGACTTAGGTAATTAAAACATTTTTGGAATACCATAATATGCAATTGACTGCTAAGGATTTTTTTTCCTTTTAATTGGAACTTTTAGAAATTGAATAAGGAGCTATGCGTTGAATCTGATTATTCCCAACAGGCATGAAAGAGAAGGTTATTTTGAGGGACTATAAGCACATGCTGGTTACACAAATTCAGAACTCAGAGGTTATCTTGTGGGCTCTTTGACATCAGCTGCTATCTTGAAGGCATAGCTTCCTAGCAGGGAAACATCATCCCCCACAAATAAGTGTTGTAGTAAACTCAGATGAAGGGCACAGGGATGGGAAATATAGAGGAAGTATGATGGTTAAGAGTTCAGACTCCAGAGTCAACGCACCTGCATGTCATTTCCAGCTCCTGTCCTAGCTCCGCTGCTTACAGTCTAGCTGCTTGATCTTGCACAAGTTATTACCTCTCTGTCCTGGGTTTTGTCATGCTGAAAAAGGTGACACTAATAGAGTCTACCTCATAGAAGTGTTGGAGGATTAACTGAATTAACGTACATAAAGCCTGGCACATATTAAGTGTTGTATCTCCTTAAGAGGATGTGTAGGCTTTGGGCACCTGGGTGGCTCTGTCTGTTAAGCGTCTGACTCTTAATTTCAGCTCACGTCTGGATCTTAGGGCTTGTGAGTTCAAGCCCCACATGGGGTTCCATGCTGGGTGTGGAGTCTACTTTAAAAAAAAAAAAAAAGAGGATGTGGGCCAGATGAATTAGACATAAGTGTTAGAAAAGAGAGTAGCCATTGAGGTTTGGGGGTGTTGGGGAAGATTTGATAAAGGAAGTGGGATGCTGAGATGCTGTGTCTTAGAGAAATGTCATTTATACAGGCAGAAAGGAGGGAAAGAACATTACAAAGCGTGAACAAACTCCTTTGTTCCTATAAGGATTTGGAAAACTATTACATATATTTAAGTTGACTTCTAGTTTTTATACATTTAAAAAATTGCAAAAGATGTTTTTTCTGGAGTATAATGAATACTGACATTTTAAAATAAGCATATCCAGTGAGTAGCAATTTGATTTTGAAATCATGCATTTTTTAAAAGGCCTGAATAAGACCTTTAACAGTCAAATTTCACATCTTTATTGTCTCCTTGAACTTGTATTTCCATTCCGCTTCCCACAGAGTTTTATCTTAATATACTGTTTTTATGCTTGAGGGTATTGATCAACTTTTCATTACTCTTATGAAACATATATATATATGTGTGTATATTAATTTAAGTTCAAAGATTCTGTCATCCTAAAAATAAGTGTTAAATTTTTTCTGGATTGAGTTATAAAAATTATTAATAGTATACAGTTGATGAAAACAGTCCTAATGTATTACCATTCTGGTCATTTATTTCATGAACTTGAATGAAAACCTTTCTCTCAGTGGATGAATCATATGTACCCTTTAGATTCCACATATGTTCATATATCCATTGGTGAATTATACTTAATGCTAGAGTGAGATAGGTTTCAGCATCGATTTTCTTCTTAACTTTTGTTTTTATAAAGGTAAGGCAAAAAAAGATGATATTACCATAAATAAGTAGGTGGGAATGGAAGGACTTCTATTATAAGAATGTCATTCAGTCCCTTGAACTCCTTGTGAGTTATATTCCATAAATCACAGAATTGTCTATTGTCAAACATGAATTTCAGTCAGTTATTTTTAATGCTTTACTGCCTGACAAATTGATTAGATACACCTTCCATTTTGTTGAAAGCAAACAAAAGAAAATCACATGTTTTGGAAAAATATTTGTTACCCGGCCATTAAAGTTCAGCCAAACACCAGTATTGCTAATTGTCTCTGTTTAGCATCCACTGAGTTAGGATGAGTGAGAGGTATCCTACTGCTTCTTTTTTGGTAAGTTGAGAGAAGTAATGGTAAAAGCGTGGTTTTAAAAAAAAAAAGAAGAAAGAAAGAAAGAAAAAACCAGAAAGAACTGTTTGGCTCCATGGCAAGATCGGCTTGAGAAGTGAGAGTACACAGAATCCAGGCTTCCTGCTTAAGCTGCCTTGGAAAGGAACGTGTTCAGGAGAGAAGGAAGTAGGCCAGTTCAGAGTGACTGTCTGTCTGAAGGGTATGCAAACAGACCATTGTGATTATCCCATATTCTTCCCTCACTTGTCCTGGACCAGCCCCAGCTTGGAAGGGAACAGAAAAGCTTCAGTGTTGTGAGCTGTTTTATTCACTTCCCATGGAAATGCTTTCGGTAGACCTTGTCTGTTGGAATACTATGCAGCCTTCAAAAAAAACCCCAAATCTTGCCATTTGCAATGGCATGGATGGAATTAGAGGGGATTATGCTAAGTGAAATAAGTCAATCAGAGAAAGACAATTATCATATGATCTCTCTGATATGAGGAATTTGAGAGGCAGGGCAGCAGGTCATGGGAGGTAGGGAGAGAAAAAATGAAACAAGGTGGGACCAGAGAGAGAGAGACAAACCATAAGAGACTCTTAATCTCAGGAAACAAACTGAGGGTTGCTGAGGGGTAGGGTGGTAGGGATGGGATAGCTGGGTGATGGACACTGGGGAGGGTATTTGCTATGGTGAGTGCTGTGAATTGTGTAAGCTTGATGATTCACAGACCCATACCCCTGAAACAAATAAATACATTATATGTTAATAAAAAAAAAAAGCTACTGATGTAGATGTTGTATTCCCATGAAGACAGAGCTTCCAAAATACCTGTTGTTTCTTAAAATCAGTATTTAATAGGACAAAAAAAAGACATAGCTTCCAGTGTTCCTGTGTATTTTTTTCTATTATTAAGTCTTCAGGTATATTGTGGTTAATTGGTGTCATCTTTAATCAAAATTTGCAAGCCATGAAATCAAAATGCTCTAACTTTCCTATTATGCATGTACTTTTGTGTCATTGTAAGAATTACTGAAATGAAAAGCCTAAAATTTGTACACTAGTGCCTCTCTCGTAATAAGTTCATCCATAACTCATAGTAGTTATTTATCTAGTGCTTTAGAAATGAAACAAAGTGGTACATCATCATTTTCTTAAATTCGAGACTTGAAATGAAATTTACTCACATTTATATTCATGAAAGCAGATGTTAAAATTTTCACTTGTGGGGAAATAATCAATGTGAACATTTACAGACCTGGAAATCAGCAAGTACCTCAGAGGATAAATTAGATCTTACAATGGATAGGCAAGTTGAGTAAGTCAACATGGAGAAAAAGGTCATCCAACTGTGGGGGTTATTACCATTTTTATTCTTGGTACTTTCAAATGTGAGTACAGTTTTTAAAAATGATAATATTTGCTTTTTTAGAAACATCATCTCCATAATGGCCTACTAAATTTATCATTGTTGCAAGAATTATCCTTAAAGTTTATGTGTTGAATGAAGCAGTGTGTAATTAGTTAATAATTCTATGTGTCAACTCCTGGTTAAGTTGGATAAGTTCACAAAAGCACTGTCACGAAAGTAAATACATAATGCGAAAAGTATTTTTTGTATTTTTGATAATTTAAATACAGAACAAAATACTCCCCAAGTTGGAGGGGCAATATTTGGACTTATAAGCTGTGGTTTTTCATGACAGCTTTTTTTGTTCCCTATTGTTATTGTTAACAATTATTGTTACCATTGTCCTACTTCTGCAGTGAAGCGATGGCTCAGGCACCCCCTCTGCTCAGACACAGATTCAAGAAAAGGGAATGAGGGCAACAATTAGATAATAAGCTTGCATTTTTGCCCAAGAACCTACATTTTTAAGGACACTCACTGAAAACCTTGCTTTGAATCTTAGATGGGTTTTTTGAGGTTTGATTTTATATGATTTCGTATCGATTTCAAATTCAGTTAAACACCTCTTTTAGGTTCTCACCTCCACTTTTCAGTTTCCTAGGTGGCTGTGGCCCAGTTGCTGTTATGGCACATTGATATAAGGACTTGTCCTAATCTTACATTGAGCGGCACTAGTAAGATATGGAAAACTTGCCAGTTGTGAGTCAGGCTCTCTTTTGTTTGCTCTTTCTCCCAAGCTGCTGCCTCTCACTCTGATAACCATTTGAGTATGGCGAGTGGTGTCTCGTATACTACTTGGAAAGGTTCTCTTTGCATTTTAAAATTGCTAGAATAAGGTGATTGGGTTGGTGGAGAAAATTGGGCCAACTCTGAGATTCCATAGGTCTGGGTTGACTTCCGCTGCCCAGATAGGTGTCATAATGATCTGATGGTGAAGAAAGGACACTGTGCAAGAAAATGAGGCCTCCAGTTCTCTGAAAGCCACCAGCTGCTGCCTGGAGCCATGGTCCCAGGCTTTCCATCTGCATTCCTCAGCCACACCCTCCCTCGACATTTCCATCTACCTCTTCTTTCACACACAAAGGATGTGTCAGAGATACCTTCCAGTTTCTTTCCACACAAGAAGGGGTATCCTTCTCAGTTTCATTAAGACTGGTGCTAAGCAACAAAATCAAAAGGTGAAGCCTCCCTCCCCGACCCTTTGCCTACTCGGTTTCATCTTTTTCCCTACCTTCCTAAAAAATAATCTTCTTTTAAAAATACTTAAAATAATTTTTATGTATACAAATAATATCTACGTATACTCTTGAAAAAATGTCACACATTATAGTATATGTATATAATGTAAAATCCCTCTAGAATCTGTTGTGGCCCCTATCCACTACTCTAGAGAGGTAATCAGATACCTGTGTGCACACTCGATCACTTGGGTTTTCTCTCTCTTTCTCTTTCTCTCTCTCTCTCACACACACACACACACACACTTGCAATGCACACCCGTAGAAAGGTATAGTACTGTGTTTGGTTTTAGCATGAAGGTCATCACACTGTACAAATGCTGTATTCACTTCTTGCATCAGATATCTTCGTGGCCCCGGGCAGGGAGCTATCTCATTCATTTGCTACAGAGCATTTATTTGCCTGTTGGTGGACATCTAGCCTATTTTCCCTGTTTCTACCCTTGGCAGCAGTGCACAGTGAATATGCTTGTGCTTGTGATTAGTGTTCATCTTATGTAGACAAGTGACATCATAGTGTCTTTAATTAATATATATTACTTTACTGGCTTTAAAGTGACTGTGACAGTTTTTTTTTTTTTCCAGAATATTTTGTTCTCATAACATCAGGTTATAGAACCTGAGGCTCTGGCGCTGTCTATGTAATTTGTCCATAAAAGTCCTTTGCTGTTAACTTAAAAAAAAAAAAAAAGATTTTGTATTCTTTTTTATAATAGTGGGGCATTTTTTTAAAGTTTTTATTTATTTATTTGACAGAGAGAGAACTCACAAGTAGGCAGAGAGGCAGGTGGGAGGTGGGGGGGAAGCAGGCTCCCCACTGAGCAGAGAGCCTGATGCGGGGCTCGATCCCAGGACCCTGAGATCATGACCTGAGCCGAAGGCAGAGGCTTAACCCACTGAGCCACCCAGGTGCCCCAAAGATTTTGTATTGTTTTAAAGAAGTTTTGTATTCCGGCAAGCTTGTCCTGTAATTATTTTTTTATTATTTTTATTTTTATTCTGTTGTCATTTTCTTCATAATTTATTTGTCTCTGTTAAGTAGCACTTGCAGCATATCAGATCCCAGATCAGTACCCTCTTCCTTTCTTAAAAAATAACATGGAGGTCTTCTTTCTACTTAGAGCCACTGCAATGGCTCTAAGTAGAGCCATTGGTCCCAAAGTAACTTCAACATTCTCTAGTGTTCGGTTTGCTAGCGAGGCATGATGGCTGAGGGGCTTAGTGCTGGTTCTGCCAGCCTCGTGATCTGGGGCAAGGAATGTCCTCCAAGGCTTAGGGTCAGGATTGAGTGAATTACTGTAGTTACTGTACATAAAGCATATGGCAAGCATATGGTACATAGCAAGGACTCAGTAATTTTTGGCTTATTCCTCCACGTAGCTGCTGCCTGTCACTCAGCAAACACTACTATCTGCCCGTATTATGTGCTGGGAGCATAAAGATAAATAAGACATGGTCTCAGTGCTTGAGGAGCTTACACCCTAACATGCATGTGTTTGCTCAAAATTAAAGTACTTATTCTCTTATCTTTCTATTTGTTTAAACTCTGCCTGTGGCCTGGTTTGCTTTCCTCCCATGTCAGCTGACTTGGGCATCTCGAAGGACAGCCTCTCACCTCTTAACGCATTCTCTTTAATGGTGATTCAGCACCTGCTACATTCCCAAAATGTTGTTAAAAACTGGAATGCAGAGGTGTTGTGTAAGACAATCTGTAAGAAGCTAACAGGCTCTAGGGAGGAAGAAAAAAGTGGATTCTGCAAGACTCTTTCCTTTCTCCGTGATGGCTTTCCACCTATGGACTTGCTCCGTTTTTAGCTTGCATTTCCTCTGCTAATAAAGATAAATAATCAGGCACCTGGGTGGCTCAGTGGGTTAAAGCCTCTGCCTTTGGCTCTGGTCATGATCCAAGGGTCCTGGGATCGAGCCTGGCATCCGGCTCTCTGCTGAGCAGGGAGCCTGCTTCCTCCCTCTCTCTCTCTCTGCTTGCCTCTCTGCCTACTTGTGATCTCTGTCAAATAAATAAATTTAAAAATCTTAAAAAAAAAAAAAAGATAAATACTCTCCACTCTTTCTTTCCCGGGACAGAGTGCGAAGTGTTAGCAGCAAGAGGGCACTTACTTCTCTTTCTTTATCAATGACATACCTCACGTCTTTGGACTTTGGACTACTCTTGTTAGGTAGGAGCTGTTTTCTGTCCCAGGACTGAAGAAAAACCATAGGGGTTTAGAAATCCCTGGCCGTCCATGCCCAGGTGGGACCACTTTGGTAAAAGGACCTTTTGCTGCCACATAACTGCAAAGATTCTGTAGACCACTGAGACCACTGGGTTCATACCCATGCTTTCCAGGGAGTTGTCCCCTCAATGCCATGAATTTCTTTGGGAATGGCACACCTTAGGGAATTCTTGACCTAGAGTAGGAAAAGGTAGCAGTCCTTCATCTCCCTCACATAGACTCTTCTTTAAAAAGTAATAAATTCCCTTTCCTAACTCAGGGATATCTCCTTGCTTTGATTACCATTACAAGATTTGTTTTGGTTTGTTCATAATAAGTGTATTAAGTTTGATCTTACTTTAAAAGCCTGTCCTGGCACAGAGTTTAAATTAATGTCTCGCTGAATTGTGAATGGACACCGAGGCTCCTTTTATTTATTTATTTTCTAAGATTTTATTTATTTATTTGACAGGGAGAGAGAGATCACAAGTAGGCAGAGAGGCAGGCAGAGAGAGAGGAAGGGAAGCAGGCTCCCTGCTGAGCAGAGTTGAGGACCCTGTGATCATGACCTGAGCTGAAGGCAGAGGCTTAACCCACTGAGCCACCCAGGCGCCCCTCGAGTCTCCTTTTAAAGGAGATGTAAACATTTGTTGCCACAACAGGATCTGAGCATAATACTAAGCTCAAGAAGGATGATTTTCTCAACAGAAATCATTTATTATTGCCGGAGGTAATATGAAATTACCTATTTTTTCTTGAAGCATGTTTTTTTTGTAAATGTTTTCCAGAGATACAGGACTTGAAATTAATGACACTCTCCTTTGTTAAGACTTTATTTCATGTATTGTGTTGACCCCTGAAAGAATATCCAGTCTAAAGAGGAGAAAATGTACACGGTGCTCAAAACCCTATGAATGCTTCCAGCAGATGAGGTGTTCTCCTGATTGCTCCAGAGGGGACTACATCCTTAGTGCTGCATTTTGTGTTTTTGGCGTCTTTGGTTCATTTATAGAAGCTTGTCTGTTAAAATTCCATATACATTTCATTGGCTTTGAAAAATACTGAGATTGACATCAACCTACTGAAAGGATACTTTGCATTGAAAGTAATACATTTCCTAATCAAAGAAGATACCATTGTTCTAGCATCAGTGGATGTGACTTTTTTTTTTTTCTTTTAACTTCCTGGTAGTAGTGAAGCTTTTTGGGTCAGCTATCTGGTAATTGTCAGAAAGAAAGTTATATGTATATTTAACTGGACAGAAGTTAGTGGTTCAAACTGGCCATAAAGTAGAAGGGAATAATGGTGCCCTCTTCCCGCACACATGAGGTCACACTGCTCATCTCAGCTTTGTGAACGTAGTAAGAAACAAGTCATTTCTGACGGGGGTTGTCAAGTTGGAAGAGTAACATCTCCCAGAAGAGAACTTCTGTGAGAATTTTGAAAATTCTGTTGATGGAGGCTTTTGCCCATTTAGCATTGTCAGTATATTACTGTTTATATTTTACAATTTCTGGTGTACTTCTCACATAAACCTATAGTGCCTGGGCTAGCTGCATTTTTCATGACTTTCCGCAAGTCCCACAGATTCAAACTTCCTTTCCTTAACTCTTCACTTTCACCTTCTCTAAGCCCTGGGGATTCTTCTTGGCTCCCAGAAAAAGTCCTCCTTACTCCCTTCCCCCACTCCCCATTTATCTTTACATAGCTCTCTATCTCAAGAGTGTGGTAGTTATTAGCACACTGTGACAGATTGTGTGTGAGGCATGCTGGGTAATGACTAACAATGGCCAGTACGTGTCCAGGGCTCTTAGAACCTTAAAAACATTCTGCCGTATGAAATAGGATAGAGCCAGTCTTTCTTCTTTTGACTGCTGGCTTTCCTGAATGCTCTTTCTTAGAAGATCCAATATCTCTTCTACACCCTCAATCTGTATTAGGAGTGTTGGATTTCTTCCTAACTCCCCTCTCCATCTCTGAAATAGACCCAAGTCTTCACTGAGGACCAGAAGATAGAGTTAGGGTGGTGTGACAGATAGAAATTAGTGAACAGTTTGGGCTTATCCAAAAAAATAAATGCTTGATACATCTGGGACTTCTTCAAGCTGTCCTCTGCTTTATCTAGCAAAGGGCAAAATGAATCACTCCATAACAAGGGGTCCTAAGAGATAACAAACTCAATTAAAATTGATTTAACTTCTGGGGAGTTCTCCAGATTATACTCCACAAATACTAATATGATAATACCCACTTCAGCCATAAATCATCTCATTGGACCTCATGTCTCTTTTCCTAGATTATAGATCATGGGCAATAATAGACTGTCTCTTGAACCAACAGGGTGTAAATTTCACTGCTTTGGATTTCCAGTGCAGAAGGCGAGTGGTGAAGAAGTAGGCTCCAGTGGCTCTGTCGGGGAAGGACAGTACACAGGACAGGCGGCCTGGCCTGGAGTGGGGCTGACCTTTTCTCATTCAATGTCCTCTTTTCCCTCCAAAACTCATTGGAGAATCATTTGCATGTTATATTTCATCTGCATTTATTTCATCCTAACCTCTTCATCCTTCTGTTGAGTTATATGTGCCCTGGAGTAAGCATTTTCTACCATCTGACAGTTTAAAAAAAAAAAAAAGAAAGAAAAAGGTGAACAGTGGCACAGTTAGCATGAAAAATGGTGAAGATAGGAGTAGAAAATGGGAAAAATGTATGTCACTTTGTTAGTTCCGTACAGTATATTTAAGAAAAGTGGAGCAATAAATTTCTATTAACGTATATATTCTTTTAAATTTAGGAATAGACGGACAGTCTGTGGAAGTGTCCAATATCGTGGACATCCGAAAAGAACATAACCGTGAGATTGCAATGAGAATTTCTTCTAGCATAAACAGTCAAAACAGATTTTATACTGACCTGAATGGATACCAGGTAATTTTCCTTTAAAATGTCTAAGTAATAGCGGTGTTAGTGTGCAAGTTTTATGTATGAAAATGGGTCAGTTAATTTTACATCCTTCGAAAAATTTGCTTAAGTTTACAAATTATTTCTAAAGGAAAACTGAATTTTAACAGGTACTTATAGGTTCTATATTCAACCAGATTTCTGAAGTTAGAACAAATATTTGAGAGATTGGTTTGTAGAACATCTGATTTACAGATGTATTTTTTTCAAAGGCAGATTTGGTGACCATTTGCATGTTAAATGCCTTGATACCAAAATATATCTGAATTTGTCTCACAGAAAGGAAACATAATTAGGGACTGATGGAGTATATATTTTCCCCTCATAAGGAAATGGTCTGTGCATATTTAATTTATTACATATATACTTTTAAATGTGTAATGTAATAATAGGCTCTTTTAAATTTCAGGGAAACTCTTTCCCTCTTTTTATCAATAATGTAAGGGTGTTTACCTTTATGCACACACATATGTGTACATAGACATAGACAGAGAAATACAAACATGTATCTATTTAGAAATGTGGGTAGGTATGTATTTAATCAAAATGTTCACAAAATAGTTTGAAATGGTAATGAGAAAATTGACTCAAAATTTTTCCAGATTGTCAGCACTCTAATTTAATAGGGCTCGTTTGATTGTTACCTAAATCTCTGTATTCAGAGTATATGTGTGTGACAACATAGCTTTGAAATAATACTATTAAAAACATTAGCATGTTTTTGAGACATTAGCATTTTAGAAAGTTCTGGCTATGAATAGAAATAATTTCACAACAAATGCTTTTACTTTGTCTGATTTTCAACTGGGTTGAGTGGAAGGGATTGTGGTAATTTTCTCTTGTGCAATTTTCTGCAAAGGTTAAATTTAAACCTTTTCCAAAGCATAAAAATTGCATTATACACTTTGAATTTACATGTTAATTCTACTGCAGCTGTTTGGTTTTCAAATGAAGCCATGACTTTATGGTGATTCATTTTCCTTGTGTACAAAAGAAACTCTTTTTCTTAAAATCTTACAGAAGCAATTATTTGTATGTGTGGGTGTATACATGAATGAAAAAAAAACTTAGTAAAAGTGAAAAAAAATGTGAATTTTCTTTTCAAGGATCAAGCATTTGAATAAATAGGGAAATATTATTTCTAAATTTATAAATGTCTAAATTTATAACGTAAATATTTCTGCTTCTAAAATAGGCGATTTTTTTTAAGCCTTGGAAAGAGTAGTTCTTGGGCAAAACCAGAAATCTAGACCCACAGGTAGGGAGCATGGCTGGCAGCCCCATAGTCATGACAGTGTGAATGTGTGAATGCCCATTGCATTGAGTGTACAAGTTAATTTGAATGGAAGGATTAGGACTGGAAAGAAGAAATGGAAAATTCTTTGAAACTATCTCTTTTTTTTTTTTTTTAACATTTTACTATTGTTTCTTCAGTTTCATAATTTCCTGGGCCTGTGATACAAATTACCACAAACTGGGTGGCTTAGAACAGCAGAATTTATTCTGTCACAGTTCTGGACAGCAAAAGTCCAAAATCAAGATGTCTTCAGGGCCACACTCCCTCCAGTCTGTAGGGAAATACTCTTTCTTGCCTGTTCTAGCTTCTAGAGGTATCAGGCGATTCTGGGCACTGTTGGCTTGTAGAGCCATCACTCCACTGTCTGCCTCTGCTGTCACAGAATCCCTGTTGTATTCTCCATGTGTCTCCATTGTGTCCAGACTTCCCTCTTAGAAGGACTCCAGTCCTTGGATTAGAGCCCACCCTAATCCAGTATAACTTATGTCTGTAGAGATCCTATTTCAAAATAAAATCACATTGACAGAATGTTGGTGGCCATGAATTTGAGGTGACTCTATTCGGTACAACCAGTAAGTTGGAGGACACACTGCGGGGTTGTTGTAAAGATTAAAGATCGTATTTATGAATACCTAGTACTTTGCCTGGTTATAATGAGCACTCAATACATGTTAACTATTATATTAACTTTGTATTTCTTTCCTTCTTGAATGTCATGTCATGTCAAATTTGCATGAGCTGAATAGGAGAGATGTCATTTTTATGTGGTGTGAATAAGATACCTGATAACAAAGTCTCTGATGTTTCCTGCTGTGGTTTGAGGGAGTCTCCTTGACCCCAGCCAGCTTAGTGCATTTTCTGTCAAAAAATAAAATAATGTATTTCGTGCATTCACATACTAGACCAAGAAAAATTAAAATATGGAACTATCTACATTGAAACTAAACAGGAAAAGTAAGCACTGAAGAGTCTTTAAATATAAATATGAATTTGATTATTTTAGTGTCATATGTTAGAGAATTCGATGAGGGGATCTGTGGTATTTATTAAAACTGATTCAAGAATTATAAAAGATATTTTTTGAAAGGGGATAGAGAGCTATTATGCTTAACATTCATTACAAAAGCAGTATGTTAGATTTAGATGAGAAATGAATACTTAATACCTTTATAATTTGTTTTATGCAAATATTGGAAAACTAGAAGACTTCTGTTAAGGATTTTTATTCTGAATTTAAATAGGAATGCCTATTTTAAAAACCTGGATAAGTTCTACCTTTCTCACTTTAAATTTTTCTAAGATCCTCATTATTTTTTTTATATTGTTTTGAGGAATGTTTTAATTCTTAAATTAGCTCTTCCTTTGAACAAGAAAGGAAGCTATACTCTTTTCTCTTTGGAAGAAAAGTCATCTGTCTGTAGTCAGTACTAATTTTTTAAAGTACATCTGTAAATATCACTTGATTTCTTTTTTTTAAAGTGAACTGTTTGATCTTTTAGATTCAGCCTAGAATGACAATGAGCAAATTACCTCTTCAAGCAAATGTCTATCCAATGACTACAATGGCCTATATCCAGGATGCCAAACATCGCTTGACATTACTCTCTGCTCAGTCTTTAGGGGTGTCAAGTTTGAAAAGTGGTACGTATTGTTTGGAATCTTTTTGGCTCTTACAAGTTTCATTTCCAAGTGTATAATTTTTCTCTTGGTCATGTGTAATAATTATCATCTTCAGACACCGGCCTCCTTCTTTTGAGAACCAGACTATTAGTTAACTTTGGTTTTGTGAGAATAACATAAAATAATGTATTTCCTCAATCTTCTGAGGAAGAATGAGGGACCTAAAACCCCACAGAACCATTGCTTCTTAAAGATAATTTAACTCCCCTGATAGCTCATTGTTTGCACAATCTTCTGTCATTGTCATAATGGAATAGCTGTGGAAATTCTCCAGAAGTAAAAGAAGAGAAGTGGCTGGGAGAAAAGTTAGAGAATTTCCAGAGTTGCGTAAGTTCCCACAAACCTAGGTCCTTCTGAATCACAGCCTTGTAGGGCACTACCACCTGAAAGGAGAGAGCTGAAATCATACAGCTAGGGGAATAAAGAGGTGACAGACACACTTTCAAGGATTCTGAAAGAGAGAACAAGATGGAAAGAGAAGGTAAATCATAAACACAGATTAATTTTTATAAAACTTCTATAGGGAAGCTTATGTCCTTCATAATACATATTTTTCATTGTCATTTATATGTAGTCAATTGCTCTTCTTTCTTACATATTAAGAGTTGCTAAGACAAATATCTTAAGGAGCCAGACAGATAATAAAGGGGCGCAGGTGCCTGGCATACCCTTTGCCACAAACCCATTTTTTTAATTAGGCAAATGCATACATTCTGTATGTCCCCTCCCCACCATGAAAAAGCATACTATTCCTCTTTCTTCGTGGCTTTCGTTACACAAAATCATGAGATGATACCGTAAAGCCATGATTGTCATCATAAGGTTAATAATGGCCTCACATCAGGGATACAGAGGGAGTGGTGGGGCTTTGGCAGGCTGGGGCCCACCATTCCCAGCGTACGATGGGGCAGCTGCTGCTCAGTGCTGGACCGTTGTCGCCCTGGGGTAAGGGGCCCCGGGTTGCCAAATTTTTCTGTTTCTGAAGAGTCCAGAAGTCTTGAACTGCTTATGTTTTAATTTTTAAAAAATTAAGTACATTTATAGATTGGACAACTTCACATAAAATTCCTAAATGTGGTTTAGGGGCAGAGGAGCTTTATTTCTCAGCTTGCCTTTATCAAGGGAAGTGATGTAACTGTCTAGTCCATGACTGCTCCACTCCTCATGTCTAGTTCCCTACTTAAGGACCCAGCTTTGAGAATTTAAGGCAAGGTTTTAAAATGGGCTCAAGAGTCACACCTGCCCCGGGTGCCCCTGCTAGAGACACCCAAGTACCCTAGCATTTGAGTACCTACAAACATAAGAACAATTTTTTTTTTAAAGGTTATTTATTTATTTATTTATTTGACAGGCAGAGATCACAAGCAGGCAGAGAGGCAGGCTTCCCGCTGAGCAGAGAGCCCGCTGCGGGGCTGGATCCCAGGACCCCGAGACCATGACCCGAGCTGAAGGCAGAGGCTTTAACCCACTGAGCCACCCAGGCACCCCCATAAGAACAATTTTGAGGACAACCCAGATTTACTGAGTGTCACATATTAGGAGGGCTAACATTTGGAGACGGGGAGAAGAGAGAAATTGCCAAGAGACTGATGTACTAATTTGGGTGTGAAGTGGTCAAGCCCTAGATGGCCAGTTCATCCCAATGCCTGAGGAGCAAATTCTAGACAGTTAAATGACTATGGTTCTGGGTGGTTTTTTGGTTTGTTTTGGATAGGGCTTTTTTTTGCTTTTTTTTTTTTAGTTTTGTTCTGTTTTTGAAATTTGTAGTCTCATAGTCTATTATTTACAACTTAAACCAGAGGAAGTGTGGAATTACTGCATAGAAATGAAGGAACCAGATATGACCTCTTCTTGAGCTGGAGGAGACAGGGTAGTTGATGATACTAACATAATACCAGGGAGGGAAAGGGGTACATGGTGGATGTCTCCAAATCCTGGGGTTCTTCAGAAAATCCCCAGATACCGAGTAACCCAAATTGTCTTTCAAATCCTACTTAGATTCTACCCATCTGTATTTGTCTTGTTCTCCATGTGTGATGTATGTTTCCTAACGAACCTCATAAACATTTTTAAATTCCAGATGCTGCCACTAAAAACTTTAGAGGACGTAATTTTCTCTTCAGATTAATTCTTTTTAGATCTCACTTAAATTTTGATCTGTCTTGTTTTTAAATTTCATTACCAGATTTTACCAGACATTAATGAAGAATCACAGTCCTATTTTTTACATTTATACTAGCTGCTTTGAGAAAGCCCTTGGTACTGTTTGCAGTACAGATCTGTCTCCTTGGCTTAAATCAGGACCGTGCCTAAACGTACGAGATCCTCACTGGATGTTGGTATTAAATAACCCTGGCCAGTTTGTTTGTCTGTTTGTTTGTTAGGTCAGATTGAAGTTATCATGGATCGAAGACTGATGCAAGATGATAATCGCGGCCTTGAGCAAGGTGTCCATGATAACAAGGTTACAGCTAATTTATTTCGAATACTACTGGAAAAAAGAAGTGTTGTGAATATGGTAGGAAAAGAAAATAACTCGTATGTTCTGATGTTGATTGTTCTTTGCCACCCAAAATTTGACATTATGACTTTCCACTTTTTTTATGACTTAGTATTTTTATGACTTACAATTCTCAGTATTGAGATATCTTTATAATAGATGTAGCCTGTAGTCACAAGAAAGAGAACTTCAGTTACACATATGTCAGATTTGCATTTAGGTCACCTTATTTTTTTATTTTTGCTTATTATGTAGATGGAAAATAATGTTAAGGAATCAGTTTGGATGAAATTTTCTGAAATTATTTTGAAAGAAAATAAGACTTGAATTTAGGAATAGAACCTCGGCCCATTCTTAGGAGATCAAGTTTGATTAGTAAACTTTATTGGAAACCTTTGTGTGCTTATTCTAGTCCTAGACTCCTCAATTGAAAATGGATTTTCTTGTCTGTCTTCTTGCTCAGTTTTCATTTCTCAGAACAAACCCCAGCATTCCATTAAACAATCCGGCTAAAGCTCCATTAGACGTAAAGCAACATGACAATACACCCCTTCAAGGTGACACCAAAGTCATCATCACCGTCCCCCCATGCTTTACTGATTTCCCACCACAGATGACTCTCTACACAGCCCTTTTTTCCCTCATTCTGCTCTCCTCCTTTCTTCACTGACCCATTTCAGATCTTTCCAGCTCTTCTCAGCTGGCAGCCTCCCCACTGACTTCACATTTGACAGGGCTCTCTGTTCTAGGTATCAACCATCTCCTCCCACACTTTCCTTCTTCCCTCATGTTGCAGTGGAGACGTCACCCTCCTCCTTCCCTCCCCCTGCCCGTCAGAGCCAGCGTTCCCCTAGGAAACCCTTTCTGCAGGCTTTCAGACACTCTTCCTTGTCTCCTATTAGAAATAAAAACCAAAACAGCCTCCATGCAGACTCCTCCCCATTTCCCCTTCACCGCCAGCCTGGCTCCCACACCCGGCTGAGCCGGTTTTTGAGAGAGGTTTATGTCATTGCTTCCATGTCACACTCCGTTCATTTTAGTGGTGCTTTAGCCTCCCCCACACACTTTTGCCAGCGTCACCAGATCCGGTAGATGTTTCACACCCTTTCCAGGATCACGAGATTTGTCGTCTTAGTTCACCTTGCAGCAACATTTGACACTGACCATGTCACTTCTCAGAAGACAGTCTGAGCCAGCGCTTCCATGGTACTGTGCTCATTTGGTTTCCCTCCTGCCTCCCAAGTGGTTTTTTCTCTGTCTCTCCAATGGTTATTGATTCAGCCATTAAATGTCAGAGCCCCAAGGGTTGGCCCCATGTCTTCTCCTGTTCTCATTGTACACATTCTCCCTCTGCAATCTCCCCTACTCCTGTGGCTGTGTGACCACTTCTACACGGATGAGACCCGCACATACATTTCACCTCTAACCTGCAGACCCAACCACTTAACTGTGTCCTGTTCTTCAGACCCAACATATCCATGATCACTCTCTTGATCTCTCTTCCCCTCCAAACCTGCTCTTTTCCAGTGTTCCCTCTCTCGGGGACTAGCACCACCTTCCATCCAGTGGCACTACATGTAGGAGGGACCTCTCATTGGTACTTCTCCTTTGCCTGTCCCTTTCTTAAAACAATAATCACCAGTGCTTGGCTCTTTTATTGCCTAAATATTTCAAATATATAAACTCGCTTATTAAGACCACCCTAACCTAAACATCATGTCTTTCCTGAATCATTCTGCGCTTCTTTTCCAGACATATTTGTTCTCAAATAAGCAAAGTGATTTGTTTTTTCAAAACTCAATGTGACCTCACTGAACCCCTCAGATATCTTCTCATTGCTCTCCTGATAAAAGCCAAAAACCCTTCCCATGGCCTGAAGAGCCCCCTTCGTGATCTGGGCCCTGCCTGTCCCCCAGCCTCATCTAGCATGACTCACACTATTTCTGCTCTGGGCCCACTGATTTTCTTTCAGTCCCAAGTACTCCCCATGCACCCTGCACCCATAGCACCTTTCCGTGGATATTAATACATACACACATACATACATGGGCATTTTCTTTGCATTTGCCCAGGGAACTATTCAGAGGAGTTCGAGTCAAAGCTGCCTTGGTCAACTGCTTTTACTTGAGCAGGCCAGAGCACCGTCTTCAGTGCCTCCTCAGAACTGCGCATGTGTCCTCCGTGCATGGATGTGATTATTTTTGATCATTGTCTCTCTCCTCTTTTGGACCATAACTTCACGGAGAGTGGGGGCCATGTTCCTCTGCTTCTAGAATTGTTCCTAACAGAGGAAGCACCCCATCTGTGTTGCAGGAATGAATGCACAAATGCATAAACGAGGGAGCTGTAACAGTGCCCGATGCCACCATATTTACCCCAGGCCCCGCTTGCTGCCTCGTCACATGAGGCATGTGCTCTTCCCCCTGCTCCATTCCAGGGACTCGTCTGCTTCATTTTCATGTGCCCCACACGGTTCCTCGCCTGTGGTAGCTATTCTATAAATAAAACACTAGTTGATTGAATGAAATGGCAACAGCTCATTAAAGCCAAGAATTCTTCCAGTATCTAGCATCTTTTAGGAAAAAAAGATTTTAATATCCATTTTTAGATGTCAAAATTTAAACCAGTTCTTGGGACTCGTGGTTTAAATCAATTACTGACAAGATAGCTTAATTTTAGGACTGAAATTGCACAGGAAAATCATTGTCTGAGTGCTGGCAGCTACTATCTTTTTCTCCTCCCGAAAATGTTTCCAGCTTTTATGATTTTTTTTCTCTCTATATAGACACTAATTTGCAAAGCTTCTGTTAACTATGGCAATAAGCATTTTCATGTCAGATCTATAAAGCTTTCACTTAGAAGTAAAATAATTTGTTTATTCCCATTCAAAAACTCCTTGGATAGTAATTGATTGAAATTTGATCCAATGTTTTTATAATCCTGTGTTGGTTAAATTTTTCTTTTGCTCAACTCTAGATTCTTGGACTTAGATCAATAGTTTCTTTTAAATAAAAAATGAACTAGAGCAGAGAAAATACATTTTAATTTCTAGTGACATTGATTAAAAAGACAGTTGATTAAGGAATGTTCCATCTCACATAGCTTAAACATTCCAGAAAGTACTTTTATTTTCAACTCAGACTCTCATGTTTAAACCATTGACAGTAGGAAGCAGGGTGATGAGGAGACCCTCTCTGTACAAGAAGACATTTTAACAGGAGGTCTTCAGCCTGCCGGAGCCTCTGGGAGTAATCTGGGTGACTAAGTAGAACCGAGTCCTGTTCTTGAGTGTTCCACAGAGAGAGAGTGAGAACAGGGACTGGAGTGATAATTTTGGGATGTGAAGCTGTCCAGTGGGTTGCCGTAGCTATATGAGGTGAATTGTCATCCATGGTAATGACACTCAGGGGTCAACGTAAGTGGAAAGTGGGAATTGTTTGGCATTGACCCTTTAGGTTTTGTTTCCTTGATGCTTACTCCCTTTCCCTTCCCGCCGACTGCTGTATACAGTCGAAGGCATTGAAACAGGAATTAGAAGTGCTACAAGCGTTCAGGTATTACAGCTGTGTCATTTGACCTGTGATACCAGTTATTTATGTGTAAGGAAAAAGAGCTGGGAGAGATCAGATGAAAAGCTCACATGCTTACAGGGCTCAGAGAAGTGATGGCATGAGGGAGGTTGGTCAGGTTTCAGGGCAAACGCTTAAGTGAGGTGACCCCAGGTCTGTGATGGGTATGAGGATACATCCCACCGAGAGCTACAACTCAGCTGCACTTGAGGGAATGTGGGGGCCCTGTGTGACTTGGATTTCCAGTGTTTGGGGTGAAAAAAATAAAAAGTTACCTGTTGTGGGGAGTTTTTTTTATTGTTGCTGACAATTTCAACATGGAATCTCCTGGATTTTTTTTTTCTTTTTTTGAGAGTTGGCCGAAAAACAGACATTAGTACCTTGCAGACCTACCAAAACCTATCTGTAGGCAAATTTAGCCCACAGATCACCAGGCTTTACCTCTGCATTAAATGAGGTTTATTTCTAAATCTTATGATTCATTATATTTTCATTCATTATTTCTTCTGTCTCTGTCTTTTCCTGCATCCTTTCCCCTACTGTATTTTTCTCTCACTTATTTATATTACATTTGCTTGTTGATAGATTAAGTTCAAAAAACATTTATCAAGTTCCCACCATGTATCAGGTCATACCGAATAAGCAAAAGTGATTCAAGATATCATCTCTTATTATCTTAGATAATTTATTTAGCAAGTTTTGATGTAGACGAATGGAAACCTTTGATATTTAGGGATCACATAACTTAAGTGGGCTTAATGAAGGACACCATGGAGCCTAGCAAGAGATTCTGACTTATGAAATAAGGGCTAGAACCCAAAGGAGGTCTCAACTTGGTGTGTTTTGGAATCAGAATGTGCTAGAAACTCTTTATAATTTCATACAGGCTGAAAGGAAAAAGCTAGACCTGAACAGCTTGAAGCCTTCCAACACACAAGAAACCAAATAATGTTTAGAATAGTATATTAGTTACTGCAAGGCTGGGGAATTCATTTACAGCTTAAACAAACACATAAAATTTCCCATAACAAACATGTCTTATCAGCGTTGGGTTTATCATAAAGGTTTCAGTTAAAAGATTACCTTTCCAGGAGATTAGTCGAAAAATGATAATTCACCAGCTAAATATCTTGTCAAGGCCCTCGTTGCTATAAAAATGTTAAGAAAGTTCGTGAATCCTGGAACCTTCCGTGAGATTTTGTCCCGCCCCGCCTGGCCAGCTTCCAGCGATGTTATATATTCTTGGTGCTTTTATAATCCTGAACTACCACTCTTCCGTAGACTTCTCTTCCTTATCCTGCTTAGGACAATAAATGGCACAGTTTTCAAATTCTCAAAGCGCTTACATTCATGGCATTGTTTCCTTTGACGAGGCTTATCATTCACATGTTTCTGAGTCTGAATCCAAAACATGTTGAAGGGTGAGACTTAGACATTCAATTCCAAAAAGAGCGGTTTCTTGTGCAAGGTTGTCTGGGATGACGGTTCCCGGCGCAGGTCCACAGAGCTGTGTCAGACCAACTGAGATTTTGAGATTTGCTTTGGGGGCTAAACTTTGGCTTCCTAGGGCTCACCCCTGGACATTCTGATTAAGTAGATTTGGGTTAGGGTTCAGGGATCCATGTTTAAATCTTCCCAACCCATTCTTACGTGTGGTCAGTTTGGGGGCACTGAGAGCCAGGGAAACTGGTGCGGGTCAGGAGGAATGGTACGTATGCCCACGACTGTTTGAAGGGTATACAAAATCCATCAAGAAGTAGCCTACCTGTTCACTGAAGTGTCCAGGGATTCCTCCAAGGGCAGAGAACAAAGCCAGACAGCTTTTTCTGAATCTTACTTGACCTAGAATGGACTTAATGCCTTCTGATTCTGATACAGCAGGTGTCTTCTTTTCTGTTGGAATCTTTTATCTTTTATTACTGAAAACTGATTTTGTCAGCAATCCTGACCTAGATTATGAAGTCCTTTGATCTTGGAATACATTTAAAGTTTCCGGTTGAAACTGTTCCTTCAGTATTCAACAACATGCATTAAATTTCAGTATTGTTGGTGAATATAATTATCTATGCTTTATTTAATCTTTCTTCTAAGGAAAGAGTGTGGGATGGGTACATATTTTTTTTTTACAATTCTTTCAGACCTGATATATTTTGTCAGTATCTTAATATTACAGTGTCCCTCTACTGCCTTTAATTTTTTTTCTCTCTCTCCGTAGTCTGAATTGTAATGACATCAACAGTTCACTGCTGGCAAGATGCCTGTCACTCTTTGCTCAACACCCTCTGTTCAGTACTAATCTGACATTAATTTTAAGCCCCGTATCTCCTATAAATCCTATCTTTTCACCCAGATAAGTAGCCAAGCCTTTTATTTGAGCCCCATATTACAAAAAAGATGCAAAATCAGAGGATATCAGTGAAATGGACAGTTTAAAAATAAGATACAAAATTAAATTTGTTCCACGTGTCACTGTTCATCAAAAAACCTTTCTACATAAATTATTTTCTTCTCAGTGTTTTTCTATGTGTGCTCTCTTATACCTTAGGCGTTACTGGTTAAGGTTCTACTTAGTCATTGATTTAATTAATTGAGTGTGTCATCTACCATATGCCTATCCCCAGCCCTGGCAGGCTTATTTAATATCTGAACATGCTGAACCACTTGTCTGAAAATATATGACTAAAGTACTTTTTAAATTCTAGTGAATAATTATGTACAAGGTAAATATGTACTAACTATTGCATAACATAATTTAAACAGTTCCTGTTCAGTGGCTGTGATTTACCAAATTTAACAGATGATCTAGGTATACTTAATGTGCTACTTAAAAACCTTATTTATTTATTTTGAGAGTTTCTCCCCCCACCCCCAAGTCCTATAGTTGGGTAACATGTATAGAGATTGGCTTTGGATCGCCACAAGAATTATGGTCTAGTTGAGTATAAATGAAACCATGAGAATATGCTGGGTAAAACCCAAGGGGGAAGAGATCACATATGATGGTGTGCAAGATGTGTGAATATCCCAACCCGTCTATTTAAGAATTTTGCGGTAGGTTGAGAGAGTTTCCATAAAACATTATACCTTAACCTAAAATGGTTTTTTGGAAAATGTTGTCAGGATTTTTAGTACAAAACAGTGGAAAAAAGATTTTTCTAAACATGAGCTAAATGGACACTGTTCATTTTCTTATGTTGCTTACAGGTGAACTTGGTAATCTCTGTGTTGGCTAAGACTGTTATTTCTAAAATATAATAAAATTAAACATAAACTGCTTATATTTCTTTTCTATTTAAACCCTGTTGGGTAATTCCATTAATATTGTGAAAACTGCAAATATGTAACACTTAATTAAGCATTTCTGTTTTTTCTTGATAGGAAGAAGAAAAGAAGTCGGTCAGTTATCCTTCTCTCGTTAGCCACATAACTTCCTTTTTCCTGAATCATCCTGTCTTTACAATGACAGAAAAGATCCCCGTGCCCACCCTTCAGCTGCTAGGTGAATTCTCTCCGTTACTGTCGTCTTTGCCTTGTGACATTCATCTCGTTAATCTGAGGACAATACAGTCAAAGGTATATCCCAAAATGTATCTATAAAGAATTACTTTTTATAATATATTTGATATAAGGGGATGAGAAGCAGAAAGAAATACGGCTGACCCTTGAACAGGAGGAGCTGGAATGCACTGGTCGGCTTACCCAGGTTGTTTTCGATAAACACAATACAGGACTGAAAATGTATTTTTTATTTTCCTTATGATTTTCTGAATAGTTTCTTTTCTCTAGCTTACTTCATTAAAAGAATACAGTGTAACATACATATAACATATAAAATATGTGCTGATCAACTGTCAATGTTATCAGTAAGGCTTCCAATCAAGAGGAGGCTATTAGTAAGTTATGTTTTGGGAGAGTCAGAGTCCTGTGGATTTTTGACTCGTGGGGAGGGGGGTTGTCACCCCTAACCCCCTGCACTGTTCAAGGGTTAACCATACGGTGAGTTTTACTATGCTTCAAGGAGCCTTTAAGAGGACTTAACCTTTAGGCAAAATCATTCTACCTTTCATTTGGTTAGGGAATATTATCTTTTTATAGATAAGAAACCAAACTCTGGCCCCAGGGTCACATAATAGTAGGTGGGAGAACAGGCCTTAAGATCAGCTCTTCTGGCATTTTCCATGCATTTCTCCTTGTTAGCCAGTGTTTCTTGAGGAGTTAGAGAATTAAGAAGCATAGCATTTAATTATTTCTCTATCAGAGGACTTGTACATTGATATCTTTCTCCTGAAAGTCATGGCAACTCAGACCTTTGCATTGAGAAACCAACTCTTAAAGACATCTAAAGATGGACTAGAGAAAGAGAGGGAGAGGCTTTATTAGATTCAGAATTTTTATTCAGTTAAGACTGCTTTTGTTTACATGTATGCCAACTTTTAAAGTCAGAGATTGCATTTGAAAAGAGTAAAAATTAGACATTTGACATCATTTTTATCTTTCGTAGAGCTGTTTTGATATTGTGAATTGACATATGCATAGCTGGAAATAGTAAGTGCTCAGGGATTCTGTAGGGAATGTGATAAATGGCCTGAGTATGAAAAAAAGAGAATGTTCATATTTGAAGACCACGTAAGAAGAGAAAAATATTTCGTTTAAGCACAAAGAACTAAAGCAAACCAAAGTAAGGATAAATGCCTGCAAATTTGGACATACAGGGCTTTTAAAACTATACTGACCAAGAGAAAGAACTTAGGCCTGACTCTGTAGGATTATCCATACGGCCCGTGATAATGAATACAGGTGAACACAGGAGGCCTGCATCTATCTGCATGTGTCAAAAGACTTGTTCGATCGTGTGAACAAACCTGCAGGATTTATTTCGTGCCTGCGACGTTACAGTTACAGCTAAAGGCACTAGGGATACCGTCGTGGGCAAACCCATGACAAACAATAACCCCAGCCTTTCTGAAGCATGGATCCTCATGGAGGGAGAAAAATAAAGAAGAAAAAAGAAGATAGACGTATAATGTGTTAGATGGTGGTAAGTGTCAGGGAGGGAAAGCCAGAGGGAAGGATGGCTCTGGAAGATGACGTAAGTTTGCATAGTGTGGTTAGAAGAGGACCTTGCAGTAAGGGTGTTAATGGAGTAAAAATCCGAGGGAGGTTAGAGAGTAAGAGACCCATGCAGATTTCTGGAGGTAGAGTGGCCCAGGAAGAGTTACAAGCAAGGAGAAAGGCCTAAACATGGTTGCCATGGTGAGAATAGAAGCTCCGTGGGAGCTGGCCTTTTCTTTGATTCCTTGCATCATTCTGTTGCCTAGAAGAGTGCTTGCACATAGAAGGGGCTCAGCCACAATTTGCTGATTGAACAAATCTCATGAGTGCTCTTTCTAGGATTCTGCTGGTCTTTTGTGGGTCAACTTTTTGACTCATGGAAAGAACACACCAGCGATGGATAGCCTCCCTGACTTTTCCTCTTATTAATTCATGAGCCAGAGGGAACGAGGGGGTAGAGTGGCGTTTACCAAAGACTCCGAACCTCGGTCTGCTGCCTCTGGGCATGGATGGTAGAGGATGTTAGCAGCCGTGGATCTGAGGGCTTCCGGGGCACACGGTGGCCACTGTTCCTTCACTTGTTTCTAGATGACTCTCCCATGATTATTTTCCGGAAGCAGATCCAGTTGTCTAGAATCAACGAATGTAGGGTTTTACCCACCATAATCCAGGGCTGGCACCTGTTTTCCATATCAGCTCTTTTCTATGGTTACCTGCTCCTTTCATTCTCCCTGCGTGTTGCCTAGCTTTCTGTCACCCAAGTGTCATCTCTTCCCAGATTAAAAATCCCGTTGCTACTCAACTGGTTCATGCTCTGAAGAATTTAGGCTCTGTGTGGTCTGGCTTTCACTCACTTGGCGTCCGCTTGCTCCTCACGCCCTTCGGGTGGTGGCCCACCTCCACTGCCTGATGGCTGGCCGAGTCCTAACTCAGCTACCTTTTATAAGATGAAGCTACTCTCAGAGCCACCGCCTCAGGTCTGTGGTGAGAAACACAGAAGCTAATGCTGTGAAGGCCCTTTGGAAACAGAAATGCTTTGTAAACATATGTCTGTGTCCTGATGGGACTTGCGGTACTGGTCAGCGCAGGGGCAAACCAGGGTTTTAGCAGAGGAAATAGAGAGCAATTTAACAATTGGGCCAGGAAGAATCAAGACTGAAATGTTAATGTTTAACCATAACTAGCATGTTAGCTCATGGTCCAAACTCAATATTTAGGGCTGTTTCACATTATCCTATCAATCAGTGCCGGTTCCTGTGTTCGTCTTTGACTCTTAGCACATATTTCTAACAGTTGTTTAAAAAGCTCACCAGTATTCCAAGGGGATTGATTTGGCCATTCAAAATCACTTCTTTAAAGAAAATTGCTTTCTGTCCCTTAACCTCTGATAATAGGAAAATAATCATTGAAAGAAGTTGATGTAGGTATTGAATCAAAGAAAGCTTGGTGCTTAAAAAGATGTCAAGTGTAATTTCATGGTTACACCAAAAGAAGACAAAAATGACTTGGAAGAAATCCAGAAGCCAGACCTCAACATTTTGGATTGTGTTCCTATTTTTATGTGCTGGCAGCTCCAAACATATAATCATGAATTGTTCCTTTGAACGTTGCAAAGCATTTTTCCCATTGAAATAATGTGAACATGGCTCTCGGCTTCTAAGCAAGACCAGAGCTCTGCACTGGTCTGTGTGTAAGTAAGCATTTTCATAACTACCACCTCCCAGTATTTCCACGAAAAACGTGTTTGAGAACACCCCGGACACGAGGGAGTCACATCTCTCTTCCTGCCTCACTGATGGAGGAGGCCTCTGCTTGCCCAGCTCCTGGGCCACATCGTCAGAAGCTTCCTGACGTTCTAAACCTCATGTGGGCAGCCTGATTCCTCAGGGAGAAAGTGGTTATGGCCTCGAGCAACAGTGAGAGGGGCCAGGATCTGGAGGTGTGCTGACTCATCACGATGCTGCAGCATTTCCAACTACCTATCCTCAGAGTCAGTGTGTCCGGGTCACACTGGGGAGATTTTGAAATAGAGACTTCTACTGGTTTCCCCATCTCTGCAGTTCTGATTCCAGAGGTCTGGGGTGGGGCAACTTAGGAATTAGTAATTTTTTAAAATTCTCATGATTCTAGAAATTACTGTTATCTCCATTTACTAAACAGGGAAAGTAAGAGCTGGAAATTAAATACCTGAGATAAAATTACGCAGCAGTGAATGGCAGTATTAGGGCCCACATGCAGGTTTCCTGAATCTGGGTGCTGGACAGGGCCTCAGAGGGTGGTGGTGGACTTCTTAAGAGTTACTAAATCTGTTCCTCCCAAATCCAGTTTTTCAGGAATTATTCTGTATTGGTAGATGAGTTTATGTTTTTATATAAGCCTGTCTTGCTCTTATTTTGTATGTTTTTGGAGAAAAACTGATTGCGTGTCGTATAGTTGCTGTCAGATGAAGTTGGAAGCAAACATCTCTTAAACCGTGTCTCACAGCATTGCCGAGTGCCCCCGCGCAGTCCCGTCTAGCAGTGTAACTGTCAGCCTTCTCCTTCTGTAGGCTCGCCCCCCCTTTTCTTTACCACCTCCTTTTCTTGTACTGTCAAAAGCTTGAGATATTAAAAAGAGGATTCTATAAAGGTTTGAAAACTGGTAACAGGAGCACCACTGAAATGGTCGGGAACAGGAAAACCATGCCATCATCAGGAAGGGGTATTAATTAAGGGAGAAGGAAGTCTTGGTAGAGAGGATGCTGGGAGAATCTCACGGGGGCACAGATCATCGATTGAGGTTCTGTAGGCTGGAGTGATAGGTTCAGCCTGGAATGCAGACATTCCAGGGACCAGAAAGAATTTGATTAAGCCATTTAATTAGGCTTCGTGGAGCCGTGCTGCCTGGATGTTTTTGCACAATGATATGTTGTTCGACCTTTTTCCTCTCCCCCAGATTATTTCCACCGCTTTTATGTTCAGATGTATTTTTATTTAATTCACTGATAGATCTGTATCTTTGTATCTGTATCAACCTCTATCTCTGTACATTACATTTAGCTCTATTCTCTGTGACATTTTATTCTGATTCTGCTTAACCATTTCTTGCAGATAGTTAACTAATCATTTCAACATCAGCACCACTTACTGAACAAGATTTTCTCTCTCCACTTGTTTATACCGCCCCCTTTTCTTATAAGAGGCAGTTTAAGGTTTTTCTTCATTTTGTCTTTCTTATAAGAATTGATTGGTGCTTTATTAATCTCCCTGGCATCTGGAAAGGTGAAAATTGTGGAGAAAACTTCCTTTGTTGTACGTATCTAAGAACAGCCATTCACCTTACCTGTTCTTTCTGTCATCTTATCTTGTTGATCAAAACAGAATAACTGTTATTGGACATTTTAATGAATACCCTGGAAAATGAATTTCTACTGGTTATTTCCTGTCTCAGGACTTAAAACACTGTGTAATTTTCTCACCTTTCCAGTTGCCAGAATAACACGGAAAGATGGATGTCGGTAGGCGTTTTCAAGGAATCTGGGCAGGTTGGAGAAATTTTTCCACCA
The DNA here is from genome assembly GCF_963455335.1 of Martes martes. Lineage (NCBI taxonomy): Eukaryota > Metazoa > Chordata > Mammalia > Carnivora > Mustelidae > Martes > Martes martes. The sequence goes on along the minus strand of NC_137892.1, from coordinate 35,839,406 downwards.
GGTGTTTAGCTCTGCCATAATCTATTAGACCTTAGACATTCTTTGAGGAGGGTGGGGACACATTTCTCTTGGAGAATGTAGTCAAAGTTATGGCTTCTCTCTTCCACAGAAAAAAAGTGTGCACCCATAACATTTACTAGTTTCCAGAAGTGTACTTCTCTATAAAGCTCGCATTATTAATGAGCAAATCAGGTTTCTTTTGGTGTGAGACTGGACCGGTACAGCTCTCTATTCTGAGTTCTCACCCGCTTTGGTAAAGGAACACTGGTGTGCTCCTTTGCTTGTGAGACCTTGCCATGTGTGTGGATAATTTTCAGCATGGCCTTAAATCCTGCTTAAAATGGGGTGAATGGAGCAGGCTGGATGGATGGAAATGACCGTGTCCACGCCTTCCTTTCTGAATTGATGTATATTTTGATAAATTGTGGTTTTAGCGCTGCTGGAACTTTGGATTAAATACTCCCTTTTTCTAACCTCAGATCAGAGAGTGAGCTCCTTCCAGTTGTAGGCTTTTCTTCTATTACATTAGAAGTGATCTTTCTCCTTTCCCTCCCGGCCATTAGCACCAGTCCTTAGCCAGGGTGAAGGCAGGAGGGTGAAGCTGTTACTGTCCTGCTGCCTTTGTTTGAGCCCATCACCTGCACTTACCACCTGGTTCGCATAGCGCACAGCCCCTCATTCTCCCACTTGCCTCATTCCACAATGTGGCAGTGATAATAGGACCCATCTCAGAGATGTGCTGGGGATTAAATGACTCACTTAGAACAGTGTCTGGCAAGTAGTAAGCACGGGGTGCTTGACAAATGAAGTTCTTAACCGTCACGAGCAGTGGTGATTGTTACTAAAAATGAAGTAAAAATGTAGGCACTTTTTTTTTTAATTGAAGGTTGAAGTTTATTCCTAAAGTAAATCTTGATGTCACCTTGACTTGTATTCCTTGTATATGTTTTTTGGGGGGAGGGTTTTTTGTTTTTTTTTTCAAGATTCTATTTATTTACTTGACAGAGATCACAAGTAGGCAGAGAGGCAGGCAGAGAGAGAGGAGGAAGCAGGCTCCCTGCGGAGCAGAGAGCCCGGTGTAGGGCTGGATCCCAGGACCCTGAGTTCATGACCTGAGCCAAAGGCAGAGGCTTTAACCCACTGAGTCACCCTTATATGTGTTTTTGAAAACTCTGAGCAGTTATTAATAAAGTACCTAAAATTGTCTGCATGCCAGGCATTATGCTGAGGGCTTTCTTTGTAAAGAGAGCCTTATTTAGCTCTCCCAGCAGTACTGTGAAGGTGGGCAATACTGTGCCCCCCTGTTTCAGAAGAGGACACTCGCCCACCAAGAGATGGTAGATAACCTTCCCAGGTCATGCAGCCAGTAAATGACGTGCCGAGGGGCGCACCCCAGCACGGCTGACTCCAAATCCCTGCCCAGAACCTCATACTTCTCTTCTCTGGGAACAAAGGGAAGCGAGAGTGCTGAAAATGTTAGGGAATACTCTGCCTGTTTTTCTCTTGACCACTCAGTCACGACGGGACGCCCTTAGAAGGATCCACCCACCATCAGTGGGGAGGATCATGAAGGACTAACGTAGGGCAGATCGGTGATCATTGCTAGTTGACCGTGAGAGGGCATGCTTCGTGACTGGGACATTCACGTGCCCTTAAATGTAATAATGCAAACTTGCATACCACCTCCCCTGTTTCAGAGACTGTTGTGAGAGGAATTGAGTTCTTCTGTGAGAAATACTCCGTACAGGGTCCCGCACACGGCAGCGAGCACTCAGAAAGCGTTAGCTGCCGTTACTGTTATCGTCACTGTGGTTGGCACTTGATCCTCCAAGGGGCGCTTTGGGAGTCTCACCGAGTTTTCTGCGTTCTGAGAAGTTAAATGACGTATTCGCAGACCCAGGACTGGTTCATGGTAGAACCAAACCAAACCTTGCCTCCGATCCAGCTTTTTTTTTTTTTTTCTTTTTAGAATTTATTTGTTTATTTGACAGAGAGAGATCACAAGTAGGCAGAGAGGCAGGCAGAGAGAGAGAGGAGGAAGCAGGCTCCTTGCTGAGCAGAGAGCCCGATGCGGGGCTCGATCCCAGGACCCTGAGATCATGACCTGAGCCAAAGTCAGAGGCTTAACCCACTGAGCCACCCAGGCGCCCCCGATCCAGCTTTTTCTAACCCCAATAGCCTCATTCTGCCAGCCGCTCCGCCTTCCCTCCACTCCCCCCAGTCGCCAGAGAAACCTCACGGCCCCCGCTTAGCCTCAGAGCCGCCGGTTGCTTTACCCAGTGGAAGTTAGTTCCACAGCGGATTCTCCGAGTGTTTTCGGAACACCCAAGTCCTCCTGAGGGGATTCAGCCTTAGCTGTGATCTGAGCTATTTTATAGACACACTCGATTTGAAGCTCACCTTGCACAATGCTTGGCCCAATTTCAAACTTGGTTAATTTTCTTCCCTACCCCCTTCCCTTTTTTTGTTTTTTTTCCTGAGGTCCGGATAGTACTCATACACTAATGAGTATGAAAACAGGTCTTTCAGAGTCTGTTTACTCTCCTCGAGTGAACAGCATCTTTTTGGTGAAGTTATCTGTTTTCTTGCATGCATATTCAAGTTAAATTCACAGTTTCCCTACTTTGAAAAACAGTTTTCTTGGAAATAAAATGACAAGACAGACTTTGAAACTGAAAAACTGCTGCTTTGCCTCAGGTATTTTTGCTTGAAAACTGATACTTTCATGAATATTTAATTTTTAAAAACTTGGACACGATGATTGCTATTTCAGTTGGTGTTCTGGTCCTTACGAAAGCGATACAGTTTTGGTTTGGAGAGAAAGTGTAACTTTTTTTCCCAGCAGTGAAAATTACTCTTTATGACTTCAATTTCTACTTTTCGTATTGTTTAAATCTCTTGTAAAACTAATGACAAAATTCCAAAGATGCTTCCTTTCCTCTTCTTTTTTTTTAATTATCACCTCCAGTCTGCTAAAGGCCTCACACACTCATTATTTCAAGAGCACGTGTTGCCGTGTTGCTCTAGTGAATTAAAATGGCCAGATGCTTCCCTCTCTCTCTCTGCCTGCCTCTCTGCCCACTTGTGATATCTCTCTCTCTCTCTCTCTCTCTCTCTCTCTGTGTTAAATAAGTAAATGAATAAATAATCTTTTAAAAAAGAAAAGGACGCCTGGGTGGCTCAGTGGGTTAAGCCTCTGCCTTCGGCTCAGGTCATGATCCCAGGGTTCTGGGATCAAGCCCCACGTCAGGCTTTCTGCTCAGCAGGGAGCCTGCTTCCCCCCTCCCTCTGCCTGCCTCTCTGCCTGCTTACGATCTCTCTCTCTCTCTGTGTCAAATAAATAAATTAATAAATCTTTAAAAGTGGCCAGAGTCTTTGGTTATAATGATAGGGGCTTTTAAAAGAGCCTCACAAATAGACCACGTAAATAGTGAATCTGAATTGTGACTTTGTTATGATTTTGATGCATAATCATTGACATATAGTTTGGAGGGTCTCTGATTCCTCAGCTACAAAGTTATGATGTCATGAAAGAAAAATTGTGAATAAAAAGTTAAGTGAGAGTATTGATTAATTGGTAGCTGTTTGGAAAATAGTCACCAGTACTTAATTGATAGATTCCTTTGATAGAAATAATAATAGCTAAAATATACCCAGGGCTTCCTCTGCTGCAGACACTGGGCTGAGTCCCTATTACACAACTGAATTTCATCTCCATTTTATGGTAAAGGAGAAACCAGGTTTTGCTAAAAGCATCTAAGAAATTGCAGAACTAGCATCTAGATCTTGAGCTGCCTGACTCCCAGCCAAGCTTTGGATCCATTTTCTACAGCTTCTGTACCAACATTTTCTGTCTCATAAGCTAAGCCACCATAAATAGTATTTTCAGCATCTTATGAGACACCAGGTCTCCAGGAAGAAGGAAAACCTGCATTAACTCCATTTTGCAGACAGACAAACTGATGCTTAGGTAATCAGTGACTACTCTAAGCCTAGACACTTAGCACATGACAGAATTATCCTTGTTTTTCTCCTGGAGACCTTGTATGGGACACACGAAGGATTTTTTTTTTTTTTTTACTGTGCTCTTTTCATGCTGTTTTGGGACTGTGTGAAACACATTGAAATTTTATTAGAAATCTTTATCATATGATTTAAACCTGCTATGTTTATCATGTTGGTCCTGTGATGACTCAGAATTCCTTAAATGACTTTTTTCCTCTCCCTTCAAACAAAATCTTAGCAGTACCACTACAAAATGCCAGTGTGAAATGTCATAAAGCAGGTTATTCCAGCCAAGAATCTGAGGTGAGGACAGCTTTAAATTGTTCAGGCACATTAAAATCAAATCAGTGATGAGAATGCTGGCAGCTCTTCACCAAAGATGTCTCTATGGCACATTTAAAAATCGTGTGCCCTAGTGAGGATGATTAAGAACTTGGACATATGTGTATCTGTGGCCACAGAGGAGAAAAAGGGATCATTTTCATCACAGGTCAGTGCTGAGCACGCTCAACTCCTTTGAATAGCTCTACCTTTCTTAATTCATCCAAGGATTCTTAATTTATTTTGCTTATTATTAGAAACATTGGCCCCCTTTAGGAAACATAAAATTTATTAAGAAAATTGTAATATAAAATACTCAGAACACTCACAGCATCCTTATTTAAATGGATGCAGGAAATTTTACTGCAAGAAAGTGTATATTGATCCCTGTAGCTGACTTGTCATGTTTAGTATTTTTCTCTTTGCCTGCACAAGAAGAATAGCTTCTGTAATGTGAATTTAAATGATACATCAAGCTAATAAATGTGGTTGGCCTAGCAAGTGATAAGCATAACTAATTCAATTTAAATGTCTTTTATATAAAAATAATGAACCAATGCATTAAAGATTAAAAATGTTAATGCAATTAGCAAAAATTAGCATTCAATAAAGAAGTGTGTTTCAGTTTTGAGATGGATGATGTATCATTCAATGTCCAGATAAGGACTGACTAAATTCAGGTACACTTTATTAGCTGATGTATATGTTAAAAACGAAATAAATAAAAATTCACTGCTTTTTTTGCCCCTTTGCAGTGACGTGGGTGGAACTAGAGGGTATTATGCCAAGTGAAATAAATCAGTCCGAGAAAGATAATTATCATATGATCTCACTCATACGTGGAATTTAAGAAACAAAACAGAGGGGATCATAGGGGAAGGGAGGGAAAAATAAAATAAGACAAAACCAGAGAGGGAGAGAAACTGTAAGAGACTCTTAATCGTAGGAAACAAACTGAGGGGTGCTGGAGGGATGGAGTAACTGGGAAGTAGACATTAAGGAGAGCACATGATATAATGAGCTCTGAGCATTATACAAGACTGATGAATCACCGAGCTCTACCTAGACATGAAACCAATAATTTATTATATGTTAAGTAATTGAATTTAAATTTAATAAATAAATGCTTTATTTGAAGAAACTTTGATAAAACAGCATGTGACATGTAGACAAAAGGACACCCAGGTCCTCAGGGACTGTACCGGGAACCAGGGCATGAGGTGACTTAACAAGGAACCTTAAAACTTAGTGTCACCTGCCTCCTTGTGGGGGGAGGTAGAGGGAATGTAGCAGATGTGACAGTGAATGTGAGACCTGAGGGGGAAATGAACGTTCCTGGCTTCACTGCTAAATAAAGCGAGCATTTGTGGTCGGAGAACACTGACTTCAAGACAGTGGAGTGTACGGTGGTGTCGCTATTTGCCTTAACGTCGCTGTGGCGTGTTGGCACTCTCTGCCCATCTGCAGGTGGATGGCAAGCATTCTGATGAAGCAGCCTTGGTCCTTCACAGGAAAGGGTTTGACTGCCGCTTCTCCAGCAGAGACACGGGGCTGCTTTGTTCCACGACCCAGGGAAAGGTGAGCTGAAAAGAGACTTTTGCTTGTTGACTTCATGTACTTTGAAATCCTTGTTTTCTGCTAATAATTCTGACAGTAAGAAGGTAATGTTTCATTACCTCTTCACGGACTCATTCCCCTCAGCTGATATAATTAGCTCAAATCTCCCCATCTTAAGAAAGCAACTTTCAGGTTCCTGGGTGGCCCAGTCATTAAGCTTCTGCCTTCGGCTCGGGTCGTGATCCTGGAGTCCTGGGATCCAGCCCCGCATTGGGCTCCCTGCTCAGCAGGGAGCCTGCTTCTCCCTCTCCCACTCCCCCTGCTTGTATTCCCTCTCTTACTGTCTCTCTCTCTCTCTGTCAAATAAATAAACAAAATCTTAAAAAAATAAGAGAGAAAGAAAACTTTCTCCACCTTCAGTCTCTCTTCCTTGTCAGTATCCAAAATCCATGTCTGGAACATGGGCACCTGTGAGGACAACATTCTCCTCCATTCTTAGGCCTTCCATTGCCAACAGACAAAGCATCTTCTTCCCACCCACTCTCTCCATACTTCCTCCTGTCTCACACATGCTCATGTAGGATCCAGTTCTGCAAAGTCTCAAAGGGGCTAAAGCAGGTTCTATAATAACTAAAGTGGGGTGGCAGTAGGGAAGTGACAGGAAGCAGTGACTGTGGCCATTCATGGAGTTTTACCACAGCCCCAAAGCAGCCTCACTGAACTCCAGTCAGTGGTTTCCCCAGGGGACACGAGGGTCTGGATCTCCCGGTCAAGCCAGATTTGCATGGGAGTCCATGGGGTCAAGGCTGACCTGCTGGCTGCCTCATTTTTCTGTCTCCTTTGAGCTGGTCTTGCTGATAGTTCCCACAGGCCTCTCCTTGGAAGGAAAAGAACCTCCAGCCTTGTGCCTCTGGCTCTGAGCGGGTTGTGCTCAGAGAAGACAGTTGAATGGCGCACAGGCAGGTCTCTGCCCCATGGGGCAGCTCTTCTCCAAAACCTCACAGATACCCTATAGATCAGACTCAAGTGATTCACTTCCAACCCTACAAATTAGAATGTGCATCGGATATGAAAAGGATAGAAAAGAAAATATGGTAGGGGGTCAAAATCCACTTAGGTAGATAAGCTGCTCCATTTCTTGTATCATGCGCTATGTGGAGTTGGTGCTAAGAAAATACTGATGGGGTTTTTTTTTTCTTTTTTTCGTTTTACCTCATTACTGAAGATGTGTGTATACTTGGTTTGTAAGCATTTGTATGTAGATGTTAAGGCCTCAAGTCTTAAGGGGATTATAGTATCCAGAGAGACATGGGGTGAGGGTAGTACTTTCCCAGCCCCTCAACCTTCAAAATGGGAGTCCCTGATATGAGGAGCCTTCCTTGTAGCAGGCCTGTGTCCTTTCTCTCAGCTCTTTGGGCACAAGAAGAACCATGACTGTTAGGTGTTAAGTGTTGAGTATAAGAGGATATGGATGTTTTTAAAGCTTGCTGGCACATAGATGTTTTTTCTTTTTTTGAAAAAGTGGTCGCTGCACAATGATAAGTTATTGAGAAATTAAGAAGAACGTAGAGCAAGTCATTCTCTCCTGGCTACCCTTCTCCTAGGTGTCCCTCCAAGGATGGTCTGTGTGTCTAAGCACACTGAGCTGTATCTAATCTCCTTCCCCTTCCCCTTTTGTCTTTAAGAGGAAAGTAAATACGCTTTTTCATTCTACTATTTTCTACTGACTAAATATATAGATGTGCCAGTAATCTTTCCTCAAAGTTGACCTAATTGTGCAACTTTTTTGTCATTTATTTTCCAGATTTTGGTACAGAAGCTTTTTAGCATGTTTACTGTCACGAGTCTCATACCTTCATCGTTATCCTTGATGCATTCACCTCCAGACGCCCGAAATATAAGTGAGATCAACTTGAGTCCCATGGAAATCAGCACATTCCGAATCCAGTTGAGATGAACCTGGCTTTCAGATTTGGATTGGGAAGCATTGTCTTTTATACACTTCTAGGTTTGACGTGCAATAAGGAAGCACATTATTTTAGCTTCTGGCTACTGTGAGGACATGAATTCTGTGATTGTTACTATTTTTTTTTTAAACCAGTATAGAAAGAAAAAAAAAAGCCATGCGATAGCCAATTTTTTTTTTTTTTTTTAAGTTCCATCCATGAACCACCACCATCAGTATGAATTGATGCAACAATGAAGGAAGAAATGTCTAAAACAACCTCTCCACAGATTGTATCTCAGGTTAAATGCTAACTAACTATATCTGTGTCGGGGGTTGTGAAGAGATTGTTATAAGTAGTCATGTTGCTGATCCTTCATTAGTTTTACAGAAATACCCGTTTTTACCAAAATGGAATAAAAGGCTGAGGGGTAAAAGCTAACGGCCAAAATGGTTGCAGTCGTTCATACTCATTGGAAAAATTTTGTGTATTGAAATATGTGGAAAAGTGCAATCCATCAACCCTTACGATACCCTATACATCATTGATCTTCACACACCCTTTTCTAATGTACCACTTGACCCCTCCCTTCTCACCCTTTGTAAGTATTTCCAGAAATAGCAGATTTTGAATCATTCAATAGTAGAAAAAGAGGCATATTTTCATTACTTGACAACGTGGGATAGGTGCAATTTATTCCATTGTCACTAAAATAGAAGAAGCAATTCCATAGGTACCATAACCTGTTTTAGGTACCACACGGTGTCTTTTTACACAGCTCATTTGAATACAGATGTTCAGAGAGGGGTTTTCTATTTTAAAAATAACCATATCAAGATAAATGTGCCTTATTTTTTTATAAGTCTTGTTAAATCTTTTGGTGTCCCATGTGACTGAGGAAGGGGGGAGAGGGCGGGGGTGGGGAGGAGGTGGGTACTTTCGATGACACATGACGTGTTATCAGTTTTGCCTGACAATGCTGGCCACGTTCTGATCTGTTTCATTAAATTTGTGGTGATGTTATTCTAAACATTTTGACTATTTGAATGTACAGAGATGTCAGAAAACAAAACAAAGAAGAAAAAATACTGTTAATTAAAATACGCTGCTGCCAAGAAGACTGCAGCTTGAAGCAAGGATTTTGTAACATGCAAAATCCATATACTGGTTCCATTTCGCAGGAGGTAACTCAATGAAAGAATGCTTTAAAAGGGACCCTGTTTTGAAACCCACTTATATGTAGCTGATAATTATATGTAGCTCGTGATTTATTTTATTAAAGAACACGTGTGTTGAGTGAATTCCAAACTTTCGTACATGCTAACCTCAAAGGGAAATTCCAAGCCTATGTGCCATTACAATACGTGTGACAAAATTTGTTTGGGATCATGATTAACGTGCCATTGAAGTTGAAGCAACGTTAGAAACATCTAGAACATTCAGTTTTAGGATAGAAAGGATTCACTGAGTATGTACACTTTTGAAAATTCTCTGTGTTACCTAATGAATTTAGTATTCTCTGACTTTACACTTCCCTCTTACCTCCTGCCAGTCCAACATCTTTACAGAGAAGTTGAAACCTAATTTCTGTTTCACCATGTAGTCTGATGATCACCTGTTTTGTTTTGTTTTGTTTTGTTTTAATCAAGATGCAGCTCCTAAGATTATTGCTAAGTTATGTTAAGTTCATAAACTTTTTTCGCCTTTAATAATTAAGGAAACAATACTAGTGTTGATGACGATATTATAAGGGAGTAATTTCATGCAATAAACATGTACTGTAAGTTTCCTTCCTCATTTTGGGAGATAAACAACTAAAAGGAAAAGAAAAACCACACTTCCTTTTTGTGGACATCTATAGATGTTAAGATTTCCAGAAGCAAATCCCAGGAATAAGATCAGTATTTTCTTTGCATCTTAAATGTAAAACCTTCCTTTGGGAGTTCACTGTGTTCTGTGGTTAAGTGGGTGTGCTTAATCATTCTGGAAATTCTGATCAGTTGAAATAAAAAACCTTGATGCAATAACAGTGGTTTTGCCACTTCTGGTTGTTGGAGATGGATCTGTCCCATGTCAGTCGGGGTCTTAGTGTGTGTTGCCACCAGCTGCTCACAGGTAAAGCAGAAATTCTCTTGAAACCAGCAAGTTTCTGCTTTTTATTTTTAGAATAAATCATCAGGGAAATGAAGAGAGGACGCTTTTGCTTTGGGTTGTGGTCAAGAACTGATTAAATAATTTAGTGTCTCTGGCACACAGTAAAAACCATACACTTCAGTTGTGATCTCGGTGGCATATTTGTTTGCTTAGGTTTTATTATGTTTGTTATCGCGGATGTTCAGTTAAGCAACTAGTTCGTTTCTTTCTGTGATCTTTGTTTTTCTTTTTCAAAATTTGAGCTTATACCTGCAGTGTTTGAGAACTCGGCATCCTTGCTTTCTTCAAATACTGATTAAAATAAAATGCTACAAAATGTGTTGTGAAACATTGTAATTACCTTCCCATGTCTTTGTTGTACTTGTGCCGAAATGTTTTCACATTCCTTTGTCTAGAAGAAAATCTTTGCTTTCGTTTTGATTATGTTGCTTATCTTGGAATCAAATAGGTTTTGATATTTTTCTCTTGAAAGATTTTATATCTTTTTGGGAATATGTAATATAAGATCTCTAATAAAAGATGAATCTTACCACGTACATAGTCCTCTAGAGTGCTGCTTAAGACTTATTTGGTCAACAGCGTATATTAATTATATTAAGTGGCAGACGGGGGTGGTGGTGAGTTTCTTGTTGGGGTTTGGGGCCATCTTTGAGTTTGGAGTCTAGGAAACTTCCCAACAACACGATACCTGTGGGGCCTTCTGAGCCAATTGGAGGAGCAGATTCTGGTCAAATTCCATATACTGCAGGACAGAAATGAGGCTAAGAAGGTCCTTGGGGTCTGATCCAAAAGGTAGAGTGTGTTGGAAGAGTGGGACCTGGAGGAATGCCACCAGCCTGCTGGCCCCAAGCAGCCCCCAGTGTAGTAGTTTTCAGGGAGTTCCTTCAAAGCCAGGAGGTGGGGGGGTGGCTGAAAGACAAATACACTGGAGGTTCCTAAGGGTTAGCCAGACAAGTGATACATGCTAACCAGGGAGTTTGGGCTTGTTTTGGGTGACTTAGTAAAGAGGCTAATCGATGTCATATCTATATACCAAACTGTAAAAACTTGAGAAATATCCATAAACATTTCATTAGCAGATAATGGAAATTGTCTTTGGCTCCATCATATTTGATTATCAGTGTGCCAAAATAATTTGAATATTAAAACCTGTAAAGAAAAACCTAATTAAGGTAGGTATATGTTTGCATGCCTCCTATGAGTCTGTGTACTGAAACCAAGGAAGTGTGATTGGGACTGGCTGTCTGAAGGGGTAGCCAGGAGGGGAGTGGCTGAGAATTAGCAAGGGCCCCGTGCTGCTGTATGTCAGAGCAGAGCACCGATGCCCAGAGAGAGGTTGTAGTAGACAAGACTCCCCTCACTGGATACGAACTGAAGCAAAACTAGGAAATTTATTGTTCCCACCAACAGTCAAGGGTAGATAGAGCCCTCCAAATACAGTCAGAGCCAGGTATAAGATGATGTCATCCAGTATCTGTCCTTATCTCCTGTTTTTGCTTTCCTCTCTGTGATTCTCATTCCCAGGCAAGGGCTCCGCATTTGAGGGCACAATGGCTGCCAGCACACCCAGACTCACATCCGGCTGGCTTGGTGACCCCAGCGAAAGAGAGCACCTTTAATTTTTCAGCAAATGTCCTGAGATTGATGTCACTGACTGTTCTCTGGCTCATCTGCTAATGACCGTGGTGACGGCAGAGTTCGGGTCACAGGAATCCCACAGAACCACGTGGGTGAGAAATAGTCCTCCCCCTCCCCAACATGCACACCCACAGAAAATGGGATTTACAACCAGGGAAGAGTTGGATACTTAGAATACTAGGCAGACAAAATTCAGTAGAAATACATTGCCAGAAAGAGCCAAATACACAGATTTGAAGGAAGTAGCACACCCAGTTTCAGTTCCAGGAAGTTCCATAGAAGAGGTAGACTTAAGATAGTTCTTAAAGGATGCATTTGATTGTGTTCCTCGGGAAAGACAGAGTAAAGAAAGATGGTAACAGGAAGCATAGAGAACTAGAAATATTTTCTTCGGCCTGGGGCATCGCCACCCAATAAAACTTTCTTAATAAGGGCAAGTTCGTAATACATGCACTGTCCAATAGAGTAGCCACAAGCCACCTATGGCTTTTGAACATTTGAAATGTAGTAGTGCAACTAAGGAACTGAGTATCTTATTTTAACTTACTTATATTTAAATAGCAACATGTGGCCACTCTTTTAGCACCAGTCTGTTTAGGACAGTAGTAGGAGATACAACTAAATATACATTAAGGTCACAGGAGCTAGAATCCTGCTACTGACTGTGGTTCTCAGACGAGAAACTGATGTCACCTGGAAACTGGTTAGAAATGCAGGATCCCAGGCCCCACCTCAGACCTGCTGAGTCACAATCCATACTTTACAAAGATCCCTAGAGGATTCACATGCACACTAAATCACTGGCCTAGAACATTCCTCAGGAAGTAATTTCTCTCTGCTCTTACCGAACTTTTCTAAACAGCTCTTGACCGTAACTCCTATCCCCTACAATCTTGAGGAAGCATCCCATAATACCTGTCTGGTTGTCCCACCGCCACCCAATTCCAAGCCACCTTCATGTACATGCATTCTGCCTTATAACAGCTCTGTCTACTTCTGTTCCTGCTCCCTTACGTCTCTTTTTTTCACACAGAAACCAGAAAGTAAGATTTGAAAAATACCCTCCCTGTTGAAAATTGTGTGTTTCCCATAATACCTGGAATAACATACGAACATTCACCATGGTCTAGAAGCCCTGCCTGGATTGATTCCCCTTCACCTCAACTCTGAGAAGGGCATGAGGGTGTTGAAGAAATCCTTTCCTGACCCAAATCAGCCTTCTCCTCTCCCACGCTCCCTCTAACTGTTGTCCAGTATCCTGATGGGTCTCTAACATCTCAAGATTATTCCTCTTGGGGTCTTTGCACTTGTCCCTTCTGCTTCATACTTGCTCTCAAATCCTTCCCTGGTGCCTAATTATTCTGGTTTGGTTCAAGTGTCATTTCTCCAGAATCTTCCTTGACCAGCCAATTTAATCTAGTCCCACCTCCACTCCTTCACTGGACATTTTTATGTCACTGCTTCTTTTCTGCTTAAAACCAAAATTGAAACTATGTAGTTTGCCTTCCCCACTAGAATGTAAGCTCGCCTGAAGGCAAGAACCCCACCGTTTATTCAGCATCACATCCTCACACTTAGAACAGCAGGTGTTCGGAAAATATTTGCTCAATAAATGAATGAAAATATGTTTCCCCCCAGTAAGGGTTGTGAAACAAGAATTAGAATTTTCAGAATTACAATTTTTCCAAATCCTTTACATCTTAATCTGTTCGTGTTATTTTCCCACTCAAAAACCTTCAGGAAATTCCCATTACCAGAAATTAAAGTATGGAGGTTTCAAGGTGCATTCCTAATCTCCCTGAAGGATGTGACCTCCTTATGGAAGATACTGTAGTTGCTTAATGAGCAGCCAAGTTCCCTCTGCCTTCTGTGCTAATAAACCCTGATTTTATTCATAAGCAGAAACCCATGAGCTTTGGTAGGTGAATTGTTCTTGATCTAAATTAGTCATGAGAATTTTCTTCTCCAGGCTGGATGATGAATTTAGGAATTGGCACGTGACACAATTTTGGCGAATAGACTGTCATGGGAAGTCAGCTGGGGACTCCTGGGGGAGGCTTCCTTCTTCTTCAGAAAGAGGGAGTGTCTTACCGTCACAGTAATGTTTAAAGGCAGTATTGGTCTAAGTGTTGATGCTAGAGCTGCTGCAGCCATTTTTGCAACCTTGCAGTGACAAGCCTGAGGACAAAAGTCAACTAGATGACCAAGTAAAAAATGAGTAGAGCCCAGGTCCCTTGGTGATGTTGAGCAGCTGAATGAACCAACTCCAAACTTCTTGTTATGTAAAATAATACCACTTTGCTATCTAAGCCATTTTGAGCTTAGTGTTTTGCTAGAACGAGCTAAAAACAATTAAACTGATGATTCTCACGACGGCCTCAGCGCTGTGCTTTCTTGGTTAGGTATTTTCCTGAATGGGTGCATGCATACTTGCACAACTAAGGCTCGGTCGAAGGTCGTAGTCGGTTCCTCAGAACACAGCCCCTTACTTTGTCCCTGCTGCTCCCACCACCTTGCATATTTTGCTCAATACATCTAATCAAATTGTGTTTAATTAATAATATTGTGTAGAGTTGTTTTTTTTTTTCAAATGTAAGGTGAGAAGAAGGTTTTTAAAAAATGCAAAGTGAGTTAAGGATGTGTGTACTAACAAGATGCCTGAAGGTTGCACAGTCCCTGTGGCACATGTGGTCAGTGTCTCATTCACTTCAAATGTGGGATAGGGGCTGGCTCCTGTGTAGCAAGATGAACCTTCCAAATGTCAAATAAAATCTGGAAGGAAGAGGAGAAAATGATCAAGGGGCCGGGGTGGGAGCAACGAATCGGTGGGACTAGCTCCTTTGAAGTATGTCAGCTAAAGCTTTAAATATTTTAATATTTTTTCCCAATAGATGTATATCATTGGAAGACTGTAAACGAATTTCTGAATCTCCAAGCAAGCAGAGGAGGGAAATTGGAAGAGTGCTATAGAAAAGGGCATATTTTAAGGGCTTTGGATGGAGCCTTGTGTTCTTGGCTTCCATGTTCCATATAGCTTTCCAAATTTTTTATTCACAAGCTTAGCCTCGGGGCTCATTTTCTGGTCCCAACTACTTGGTAGCAATGCTACCAAGTAAGATGTGTCTCTAGGGTCTGGATGTATTAAACTTTTCAGTAAACCAAATGGAGCACTCGTTGGTTGGCTTCCCATGCATGATCTGAAGTCTCAGTGAGGCCTTTGTTTTGGTCCGAAACTCCCCTCTGGAGCAGAAGATCTGAGCATTTGCCTTTCTTGGGTTGGATTTCCTTGCCACATGCAGGACTGAAATCATTTCAGGCTGCCTGTATGGAAGTGAGTTTTCAAGAAAAACAATTTGACTCATTCGTTTATCTTCCTAAATGGATTTTTAAAGTGCAGTTAATAAGATTACTTTGAAGTTAAAATCTATTTTCTTAGGTAAAATCTACAAATTAATCCTCATTGAATGTATGGGGCTCCCCTTAATAGAGCCTGAAGGTAATCTGTTTTAGATTTTGCACTGAGCTTTCAACAAACATTAACTGAAGTTGTCATTTGGGCAGGGTACCTGTGGTAGGCTCCGAGGGAGAAGGATTTTCATAACCTTGCCCTGAGGTCTACTACAGGAGAGAAGTCCTGTATGGAGTCAAGAAGCCACGTGATCAGAGAGCAAGTGAGCCACCTCAGCGCTGGCTATAGGGATGATGGATATTTGGATACAGGGGAAGGAGACTTGGCTTCTGTCTGGAGTGATACGGGCAGACGGCAGGGAGGTGGGAGGATCTGAGCTGAGCCTGGAAGGATGGAAGTACATCACTACTATGTGGTTACATGTGGGAGAGGAGGTGACATGACACCAATGGCACCGAAACAAGGTATCTCAAATCTGGTGGAAGTTCCATGAAGGGAAATCACCGAAAGTTAGACCAAAAGTGTCTTTCCTGAATTTTTTTTTTTTAAGATTTTATTTATTTATTTGACAGAGATCACAAGTAGGCAGAGAGGCAGGCAGAGAGAGGAGGAAGCAGGCTCCATGCTGAGCAGAGAGCCCGACTCGGGGCTCGATCCCAGGACCCTAGGATCAATAACCTGAGCCGAAGGCAGAGGCTTTAACCCACTGAGCCACCCAGGTGCCCCATCTTTCCTGAATTTAAAGACCCTCCTTAATCTGTATTTAAGCTTTGGACCCTACAGAAGAGAAGGATGTGGGGTAGCATGAAAGGAAGGAAACGCATGTGTCATTTTCAGGAAACTTTGATGCAAAGTCACATAGTTGTCAAAATTGTGAAGAGGACACCTAGATCTCTGAATTTGTGATACTTTTTTTATAGACACATGATACTGGATTAAGGCAATTAGGAAATGTATATTTCTTATATATGAACCTGTTGACTCCAGAGCTCTGTGGCAATGATTTGGTGAAGACTTCCAGTGTCGAATCCAAACTTGGACAGAACAATTTGACAGGGTATTTCATTAGTCCACAGTCAATCTACTTCAGGATTGTCTCTAGGGTTTAATTTGTCAACTATAAATTCAGGAATATTTGTCACCTAGATAAGAGGTTAAAGAATTAATGAGACACATTATTAAATACTTTCAGCTTTAAAAGGATTTAATATTTTAAAGTTTAGACGAACCTTGTCATAATGCAATCTCTGGGGCCTGTGTCATTGAAATGTAATAATGATGAGGTTTTATAATTCAGTAAAAACTGCAGCAGGTGAAAGATGAGCCCACCTCATCCTGAATCCCATCCTATTTACATGAGGAGAGAAGAGTAAGGTTTTAGCAAAGTTGAAGGCCCAGTTTCCGTAGCTTTCACAAGCCCTAGGAAAAGGGAGCTCTGTGAAGTACAAAATTTCAAATTAGAAGGAAACACAAGGGGCAGGGTGGCACCAGCAAAAACGACTGGTCTTTGAAACTGTGCACCTGGCTTCATTAAAATCTCTAGAAATAAACAATGAAAGTGAAAGCTGTTCAATATTTTAAAAGAAACTACCTATTTGAGCACCTGGTGCCAGGGAGCCAGGAGGCGGTAGGAGCTCTTGCCAGGGTTCCAAATAGAAGACAAACTGTCTATCTCAGGCATACGGAGCCCTGGGAGCTCAGAGTGTGATGGTACCATCTGTGTGACTGTGGCGATCAGCTACCCAATGATGTTCGTGAAGCCATGGGGGGCTCAAGGCAGTGGGCACATTTTGGTTTGTCTGGGTGCAAGGGAAAAAAAAAGGATCACTCACTAAATGTTGGTTCTTTTGTTTCTCTTCCTTTTTTGGAAGGTATAGTAAAAAGGAAACTAGTGATAAAATAATAATAGAAAATAATAAATGGGATGAATGGGTGAAATAGGTAAAGGAGATTAAGAATATATTTACCAGATGAGCACGGAGTAATGTATACAATTGTTGAACTACTAATATTGTACACTTGAAATTAACAGTATGTTAATTATAGTGAAATTAAAAAAATAAAAGGGATGCCCAGGTGACTCAGTTGGTTAAGTATCTGTTTTCAGCTCAGGTCATGATCTTGGGGTTCTGGGATTGAGCCCCGTGTCAGTCTTCTTGCTCAGTGGGGAGCCTGCTTTTCCCTCTCCCTCTGCCCCTCCCCCCATGCTCTCTCTCTTTCTCTCTCAAATAGATAAATAAAATGTTTCATAATAATAATTAATAATAATAATAATTGCCAACATTTATTGAGTGTTATGTGCCAGGCACTGTGAACATATGATATACTTATATCATTGAATCCTTACAACCAACCTATACAGCTAAACTATTATTATACCCATTTTACAGAACAGGAAAGTGAATATTAATGAAACTGAACTCCGATTTTAGTCTTTCTAGGGGCCTGGGAACTACAGTCCACAGGCCAAAGCAAGCCCACTGCCTGTTTTTGTAAATAAAGTTTATTATTTGAAGATCGTGATACTGTTTGTTTACATATTTTCCATGGCTGCACAATGGCTACAAAGGCAGATTTGAGCAGTTCTAACAGACCATATGGCCCCCAAAGTGGAAAATATTTACTAATGGTCCTTTAGAGAAAGACTTTAGTTTATCTGACTGTCAAGTCTGCTTGGTGTGGAATCCATAGAGCTGTCACTCCAGGGAGTATCTTAGTTTTAAGAGAATGGATGGGGTGCCAGCATGGTTCACTCAGTTGAGTGAGGGACCCTTGGTTTTGGCTCAGGTCATGATCTCAGGATCATGGGATCGAGCCCTGCATTGGGCTCTGCAATCAGTGTACAGTCTACTCAAGATTCTCTCTCCCTCTCCCTCCCATGACTTGTGAACTCTCTCTCCCAAATAAATAAATAAGTAAAAAAAAAAAATTTTTTTTTTTTTTTAAAGAGAGAGAATCGAAAATGTGGTATCAGTAGTGGAAAGAGCACTAGACTGGGAGCCTGTCAAAAAGTGGCCATGGGACCTTGGGAAAGTCACTCTACCTCCTAAGAAATTTTTTTTCTGATCTAATAATTAAAGCCACACTGCCAAGTTTCCAAAGTAGAAGGTGTCCTAAACACTTCTTTCTTTAAAAAAAAAAAAAAAAAAAGATTTTATTTATTTATTTGACAGAGATCACAAGCAGGCAGAGAGGCAATCAGAGAGAAAGAAGGGAAGCAGGCTCCCTGCTGAGCAGAGAGCCTGATGCGGGGCTTGATCCCAGGACCCTGAGATCATGACCTGACCCAAAGGCAGAGGCTTTAACCCACTGAGCCACCCAGGGGCCCCCAAACACTTCTTTCTGATTTGCAAAAAGCTATTTAACGGATGAAATAAAATAAAAACTGGTTCTCCATGGCAACACTCACAGCCCTTGCCAAGTTACCTTTTGAAGTCCTATTTCTCCACATTTTGGTTATGGCACCTTTGGGTAGCTAGATGTTTGGGAATGGAAATAGAATTATCTGTTTGAGGCAAAAATGTATTTTTGTTTTGTTTTCTTTTTGTGAGCACCAGTATTTCCTTCTCCTGAAACAACCTAAGCCTGAAGCTTTCTCTGGAGAGGTAGAAGCCTGTGCTTGAAGAATAATATGAAAAACCCTGAAAGGACGATGTGGAAACCATGGAGTTTTGCCCTATGAATGAGCACTAAAAATGCCTACACAGCGTGGTTTCAGAAGACTGCAGGTGACCCCTGGAAAGGGAGATTCTTCTGCTGGAGAGCGAACCCAAGAGATCACTTTAGATCTCAAGAAATCTTAATCTTGGGACGCCTGGGTGGCTCAGTTGGTTAAGCAGCTGCCTTCGGCTCAGGTCATGATCCCAGCATCCTGGGATCGAGTCCCACATCGGGCTCCTTGCTCAGCAGGGAGCCTGCTTCTCCCTCTGCCTCTGCCTGCCTCTCTGTCTGCCTGTGCTCACTCTCTCTGACAAAGAAAAAAAAAAAAAATCTTAATCTTTGGCCTTCCATGGTTAAGTCGGTCCTGCTGTAGCTTTGCTCTGAAAGTTTGAGGGAAAGGTCTGCTTAGGAAAATACAGGCTGCCCTTGGGAGAAGCTCCTGAGCTATGCCTTTTGCAAAGAGGATTTGACGGGAAGACTGGTGTTGAGATCTTTATCTTATTCCATGATGCGACAGGGTAGTTTGAAATAAGAAACGTGCTAGTTCGGTGGTCCTGTCCTGACTCTTTTCTATTTAGGGTTTGAAGATTTGGAGCGGGAGCCAGAAGGAGATAATTAAATGTAAGTCTTTGAATTCAACCTCAGTCAAGTTTGAGTCTGAGAGAAGCTATATGAATATTTTAGGAACAGCAAAATGTCAGAACTTCATGTGCATCCTCTGAAAATGAACTTCCATTTGGCTAATATCAGCCTTGGCCTGTTGGGTCTCGGGCTGATAAAACACTGCGTGTTCTGAGCTTGCTTTGCATTTACCTCCTCTTATGATGCAAGGCCTTTGGGGTGGGTTGAATAGTGGTTCCCAAAAAGATCTGTCTCTGTCCTTACCCCGGGAACCTGAGAATGTTACCTCATTTGGGAAAGAAGCCTTTGCAGATGTAATTAAATTAAAGACCTAGAGATGAGATCATCCTGGATTATCTGGGTGGGTCCTAAATCTAATGTCAAAGACCCTTAATAAGAGCTAGAATAGAAAAAACAGCGAGGAGGGGGCAAGGTGACCTCACAGGCAGAGACCACAAGTCAAAAAATGCCAGGTGCTACCAGAAACTGGCAGAGGCTAGGAAGGGTTCTCCCCTGGATCCTCCAAAGGGAGGGCGGCCCTCTTTTTCGGCTTTTCTGGCGTCCGGAGCTGCGAAAGAATAAATTTCTGTTGTTTTAAGTCACCTGGTTCGTGGTAATTTTTACAGAAGCCTCAGGAAACTAATAGAGTTCTCAAAACATATGTATCCAGGCCATCCCATTGCCCTTTGGAGAAGGGCACGGCAGGGGAGGGGGGCTTCTCCGGTCCCCCTGGGATCCTGTCGGAGAACGAAGGGCTGTGGGAGTATGTTGATTTGTGACAGACATGGTACTGGGCCAAGAGGAGACAGGTACAAAACGAGACAAGAAAGCCTTTGGTATTTGATTCATTTTGTGCGATGGCTTCCCCACTGGCGGTTCAGAATACATGTTGGACTAAAAACAGGAAGATGTTTTTACTGATTTGCCACCATTTACCACAGAATGTTACTCATCTAGTTCCAATCCATTCAAGTAAAGTCTTTTCAAGATGAAATAGCTGGATACTTGTCAATAATAGAGAATATGAATAATTTTCACTTCTCAGGAACGTCTAATTTTTAGAGCACTTTTAATATGTAGACCAATTTGCACCCTCTCGTCTCACAATAACTCTGTGAAGCAGGTCAGACAGGTATGATTACGGATCATTCAAAACTGTGCATCTTAACGGTGGAGAGCTAATGAAGGAGGCCAGATTGGAAGATTATTTTTCCTGATCCAATACTCTGCTCATTGACCTACTCTTTAGGGAATAACTGCACTCAACAGAGACTTGGCAAATTGACACCGTATTTACCTGGAAATATCCTTGCATGAGACGGGGAAAAAAAAAAAAAAGAAAAAAGCCTTAAAGAAGAAAAACAGATTTTTTTTCCCATCACATAACAAAACATACGTATAAACCATATACATGTGTCCTACATAGGATATGCTAAAGATTGCTCTCACATTGGTGGTAAAGAGATAGATCATTCAATAAATAAAAGGGTGTTTATTTGGAGAAAAATAAAATCATGTATCTACCTCAACACACAAAAATAATTTGCAGATGAAAGATTTATTGCAAAAATTAGGACTATAAATATAATAGAAGATATGCGGGAAAATATCTTAAATCATTTGAGGGTAAAGGCCTTTCTATGCATGGTAGAAACTTGAGAGAAAAAAGAAATAGAAAAATTTAATTATAAAAGTTAATAATCATATGGTCAAAGATGCCATTAATATGGTTAAAAGAAAAAGAAAACAAATTTATTCAATATTTTTGGAGCTATTTATTCAAATATGAACCAGACACTGTAGTCGGAGCTGGGAACAAAGACAAGTGCATGCCTGACCTCATGGAGCTTTTTATCCAGTGAGTGACAAACCCACACTGAACAAGTACCTTTGAGTGTAATGAATATTATTAACAGTCAAGTCTGGTTGCCATAGGAGGGTATGATGTGGATGAGTATTGACAGACAAGAATCAACACCTCCTATGTATAAAGAATTCATGGAAATCAATGAGAAAAATATTAATATAGAAAAGTTTACGGTATAGTATAGTATAGAAAAGTATAGAAAAGTTGACAAAGGATATGCAGTGGAAAGTCCCAAATGAGGAAATATAGTTCACCAAGAAACACAGGAAAAGATATTTATCTTCAGGAATAATCAAATATATGCAAATCAAAAGTTGATATAATGTTTTACCTATCAGATTATCAAAGAATAAAATGAATTACAATAGTTAATGATGATGTTAATGATGAGATGTAGAGGATTGGGCACTCTCACATACTTCAGGAGGAGTATAAATGGTAGAAAGCCTGATACACATATTAACACAAACTGTTTAAAAATTTGTTACCCTGTCTAATATGTTATGGACTGAACATTGCTGTCTTCCCCAAAAATCACATGTTGGAACCCTAAGCTCACAATGTGATGGTATTTGGAGATGGGGCCTACAGGAGGTAATTAGTGTTAGAGGGAGGGGGTTATGAGGGTAGAACCCCATGGTAGGATTAGTGCCCTCATGAAAAGAGACACCCAAGAGCTTGTTCTTTCTCTCTTCAAAGACACACTCTGCAGAAAGGCCATGTGAGGATATAGAGTACTATAGAGAATTATGTAGCAACTGACAGATTCTTACATATAGACATGGGTGTATGTCTTAAGATACTTTGTTAAGTGAGAATTATAACTCAATATGTATAGCATGATCCATTTATGTAAACAATACATGTAAAGACGGATATATAGATTTTTATGTAACCATTTACAAAGTGCTAGAGTGTGCCAAGTACTGTGCTCAGCACTTAGCATAATTTATCTCATTTTTATCCATAGAAGAGCCACAAATGGTAGGTAGTATTATTATTCCTGTTTTGCAGATGAAATATTGAGGGCTGAGGTTAATTTGCCTAGTCATACAGCTAATAAGTGGCAAAGCTGGAATGTGAATTCGTGTTCTTAACTATTACACTCTGCGTGAATGTTCAGAAAAGACAAATACCAACAGTTATGGTTGTAGAATAGAGATGGGAATAGGAATAGGACTATGGATGTCTTTAATTTTTTGCTATTATTTATTGTGTTTACTGGTAACATGGGATTATTGTTAAAAATTCAAAGTTACTTCTGTTTTTGGAAGAAAAAGAATGTATGAGAGCATCTTATGACTTTGCCTATCTACGAAACAATGTTTATAGTCAATAAACTGTTGATTGCTACCACATTAATCCAAAATACACCGAAAGCTCTCATTTGGGATCACTTCTTAATTAATTAAGCTGTTACCAAAAAAGCCAATTCAGTTTATAAATGAAGGAAAGAAAGCTTTAATATAAATTATTTCTCTATAAAACTTGCAAGACAAGGAAAACTATAAAAGGTCAAAGCTTAGAGTAACAACCATAGAGTCCCCTAAGTTTTCATTAGTCAAAGGGATACAATTTTCCTGCCAAGTCATTTGAGAGGGATGGTTGTGGTTTGGTGAAAACAGGTTTACAATGGAAATAAATTAGGTTGCCTTAACTAAATGATTTGGATTTAAATCTTGGCCCTGCCCTTTTACTAGTTAGTGCATTAAGTAACAGTAATTTACTCTCTTGAAACCTTGCTTCCTTCATATTTAAAATGGGGATGTTAGTCCCTAACTTTCTGGGTTTACATACATTAAATTCTCCAGCACATTGCCAACCACTTAGGTGCTTACTAACAGTGGCTATATCTATAGAGATATAATTTAAGCTCTTAAGTAGAGAGTTAAAATCGGTCACCTCAGATTTTTCTGTCCTCTGCTACACTAGTCCAGAAGGAAAGTGGTTTTCTCCCACTCACTAGCAGAAGCCGGCAACAGCACCATCCGGACTGGATGTTCATCACTATGGTAACAACTGTGGTCTCCCTGCTTCCTGCTCAGTGTTTATTCTCCCATTTTTCTCTCTTCTCAGAGCCAGACTCAGCTTCATGGCTCCCACTCAGAAGTCCTTTCAAAACGAATAGACAAATTATAGCAAAGTGAAATTGGACATCATCTCTTGTTCCCTCAAAGTAAGATACTGCTAGAGTACCCTTTTTTTTTTTTTTTTTTTTTTGGTAAAAGGAATCTAAATATGGTACTTCCATCTTTGTAACAACACAAGATTACCCCGTTTGATGAAAATATAAGCAGGAGACAAGATTTTTGATACTCACTTGATCCTGACGCATTCGCTGACTACTCTTTAAAGCCCTAACATAGGAGCGTTTCCTTGAAGGGACTGTGAGAGCAAAGACACAGATATAGGAATGCAATCAGGGGATCCAAAGGTCATTGGTTGACTGGCTTCATTGGAAGGGAAGATTGACACAGGTGAGGAGGGGGATGTAAAGCTGGAGTGCTAGTTTGGGGCCATGTTGTCGAAGAGTAGATACCACTACTCTTGTTAGTTTCCTGAGAGAAGTCGTCTCTCCTTGTACCAGTTTCCTCTGTAATGACATCTAGAGTATTGCACTCCCTATGTTTCTGTGATTCTTGCATCTGCAAGAGACCCTAAAGTAGAGAAACTCAACAATATTTGGTCTTAAGTTTACCATCAATGGCCTTAGGGACAATGCTTATATTTGCATAAAGTATAATCTTCTTAGCTTCCTATTTCTGAGAAGCAATCCACTTAGATTCTTGTTTTCACAGAAAAAAATACTTTTGCTGACATTAAACTGGCATTTTTTTCATTCCCAGAAGTCATGTGCACTTATTAAATCAATGGGCTTCATCATTTCCAAGGAGGTTAGAAGAGAGAAGTCATTTCTTGGCCTTCAGTGGGGAAACATAGTTTTAAAAACTCACAGCAAGACCATAGTATTGAAATCCAGGCTTTGTTGAGAGGGGAAAAAAGTTGTTTAAATTTGCCAAAATTCCTTTTACAAATCAAATGCTGAGCCTAGGGAATCTGGGTCACTGAGTTTTATTATAAGCCTTTGTGTAGAGGACCAATATATGCTTTAAGGGTCATTTAAAGGAGGAAGAGGAAAAACCCTTCCTATTTCTGAGAGGAGGTGGCTGGGAGGAGAAAGAAGAAATACACATCATTAGACATGAATATCCCAGCAGTCTAGGCCCCCTTGGGGTTGTGCTTTGTTGGATTATGTGGTGGAAACATGTTCCAGAACAGTGGGTTTATCCTAGCATATATTTCAGAGCTTCCCCACAGTTGGCATGACACTACGTCTAACGTGGTGCCAGACAGGATTTTAGAAACGGCTGAGGGAGGTGTCTACGGGGCTGAGCATTAGATATCACCCCATTTCTTCATATCCTACCATATGCCTTATCCCTGGCAGAGAGGGGAAAGGAAGAAGCAGTGGACCAGAAGGACTCAAGCGTCAGAAAGAAGGCTTTACACGTGTGACCCTACAACTAAGGCTGTGACTTCAGCAGGGGGTGTCCACACGGCATTTGAAGGAACCGGGTTAGGAGAAGCATACCTCAATGGATGCCCCTATTGTCACATGGGCAGCAGACCAAACAACTGGCAGCATGTCAGAGACCAGCAAGGATCCAGGGGACCATACATGACCCTAAGGACATTTCATTTCTGGTACATGGTCACACATAAATGTACCTTTATGTCCAGATGCCAACTTGAGCAGGAAAGAGGACAGGACGGTACTGAGAAGGAAATCAAATTTTGAACTCTCTAAGACAGAGGCATTTTGAGAGATCAAATATATAGAGGATCGAGAAAGTTTATTTTTACTCAGTGTGTGTAATTGTGAACACTCTACAACAGCATTCTTAACCCCACAGAGAACTTCTTGGAGGACTTCTGGAGGAGTAAATGTATGTTTAGCCTTAAATAACAGAGAAAAACTAGCCACTCCTAATGGTTGACCTAAGGTTATGATAGAATCATAGCATCTCATGGTTAAGGGAGATCTTTTAGTTTAACCATGTAGTTAACCTGTGCCAGTGAAAAAATGAGCCTACCAACCACTGTGCAGCCAACAGCATGCTGTGATGTGCCATGATGACTGGAATCTTTGTTACCCAACACAGGACCCAGTGAATATGGATCTCAAATAAAAATAGATGTTATCTGAGCACGTTTGGATTTTGTCAGGCATAGTACATTCTGTGAATGGTCAATAAATACTGAGTACAAAACAGTTAACTTGTAAGAGACTTAGAGGTCATGTGTTTTAATGTTTCTCTGGATTCTCTGCATTGGAATCCCTTTAAATGTGCCCAAGTGCAGATTCTTGGACCCTACCCTTTATCTACTGAATCACAAATCTCTAGGGATGAGCTTGGGGTCTACAGTTTCTATAGCAGATTTATTTTATGCCCCTCACGTCACTGATCTATCCAACCCCTCATTTAGCAGCTGAAGAAACTGAGGTGAAAAGTAAATAGGTTGGTCTAGATCATTTCACAGGTTAGTGAAAGAGCCAAGATTCTATCTAATATTGCTTGTTGACAATTCATTCATGCAAGGAGTTGGTTTCTCTACACAGTACAGTGAAAAAGGAGGGAGAGATGGTGGGGATCGTTGGATGGGATACACCAGGCTGGTTGATCTTGGTTTATTTAGTTAGTTTTTATTAACACATAATGTATTATTTGCTTCAGGGATACAGATCTGGGAATCATCAGTCGAACACAATTCACAGCATTCAGACTAGCATATACTTACCCCAATGTCCGTAATTCAGCTACTCTAACCCTCCTCCCCCCAACTGCTCAGCAACCCTCAGTTTGTTTCCTGAGACTAAGAGTCTCTTATGGTTTGTCACCCTCCCCGGTCCCATCATGTTTCATTTTTCCCCTCCCTACCCACCATGAACCCCCCTCCCACCTCTCAAACTCCTCATATCAGAGAGATCAATGATAATTGTCTTTTTGTGATTAACTTATTTCACTTAGCATAATACCCTCCAGTTCCATCCACATCATTGCAAATAGCAAAATTTCATTTCATTTCTTAATGGCTGCATAGCATTCCATTGTATATATATACCACCTCTTCTTTATCCATTCATCTGTTGAGGGACATCTAGGTTCTTTCCATAGTTTGGCTATTATGGTCATTGCTGTTATAAACATTTAGGTGTGTGTGCTCCTTCAGATCACTACATTTGTATCTTTAGGGTAAATACACAGTAGTGTGATTGCTGGGTTGTAAGGTAGCTCTATTTTCAACTTTTTGAGGAACCTCCATACTGTTTTCCAGAGTGGCTGCACCAGCGTGCATTCCCAACAACAGTGTAGGAGGGGTCCCCTTTCTCCACATCCTTGCCAACCCCTGTCATTTCCTGACTGGTTACATTTAACCATTCTGACTGGTATGAGGTAGTATCTCACTCTGGTTTTGATTTGTATTTCCCTGATGCCAAGTGATGTTGAGAACTTTTTCATGTGTCTATTGGTCATCTGAATGTCCTCTTTGCAGAAATGTCTGTTCATGTCTTCTGTCCATTTCTTTATTGGATTCTTTGTTCTTTGGGTGTTGAGTTTGATAAGTTCTTTATAGATTTTGGATACTAGCCTTTTATCTGATATGTCATTTGCAAATATCTTCTCCCATTCTATCAGTTGTCTTTTGGTTTTGTTGACTGCTTCCTTTGCTGTGCAAAAGCTTTTTAATCTTGCTGAAGTCCCAATAGCTCATTTTTGCCCTTACTTCCCTCGCCTTTGGTGCTGTTTCTAGGAAGAAGTTCCTGTGGCTGTGGTCGAAGAGGTTGTTGCCTGTGTTCCCCTCAAGGATTTGGATGGATTCCTGTCTCACAGTGAGGTCTTTCATCCATGTTGAGTCTGTTTTTGTGTGTGGTGTAAGGAAATTATCCAGTTTCATTCTTCGGCATGTGCCTGTCCAATTTTCCCAACACCATTTGTTGAAGAGACTGTCTTTTTTCCATTGGACATTCTTTCCTGCTTTGTCGAAGATTAGTTGACCATAGAGTTGGGTTCATTTCTGGGTTCTCTATTCTGTTCCATTGATCTATGTGTCTGTTTCTGTGCCAGTACCATACTGTCTTGATGATGACAGCTTTATAATAGACCTTGAAGTCTGGAATTGTGATGCCACCAACTTTGGCTTTCTTTTTCAACATTCCTCTGGCTACATGGAGTCTTTTCTGGTTCCATATAAATTTTAGGATTATTTATTTCATTTCTTCTAAAAAAGTTGATGGTATTTTTATAGGGATTGCATTAAATGTGTAGATTGCTTTAGGTAGCATAGACATTTTCACAATATTTGTTATTCCAATCCATGAGCATGAAACGTGTTTCTATTTCTTTGTGTCTTACTCAGTTTCTTTCATGAGTACCTTATAGTTTTCTGAATACAGATTCTTTGCCTCTTTGGTTAGGTTTATTTCTATGTATCTTATGGTTTTGGGTGTAATTATAAATGGGATCGACTCTTTAATTTCTTTCTTCTGTATTGCTGTTGGTGTATAGAAATGTAACTGATTTCTGTGCATTGATTTTATATCCTGACATGTTACTGAATTCCTGTATGATTTCTAGCAGTTTTGGAGTGGAGTCTTTTTCTTTTCCACATAAAGTATGGTATCACCTGCAAAGAGGGAGAGTTTGACTTCTTTGCCAATTCAGATGTCTTTTATTTCTTTTTGTTGTCTGATTGCTGAGGCTAGGACTTCTAGTACTATGTTGAATAGCAGTGGTGATAGCAGACATCCCTACCATGTTCCTGACCTTAGGGGAAAAGCTCTCAGTTTTTCCCCATGGAGAATGATATTTGCTGTGGGATTTTCATATATGGCTTTGATGATATTGAGGTATCTACCTCAATCAGAGTTTTGATCAAGAAAAGATGCTGTAATTTATCAACTGCTTTTTCAGCATCTATTGAGAGTATCATATGGTTCTTGTTTTTTTTTTTTAATTAATGTATTATATCACATTGATTGATTTGTGGATGTGGAACCAACCTTACAGCCCAGGAATGAATCCCACTTGGTCATGGTGAATAATCCTTTTAATGTACTGTTGCATTCTATTGGCTAGTATTTTGGTGAGAATTTTTACATCTGTGTTCATCAAGGATATTGGTCTGTAATTCTCCTTTTTGATGGGGTCTTTTTCTGGTTTTGGAATCAAGGTAATGCTGGCCTCATAAAATGAGTTTGGAAGTTTTCCTTCCATTTCTATTTTTTGGAACAGTTTCAGGAGAATAGGTGTTAATTCTTCTTTTAATGTTTGGAAGAATTCCACTGGGAAGCCATCTGGTCCTGGGCTCTTGCTTTTTGGGAGATTTTTGATGACTGCTTCAATCTCCTTACTGGTTATGGGTCTGTTCAGGTTTTCTATTTCTTCCTGGTTCAGTTTTGGTAGTTTAAATGTCTCTAGGGATGTATCCATTTCTTCCAGATTGTCAAATTTGCTGGTGTATAGTTGCTCATAATATGTTCTTATAATCGTTTGTATTTCTTTGGTGTTGGTTGTGATCTCTCCTTTTTCATTCATGATTTTATTAATTTGGGTCCTTTCTCCTTTCTTTTTGATAAGTCTGGCCAGGGGTTATCAATCGTATTAATTCTTTCAAAGAACAATCTCCTGGTTTTGTTGATTTGTTCTACTGTTCTTTGGGTTTCTATTTCATTGATTTCTGCTCTGATCTTTATTATTTCTCTTCTCCTGCTGGGTTTAGGTTTTCTTTGTTATTATTTCTACAGCTCCTTTTGGTGTAGGGTTAGGTTGTGCAGTTGAGACCATTCTTGTTTCTTGAGAAAGGTTTTTATTGCTTTATACTTTGGTCTCATGAGCGCCTTTGTTGTGTCCCAAGGATTTTGAACAGTTGTGTTTTCATTTGTTTCCATGAATATTTTTAAATCTTATTTAGTTTCCTGGTTGACCCATTCATTCTTTAGTAGGATGCTCTTTTGCCTCCATGTATTTGAGTTCTTTCCAACTTTCCTCTTTTGGTTGACTTCTAGTTTCAAAGCATTGTGGTCTGAAAATATGCAGGGAATGATCCCAATCTTTTGGTACTGGCTGAGATCTGACTTGTGACCCAGGATATGATCTATTCTGGAGAATAATGTTCCATATGCACTACAGAAGAATGTGTATTATGTTGCTTTGGGATGGAATGTTCTGAATATACATGTGATGTCTATCTGGTCCAGTGTGTCATTTAAAGCCTTTATTTCCTTGTTGATCTTTATCTTAGATGATCTGTCCATTTCAGTGAGGGAGCTGTTAAAGTCCCCTACTATTATTGTATTATTATTTATGTGTTTCTTTGATTTTGTTATTAATTGGTTTATATAATTGGCTGTCCCCATGTTAGGGGCATAGATACTTAAAATTGTTAGATCTTTTTGTAGGGCAGACCCTTTAAGTATGATATACTCTCCTTCCTCATCTCTTATTATAGTCTTTCACTTACAAATATAATTTATCTGATATAAGGATTGCCATTCCAGCTTTCTTTTGCTGTCTGTTAGCATGGTAAATGGTTTTCCACCCCCTCACTTTAAATCTGGAGGTGTATTTGGGTCTAAAATGAGTTTGTTATAGATAGCATATCAATGGGTCTTGTTTTTTAATCCATTCTGATACCCTGTGTCTTTTGATTGGGAATTTAGTCCATTTACATTCTGGGTAACTTTTGAAAGATATGAATTTAGTGCCATTGTATTGCCTGTAAGGTGACTGTTACTGTATATTGTCTCTGTTCCTTTCTGGTCTGTTGCTTTTAGGCTCTCTCTTTGCTTAGAGGACCACTTTCAATATTTCCTGTAAGGCTGGTTTGGTGTTTGGAAGTTCTTTTAGTTTTTCTTTGTCCTGGAAGATTTTATCTCTCCTATTTCCAATGACAGCCTAGCTGGATATAGTATTCTTGGGAGCATATTTTTCTCATTTAGTGCTTTGAATATATCCTGCCAGTCGTTTTTGGCCTGCCAGGTCTCTGTAGAGAGGTCTGCCACCAATCTAATATTTCTACCATTGTAGATTACAGACGTCTTGTCCAGAGCTGTTTTCAGGATTTTCTCTTTGTCACCAAGATTTGTAAGTTTTACTATTAAATGATAGGGTGTGGACCTATTTTTACTGATTTTGAAGGGGGTTCTCTGTGTCTCCTGGATTTTGATGCTTGTTCCCTTTGCCATGTTAGGGAAATTCTCTGCTATAATTTGGTCCAATATACCTTCTGTCCCTCTCTCTTTCTTCTGCTTCTCGGATCCCAATTATTCTAATATTGTTTCATCTTACAGTATCACTTATTTCTCGAATTCTCCCCTCATGGTCCAGTAGTTGTTTGTCTCTCTTTTTTTCATCTTTATTCTCCATTGTTTGGTCTTCTATATCACTAATTTTCTTTTCTGCCTCATTTATCCTAACAGTAAGAGCCTCCATTTTTTATTGTACTTCATTAATACCTTTTTAAATTTCAAATTGGTTAGATTTTAGTTCTTTTATTTCTCCAGAGGAGGTTTCTCTAGTATTTTCCATGCTTTTTTTGAGCCCATCTAGCACCTTGATAATTGTCATTCTGAACTCTAGTTCTGATATCTTACTGATGTCTATATTGATTAGATCCCTAGCCATTGGTACTGCCTCTTGTTCCTTCCCCCTCCCCGCCCCGAGGTGAGTTTTTCCACCTAGTCATTTTATCCAGATAAGAATAGATGAATGAGAGAACAAAATACTAAAAGGGTAGCAGAAAAATATACACTAACCAAATCAGAAGAGACCTGAAACCTTGTGGGGTAGGAGGGGAGAAGAAAGGAGGGAAAATATATATATATTAGACTGGTGAATAAAACAGAGCCACACACTTGATTTTGGGTGTATTTTGGTCTGTTAGAAGAAAGTGCCTCCCAAAATTTTAAGAAAAGAAAAACATATATATACAAAAATAAGGGTAAACACAATGAAGGGATGGAATATGACTGTAAGATGAAAATTTTAAAAGATTCTAAAAAAGGAATTGATAAGATTAGAAGTTTGTTGAAAAAAGAAAAAAAAAAGAGGAAAGAATATGATCAGGCTGGAGACTAGAACAAAGCCATGTGCTAGATTTAAGGTATATTTTGATCTGTTAGAAGAAACTTTATCCCAGAATTTTAAAGAAAGAAAAACCTACATGTATACAAAAAATAAGGTTAAATACAATGAAGGGATAGAATATGACTATAACAATGAAAATTTTAAAAGACTTTTAAAAAGGTATTGATAAGATAAAATAGTTTAAAAATGTTAAAATAGGAAAGAGGAAAATTTTTAAAAATAGAAAAAGAAAAAAATAAAATTAAAAAAATTTAACTTTTAATGACTAAAGAATCATGGGGAAAAAGGCATGAATTCTATGTGTTGTACTCCAGTAGCTCTCAAGTTTTAAAGTTCTCATTGATCGGTGAACTTTGCCTTGGCTGGATGTTTTTGTTGATCTTCAGGGGCAGGGGCCTGTTGCTGTGATTTTCAAATGTCTTTGCCTGAGGTGGAGCCCTTGCCAGGGGCGAGACTAAGTAATCTGCTCCAGTTCGCTCTTGGAGCTTTTGTTCCCTTCCCTGAACACCTTCCATAGAGCTTTGGAGGATGGGAATGAAAATGGAGGCCTCCCTATCTCCTGCCTAGAGGAGCCGAGAGCTCAGGGCCCCACTCCTCAGTGCACCCTCAGAGAAAAGTGATCAATCACTCCCATCTCCCTTATCTCTGGCCGCACTCTGTGCTCACCCAGCCTGTACTGAGTGTTTCTATCTCTGGCGCTTGGTCCTGTTTGGAGTCTCCAAATCCGCCGGAGGAGGAAGGAGGGGTCTCTCCAGATCTGCCACTTGTGGGGTTCCTGCTTAAAGAGCAGTGGCCTCACTGTGCCTTGGAACCCAGTTTCAGGTAACCCTGAGCTGAGAGCTCACTCCTCAGCTCGGTCTCTGCAGCCGGCTTCCTTGCTCTGATACCTGGCAGCTCTGCCACACTCAGACACCCCTGATCTTTCTATGACCCTGTAGGTCCTAAGACCACACTGTCCCAGCAAGGGCTCTAACCCCCCTCCCCTACCTCACCCCCCAGCCTCTGGAGCAACAGCCCTCAGTGGAGCAGACTTCTAAAAGTTCCAATGTTGTGTTCTGCTGCTCTACCACTTACCAGGAGCTGGCCCCTCCCCCATGGTGTCTCTTCCTGTATGTGGCCTCGGATTCAGTTCGCTGCATATCCTACCTCCCAGAAACTGGTCGCTTTTCTGTTCCTAGAATTGTTGTTCTTCTCTGTGATCTCCTGTTGAGTTTGTAAGTGTTCAGAATGGTTTGATAACTATCTAGTTGAATGCCTGGGACCAGACGAAACACAGGTCTCCTACTTCTCCACCATCTTGCGCCTCCCCTGATCTTGATTTATAGTCCCATGATGCTCCTTTCTCTCCCACACTCCACCTCCATGACTCTCCTAAAGCTATTGTTTATATGGTTATTGTTCATGTGGATCTGACTAGGTCAGTAAACTCTGTTGGCTAGGAGTTACATTCTCAGTCCAGTGACATGAGAATTTCGATGATCAGCACATTCCAGTGATGAGGTTCTAAAAGAACAGACTTCTTACTCAAACCCATACACAACTTTGCTTTGTACTGGGAAGGTGATTTCCTAAATTATATGAGAGGCACAGTTTCACCCAGAACCAAGACTTGTTGTCCACCTACAGAGGTCAGTCCTTTCTTATTTGAAAGATACACTTGAAGAATGCATGTTCCACATCAGTATATTGTTTTTATTAAATTTTCCCCAAGAAAGGAGTTTGGGTATTCTGCCCAGAGTTAATTTCTTTTCAAAGATACAGTTGCTGTGAGCCATTTGCTGTCATCAGAGGCCCCGTTAGCTCCATTCTTCTTCCTTTTCTTAATATTTTTTTGTTTGTCAGAGAGAGAGAGCAAAAGCAGGGTAAGCATCAGGCAGAGGGCTCGATGTGGGACTCCATCTGGGACCCTGTGACCTGAGCCGAAGGCAGACGCTTAACCAACTGAGCCACCCAGGTGCCCCTAGTTCCACTCTTCTATTGTCCTAAATGCAATGCAGATTTTTGTCTTTATGTCTCCAGCAGATATTCAGCCTTGCCTAATTCTTCTTCTCCTCCGTGGAATGTTTTCTCATTTCTAGAGTTGTTCTACGAAGTGCTTTCACCTACCTGTTTATATGTTTATGGGCATTTTTATGTTATCATTGGCATTGAACAAATGAGACTTTTAAGGGACAGTAATAAAGTAAATGAAAATTTTTTTCTCTTACAACTAATGCAGCAAACCCACTTTAAGGACTGGCTCTTTTTTGTCCCCAGATGAACTCACACAGCAGGAAATAAAATAGCCTTTTATTTCCAGAGTAGTGTCTGTCAATTCTGCCACGTGGATGTCCATCCAGTCGAAACTAAAAAGTTTCTTGAAAGTTATATTCTCCCCTCTTCCAGCTTTGACCTGGCAGGGTCCAAGATGAGAAGGTGAGCAGGATGTTATTGGCTCCCTTACTCTGCAAGCTCTTCTCTGCCATCCTCCCTAGCTCTCTGACAAGATAAGAGGGAAGAAGGAGAGGCCAGGACTGGCATTAATCTGTGATAGACACTTAAAGTTGACTTTGTCCTGGGTTCTCTGGGATCATCCATTGCTGGGAATCTCTCATTGACCCTTTCCTCCATGTGGGTACATGATTTTGCTAATCACTATGGCTTCCTCCCCCTGCCCTCTGGGCATCTTGTGGTGCCTCTCCATCCTTGAGTGCACTGTCTTCCCAAAACACAGCCCATTTTTCCTTTAGCCACCCTTTAGCACCAAGCCTCAGTCCCATAGTTAACTTGTATATTTCTCAGACACTAGTTTCATGCTAACCTGGTGTCAGAGATCACACTGAAGCTTCCACCTGTGTTCTGCTTTAAGCCCCCTCACTAGATGTGGAGAAATGAAACACAGGTGAAGACAGGAGAAAGCAACACTGTCTCCCAGCTGGGGTTGGAGAAGGCACAGGGTGTGGGAAGGAATGAGATTCAGCACTGCAGCAAATCTCTCTAAAGAAACGTTTTTTTCTCTCAGGGCCTGGGTGGCTCAGTTGGTTAAGCATCTGCCTTTGGCTCAGGTCATGATTCCAGGGTCCTGGGATCAAGCCTCACATCTAGTTTCCTCTTCAGCAGGGAGTCTGTTTCTCCCTCTCACTTTGCCTGCTGCTCCCCCTGCTTGTGTTCTCTCTCTCTGTGTGTCAAAAAAAAAAAAAAAAAAAAAAAAAAAATCTAAAAAGAAAAATGTTTTTCTCTAATTGCTATTCTCCAGGTATTTAATTTTTTTATCTTCTTTTGAGAAAGGCAAAACTGGATATGAACCACATCCATTACAATTCCTGCAGAGGTAGTTTTGTGCATCATTTTGGAATTGGAGAGCAGTTTCCAGCTATTGTCCCAGAGCCCAGACTCAACTGCATTCCATTTTACCTTCCTGTGGTGTTCAGTTGGTGACAGATCTATGCCACTGGGGGTAGGGTGGTAAAGACATAACCTCTAGGGGCTTATCCACCTCTGTGTTTCCTTATGTTTGGGACATTCTCCTCCCCTCTTCCACCTCTTAACTTCCTCTCCTGTGAGTCAACCCCACAGCACCTATTTTGTACCATTTTTCATCCTTTGATTCTGTGACTCTCCCCAGTTTGATATTTCTTTGGCTGCTATCTCCCCACCCCCAAACCTGAGGATTTTTAGGTTTTGTGCCAACTGACTATTCAACTCAAGGCTCCTATTAAAAGGTAAGAGATACAGTTCTTAGAAAGGAACATTAGGGAAGTTTTTCCAATACCCAGGGCTCTTGGTCCCCTGAGTACTTGTCTTCCAGCCTTTCCGCAGAGTCTTGCTCGCTTCAATGGAACTCTGCCGGCTTTGTGGGCACAGAAAGACCCTGTTGTTTGTTGCCTACATAAGTGTGGTATCAAGTATTCATGCTGTGAACTCTATTTGCCAGTGTATTTCAGCTTGTATGTACATATTTTTTTCCAATTCTTTACTTTCAGTCAAAGAACAAACAAAAGCAAACTTAAAAAATGACTTTGGAAAAAAATAAATAAAAATAAAAAATGACTTTGGTAAAACAACAGAAAGCAGGCATAGCCATTTTTTTCAAACTAAGGGTTTTTTTTTTTTTTTGAAGTATTTTATTTACTGTTGAAAAGAAACTAATAGAAATAGATTAAAATAATGTAGATGCAGAGCTAAGAAGATATTAAAATCAACACACTGCATTATATTGTTACCAGTGATTTATTTGGCCATATGACAAACATTATAAATGTTTCAACTTTCCTCTAGATCCTAAAAAGAATGCTTCTTGTTCACGTTAGACTAATACACTTTGGAAAATAATTTGAATTTAAGAAGCTAAATATTTAGAACAATTTTGATTAGACTGTATATTAAAGAGGGTTTATATATTCATCATTAGTAATTCCCAATCTAATATTGCCAATGAGGAAACTCTGAACAGCTGCCATCTAGAATTCTAAAATATCACTCGTTGATAAATGTGCAACATAAGCACCATAGCTCAACAAAATGAAGTGCAATTTTCTCTTCAGTCAGAGAAAAGAGCAAGTTCAAGATTAGTTATGCATTAAACAGTCCATTTGGGGAGGCTAATTAGAGAGAGAAGACCTTGAAATAGAAGTCATCAGAAAAAGCTAGCAGATGAGTATTTTGGAGACTTAATTTGTCCTTTGTCACAGACAAGAACACCTGTGAAAAGTGCAAGTTGCCCTCATCCAAACTCTGGTTATGAGGTTCAGAAGGTTTTCTAATACTGGAGAGGAAAAAACAAAGCCAAAGCAAAACAGTGGTAGTTTAGGAGACTGTCTTCAGGGGTACTAGAGCCTTTTGAGTTCAGGTTTCCAAACTGGTACAACAGGCATGCAAATTAAGTGTCCCCAAAAGACATGAGCACAGAATTTGGATTGTTCTCTTTTCCCCAGGGCTTCACCAGGACTGAGAATGAAGAGGGCATATGGTGTTAAGACAGCCACAATTTCAACAGGAAATCTAACATGTGAAAAAAACTATCTGAGTTCTATGCCATTTAAATGCACTTGGATCACTGTAATTCTCACTCCCACCATATAACAATGCTCTGAAGCTGCCCCAGTTTAATATCACGTATTATTTTTTTGTAGTATATTAATCACGAACAAAAAAGAAGTAATTTTTGTGTAAGTTGGAATCATATTAGTATCATCAATGTGCAAACTTCCCAGAAAATTTAGATGACATTTTTAAACAAATTTGTCTTAGATGATAAACCCAGAAGGTTTCTCAGTATTTTCATATAAAAGGGCAAGGAAAAAAATGTTTTGGAGAAGGGTAAGAGTGTTGATTGTCCATTATGAAGGGTTTCTACCAGAATTAGTGATCACTTCCGTGAAATATCTCCGAGCAGACTGTCCTAGGCTTGTCTTTTCTGAAGAATGGACAAAATGCCCTCAAGAAAAGACCAGAATCATAAATTAAGAGGGTTTTTTTTTTTTTCCTTAGAGGCTATTTTCTGAAGAGTTGTCAGCCCAGCCCTGAAGCGAGATAGGCCAGAAGTTCAACTCCTAAACTTTATCAGTGTCAAAAACTCTCAGATGATCTATTAAAATCTAGGCTGTGTATTTTCTCTTCAGAAAAACTATTTTTATTGTAAAAATAAATAAGTTTTGTTCTTCCTGCGCAAGTAACGAGGCTAAAGAAGGTCACTTGTGGTGATTAAATACTGTGGCTTAGTGTGTGGCTGGCCTTGACCACTCCTCTGAACTCAGGGGAGGCAGTGCTTAAAGGCCAGAGAGTTGCTTCTGGGTCATACCAGTCAGTGCTCTTCCCCTTCTCCTCAATCTTCCTCACCTTTGTAGGGGATTGTAGCTTAGTCCCAAGGGGCAAAACATCCTATTGACCTGAGTAGATTACTGCGCATATATGTTTCTTGAAAAAAAGCTCCCAATCTCCTCAGTCTATGATCTCACCCATGTGAATCACCTCATTCATATTTAATTCCCACAACCAGAGAAAATATTCAAACTAACGACAATAAGGCACCTTTACGGATAATTCCAATGGCACCCTGGAATCGTACTGAAGCAGGACCCTGGAGGCCCCAGTGCCTTTAGTTGGAAGATTATGGAGAAGGCAAGTAGAAACCATGGGGAAAACTGGAAGGCCTAGGGCACCAGTTATTTGCCAAAATATCAATATTTTAGTAATCAATACAGCTATACCAGTATATGCCATCTGGATAGAGGCCCTGCTCACAGCACTATGAGGTAGAAATTATAATCTCTCCTTCACAGTTGAAGAAACGAAGATGCAGAAGGTTTGGGATTTTTGCTGTGATCACTCAGCTAGAGGGAGACAGGGAGAAGGGGAAACCTAGAGCACAGCCATGCTGTTAAGACTCTATGTAGCCTCCCCAGGAGCCAGGCTGGGCATTTATCATCAGCACCTGAGTGTCAAGCCTGGTGTTAAACCAAGTTTAGTTATGTCCTCCGATGCTCCCTCATTCTGTGAAGTTGACCTGTCTGGAAAAGGCTGCAAGGAGACCAGGGAACTGAGCTTCCACGGAAAAGAG
Source organism: Martes martes (assembly GCF_963455335.1). NCBI lineage: Eukaryota > Metazoa > Chordata > Mammalia > Carnivora > Mustelidae > Martes > Martes martes. The sequence goes on along the minus strand of NC_137892.1, from coordinate 35,801,542 downwards.
GTGGTCACTGTCCCACACCCTCCCTCCAGCAGCTGAAGGAGTCCATGGCTATGTTCAGGCTGTGCAAGACCTCATTCAGTGGCTGTGTTCCCAAATAAGAGATATCAGTTTGAGGGGCCCTCTTTTCTGAGGTTGCTTTGGGAACAGGAGGCTTAAATACAGTCCTCTTCTATAGACTTTTTTTCTCCTCCACTTTTCTCTCTGAAGATCAGGGAAGTGTATGAAGGAAACGAATTTTCTTTTTTCTTCTTAAAACTTCTTGAAATCCAAGAAATTTTGGTATTGCCTGAAAAATTCACATATATTCCTTGTAGATAATTGAAAAAAATGGAAGGCCGTTTTAAAAAATACTTATGCTAAAAAGAAAACTACTTATGCGCCTATTGCCTGTTAATTTATTTATTTACTTATGTAGTCTTGGAATGTACTTAGCGTTTTAAAGTTGGTTTTAAAATTATCAGTTTTTTAAAGGTATTTTTGAAATAGTCTATGAACTCTTCCCCCACCTTATTACATTATCTTTGACATTTATTTGATTACTCCTTTGTTGTCAGACATTGAGGATACATCCAGTGTTGCACTGTTCTGCATGAGGTTCCCTCTAAATCCTGATAACATGACTCTCTGACTCACCACAGACTGTTTCCGTAGGAAACAGAGAGAGGAATGTGGAAAGATTTTCCTTAAAGGCCCTTTGTCATTTTTGTTTTTCTAGTTTGTTATAGCCCTTGGCCCACAGTTGTAATCATGTTAGTGCTTGTCTTATTTTTTTCCTTTAAAATCTTTTAAAAAATATATATTTTATTTATTTGTTTGACAGAGAGAGAGAGATCACAAGGAGGCAGAGAGGCAGGCAGAGAGAGAAGGGGAAGCTGGCTCCCTGCTGACCAGAGAGCCTGATGTGGGACTCAATCCCAGGACCCTGAGGCCATGACCTGAGCCAAAGGCAGAGGCTTAACCCACTGAGCCACCCAGGTGTCCCTCCTTGAACATCTTTACATTAAAGATTTTATGTTTTGAACTAGCACATTTCGTATCAAATAATAGCTCCCAGTATATTGTTTACCAATTGAGATTTTTTTTTTGTATAGAAAAGTTTTCCATTTTATGACCAATCCACTACACTTTTCTATTTTGATTCTTACATTAGTTAATTCTTTTTTTTTAAAAGATTTTTTATTCATATATTTGACAGAGAGAGAGAGAGACAGCAAGAGAGGGAACACAAGCAGGGGGAGTGGGAGAGGGAGAAGCAGGCTTCCCGCTGAGCAGGGAGCCCAAGGTGGGGCTGGATCTCAGGACTCCAGGATCATGACCCAAGCCGAAGGTTGACACTTAACAGCTGAGCCACCCAGGTGTCCCAATATTGGTTAATTTTTTAAAAGACATTGCAAAAATCTAGATCTGATAAGAATTGAATATATTTTCTTCTCATTTCTTTGAGGCTAAATTTTTTCTTTTTTTATTTTTTTTATTAACATAAAACATTATTAGCCCCAGGGGTACAGGTCTGTGAATCGCCAGGTTTACACACTTCACAGCACTCACCATAGCACATACCCTCCCCAATGTCCAAAACCCCACAACCCTCTCCCGACCCCTCTCCCCCCGGCAACCCTCAGTTTGTTTTGTGACAGTAAGAGTTTTGAGGCTAATTTTTAACATTTGACTCTTTAAGCCATCAGAAGATTTATTTGATTGAGGTAAAAATTTTTTCTTCAAAATAGTAATGTAGTTATTCCAGCACTGTTTATTAAGTATTCATTCTTTTCCCCATTAACATATGATACTACAGGGACACCTGGGTGGCTTAGTTGGTTAAGCATCTGCTTTCGGTTCAGGTCATAATCCCAGGGTCCTGGGATTGAGTTTTGCATCTGGCTCCCTGCTCAGTGGGGAGCCTGCTTTTCCCTTTCCCTCTGCCTGCTTATACTTCCTCTCACTCTCTTTCTGTCAAATAAGTAAATAAAAATCTTAAAAAAAAAAAAAAGATATGATACTACATTTCTCTTACACTAAATCGTCATATAAAAACATGAAATATTATACATACAAACCAAGTATTGGTTTCTTGGCAATTTGTTTTGTCCTATTGATATACTTATATTTCCTCGAAGCAATACATACTACTTGGTTTATTGAAACAAGACTCATAGGGTTATTATAAAAGAATTACTGTCTATTCTTGAATTTTCATTTTTCAAAACCCCATTTATGTTAAAAGACCTGAAAAATTACTTACAAAGAGATATATGTACATAATTTATTTATGCATCTTCATTACCAAAGGCTTTTGAATGTTTTAGATAACTGTAACATAGCATAATAGAATGAAAAAAATTAAAAATAAGGTAAATTCAGGGGTCAGGTTTGGATATGAAATGATTGTCCCAAGATAGCAGAGAATAGGCCGTGTATTATCAGCTCTAAGCTTTCTAGTGGTAAGAGCGAAGAAGAAAATGTGACTAGTTACAAGATTCTAAGGTTAAGTGACAGAAATGATCTTTCCGGAAGTGCTACTCCCCTAACACGGAGACCCAAAGTGATGGCAAACATTTGGGATTACATCTCTATGAGGCGAGTGAGTCCCTCCCTCCCTGTGCTTTTGAGGTGTTTCTGTGTGGCTCTCACAACACTCAGAAACAGTACTGTAACAATGAAACATGATTTGTTCCCTGCCCCTACCAGGACCTTCCCAAACCCCACCTGTAATCCTCTTCAGTGTTTTTTTTTTTTTTTTGTCTTTTTTTTTAAATTTATTTATTGTCAGAGAGAGAGCACAAGCAGGCAGAGTCGCAGGCAGAGGCAGAGAGAGAAAGCAGGCTCCCTGCTGGACAAGGAGCCCGATGCGCGACTTGATCCTAGAACCTTGGGATCATGACCTGAGCCAAAGGCAGCAGCTTAACCGACTGAGCCACCCAGTTGTCCCTCTTCAGTGTTGTTTTTTTTTTTTTTTTCATAACCTTTGTGACTGGCACAGTGCTTGGAACAGTTGAGGGTGTGAAAATTATTTTAAAAATAATAATAAATATAAGAAAGAAGAAAAGGAGAGAGGGGAAGAGGGAAAGGACCTTGTAATCAACATGGATTGTTTGAAGTTAGCACCGGCCTATTTTATTCTTTTCAACGCTATTACAAACGAAATTGTTTTTCCTAAGCCCTTTTCCAGGTAGTTTGTTATTAACGTATAGAAAGGCAACTGATTTTTATATGTTGATTTTTGTATGCTGCAACTTTATTGTATTTGTTCATTAGTTTTCATATTTTTTTGTGATGTCTTTAGGGTTTCTTATATATAAGATCATGCCGTTTGCAAATAGGGACACTTTTACTTTTTTCTTTCTGATTTGCATGCTTTTTTTTCTCTTTCCTGCCTAATTTCTCTGTCGAGGACTTCCAGGACTGTATGGGACAGAAGTAGCAAGAGCAGGCCTCTATACATTGTTCTGTGGATTAGTGGAAAAGCTTTCTGGTTTTCACCTTTGAGTATGATGTTAGCTATGGGCTTCTCATGTATGGCTTTTATTATGTTGAGGTACATTTCTTCTTTACCTAGTTTATTGAGCATTTTGATCACGAAAGAGAGTCAGATTTTATTGAACACCTTTTCTGCATCTATTGAGATGATCATGTGATTTTTATCCCACATCCTGTTAATGAAGCAAATCACATTAATTGATTTTCATATGCTGAACCATCTTTGCATCCCAGGGATAAATACCACTTGGTCATGGTGTATGATCCCTTTAATGTGCTGTTGAATTTGGTTTACTAGGATTTTATAGAGGTTTTTTGTATCTATGTTCATCACGGATACTGGCCTGTAGTTCTCTTCTCTTGTGGTGTCTTTGTCTGCCTACTATATTTTTCATTTCAATTATCTTCAGCAACCTTTTCTGTTTGCTGACATTTTCACTTTGTTCATGCATTGTTCTCCTGACCCCAGTAAGCATCATTATCTTGGTTATTTTGAATTCTCTACTAGGTAAATCATAGATCTCATCTGATTACAATCAGTTTCTGGAGATTTATCTTGTTTCTTTTGTTGGGGGGGGGTGTGGGCAGGGGTGGGGAGAACATATTTCCCTGTCTCTATTTTCCTTGACTCTCTATGTTGGTGGCTGTGCATTTTATAAAATAGCTACTTCCCCCAATCTTCCTGGACTGACCTTGTAAAGGAGAAGACCCTCAGGGGCACCTGGGTGGCTCAGTCAGCTAAGCATCTGCCTTCTGCTCAGGTCATGATCCTGGGGTCCCAGGATTAAGCCCCACATTCAGGCTCCCTGGTCAGCAGGGAGTCTGCTTTTCCCTCTGCGTCTCCCTCCTCTAACCCCCTCTGCTCATGCTCATGCTCTTGCTCTCTCAAAAAAAAAAAAAAAAAAAAAATCTAAAAAGGTAAAATCTAAAAAAAAAAAAAAAAAAAAAAAAGATGACCCTCAGCAATATGTCCAGTCAGAGATTCTGGAACCTTCTCAAAGCTTTGTGCTTATCCAACCTGTTTTCTTTGTTCTTAGCAGCCCGCAGGCATCCAGTGTATGCCAGGTCCTATCAGTACGCTGAGACAGAGGAGACTGAAGCCAGCGCCTCAGGCAGCCCCCAGAAAAGCTAGATTGTTGAACACTCCGTCCAACTCTTTCCCTCCCCAAAGAGAAGCTGGAGTCTGAGGGGTTTTGCCTGTTTGCTGTCTTCTGGGTTGGCAGGAGTGGCTGTGGTGGCGAGCTGTATGCTCGATCAAATCGCCCTCTCTGTTCTCTGTAGCCCCGAGGGGCTAGGGTATGTGGGGACCCATCGGTTCTCTGAGATAGGCGAGATTGAAGCCAGGCAGCACTAGGAAAAGTTGGGACATTAGATGTGCGATTGGACTCTCTCCCTCCTCAGGGAGCAGCTGGGGTTTACGGCCTGCTCACTCCGTGTTGAGCCAGAGGGAGAGCTGTGGCGATTGCTTGCACACCACTGCAAACTACCACTTTGTTCTCTGCAAGCTCAGCGGACTAGCAACTCTCCATGAGAGGAGATACAAGCCAGGCCCTTGGGTGGCACTCAGCAGAGTTGGGACCCTGGATGTGTGTTCCAACTCCCTTCCTCCTTAGGGAGAAAGTGGGCACTGGGAGTTCCTTCCTCATCATATGGCTCTGTACCAGGAGTGGGGTTTCTGGCGAGAGAGTGTTTGTTTCCCATACCGGCTTCGATATGGCTGGATTTGCGCTTGCCAGGGGTGCGGGAAACTTTCCCCTGGTTTCTGGACTTCTCACAAAGGGTATTGAGCCATGTGCTGTTGTGAATCATTGTGTCCTTGGAAGAAAGGAGTGTTCAGGGCTTCCTAGTCCACCATCTCCATGATGTGAGGAGAGACCCAGCCTGTCCTTCTAACGTGTCACTGGAACCATCCAGGGTCCCAGATTCAGTTCCCATCACTCAGTTCGTAGGAATGGGATTTTAGGCTCTTGACTCCCTCGCCCCAATCCCAGCCCTGACAGTACACTGTATATGCTCATATTAAATGGCACCAGATGATTTTTATTGTCAAAATGATGGAATTTTAGGGACAGAATCATTTCCAGTTAATAGTGTGACATTAGTAGTTGATAGATTTAGCTTCAGCCTCAGAAACTAAGTCCAGCTCACTCAACTGCCTTCAGCGATGCTATAACTTAGTTCAAAAGGACTGTGTGGAAAGGCGAGCTGCCAGCTGCTTGCTCACTGCTCCTAAGATAAGGGAGGCCCGTTCCCTTCGCTTATTCTCTGACCATAATGTGCTCACAGAATCTGTCAGGACTCATTGCTTACAAAAGAAAAGGACTTACCTTAAATCAGCTTAAGCATGAAATGAAACTCAAAGCAACTAACTCATGTAACTTGTGCAGCTAAAATGTCTAGGGAAAGTTGTCTCAGGGCTCAAACCAAACCCTGTCACCAAGCCTCAGTTTCTCTCTTTTTTTATCATGTCACCTCTCAGCTCCATTCTTGTATGTTGGGATTAATCTTAGGTAGGTCCTCCCCATAGGCCTTTAGCACTTCTTGCTCTGTATCCTACCAACATTATTAACCCCAGAATGGAACTTCCCTTTTCATTTTATTTTCCTGAGTGAGATTCAGTGGTCTGTCTCAGAATCACTCACTCTATCCAGAAGGTTGCAATGCTCTCACATTGTCTATTCCTAGAAATTTAGGATTGGGGTCAGGCCTGGCCCATCTACATGGATTGAGTGTGGACAAGGGGTGGTTCCCTAAAGCGAAAGAGCGTCATGGAATTAAAATAGGAAAGAGTGGATGTTGGGCAGATACAACAGTTAATTTTATCTGTCAACTTGAATGGGTCCTAGGGTGCCCAGATATTTGGTCAAATTATTTTAGGTGTTTTTGTGAGGGTGCTTTGGGATGAGATTAACATTTAAATTGGTAGACTGCTCTCCCTAATGTTGGTGAGCATCACCCAATCGTTGCGGGCCTGAATTTAAAAAGGCTGACCTTCCTCCAAGTGAAAGAGAATGACCTTTACCCCAATACATGTGACCTAGAACATTGGCTTTTCCCTGCCTTCAGACTCAAACTGAAACATCAGTTCTTTTTGCGTCTTGAGCCTGCTGGCCTTTGGATTGGAAATTACACCACTGGTTCTCCCTTTTCTCAGACCTTCAGACTCAGACTAGAACTACCCCAGAGGCTCTCCTAGGTCTCCAGCTTGCAGCTCACCTGCAGGTCCTGGGACTTGTCAACCTCCATAATAATGTGAACCGATGCCTTATAATAAGTATCTTTTTAAAAAAATATATTTTATTTATTTGTTTGAGAGAAAGAAAGAGAGAGAGAGAGAGAGAACATAAGCAGGGGGAGGGGGAGGGGCAGAGAGAGAGAGCAGGAAGCAGATGAGGACAATGACATAGGGCTTGATCCCAGGACCCTGGATCATGACCTGAGCCAAAGGCAGCCACTTAACCAACTGAGCCACTGAGGCACACCACAATAAACATTTTTATACGTATAGATATAACCAACTGGTTCTGTGTCTTTGCAGAACCCTGATTAATAGAGCACGCAAAACAATAGAAACTCTCTACACCCTCCATTTCCTCTCTAAACCCTTCTGGTTGTTTTTGTTGTTGTTGAGGGGTGTGTGTGTGTGTGTGTGTGTGTGTGTGTTTGGTGTGTATGTGTTTAAGGCCCTGTGTTCTATCTACCAGCCTCCTCTCCTCCCTGTCCCTGAAATATGGGGGTGGCCTAGTCCAGAGCTCACCCTTCACGTCTCGTTTAAAGTCCTCCCTTGTTTTATTCTTGAAGAACAAGGCATCACCTACTGCGTAGTTTCACAGGGCACTGGAGTTCCTTGCATCTGTTCATTCTGTTTCCACATAGACTTCTCTAGCTTCCCTACCTTTAAGGAAGAAAGCACACTTTCTTTTTTTGTGCGCCTACTATGTACAAAACACTGTGTTAAATGTTTTATGTAATATGGGTAGGAAATACTTGCTTCTTTCTCACCAACAAGGCAAGACTCAGATAATCATCGTCTCCTCCTCCCCTCTGCTAACCTTATTTTCTTAGTCATCTCTGGTCAGGCAGTTCATGATATTTTTAAAAGTTCTACTTTGCCCCCAACCCTGTTGTTAGGGTCGTAATTCGGTTCTATGATCAGCTGCAGTAAAGCAGAGTAACATCTAGAAAGAGCGGTGGAATTACCTTGGGTAGCAAGCTAATTAGTGGTAAGCGGTGTGAGAGTGGGTCGCTCAGGGTGGTGAGAGCCTGCTGAAGGAGGGTTAAGGCCAGAGGCCGTGCTGTTGTGTCTGAATGGGGAGGGACATCAATTACAAATGTAGCAGTAAGACCCACCCCCAAAATGTCTGGTTTACCTTGCAGAAGTCGGTCTGGCATGCTGTAAACAATCGCAAGGCCCAGGATCAGACCTGGTGCCACCATTGTCCTAATGTGAGATCATGAGGGGGCCACTTCAGCTTTCAGGGTTTGCTTTCCTCTCTGTGACTTGAGGATAATGAGTCCTCAAGGTCGACTTCATGGTTGTGCTAGCTCAGTGTAGTCCCTCAGAATCCCATGCTTAGAATGGCCCCATACTTGGCTGACTGCTCTGCTGTCACCGTTTTGAAATTCTTAATGACTTTTGAATAAGGGGCCCAGGATTTCCATTTTTCACTGGGCCCTGCAAGTTATCCACATGGTCCTGTAGGCCAGGTCAGTGGTTCCATAGGACCCCTAGGTTTCTTCTGTGGAATTCAAGAGACCCGAAGCCCTATTAGTTTGGAAAAAAATAGGTTAACCGTTAACAAAGCTAAATAGGTCTCTGTGTTGGAGGACATCTCAAAGTCTTTAATATGTTAATGTGTTTCATCATTTTCCAGGAAGGGGATATGAAAGTCATTTTTTAAACTTATTTGACCACAAAGCCCCTCCACTTTTCTTTCAAGAAGCATCTCACGGAACAAGTATTACACATAATACATCCTAGGAAATCTTGACCTCAGTGTTTGTATAGGGGGCTGTCATCCCTAGCAACCTTGACGACTTTGATTATTATGAGTCATGTGTGGATGGCTGAGGTTGGGAGTAGGAAATAAAGCTGGAACTAAGGAATGAGGATAATGCTATTTCATGTCCCATGACTCTGTTGCAAGGAAAAGTTATGCTGTTCTAATCTCCCCAGAGCCCATGTAGACCCACCATTTTTCTCCTCTGAATCTTTACTTGTTGTTTTGTCTTCTTAAATGCCCTTATCCACCTTCCTCTAGTAAATTCTTGTTGTTTCTTTTTCCAAAATACATCTCAAATTTATCTATCTTTGTATCTTCCAGCTTTACCCTTATGTAAAATACATTGTCACAAGTGTACTAATGCTATTGTCTCCTAGCTCACCTCCCGGCTCCAGCACATTCTGACTTGAATTCTCTTTTCAAAATGCAAATTGGCCTCATGCCCATGCCCAGCTTAACACCCTTCAGAGATCCTGTTACAGTTAGCGGAAAAACCAGACCCTCTCCCACCACCAAATGCCTGACAAGACCTGAACCTCACTACTTCTTGAGCCTCTACTCAAGCTGGCCTGCCCATCGCTCCCATTCTCCAGTCACAGTGACCTTTTGAGTCTTCCTTGATAATCCCCCATTCTTTTTTTTTTTTTTTAAGATTTTATTTACTTATTTGACAGAGAGAGAGATCACAAGTAAGCAGAGAGACGGGCAGAGAGAGAGAGAGGGGAAGCAGGCTCCCCGCCAAGCAGAGAGCCCTATGTGGGACTTGATCATAGCCCTGAGACCATGACCCGAGCCGAAGGCAGAGGCCCAACCCACTGAGCCACCCAGGCTTCGGGCCAATATTTTTTTTCTTTTTAGGAACATTTTACTTACTTACTGCTCACTGTATCTTGAACATTCCAACTTCTGCTTTTCAAATGGTTCTTCCTCATTCCCCAGATTGTCACTGAAAATCATTTCCTTGGTAAGTAAGACCTTCCTTGACTGCTTTGCCAGAGTAGGTACCCTTACCCTATCATCACCACCACGTACCCCAGTTAGGTTACACAATCAGTGCATACTCTCATTCAATTCTTGGTGTCCATAATAAGCCATAATTAATTAATTTGTTTACTTGTTCATTGTCTAATTTATCACTAGATTGCAGATGTCCTGAGGGCAAGGATTATGTCCCTCTTGTGTCTCCAGTTGTTAGCATATGCTTAGATGTTCCGTAAATATTTATTGACTGAGTGAGTGACTGAATCAATTCCTAAAGGTCTGTAACAAATGCTAACTCCTTCTCTATGGTGTCTTCCCAGACTCAGAAGTGAGTTTCTTTTGTCTAAATTCCTGTGCCGTTTTAGCTGTACTCCTTAGCATTATTTGTGGGTTTACTGAGTCTTCCTAGTGGCTCAAGTTCCTAGAGCAGTATCTCACAGATCATTTCATACCCCAGCTATCCCCAGCACAAAATAGGTGCTCTGTAAATTCTGATTGAATTGATTTGAATAATTGAAAGACCTTTCAATAAAATAAGCAACTAAAAAAATGTTAGAGAGGTTTATTTAAAAATAAAACCACAATAAGTACTGGACTCTTTGCCAAAAATGGGCACGCTTCCCAGACGTTTTAGAGGTCTTGGAGGATGGCCTAAACACTGATCTCCACTGATCCAAATCAACTTCATTAAACACTCCCTGGGCCTGTGAGATGGATGACATGGGAACCGAGTCCTGACAGGTAGGGAGAAGAGACCTCCTGTCTCCAGGTGTTCCTGGCCTCAATTAATGGCCCTGCCATGGAAGCTTTCAAGGAGGAAACTGCCATGGTCATGAGGACTGAATGGTGCCTTTTTCCAGATCTTTTGCAAGTCCCCTCCACCTGGAGGAAGCCTGCATATGTGTGCATGGGTGTGATTGTAATGAAGACTTAGGGAAACAGGAAGGTGTCCGTTCTGGCCAACACACTCAAATGCGAGTGATCATTTCATCTGTAGAACTAACAATAGAGAACTCACGGGGTTTGGGAGTATTAATTATGTTAATATATATCCCAACTTCATATGCTTATAATGGATGGTAAATACAAGTTAAGTTCCTTCCTTTCTCCCTTTCCATTCCAGGTTGAGAGCTCTACCTATGACCTCTAGGGTAGACTGGTTCAGGGTACATAGCTAGAATTTGTGGAAAGGGGAAGAATAGATATAGATAGATAGATATGTTTATGTATGTGTGTGTGTGCATATGGCTCATGTACATATGTTAGATAAAGGGAAGTTTCTATTTGCTATGCATTTTGATATAGTAAATGAACAACAAAATGGACAATTAGCATCTGTTACTTTTGCCCTCCCAAGAGAATGTGATTGGAATCTTGATCTCAAAGTGGATGGAGATGAGTTGCTAGACTAATGTTATTCTGTAGAAAGAAAAGTTCTACAACTGTAAAGAGGCAAACAAAAGTAAGATTTTCTTACTCAAACCAGGAATAAGAACACATTTAATCTGAGGCAGACTGACAAGCAGCATAGAAAAATCAGAATTTCTTGTTTAAAATTTGCTTAATAGCCAGAGGGAGGAATTTCCACTGGTAGATATGGAAAATTTTCAGGTCGGTCTCCAATATTTATTAAATGAACATGGGAAATGGATGCTTAAATGAGTATCTGTATTAGTTTTCTAGGTCTACTATAACAAAGGACCGCAAACTCGGTGGCTTAAACAACAGACATTTATTGTCTCATTGTTCTGGAGGCCAGAAGTCAGAAATCAAGATGTTGGCAGGCTTGGTTCCTTCTGAGGACTGCGGAGGACTGATCTGTTCCAGGCCTTTCCCCTTGGCTTGTTGATAGCTGTCTTCTCCTTGTATCTTCACATCATCCTCCCTCTGTATGTATCTGTCTCCATGTTGCCCCTCTTTATAAGGACACTATTCATAGTGGATTAGGACCCACACTAATATCCTTGTTTTAACTCATTTATCTCTCTCAGGACGCTATCTCCAATTTGGTCACCTTCTGAGGAACTGGGGATTAGGACTTTCATGTAGGAATTTGAGGTGAGAGTAGGAGATACATTTCAATTGAATTTCATAACAATTCTAAAACTTGAAAGTCTCTGCTAAGATGCTATGCTCCTCGCTCAGCAAATGAGCGGCCAAGTCATAAGGTGGTCATTCTTGTGTCTCTGATGAGCAGTTCTGGACAGAGGTATGGAAAACAGATTATGTGAATATAGAACACTTCCAGGAAGAGCTCACTGAAGGTTGAGGAAGTTCTTGAGGCAGTAAGTGTGACGTGATGTGAGAGACTCACATATGGACCAACTGAAGCAAATGCACGGAGGTCTACTGAGGTATGCATCTCCTGGAGGATTTTAAATGGCATGTGAACCAGGTAAGTATTGTGGGATTTTCTTTTTTGTGTGTGTCTCTTTTATAATTATAAGGTGTGGAAAATAATATGCATATTTGTTTCGCTGTTAATGTTAAAAAGGGCGCAGTGTCGCAGAAGGAGATTCTTCCAGAGAAATGGTCATCTGCCCTGACATTCAATACTCTAACAGCAAACACAGCAAAGCGATAGGGAGCTAATGTAACAAGTTCCAGAACGTTAGTATTTCAACTATTTGTTTCTTCCCTCCTCCATCCCAGTAACACAGAGGCATAGTGTCATAGGGCCATTTATTAGATGAGGCTATTTATAAGTTGAAACAATGAAGTTTCTTCGGAGCGGAGGCCTATTCAGTCATTGAGGGAAGGCGCCGGCTGGTAATGGGAAGAGCACAGGTCCCGCAAGCATTATTAAAGATGGCCAGCCGTTGACACAGCAGGATTTCAAGATGTCTTTGGAGAAGGGTTTTAGCCTTCTTTTAGCAAAGAGCAGAGCACCTCATATAAAGACAGGCAGGGCCCTCTGAAATCTTTCCTGGAGCTTAACCAATGGATTTGAACACGCTTATAAAAATGACTGCATAAATATTTTTCTTTGCCCATTTCAGCGCATGCTAATCAGAAAGGCTCTTTGAAAACAATATTTTTATCTGTACCTCAGATTCATCCATACCCATTAGCTGCTCAATTAGGCGAAACAAACTTTTAGTTGCATGCCAGGGGCTTAATTTAATTTGCCTGGGATAAGCAGTTGGCTATAACTGTGAAACCCTGTGTTTTTTTTAGAAATTAAACCAGAGTACTGAAGCAAAAAAACTTAAAATACAGTGTGGAAATTGAAGCAGACCATAGTTCATATTGTGTGGCAATGCGAAGCGATTCAGTAAGCAGTATGCAGGTATGTTAGTCACATCCTCCCGACTTGTTCGTTTTCCAGTTACTGCTTGTTCTTTTTGTTATTTTTTGCTCTAGTCTTGTGGATTCTAAAGCAGAACAACTCAAGTGGTATCAGTTTGTGAAGACAAAAGTAGCTTTTTTTTTTTCTCTTTTTGATTGTGGTGGGGTGGGTGTGTAGTTCAAGCAAGAACAGAGCAAAATAAAAATGGTTTTTATAAATCCTTAGCCTAATATAATTTTCTTGGATTCGAAATGTAAATTCTATTGAATTACTTTCCAGCCATCATATAATGTACTTAAGCATTTCTAGACAGTGAGACCCATTTGACTAAAGTGCAAAGGGGGAAAAATTTAACTTTGCCAAAAAATGTTCTTTTGTTGATAATCACCAAAACAACATCCACGATACACAATTCTTACAAAAAGGAAGTTAAAAAGTTGATTCTGTATGGCACGTAAAAGAAGTATATTTAGGTATGAGTCACCTTCCTAGAAAAATGGTGGAATCAAGAGCAAAGCCTATTTCCGTTGCGTCTCACTCACTGACACACATGTGGTGTGGAAAAGGAGGAAGAACCATGGATGGGGCATCAGAGGCTCAGGGTGTGAGTTCTGCTCTGATACTAGTATCAGCTGCCTGACTGCAGGCAAGTCACCGGACCACTATGTCTCAGTCTCCTGATGTGTGAAAAGGTGAAAGGAATGCTATCTGTCTGAGACAGGCCACAGGTTGGTCTTTATCAAAGGAGAAAAAGAATGTGATGACATATTTCAGGGGGGCGGGAAATGGGCACCGGGGAACACAGGTTCAGAGGAATTTGGAAGTGAAAAGCATAAGGGCCAGACGTACTGGCTACTGAGGAGGATGCATAGAAGAAAAGCCTCAAGAAGTGTGAGTGGGGAGGAGCTGGGGAGAGAATAGACAAGACACTGCGTGGAACTCCTTGAGGGAGATGGGTGGCCTCTTCCCGGTTGACTGTCTCTGTAGTGTGCACCTTCCGCTGAATGTCCCCGCTCTGCAGTCATGGAGAGAGCGGGATTTAAGAAACAACATGTGTTGGAGAGGATGTGGAGAAAGGGGAACCCTCTTACACTGTTGGTAGGAATGCAAGTTGGTGCAGCCACTTTGGAGAACAGTGTGGAGATTCCTCAAGAAATTAAAAATAGAGCTTCCCTAGGACCCTGCAATTGCACTACTGGGTATTTACCCCAAAGATACAGATGTAGTGAAAAGAAGGGCCATCTGTACCCCAATGTTTATAGCAGCAATGGCCACGGTCACCAAACTGTGGAAAGAACCAAGATGCCCTTCAACGGATGAATGGATAAGGAAGATGTGGTCCATATACACTATGGAGTATTATGCCTCCATCAGAAAGGACGAATACCCAACTTTTGTAGCAACATGGACAGGACTGGAAGAGATTATGCTGAGTGAAATAAGTCAAGCAGAGACAGTCAATTATCATATGGTTTCACTTATTTGTGGAGCATAACAAATAACATGGAGGACAAGGGGAGATGGAGAGGAGAAGGGAGTTGAGGGAAATTGGAAGGGGAGGTGAACCATGAGAGACTATGGACTCTGAAAAACTGCCTGAGGGTTTTGAAGGGGCAGGGGTTGGGAGGTTGGGGGAACCAGGTGGTGGGTATTAGGGAGGGCACGGATTACATGGAGCACTGGGTGTGGTGAAAAAACGATGAATACTGTTATGCTGAAAGGAAATAAAAAATTTAAAAAAATAAAAAAATAAAAATAAAAAAGAATCCTCGTGGAGTCAGGGCCAGGGAAGAATCAGGGGGATTTTGTGTTGAGACTGAGTCCCCAGCCAAACCTGGTGGATGGGAACAGTCCATGCAACCATTGACAGCGATGAGGTGATGACTGAAGGGATAGAGGAAAACAGAGAGAAAACCATTGGATGCCAGTCTCGTGAGATTCTCCTTGTGCTGGGTTTATCCAGCGGGGAAAAGGGACAGAGGGAAGCAATGCGCTGATGATGGCTCATTTGTAGATTTACTTGCTTAATTGGCAATGAGGGAGAGAAGCTGCTCACAGGTGAGTTGCCAAAGTGAGTAAACGTGAGTTATGCTAAGAAATTAACAAAAGATGAATTTTAGGCAACTTTCTGGAAAACACAGTCTGGTGATAAGATCCACTGGACTGTGAAATAGCCTTTCAGTAGAAAGGGGAGGGTGTGCCATCATTTAAGATATTTAAAACAAGACTAGCTAAAGCATCTGCTAGAATCTTATCCAGAAGGGAAAAATCCAGACCTGGCAAGAGATGAACTAGCTGATGTCTGGGAGCTCTCACACCTCTCATTCTTGATGTTGAGAAGTTGTGGTTGAATCCCTGAACATTTTCACAAATGCATTTAAGACTGGGAGCTGTGTGACTCATTAGTCATTGTGGTAATCTCTAGGATTCAGTGCCAGCTGCGGAATTTCAAGCAGATGTGGCAAAACAGTGAAGACCACCTTTCAGATTCATATCCTCTTCATCTCTCACTCTGGTTCATCCTTGGAAATCCTTGGAAGAATAAGGCATATTTTTAAAGGGCAAGTTAGGTAGTGGCAGAGATACTAAAAAAAAAAAAAAAAAAAAAAAAAAAAATGAAAGCAAGAAATCTGTTTAAGAAAGAAAGCTTCCAACTTCCTAATTTATATTAAGAAGAGGAAAGTTGCAAATGCCAGATTTGAGTACTGTAGACCATGCCTTGATCTGACAGTTGTAAGACTGTGCCCAACCCAGAACAATTGTCAACTGCTAATTATGCATTTGAGCATTAGGCCCAGCAAATTGATAATTCTAGACCATCTTCCCTCTGCTGTCTAATATGTTCCTAGTGTGTCCCTTGGCTATTTGCTAGCAGAATGAACTATATCCTTGATAAGATGGTCATTTGAGAGGATATGCATCTGGAAGGACTGGCAGAAGAGAAGAGATAGGAGTGCTCCCTTGGTAAGAGTAACGACCATCTGTCAGTTCTGAGTCTCCGGGCTAGGCTAGCTGGGGAAAAGACAGGTGCAGATCAAAGTTGAAAAGACTCGTTTTGAATGAATTTGTCAAAAGTTCGCCTTACTTAATTTCCAAAAGGTACTAAGCCAGTGGCTTTGAATTGGCCTCCCGAGAGCACACTTCCATTGCCTACTACTGACACACATGCTGTGTGGAAAAGCAGAAAGAACCAGGGTTGGGGCCTCAGAAGCTCGGAGTGTATGTCCTGGCTCTGATATTTATATTAGCTGTTTGATTTCAGACAAGTTGTTTAACCATATTGTCTCAGTTTCCTGGTGTGTGAAAAGTGAAAAAAAAATTCCCTATCTTTCATAGATAGCCCACAGGGTTGTCTCTGTTAAGGGAGGAAAAAAATGGAAACAATTAGTATATTTATTCTGAAAGAAAAGCACTTAGGTTAGAAAAATGTGTCCTATCAAAGCCAAGTCCTCTATCCATTTAGGAACTGGAGCTTATCCTCTCTCACTTAAACTCCAACAATTCCTTATTGTCTTAGCCAGTTTGGGATGCTATAGCAAAAATATCATAAACTGGGGTGCCTGGGTGGCTCAGTAGGTTAAGCCACTGCCTACGGCTCAGGTCATGATCTCACGGTCCTAGGATCAAGCCCTGCATTGGGTTCTTTGCTCAGCAGGGAACCTGCTTCTCCCTCTCTCTCTGCCTGCCTCTCTGCCTACTTGTGATATCTCATTCTCTCTCTCTCTCTCATTGTCAAATAAATAAATAAATAAAATCTTCAAAAAAATAAATTTACCATTGGATCAGTACCTAGAATAAACCTAGCATACAGTAAGTACTCTGCTATGGTATGAATGTTTGTGTCCCCTGTCCACCTGCCCCCCTGCCCACCTCCCACCAAATTCATATGTTGGAATCCTATTCCTCCCAAACCATAGTATTAGTAGGTAGAGCCTTTGGGAGGAGATTAGGTCATGAGGGTAAAGCCATTATTAATGGAATTAGTGCTTTTGTTTAAGAGATCCCACAGAGTTCCCTCACCCCTTCTACTTACTCTGTGAGGACATAAGGAGAAGGTGCTGGTTATGAGCCGGGAAGAGGAACCTCAACAAAATATGGCCATACTCCTTGACCTTGGACTTCCCAGCCCCCAGAGCTATGAGAAAGAAATTTCTGTTGTTTATAAGCTACCCAGCCTGTGGTTTGTTTGTTGTTGTTGTTGTTGTTTTTTTTCTAGCAGCCTGAACAGATTAAGATATACTCCAGAGTGATTTTTTTTTTGCACCTTGTTAATTAATTCACCACATCTTTTACAGTTCCTTAAAAATTGTTTTGTTATGTTTGACTTTTGATGCATAAGGAAACCAGGTCTTCTTTATGGAGCCAGAAGATGCCTGTTTATTGGCTAATTCCAACATGCTATTCTTTATTCTCATAGTTGAGAAGTAGTATTTGTTTAGTGGCTGATTCTTTATAACTCCCATGTTTTTTCTCCTGAAAGACTCCTAGGTATGTCAGTGTATCATAGATCACAAGTGAAATTGACCACTTGTATGTTCTTTGGAATTGGCTTTTTGATGAAACTATAAAAAATCTGGGTTCCTCTTCTTTGGTCATCTTCCTGAAACATAGTTGTGTCAGTATGGGGATGCAGATTGAAGCAATTAGACTTGAGAATAGAGGAGAGTGAGCTGACAAGAGTAAGCCAGGTTGAGTCTTGGTCCCAGCAGAGAGATGAAAGCAGAACTGAGGGCCTGGTACATAGACTGATATGACACCTTGGAGCAGAGCAAAGAGGTCTGGTTGCTGGAAGGTGGGAGGCTAGTGAAGGCCAGTTATAAAGCAGGAGAGGAGATCGTGGGACTGAGCCAGAGGAGTAGATAGCAGTCTGCAGAAAAGAGGACATGGTGATGAGGAAGAAACAAATTTCCACTTAGGGTGTCCCTCAGATAGCTCTTTCTGGAGCACTAACCACATGCTTCATTCGACTTAACTGATCATTTAGGAAAACCCCACATCTTTCAAGCTTTGTGATTGGAAGCTGAAAGATCCATTCTATGTCCTCAAAGTGCTCACACTCTGATGTGTTCTTTGTCCTTGATAAACCTATGTGCATAACAAATCTTTGTTAAACTAAGTAAATTGGTTTAATTTCAGAAAGATAAAGGAAATTGTTGAGATTGGGGGACAAAAGGAAGGTTACAAGGAAGAGAGAAGATTTGAGGAGGAAAGGTGCCTCCTTGAAAATAATGGTCTTTTTTGGTTTTTCATTATTGTTTCAGTATTTATCAAAAGCTTCCTCAGTGCAGCTAGTGCTTCACTGTCAACAGGGAAAATTTCCCCCTTTTTCTCCTTTGCTCACATCAGCAAAGGAGCATGGATGATGAAATAGGAAATCTGAAGTCAGTTAGATAGGCACATTATTTCCAAGTGTCTGAAAAATTTTATACAGGAGAATTTTAAATGTAGGCAAACGTTTATAAACGCTGTTCTTATCTTTTATGCTCTTCTTCTTTTTTTTTTTTTTCCCCCTAGGACTCCTTGGAGAAGTTTGCATGACATTCTGTTTGACGTAAAATCAGCATGTGTCCCAAGTAAATCAACAACAGCTGTTTTAAATAGCAGACTGTATCCCAAAATATCATTATGAACCAAGGGAAGAATTGCTTGGATGCTTATGTTTTCAGATTACACTGATGGATCCTAGCATCTGGACATTGTGGCCACGGGTAGACAGAGTTCAAGTTGGCTGAGAGACGGTGAGCTATTTAACAGAAAATGTGACCTTTGGGGGAAATTTCAATGTGATCTCAGGGTTAGACGTGCCAGCAAGAAAGGAGCCCAGCTACATTCCAAAAAGTCATGCTTCAGTTAGTTGAAGCTTTTACTTGGAATCTTAGGGATTTCTCTGAATGGGCCAGCAAAGCAGTTCAATAACAGATGGTTCCCCAAAACACCCACATCAGTGTTCTAGCAAATATTCAGTACCCTCCTCCCTTCACGAATTTGTTGTATAATATGATGGACTAATTGTATTATGCAATGTCACAGAAAAAGTTTCTGTTCTATGACCTAAAGAATGTTTTAGACTCAGGATAGCACCGGCTCTACCCTCAGTCTTTTGCATTGCCTCCCATTAGCTGGGATTCCTTTGACAATGACTGTGGCACTGCTCTCTGCTTGGATATCAGGCATAACAGAAAGGGTTAGGTATTTCCTCTTTACCTCCTAACAATTGCTTCTTTGAGCAGTATGTTCCTTTCCCACAATACTGCCAAATGCAGGCTTTACCTAATGAAACGGTTCCATGGGGTTACACAACAGCTTCAGACTGTAGGTGGCACATGCATATCTCAGGAGCTTTGGAGCAGGCCCAATGCATCTTTCCCATGCAGGCAACACTTCCCTGGGGAGCCTCCCTTCTGCCTTATTTTGTAGGCTTGCTAAGGGGCATTACATCAACTTTCACTTCTAAGAGATCCCTCCCTGCCTGAGCAGGCTTGTCCATTGGGCACAATTTTATAAGTCCCTGTGTAATCTCATACCTATTAAGAGGACTACTTTCAAAAAATCAGAAAATAACAAGTGTCGGCAGGATATAGAGAAACCGGAACCCTTGTGTACTACTGATGGCAAGGTCAAAAGGCACAGTTGCTATGGAAAACAGTATGGTCATCCCTCAAAAAGTTAGAAATGGAATTACTATATGATCTAATAATTCCATTTCTAGATATTTATCCAAAATAGTTGCAGGCAGGATCTTGAAAAATTATCTGTACACCCATATTAATTGCAACAATATTTACAAAACCTAAAAAGTAGAGACAACCCAAGTGTCCTTCAATGAATAGGATAGATAAATAAAATGTGCTATATATCTGCAATGGAATATTACTCAGCCTTGAAAAGTAGGGAAATTCTAACATATGCCATAGCATGGATGACATTTGGGGACATTATACTAAGTGAACTAAGCCAGTCATGAAATAGACAAATATTGTACAAATCCAGGGGAGAGTCATAGTTTAATGGGTATAAATTTTCAATTTTGCAAGATGAATAGCATTCAGGAAACTGGTTGTACAACAATGTGAATGAGCTTAACACTATTATATATTTAAACATAATTAAGATGATAAATTTTGTGTTATATATATTTTACAATAACCAGAAATTTTTAAAAAAGATTAAAGAAAAAAAAAAAGCTGAGTGACTAGGCTTAGTATCTCAAGGAACTGCCAGTTTTGACCTTGTGTCCCAGATTCTCTGTGACATCACACCTGCTGTCTTTGGACTGACAACCCTAGAAAGCTGGACTGTTGGCCAGAGCTATTCCACCTTTCCTACACATATTCCCAGCCTGAGGACAGTCCCCTCCCAAGCCCCCACACTTAGCCATTGGCAGGGCTTTGGGCCCCCTGCTACTCTGGGATAAAGTTTGCACATATCTCCACTGGTCATAAACCCCCAAAGACATTAATAAGAAACATCTATTTCTATTACTTTTATCCAGGTTTTGCCTAATACAAGTAAAAATGTGAGTCCAGAAAGTTCACTGGTCTAGCTTGTGTTTCCCCACTAATTTGGTGCCCTTTTATTTGAAATGGTTGGTGTAGTACCCGATGAAACCTGCTGGTCCCAGACCTCTCTTGCCACGGAGAAAATTTATCTGGGGAACAAAATGACTTATTTATTTTTAAATATTTACTGTTAAAAAAATAGGGAAAAAGCTTGTTAATTTCAATGCTTCTAGAATGGCTTCCAGTTAGGTCCAAATCCTTTAAGGCTCAGCTCAAATGTCAAAAGATCCTCTGAGTCAGAAGTGCTCAATAACTTCCTCTTCTGAATTCCCTTTGCATTTTATCCGAAACTCTCTTAAGACGTTTATACTTTTTATCCTAGGTTATGGTTATGGATATATATCCATATTCCATATAGACTTATGTCATATAGGTTACTGTATTGCTGTGTTTCCCACAATGCCTGTCCATGGAAGATGCTTAATATATATTTGCTGAATATAAAATACAGAAATCCTTGGAAAGATTATGCTAACTCCACAAAAACAAATAGAAAATGGCAAAATTTCTGGTTCCATAGCTCCTGGGTAGAGCAGATATCTTTGGCCAAGGGTGGTGGTCCCTTTCCGGTTCTTCCCGCATCACCCTCCCCAGGCAGCTGAGACTCATGGGAAGCCTGACTCCAAGTGTGAAGTTGTTAATGAGACAAAGGCAAAGTGATTTTGACCACTCATCCAAGTCACCATGGAATCTAATTAACAAGCATGGTCTTGACCAATGCGTGAGAATAAGAGTTCACATGCATGCTCACATTGCCAGAAAGACCTTTCTGAGGAAAAAGGAGTCTCACTAAGTGACAAAAATGGTTATTTCACAGTGAGAAGAAGCCTGGTTTTTATAATGGAGCACAGGCAGGGAAATCTGTTCGGCTTGAGAGACCCAGACTTAACTCTTTCAAGTGAGCAACAAAGGACTCTCCAGCTTTCAAACTGCATTTCTTCTGTCTGGACTCTCTCCTAACTCATGCCCAAGGTCAGAGGAAGGGTGGAGCTACAAATGGAGTTACAAAATTTTTTTTATCAATGCTGCTACTTTTCCCTTGGAGGTTAATCTCTGTTCGGAATCCTCTTCACGGAAGAGCTTAGAAAAAACACAAAATAGAATCAGTGGGAACAGCATCCAAATTGCTCTTTCCCTGGGAAAGAGCTCTTGACAAACCCTTCATGGGACACTCCACTGAGAAAGGCATTCTTGCTCTTCTCCCTTCATAATTAACGGGTTATGCAGCCATGTTACCCTGTCCTTTTCCCTAGATCCTGAAGTTACTTTTAGTGCCTACCAAAAACAGTGAATATGGAGAACACGTTGTTCACGCCTTCTGCTGTACTGTATTTACTATGTGATCTTGAACAGCCGGGGAGTATATGGATGAGTCTCCAAGACCAACACCTCATGAGGTCTCTTCTCTGTGGTATGTTTATTTCCCCTTTATTAGCCAACTAAATGCTGCTTATATGTGCACAATTTTCATTTTTGTTCAGTATATATTTGGTTGTCAACAATAAGCCAAGTATAGAATATACATTTAGATAATGTTTCTACCCATAAGGATGTGCATGGTGAGTGGAAAGCCAAATGATTACTAAAGAAATGCAATGCTTAGAGGCTTAAGGGAAGTTCCAGCATCCATTCTAATTCCCTTTCCCTGGAGGAACCATGCAGAAGCCTTCTTTCCCCACAGATGTCCTCCATTCCCACCCACCAGCCCAACCCTTCTTTTGCTCCCACATCAGATGTGCTTACAGACTTGAGGACTGGCTCTAGCTCTTCTGAATTCCTGAACCATATGTTTAAATTCTTTGTTTTGCAAAGTGCTGAGTGGTTCTACCAGAGATAGAGATTCATAGCCAAACTCTACAGTAAGTACTCCCTGCTTTGGTGGGTGAAAATGATGATGTTCAGCGAGACCCAGTGTCATCTGAGAATAAGCTAATTCTGTGATACTCACAGAGCTAGAAAACTGTGTTCAGTTATGTCCTATAATCTAACATGTGTGAGATGATCCAAAGTGTCTTGGGGTTTTCTCAGTGGAAAATATAGAGGCTTTGGACCAGATTTATATGGGAACTTCCATTTCCCCCTTATTAATCCTTTCTTCATCAAAATTTGATCTGATTCCTGGGGCACCTGGGTGGCTCAGTGGATTGAGCCTCTGCCTTCGGCTTGGGTCATGATTCCCAGGGTCCTGAGATCAAGCCCCACGTCGAGCTCTCTGCTTGGCAGGGAGCCTGCTTCACCCTCTCTCTCTGCCTGCCTCTCTGCCTACTTGTGATCTCTCTCTCTGTGTCAAATAAATAAATGAAATATTTAAAAAAATTTGATCTGATTCCTGAAAATAAGATAATAATCCTAGAATGCTCCATTTATTAATTTCTCTTTCAGGTGACATTTTTTTTTTTTTAGCATCTGCTATGTGCAGAAATAGTTCTCCAGACAAACAGAACACATATATGTTTATGTTTAATAAATATACATATGATTTATAAAAAAGAATTGTTTTCCCATGATTATGGAGGCTAAGAAATTCCACCATCTGCTGTCTGCAAACTGGAGATCCAGGAAAACCAGTGGTGTAAATTCCAGGCTGAGTCCAAAGGTCTGAGAACCAGGAACACCTGATGGCCTAAGTCCCAGTCTGAAAAGACAGATGTCTCAGCTCAGCAGTCAGGTAGAGAGAGTAATTCAGCTTCTTTCTGATTTTTGTTCTATTTGAGTCTTGAGTGGGTTGGTTGATGCCCACCCACTGTGGGGAGGGCAATCTGCTTTACTCAGTCTACCAATTAAAATGCTCATCTATTCTGGAAACAGCTTCACAAACACATCCAGAAATAATATTTAACCAGGTCCCTGGGCCTCTTGTAGCTCCGTCAAGTTGATATATAAAATTAACCATCACAGCAAGTCTCCGCTCTGGATACAAATAAATAAGAGCTGGGTCTTATCTCCAAGGTACAAAACCATTAAAATCACGTCTCCATTAAAGAGAGCCTCCAGGGCGCCTGGGTGGCTCAGTTGGTTGAGCGACTGCCTTCGGCTCAGGTCCTGATCCGGACTTCCAGGATCGAGTCCCACATCGGGCTCCCAGTGACTTGGGGAGTCTGCTTCTCCCTCTGACCTTCTCCTCTATCATGCTCTCTCTCACTCATTCTCTCTCAAATAAATAAATAAATAAAATTTAAAAAAAAAAAAAAAAAAGAGAGAGCCTCCAGTGGGCTTGGTCAGCAAGTTCTCGCGTGCTCCTTCCCCTTCACTTTGCTTCTCACTCGGTGTGACAGGCCAGCTTGCAGTGATGTAGGTAAGTTGTGTTCTCCGAATCTTCTGACACTCAACACAAGCTATCTCCTTAGACGGGAGTGGCCTCCCTGCCTTTGTGTCCCTTACACGCACACTCATCTCTCACATCAGAGCTCAACAACTACCTCTTCCATAAAGCCTTCCTTGATTTATCCAGCCAAATTTGGACACTCCTTCTCCAATATTCTCCTAACACTTTGTACATAGTCTCATAAACTTGCTGAGAAATACGTCTCACCCCCAAACCATAAGCTCTTTGAGAGCAGAGACCACATATTTTTACCTCTCAATCCCCATCATCTTTCCCAATGACTTGGGAGGCGCTCTGCAAATGGCAGATGGCGACGGAATAAATAAGTAATTAAATGTAGAAAATGATGAATACTGGTAAGTGGCAGCTTTTGTTTATCGAGTGGTTCTTCTATGTCAGCCCTTGTACTAAGGTTGTTGTGTTTGTTATATCATTGTCATTTCCCAGGGTATAGATGAGGAAACTGAGCTCGGAGAGGTAGGTTGTCTTGCCTGGTTTGACAGGGCTAGATGTGACGGAGTCAGATTTGGACTCAGGCCTGTCTGGTTGCTTTTAATTGCCACATGGCATTGTCCTCGCGGGGACGGAGCTGACCCACCAAAGTGAGCCTGTAATTGAGAACGTTGTAGCTCTTTTTAAAAGCAGCAATCAAACCCACGTGTATTATTGCAAAATAGATCGCACGTGACTTCCCAGTCTGACCTACGGCCTCCGATGATGGTTTTAGGAGGAAACAAAACCCTGGCGCTGAATGAGCAGAGAGCAGGCAGTGCCTCTTCTTCACAAGTCAGGTCACCGAGTAATGCACAGTGTTTAATTGATGCCTGATCAAATTCAAATCTCATTTGAATGTGGAAATTAAAGTTCTCTACAGTGAACTCCGAGGGATTTTGTCAACATGAGATAACTCTCTTCCAAGATAATGACTAAATTTAATCTCACATAAGCCTGATAACAGGCAATTCTCTTGACAGCCATGGGGCTGCTAGGCTGGTGTGTGAGTGGTGAGGAGCTGAACAGTGTATGGAAGTCTTGGAGTATGGTATGTGAGGGAAGTCGGGAGCAGACAGCAGGGCATTTCTAGGAAAAAGAAGGCCTGCATCAAAGAGGCCTGGCTAGGCCTCTTAGAGCCAAGAGCTCTGTCAAAGGTACACACAAAGATAGTATTGAGATCTTAGGGGCAATTCTGGATATATTCATTTCTATTTTTTTTTTCTTAATGCTGTGCTCCTCTTCCCCAGCAATGCTGCTCCTGGGAATTGGTTTCTCTTCCTCAGGGTAAAATAAATATATGGTAAGGGCCTATTTAGCCAGAGTGATTCCATCCGGTTAAACAATGACGTTGTTGTTTATAGAGTAAAACTTAAACTGTCCCTGCCCCCTTCTTCCCCCAGGGGACTTACTTAAAACAAGTCCCGGAAACCAGTCCCAGGTAACAAAGCCCAAATACAAGGGTGGGTCAGGCCAGGTGGAGGTATTCAGTCAGTGGGGGCGCCTACTGTCTCCCTAGCTACCAAGGAGTATGGGCCCTGCCCTTTGGGCGCCTTTTGGGCACCAATTCTGACCAAGGTGATAGGCTAGTTCAAATATCTACTATAGGGTAAATTGTAATTCAATTGGTCACTTATGTGTGACCTAGCAGGACTGTGCAGCTTTCTCTGTGTTACAATCTCATTGGCCACCTGTGCGTGGCCAGGCCCAGCCACATGGCCTTTGCCCTTAAAAGCTAGTCTGTAAGGCAGGGAGGGGTCGCCTCTTTGCAAGGGGCGGCCCCGGCTGGTCAGCTGGTCGGTTCGATTCTCCTTGCTTGGTGCGAAAATAAAGCTTTGCTTGACCTTCGCTTTGTATCAGTCTCGCTCCTTTGACCATGGACCCAACAATATAATATTTTCTCACTTCATACTCCAATCCAGAAACACTTGGGCCTAAACATGTATTATCCATACGGATTGGGGACAGAGAAATTAGCCAATGACTGAGGTCCTAGGTCCTTCTCAATTTATTAAAAAAAAAAAAAAGTCCTTTTATTTGGACTCTGCTACTGATGAAGTTCTAGAACCTGGGTGAGGTTCGGTGGGCTGAGGTCCGGAGCCGATGACCAAGAAAGAATTCTTGAGACATCTTTGGTGCAAAATGGTGGTTTATTAAAGCACGGGGACAGGACCCGTGGGCAGGAAGAGCTGCTGCCCCGGGTTGTGAGGGATGGCAGGTTATGTACCCTGCAGTTGGGGGAAGGTGAGGGCAAGGGAGGTTTCAATGGAGCTTTCATATGCTAAAGAGGTCTACAAGGTTGGGGAAGGCAGGGATACCCAAGGCTTGATCAATGTTGTCTTTTGGCAAGCCATTAACATCAAGATAGTTGGGAGATTCCTGGTGGAATGTCATAATCCTGCTATCAAGCATCTTTGTTAGTGAGATTTAGGTATAGAAGAAACTTAACTTCACTTACATTTCTTTCTACCCCAGCCTCCTTCAGTTTTGTTTATGGAGGGGAGGGCGACATTAAGGCTTGAGGAACTGAGTCATTTTGCCTCTGGAAATTGTGCTATTGATAATGTAACTTCTTTGTTAAACCAAGGGAGACTCCTGTCTTGCGGGATTGTGATCTCAGCAAGTTAACTATTTGTTTTGGCAGTCAGGGGTACCTGAGGAATGCCACACACATCACCGAGGGGAGTGGATGGAGAGAGGGTGCAAGGTGCCAGCTTTTGCTTTGTCCTCAGCCAGCCTCCTGCTCCCTCATCACTACCATCTGACATTGAATGGACTTTCTTTATTTCTTTTCCTCCTCAACCACTGAGAGTGATCAGGGTCTCCGAGGCCCACAAGGGTCCCTGCCCTTTGCTTTCTGGGGCAGATGGAAGGTAGGACTGTTGATAGACCAGGGGCATGCCTCTGTGGGTCATGGAGACCGAGGTGGGGGTAGGGATTGCTGTCTTTATGTTGTATGGAGCTTTTTACCTGTGGGTCTACTCAGCTAGCTTTACTCAGAATTTCTTTTCAAAACCTCATTTCCAATTTCCCCAACTCTCTCTCAACAGGGCCTGGCCCTCCAAGGACACTCAAGGTCAAGCAAACAGGCAGAGTCCTTGTGGTCCTTTCCAGTGATTACTGGCCACCTGTGGTCCATCCTTGCAGCTGCAGGAGGCTCATGGTCCTGTTACCAACTCTTGCAGTTGAAAGGAGCCAGATCAGGCCTTTGATTGCCAAGGTGGGAGAACCAGAGCTGCTCCACAGTTGGGACAAAAGAAGGATGCTGCAATTATGGATTGGAAGGCACCACTCTTTGTATCACTGACTCTCTCATTGAGGGAAGGATTACACAGAGATAGACAGCAGGGACATCCATATGGACAAGACTTGCCAGACCTCCGCTGGCTGACTAAGGTCACCTTTTTCTGACCACAGAGTGCTGTGTTCTCTTGACACAGAGTATGCATGGTAAGGGAGTGTGAAACCATGCCCTGGGATGTGTATTGTCACTGTTTTATTTATTTTTCTTTCTAATCAGTCGTGGAATCTGAGAGTGTGCCGAAATGATTTGGGCTCGAGGAGCTTATGATACGGAGGGATGCAGTGATAACACAGACATAATAATGGACAAAAAAAGGAAGGAGTTTAAAATGTCTGCAAAATTGTGTGGAGGCATCTGAAAGGGCTGTAGGAGGAGACTTGAAGGCTCTCGTAGGTAGCCAAGACAGGATTTGAGAAAAAGCAACTAGCTTGGTCTTAGAGAATGCGCCAGATTTGAGTAGGGGGAGGGAAGGACATTCTCAGAGCCAAGAACAAAGGGGAGGCTATAGAAGCTTTGGTTCAGTGTTAAAGAAAAGTGGAACAATTCTAAGCCACAGAAGGACAGGCTGTGAGGGTCTTTGACTGAGCACCGAGTTCCTGAGGGCACCCTCGTTCAAGGCAAATCAACTGTGAATCTCCCGCATGTCAAGGGTCCGCTAGGTGACCCCTCAAGGTCACCAAGCAGCCGAGGTGGCAGATTGCTGCGGTGTATCTGTGCAGTCGTAGGCTCAAAGCACGGCTTTCTTAACCACTTTGATTTGCTCCCACTCCTAACCCCTTTGAAGCTTGCCAAAACACAGGTGTGCTTTTGTTTTGATTACAAACTCAGAGAGCTGCTGGTGGGACTTTCAGAATCCGGAGGCTGCTGTTGCTTCCGCAGCTGCTTCTGCCCTTCCGGAGTGGAGGCCTGAGCTGTTGGGGGAGGGGAGCCTTCGGCTTCAGCGGTTTGGGTGGGAGGTGCCTTTTCCACTGTTGCTTCCCACCTCCCTCCCTTTGGAAGCAAAGGCTGCTGGCCCCTTTCAGAGAAGATCGGGAGCTTCCTCCTTGTCACTGATGGCTCTGCAGTGCCAAGCGCTGACAGGAGGTCATGGCTGCTTTCAGCTAAGCATTAGCCCTAATGGGTTTGGCAGGATTTTAAAATAATCAAAACAAAGCAGGTAAAAAGGTCTGGAGGGGGAGGGATATGGTGACTGCCTCAGCTCAGATCACAGGATCTGCCCTGCAGCCAGGGCCCAGAACAGCTCCGAGGCCCGATGCCAAGGGTCTGAGCTGAATAGAAATCTGGAGTGGCTTTATCAGACAAATTAGTCTGTGATTAGAGCTGAAAAGAGTCACGAGTCTTAACTTGTATTTAGCACTCCAAGGATAAGGTGTCCTGTGTGGTACTGAATCATGCCCTCTGGCCCAGGCAGTCTGCAGATGAATGAGGAGGCTTATCAAAGAAGCCGGTGGAGGAAAGATGGGGCGGGCAGGGGAAACCTGTGAGTGGACATGCTTTGGCTTTGTTTGGGGAGGTTTCATTTCGGACATCTGATCCTAGAATATGTGTTAGAGCTAAGGAAAGACACAACTTGGACCAGACTGGGTATTGAGCTCTTCATGAAATTAGAATAGCGTATAAAATATCTCGGAAAGGGCGCCTGGGTGGCTCAGTGGGTTAAGCCGCTGCCTTCCGCTCAGGTCATGATCTCAGGGTCCTGGGATCGAGTCCCACATCGGGCTCTCTGCTCAGTGGGGAGCCTGCTTCCTCCTCTCTCTCTCTGTCTGCCTCTCTGCCTACTTGTGATCTCTGTCAAATAAATAAAAAAAAAATCTTTTAAAAAAATATCTCGGAAAGAAAGAATGGGCCTTCGAGGTGGTGGAGAGCAAGGGAGTCACCCACCTATCTTTCCTTCTGGCTTTGTGGCAGGAGATTTGTGTTCCTGCCCCGGCGCTGAAGCATGGGGTGACCAGGTGTGACCGCCTGCCCATGGTAGGGACTTGGGCTTGCTTCCTCGTCCCTGACCCCAGGGCAGAACTCAGGGGCACTTCAGGGGATCCGCAGGAAGTTAGACTCTGAGGACAGCCAGGGAGGGAGGCGGCCAACAGCCATCTCTGGTTTTGCTCCCACTTCTGCCAGAGGCTCTCTCCTCCAGCCTTGGTGCCTGTCTTCTAGCTCGGCATGCTTCTGGCAAGGGCAGAGCGTTGAAAAGATTCTTTCAGAGATAGCAAGAGGATCTGGCTCTGGAATGGGCCAAGCATTGGTCAGGCCAGGCAGTGGGCAGCAGTGGGCCCAGCGTGGCCCCGGAGTCTGGACGGAGCCCTGTCCTCACTTGGCCAGGGTTCTTCCTCAAAGGCTCTTTTTTGACTGCACACACACCAGGCAGAATGGTGGACTGAGGCTAAGAAAATGGGTCTCTTGCCTGAAACCAAAGGGAAGAACATGTGGCTAGGCTGAGGCCCAGGGCTGGCTAGGACCAGCCCCTGGAAAATGCTCAGAAAGCAGCACAATTGCTTTCTCTCTTTGTTTCACTCCGAGACATGCCAGGCTCTGTCTGAAACACCTGTTTGTGTTTCTGCTTTATTTTTTTCTCACCGCACCAGGGTTTGCTATTTCTTCAGCACGTCGCAGGAGAGGGCCATCTCTTAGCTCCCAATTTTGCAAAACCCTCAGTTCAGCTGAACAGTTGAGCTGGGCCTCTCAGTGCCAATTCTGAAGTCACAGAAAGGAAGCTGATTAGTTTAGATTAAGTCCGTGCAGGCAAAAGGGTTGGGAGAGAGGGATGTGATGATGGCCTCAGTTTGGATCATACTGTATTTCTAGCAACCTAGGGCTAGAGCAGCTCCAAGGCTATGATCATGAGGTGGGGGGACAAGGGAGGGAGAAGGAGAGGGGTGGTACTGGAGGAAGGTCATAAAATATTATCATGCCTGCCTGGACCCTCATTCTGTAGGACTCAGAGACTTGTACTGGTATGTGTATTTGTGTATTGCGTGTGTGGTCTTATGGTTGGACGCAAACCCCCAAAGTGCTTACCACATTAGACAGATAACCAGATAGAGAGGGGAAATTTGGATCCACCTTTTATCTAGACATTTCTTTTTTTTGAAGGCACCTCTCTGCTTTATACATCAGTGAAGTTCCTCATTAACATGGCCCTTCTGAATCTGAAGATTTGGTCCCAGATTATGTAATCATCCTCTGTCTTCCCTGGGTAGATAAACTGATATATACTGGGGAGCCTTTTGTGAATTTACATTTCCTTTAATATGCATCGGGCACAGATGGTTACCAGGTTGTCTCCAATCCATAAGTCTTCTTTCATCAAGGGCTGATCAAAATTTAGTGCAAGCAGGTTTAAAGGGACAAGCTTTTAGGCTTGGAAATGTGCATATAAATAAAAATGTTGCTGTAGCGGCTCCATTGTTAATGAAAGAAAAATGATCCATGTCCTCTTCTGGGATAACGGAGTCTCTGAATATATTTATTTCAAGATTTAGGTGCTGGGGGGACTGGCCACAAATCACAGAACAACCATTAATGAGCCTCTGTCCCTACCTGTTAAGCTTATTAACTGCCGGTTACCTACAGTTCTATATCCCACCTGGGGAAACAAAATGGATGCTTTGGCAATACAAGGGCTGAAAAATACAGAAGTTAATCAAAAGCACAGGGGGGGCCTGGAAATGCAATCAGAAGACATGTGCTGTGTGAGATTACTGGGGGACCGGCGGGTTCTTGGGAGGAAGCCTCGGACGCTGTCTGATCTGAGATTTAGCTCATGAAACCCACCTCGTCCTTAAATCAGTGACTCCTCTGAGGTGCATGCAGAGGACATGAAAGTCACCCTCCCTGCCCTCAAGGAACCTGCATGCTAACTGGGTGGGCACAGGCCTTGTACCTGAATGAGAGGCATTCTGATGGAAAGCAAGTTCAGGGCAGTTATGCAAAGTCCGAATGAGTAAGGGCTCACGTGATAAAAATAAGAGAGTGTGGTCTCTTGGAACGAGCCCTTAGCTGGGACACAAACTTTGGGTTTTGCTTCGGTTCTACCATATGATAGTGTCTGTGCTATCTATTCATTCTCTCCCAGTCTTGGTTTTCTCATTGATAAAATAAGAATTTGAACTCTGTCATTGCTAAAGAATATTCATGAAGTGCACTTTTATGTTTCCATAAGACAGGAGTGGGGGCAGAAAATTGCTCAGAGAAAGGGAGAGTTGATTTGAGTGTTTAGCAAAGTGTAGGATTTAACTCAGGGAGAGGAAGGAAGAACCATTCTTAAGGATACTCTTAGGCATGGAGCTTAGCGGTCCTCCTGCATGTGTATGCAGAGGGTGGGGTGTCATGGAGGAAGGGGCATGAGTACAGGCTATAGGCAGAGATGCGCAGAGCCAGGTACGTGGATGGGCTTTACAGACTTAATGTTGGAGCCTGTGGCTGTGTTCTTTGACCCAGTTTTTAATCCTCCCAGTCGCCTCCCCCCTTTAAGGCCAGGTTCTTGCTACTAACAGCCGCAGCCGTCTTTTTTAAGTAATTTGAAGGCAGAGATAAATACTGGAAACTAAAAAGCCTTCACTCTATGATTAATTAAAGGAATCATCTCAAATTTAGAAAATTGTTTAAATAAAGGAAGACACAAAATTGCATCAGTATGCCTCCATATGTTAATTATGGCTATTTTTCCTTGTTTCTTTGCTGCTGCTACAGCCATGTCCCATCTATCACTTGGTTTCAGGCGTCATGATCAATCGACTGTACCATAAACAACATGTTGTACATGTGGCAAATGATAACATCATTTGACTCGACACAGGGTAAAAAACTCCCACGTTTTCATCCTTCTCGTCTCTCAGAAGAGAAAAAAGGACAGCCTTGAATTAATTCCTTACTTATAGAGTCAAGCAGACATTTTTTTGTGGGCTCTATTGGGGTAGAGAAGGGGGACCCAGCTGCCCCCAGCACTAGAGCCGCAAAGATGGCAGCTGTGGAAAGGAAGTCTGTGCTATACGCAGAAGAGTATCTGACATGGAGTAGGCACTCAGTTGCTCTTAGTTAACCAAATCACCACTCCCTGTTTTAGTTTCTCTGTTATTGATGTTCAGCTTCAGAGAGAATTAATATTTATCATCAGAAGAGATGTTTTTACCCTTGGAGAAGAGCAAGTCTTTTGTTTGTTGAGAATAAGTCAATGTTGAAGATCTCCTAAGGAGGAAGCACTTTACTGACACCCAGCTCCTCATGGGATTAACCGGTGGTCTTCCATTTCTTCCATTTCTGCTCCTTCCATTAGCTGTGTGGCTGTGTGCTTACAAGAGCCAATTGTGTTTGCTTCTGAACCTCTTCTACCTAGTTGTCCTTAGATATGTACTTGTAGAATTTAAATATTACACAAACTGATGATACCTTTAAGGAAAGAGAGTTTTCTTGATGAAAAATACATTGAGTGCTTTGGAGGAATTCAAGAAAGTCAAGTGCTTTTAAAGTCTATCTGAAATTAGTGGGCGAGATACCTGTAAATGATTGAAAAGAAGTAAACATCTAGGAGGAAGACACTTTCAACTTTAAAGAAACTAAATCTGGAAATAATTGGTGTTGTATGGGTTGTGTGAGTGTGCTTGATGCAAGAAAGACAATGTGCAACTCCAACTGGCAAGCACCCACTCAAAGAAAGTACACATAAAGTTTCAAGGGAACAGAAATATTTAAGCCATTATGTATACTTTTTGAAAATGTCTTGCTGCCTTCCTAAACTTTTTTCCAACAATTTTTTCTGATTGGTAGACACATAAGAGTTCTACTAAAAAAATAAAAAAATAAAAAATAAAAAGAATATAAAAATATTAAGGCCACACAAAATCAGCAGTCTATGTTTAGTGAAAGCCCAGTAATTGGCAACCATACCCTTGGAGACTGCACCAATATGGAATCTTAGCCAAGCGCCCCCAAGTGAAATGTGACCTGAGCCAGTGGCCTTTCATGGGAGGAGTTGGTGTTATCAGTAACGAATCCATTTTGCAATCACCTTGTTGTCCTATACATATCTCTTGCTCTCTCATTCTCTATTATGTAATGTTTTACACAAATTATTTGGAAAAGTTTTCCAACTTAATAGAAAAATATAATGGCATGAACTTTATATGCCTTTTGCCTAAATTCACAAGTGTTAACGTTTTGCAATCATTGCTTTGTTTCTCTCTTTCTGCAGAGCTTCCTACCACACTTCTACTACTTCTCCCCCTTTCCTCTTTCTCCTCTTCTTCCTTCTTCTTATGAAACTTGCTAAAGGGTTTGAGATGCCATGATGTTGACCCCTGAATACTTCTGTATGTATTTCTTAAAAACAAAAATATTCTTTTACTTACTCATCATGTGATGATCAGATTAAGGAAACTTAACATTGATATAATATTCCCTAATACACAGTTCATATGTAGGCCTCATTTTAATCACATCTCCTTTTTAAAAAAAAAAAAATTCACTTAAGAGAGAGTTCGAGCAGGGGGAGAGGCAGAGAGAGAGAGGGAGAGGGAGAGAATCCTTAAACAGACTCCCCACTGAGTGTGGAGCCCGACATGG
Source organism: Martes martes (assembly GCF_963455335.1). Lineage (NCBI taxonomy): Eukaryota > Metazoa > Chordata > Mammalia > Carnivora > Mustelidae > Martes > Martes martes. The sequence goes on along the minus strand of NC_137892.1, from coordinate 35,768,055 downwards.
GGCTTGATCTCGTGACCCATGAGATCATGACCTGAGCTGAAGTCACCAGTCAGATGCTTCACTGACTGAGCTACACAGGTGCCCCTCAATCACATCTTTTATATCATGTTTTCTTGATCCATGATCAAATCTAAGATCACTCATTCTACTCACTGGTCACTTTGTCTGGAATAGTTCCTCAGCCTTTAGTTGTCTCTCATGGCCTTGATATTTTGAAAGAGTACCTAGACAGTTTTGTAAAATGCTCCTTAATTTGTTTTTCTGACTTTTTGGCAGGAATACTACATAAGTAATATTATGTCCAACCTAATGCATCATACCAGGAGGCACAGGATGTCAGTTTGTCTCATTATTGGTGATGTTAGCTTGGATTGTGCAGTTATGGGGTATCCACTGTAAAGTTACCTCTTTTTCTTTCTAATTAGTATTTGGAAACTGTATAAGTACCGTGTTTCCCATCAAACATTTACCCAACTGTTTTATCATCCTATGATAATTCTCGTGAGTCAGTTATTACTAATGGCTGACGAATGTTATACCTGTTTCTACCTCACCACTTTTAAATGGAGAAATCCAAGTACTTACTAAAATTGGAGGTGAGGTTGGAGAAAAACAACATGGATTCCTTCTTCACCCCGCAGCAAGCCAGTGAAGCAAAAATGTATTCCTTTAGCCACTCCCTGTGCCCACAAGTTGCATTCTAGATTCTTGGGCATGTTATATCCTTGGATATAACATATCCATATATGTATGGCTATGGATATAACATAATTTCCTCCTTCCTTGGGCAAACCCTACAGTTTGTCAGTACTTTTAATTCCTTTGCTCACCATTCCTAATGTTTCTGCATTTCCTGTGTTCAGCCTCAAAAACATGCAAGATCAGTTATTTCTTGTTCAACCCATCCAGTTTTTTGTTTGTTTTTTTGGTTTTTGGTGTTTTTTTGTTTTTTTGTTTTTTGAATGGAGTAGGTAGGGGGAAAAGATACCTATAAAAGCACCATATCATGAGGATAAAGGAAAGGAGGGAGAAGACCCTCAGATATCTGTCCTTAGTGAAATAACAAAAAACACAACTGGATGTCTTACATGATGAGGGCGAATGTCCTCAGAGCATGGCTATGATTACCTTCTTTTTTTTTAAAATATTTTATTTATTTATTTGACAGAGAGAGACAGCGAGAACACAAACAGGGGAAGTGGGAGAGGGAGAAGCAGGCTTCCCGTCAAGCAGGGAGCCCAACTCAGGGCTCCATCCCAGGACCCCGGGACGCTTAACAACTGAGCCACCCAGGCGCCCCTTTGATTACCTTGTTATGCTAACTGAATGTCCATCTACTCCTTGACTTACTTCTTTGCTTCATTTAATGCCTACATGTCCTAGTGCTTGGCTTATCTCATTCACATCTCACAATACCCACATATCATAGGTACTACTGTCAGAGTCTCCATTTCACACAAGAGAAACCAGACTCTGGTTGGCCTAAGATCATGGAGCTGATAACTGAGGCAATCTATTTCCAGAGGCCACTCCTTTTGCCACCCTGTTTCCTGAGAAGTGAGAAAACTAGGCAGCATAAAGCTCATGTACATAAGTATGGAATTACCTTCTAGCCCTCTAGCTAGAGTTTACTGACTACATTTTGCACAAAATTATGCTTTGCTATGTAATCATCTTGGTGATATGGTTCCCCCTGACGAGTGGCAACTCTTCTCAAATCATGGTTGATTCTTAGGAGAAATAACAATGGCCCCACTGACAGATGGCAGCGGGACAGCTGGAAAGTTCCCAAATGGCCCACTACAGAACAACTGTAGTGAACAGCCTGACACACCCAGCCCTTGAGACGACAGCTTAGAGCAGTGAGAGATGCTCATATACGGATAAAACTGAAAAAAGAAGAAAATCACGCCTTGTGTTCCATTAATCTCTTTTGACAAAAGAATTTACTTTTGTGAATCTGCTCCTACACTAATAAGAACAAGGTATGGTGGTCTGGGGGAAAAAAATCACCCCATCAGAGCTGCAAAATGAGGAAGCAGGATTCACTGGTCTCTAAAAGTTCCCCTCCAGTTTCATGAATCTAAACATGAATTGTTACTGTAATCATCTAGTTCTAGAATATCAATAACTTCTTTGTTTGTGTGATACATACACATGACCCACACTGAAGTTAATCCTAATGTTCAAACCACAGTAAAATTCTTTAAGATAGTGCTCTCCTAATTGCTTTCTGGAGCAGACACTTTTGGTGAATAAACTCTCCCAAGACTAGGAAGAACACTGACATCATTACCATATTCAGAAGACAAATGTATCACCTCATGAAAATGTTAATGGGCAGCACTAATTGGAAGCAGAGGTCAGGCTGGGAGTTCCCTGTAGATTCTGAGAGCTCCCAGAGGACTCTGGCAGAGATACAGCCCATCATTCCAGGTCTGGGCAGGGAGTGTTTTAAGCCCCTTAGACTTCCTGATCGTTTTCCTTCCCTTTGCTCTGTGTCTGCCTTTGTTCTTAGCTTCCTCCTCCTCCCTGCCTCCCCCTCTTCTCCTTGGTAGCATATTCCTCCTCTCTGCTGTACATTTCTGGCATGAATGTTAAGGATCAGTGATGCAAAGGAAAGAGAACAAAACCAGGAGAAGTGGTGTCTTCAGAGGAAGCAATAACGAGACATCAACCTGAAAATTATTTAAGAGTGGACTGGAACATCTAATATGGGGCATATCGTACATGAGGATTCCCCTTCCCCATGTCTCTGTCTTGCTGTTGTCTTTCCATTGAGAGGCCAGCTCACAATAGGAAAAAAAAAAAAAGACAAGCAATAAAGATCTGAGGTTAATTTCAGCTCCATTCTTGTTTTTACTTCTTTTGTTCCCACTTGAAAATTATGCTGTCCTACTGTATTTTACTTATTTTTGCTAGCTGTGTCACACTCTTTCCACAATAAGAGGGAGTCAAACAACAAGCACGCACAATCTGTCCAATTGTGAAAAGCAATCAATGTGTTTCTATTATTCATAATGATAATCAACCCTTACATAGTATGTACCACTTGCCAGGCACTGTTTTATCCTTTTTTTTTTTTTTTAAGATTTTATTTATTTATTTGACAGACAGTGATCACAAGCAGGCAGAGAGGCAGGCAGAGAGAGAGGAAGAGAAGCAGGCTCCCCACTGAGCAGAGAGCCCGATGTGGGGCTCAATCCCAGGACCCTGAGATCATGACCTGAACCGAAGGCAGAGGCCTTAACCCACTGAGCCATCCAGGCGCCCCTGTTTTATCCTTTTATATATATGTTGACTCGCTTAATTCTCCAACACTCCCGTGAGTTCAGCCCCATTATAGCCCCCCCCCTCCACATTTTGGGGAGGAAGAAATTGAAACCTAGAGCCATCAAGTCAGCTCTGCAAGGTCACACACTTGAGAAGTGATAGAACCACGACTTGAAATCATATATTCTGAGTCCAGACACCAGCTTTTGACCACGGTGTGATGTCGCCTCCTTTGGTGCAGCTTCCATGCATGAGATGAGTGAAAACATGAATGAACCCATTGGGGCTGAGTGAACTATTCTGGACCAGCTGTTCTGAAGGTGGGACTCTACACAGCTACTTGTCAGGGGCTGTTAATACGTGTAGATTTAAATACAACCCAATTGATTTCCAAAGCCCCAGAGATCTAACTAGAGATTCCAACTTTGACAAGGGTTTTTTGTTCGATTTTGCAAGAATTTTCTGTTGGTCTCTTCTGGTCATTTTAAATTCTCATAAGAAATACGCTTCCCTGAAACCCTCGCCTTTTCTTAGGCATTTTGAAGGTCTCATCTTCCTCTTCCTTATCTCTATGGCTGTCCCTTGTCATACCTGCAGCTTTTTCTACCTGACAGCAAATAGTTTATTTGCCTCTGAAGCAGTGCCAAAGAGACTGTTTCAGCCTGAAACCTCATTTGGCTCTTTTGCTAGAGAGCAAAGCTTGCCTGGCACAGAGGCCCTCATCAGTGGGGGCTGGTGGCTCCCATGTCCCTTTGAGGAATGGGGTTGGAAGCGTTTCCTTGAGATGTCCATTCACTTCAAAGCTGAGCTGTATTGCTTATGTTTGTGGATATTGTTCTCCCTTGAAGTAGAATTTTAGCTAATTCCAGGTCTTCTGATGTTCTGATGGTTATCTCCTGGTACAAGGAAAGATATACAAAATTTCCTTTGAAATTCATGCATTGGCATGGCCCTCCCCTCAGCCCCAGTCACTAGAGCCAGCATTGGGTTTCCGATGTTTTTCAGTCTGCCCACAGTGCTTTTAGCTAGGGGTGACAGAGAGAAGGGACCGAATAAAAATGTTGCGTTTGTTCATGCCATTTGTACAGAAGGATACATTTGTTAGCACATAACCTTAACCAAGAAGTAGCTTTAGGAACCAGGGATCTGCATGATCAGTGGAAGCCCACTCTTCCATTTGGAAGTCATGAAAAGTCCATTTCAGATTTTCCAGTTTTAATGATATCCCAACGATGTGGCTTCCTCTCATGCATGATCGCTGTGAGGGGCTGTACCGGTAGAATTACCATTGCCCATGTTCTCCGAGGGATGGTTGCTCGGGACACAAAAATGGCTCCGTGAAGTGAATTCCATTCCGCCACTGATGTTTTATTTATTCATCAGGTTGTGACACTGTCCTTATGCCATGGTTATGAGTAGGATGGCCCTTAGGAGACCCTCGACTATGTTTTATGCCTTTCCTACCCTAGTGAGGAAAATTATTCCCGGTTTTCCTTGGCTAGTCCAAATTTATGCCTGCTGTCTCAGGCTTATTATGAATAATATTCTTTTCCCTCTAAAAGCTGTCCCAATTTGGATGGTAAATGATATGAGTATACGATTTCTAGGGAACCCAGAAAAATATCCTATGGAAAATCCATAGAGTTGAAAAATGAGCCTTAGAACTACACAGCTTCGTTGAAACCCTGGATTTTCCGTGGCTGATGAGACAATTTAAATCTCTCTGAGCTTTGTTTCTACATCCAGAGAACAGAAATTATAGCACTTCATAGAGTTTTTGTGAGAATTCACTGGGTCAATATATTTATGAAAACACCCAGACGCGTGCATGACACCCAAAAAGGAGTTACAGCAACGTCTGTTTAAAGACACAGTTTTTCACCTGAGGTGAGGGTAGGGCTGGATTGTACCTGCCTGTGGTTTAAAGGAAGTTTTGAGATGGGAATTAAGTGAAAGAAGAAAGCTAGAAGGTAAGAGAGGAGATGAATCAGAAGTAGTTCTACTGCAAGACACAAGAATGCTGATTTTAAACACAGCATGGAAATTGTTTCCACTCAGGGCTCCGTAGTAACTGCCCACAGACCCTCCAGGGCATGTTGGAGGTTTCTCAATGTATTTCATGTCTTGAGATTTTGATGCTTTTCTGTGCTCCAGCCCCCCTCCCATGTTCTTTTGAAGCAAGCTCGCTTCCTCTGAGGACACGACATTTCTGTAGAAAGACATGTAGGGGTTCTGAGACTTGAGTCTCCAATAAAAGAAAAAAAATTAATCTGAAAACAGAAGAAGCCTGATCGCCATGCTGGGGAGACCAAGAGAAAAGGTAATCCAGACACAGCCATTTCCAGGCAGTTGGTTTTAGCTGGTTAAACATGAATTACAATAAGTACAGTGACAGGCATCCTGCGTCTGCAAGATGTAAAGGTCTAGACACAACCAGGTTCTACTTTTTTCTGTCTCTATGTATGACCCATTGACTGCTTCACTCGGAATAAAGATAACTGCCCAAGAAGTGAAAGCCTTCAACATGTCTGTACTTAATCATCTCACTATAAATGTAGTACATGTTTATTATAGGAAATATATCTGCCTTCCTACCATTTATGGGCAACCACTGTTTTGACATATTTTATTTGGTCATATTTCTACAATTTTGTATTCATTATTTTTTCTTTTTGCTCACATTATGTTATAATGTTATTGTGTTGCAATTCCACTGGATTAATTGTCCAAAGCTTACATAATTATTCTCCAAATATTAGAGTTCATTTGTTTCAGATTTATGAATTAGACCTCTTTGTGTACAAATCCTTGTCTGCATCTGGAATTATTCCTTTAGGATAAAAATTAAGGAAGGGGAAGTATAGAGACCAAGGTATGAATCTTTTTCAAGTTCTTTAGGTATACTGAGAAGCTGAGAAGCTATTTTAAAACACTGCTCAGTTCACAACTAATTTAACATTCTTCTCAAAATCATTTTAATGATATGTAGTAGGCATGAAGCATAATCATTGTAATTAATCTTTACAGCACTCTGTAACATAACACCAGTCAAGCCAGCATACAGGTTAATCTAGATTTCAATATGAAAATTCTGATTTCTCCTGTACTTAATATTGATGATATGCAGTATTGAATACTAGAATAATAGAGGTTGGTTCTGTCACTCTTACGGTTTCTCACGGTCTGATGTTTTTCTGGGAGTCCTGATGGCACCTTTTCTTGCTCATCTGTGTATTCAAATTATTTTAAAAGCTAAGCTGGCAGCAGGTAGGGAGGAAGGGCAGACATTTCTTCCTTTAGAAACAGCTTAAGAAGTCACGGGTGGGCTACGCCTTTGGTATTTGCAGCATGTTTCGACACAAATTATGGAAAAGATGTTTTAGTTTTAAAAAGAAGGATTTTTGTATTCTGTTAGCTTCTGTGGATGAGCATTGTAAAAATTGGGCAGAAATCTTGGAATGGATTTTCATAAGTGGGTGTTCAGGCTCTGTAGTTCCTTTGTGTCTCCTTGAGGGGAAAACTCGAGTCCAAAATGACAGCCTCCAGCTCTGTGGCTCTCTCGGAACTTATTGGCAAGAGAGAAACCTCTCGCCTGCAGAGGAGAATAGCTCTCTTCTTTCTTTGCCTTTTTCCTTCTCTGGCCAAGAGAAAAGAATCCCTCAGAACCAAGGTCAGGTCTCGGACTCGGATCACGATGCCATGTCTGAGAGCAAGGGTTCCATTGGGCTCAGGCCCTGTGCAATGACTCAGTGGTGCACGGTCAATGGGGTGACTGCCAACTGACTTTCTTTGGGAAAACTTGCATTCAAAGTTTCTACTCTCTTGCACAGTGAGAGAAGAGTGCTAGTTCGAGTTCAGGCAATTTTTGGTCAAGATGGATGTGTTTAGAGTTGATTTTGGCATAGTATTTTTACAAGCATTGTAAACTTCTTTTCTTTTGGCTTAAACATTCTCAGTATCTTCAATAATCTGGTCAGCCTCCTCCGCAAGACCACCAAGCTCGTTGGTCTCATCTAGAATCCTTCTTGAAACACTTTTTTTTGAAGCACTGTATCTATGTTAACAAAAATCCCTCATGCATCATCTAGTGTCACTAGCCCATATTTTAATAGTGCAATATATTCATGTGACCAGGAAACTACTGTTGAGACAGGCCAAAGTTAAATTTCCCCTCCTCACACCACACACACATCATACCTTTGGCTTCTCATAGATCTGTTATCTGTTATGGCCTTGGGAGTTACTACCAGTTCAGACTCAAGCCTCTTTATTCTGATCTTGTAGAAAATTTTCTATTTATTTGGCTACAAGACTTTACATCTATATCAATTCAAATGCATCCAGTTTAAGGCCATAGTATCATACCATGTACCCAGAAGGTGTTTCATAAATGCTTGTGAACATTCAGTTCTTCCTGAAGTTGTCAGTGAAGAAATCTATTTCTCTCTCCTCTCCCTACTTGCATTAACGCAACACCAGAATGTGTCTCTAATGGTCCTAGTGCCACATTTTTAAAGAAAAGAAAAAAGGGAAAAGAAAGGAGTCAAGGATTCATTGCCCTCCTTAATAATACATGTTTTCTCTTCTCTGGGTAGTTTATTATTTAGAAACTGTGGACTCCAGTATCTTTCCTATAGCAAACAGAAACAACATAGGGTAAATCAGGATGATTAGTATGCAAAGGGCTGATTCTAGGATATTCACTATAGCTTGTCCTTTCAATGTGTCTTCTTTTGACATCTTCACCCTGGGTATCCTGGCAACAGAGCACTTCACAAAAAACAAAAGTCCCATAGACACTGTTTGCTGAATTCCATCAGAATAATAAAAAGACTGTTTTATTGAAGCATTTGCTGAAGACAGTAATTTAGAAAAATAGCAAGACTGCAGCTAAATGTACTTGATTCAAAAGTGACTGACACTGAAGGAAACCTCAGTCCACGGATGGTGTCTTTGGGTCATATAATTTCTCAACCATCTGCAGGAAGAGAGGAGAGTGAAAAAGAGATGATTTATGGGCTAAGATGGGAAGTAAACCGCCATGAATGTACTAGAGTGAGAAATCCCTAAAAGGGCCTCAGTGTATAATGCAGGGCACCTGTCCCCGCACGAGCCAGAGAGGTGCCTTCCCAGCTTGTGTGAATAACCTTAGAAAAGTCCTCTGTCGGCTGCCCCGGGGGAGCCTTCCCGTCCCTAGCGCCCCATCTGTTCTGTGCTAGAGTCGTACACTGGCTACTTAGGGCGGCACACTGACTCTTTCCAGGCCTTTGGGGATCCAATCACCTTAGCAAGACATTTGGAACTTCTGGTCCATTTAGTGCTGTGATAATGCTATCAATGATTCCCTCTGGGCCTTAACAGGTTAATTAAAGCACCTCCGTCAGACTCTAGCTATCTCCTTGCTTAGGCACTGGGGAGAGGAGGTAGCAGCGCATGAGCGGACGGCTAATATGCTCTGACTCCTATTTTTTTTTTCACACTTGTCCATACAGTTCCATACAGTTCCACACCAAAGGCTTCTAGCATTGGTGCGGGGACTGTCTGCTCTTCCTGAGGGCAAATGAGGATATGTTATCCTATCCCAAGGTTGTTTGTCTTTGTTGAACAGAACTCAAAACTCACAAGGGAGGAGTTTAGGGTCTAGAAGTTTAAGGTCTTCAAAGAATTGCATCCAAGCAGGCTGTGGAGTGAATGCAGGCTTCGGGCCAGTCTGCCCAGTCCAAGAGATCCCTCCTCTTGCTGGCTCTCTCACCACTCACTTCCCCATCTTCAGCGGACGGCTCTCTTGTGCTGTGAGAGCCTGAATCCCACCCCCACCCCTCTTCCGGGCCATGGCTGGTGGGACCAGGATCAGACCCCTGACCCCATCTGTCTGGTCAACGTCTCTCCCCTGGGAATTTGGAAATGGAATTCAGCAGTACTTGTCAGTTGAGCAGTGTTTTGACCTGAGGACATTTGTACTTGGAGGGCCAACTCACGTGAGCATGCGAGAGCAGACAGAAATGACAGCCACATAGCACAGCTAGATGAGAGAACATGAAGAGAGGGAGGGAGGGAGAGAGGGAGAGAGAGATGGTGGGTGGAGGGAAACAGAAGGAGGGGAAAGGAGTGAGAGAGAGAAAAACCGTCCTGGATCTTGGCCTCTTTCTAGGGGTAAGTTCCGGTTTCTTCCGGGGTTCAATTCTACTCGTTTCTCTTGGGCTCTCTGCCAGACTTACACCAGAGACCTGATTTGGCATAAGCTAATTTGAGTGGGTTTAGCTTAATTATAATTAAAAAAAAAAAAGGCATAACCAAGACAACTGATGAAAGCAAGCTTCGGGACTGGAACCCAGGCCTTCTTTCCCCGGGAGATCCTGTTGCCTGCATTACCAGATCTTGTGTCTCTTGCTTGACTCCAGACTGTGGGGGAGGACTCTTTCCTTGACAGCTCAGCTCTGTCGTGGTGGGGCCAGGGAGCACAGACCAGAAGTTTTCTCTGAATGGGTCTACCCTCCAGCCCATGTCCCCGATTGTTTCCAAACCAGACCATCTGCTGACATCCAATGCTCGTCCTCACTAAGACTAGAACAGAATACTCTTCTAGGCTGTGGCCCCCTCCACCTGCCCATCCAAATGGCATGTCTCTTCAGACAACTCTTGGACCCTTGCATTCCGGATTCCTGTATAACCTCCAACCAGCTCAGGATCAGTTTCTGGGACCCCATACCTGTGAGGCCTCAGGTGACCAAGGTAATGACTTCTTCCCCTTTGGAAGGGGTCACCTGAGAATCATTGGAGGAGGAGGATCCCAGGCAGACCCTCACTCACTGCTCTGAGATGCTGGTTCTTGCTCTTTTACGATTGTATGCCATTAGCACAAGGGCAAACTGACATTCTGAGTGAGGCTAATTGTTGGGGACAGGAGGGAAGCAAGAGCAAAACTGGGCTTCTGATCCTGTCAACAGTGTTTCTGTAGCTCCTGCTGGGGGAGGGCCCCTCTCTCCAGGACAAAGCCGGCTGCATGCTTTGGGTATGAATAAAAGCCATGTAGTGATCCAGGTTTGATCTCTGCACAGAAGCGCTTCCTGCATAATTTATGGCTTTAGCATGGGCAGTCATAGGTTTCTGGGCAGAAAAGGAGGCTAACATATTCTTGTGGAGCAAAGGGTAGAATTAGGGAGATAAATGGTCCTCGAGAAGCTTCTGACCATTCCCATACTAATCAGAAAAAAAGTCTACGTGATGCTGATTGCACTTTAAACAATTTTGGTGGGGGAAGGGCTAATTTGACCCAGCTGGCTGCATTCTCTTGTAGGGCATAAGACATGGTTAAGAGGGGTAGCTCTAGTCCTTTTGCGACCATTGTCACAGCAACACTTTCCTTCTCTTTGAGAGATAGAGCAAGTTCTGTTCACAGAAACCAGTGTGTTGTTAGGCAGAGCCAGGGTATATCAACATCCAAGTGGGCTGGAGTCTGAAATTAATGGCCTTTTTCCATGTCAGGCATCACCTTCCTGACAAAATACATGCAGGCACATACAAACACACACTCGTGTTCACATGCGTATGCCCATACATACTCATCCCACAGCAGTAATCCCTTGGATACAATAGATTCTCAAACTAATGTAATATTAGGATGAGAAGGGGCTTTAAAGGCTGTGCTGGTTATTTATTACTGTGGGCTAAAAAGAACAAACCTTGATTATCTCACAGACTCTGGGGCAGGACACGGACCAGGCTCGGCTGCCTCTGGCTCAGGGTGTCTTAACAAGACAGTAGTCAAGGTGTCAGCCGAGGCTGCCATTGTCTGGAGGCTCAACAGGGCAGGAAGGATGTGCTCTGAGGCTCACTTATAAGGCTGTTGACAGGTCCTGGGTGCTCACTGGTGGTTGGCCAGAGACATCAGTTCTTTCCACAACGTTTGCATGGAGAAGCTGGCAGCTGGCTTCCTTCAGAGTGAGTGAACAAGTGAGTAAGAGGTCAAGGAAAGGAGAAAAGATACACAAGATGAAAGTCACCTACTCTGGGGCACCTGGGGGGCTCAGTGGGTTAAAGCCTCTGCCTTCGGCTCAGGTCAGGATCCCAGGGTCCTGGGATCGGGCCCCCGCACTGCGCTCTCTGCTCAGCAGGGAGCCTGCTTCCCCCCTTCACTGCCTGCCTTTCTGCCTACTTGTGATCTCTGTCAAATAAATAAATAAAGTCTTTAAAAAAAAAAAAAAAGAAAAGAAAAGGAGAGAAGACACCCAAGATGAAAGTCATCTACTCTTTTTTTTTTTTTTTAAGATTTTATTTATTTATTTGACAGAGAGAGAGATCACAAATATGCAGAGAGGCAGGCAGAGAGAGGGGAAGCAGGCTCCCCGCTGAGCAGGGAGCCCGATGCGGGGCTCAATCCCAGGACCCTGGGATCATGACCTGAGCTGAAGGCAGAGGCTTTAACCCACTGAGCCACCCAGGCCCCCCATATGTGGTGTTTCTTGAAAATGACTGCCTTCAGTTCCTTCCCTGCCTGTATACACATCATTTCTGCACTGAGACGCAGAGTGTCTGCCTCTCCCTTCTTGAATCTGGGCTGACTTGCGACTGCTTGGTCCAACAGAATACAGCAGAAGTGGTGTTACCCATTCCTGGACCTAGAATTAAGAATGTCAGCAGTTTCTACATTCTCTCTTGAATAACTGCATGAGAAGTCCAAGTGGTGGTTGGAATCTTATCCACCCTCCGGGTTTTCCAAGTTTTACAGACCATGTCTGTTTTTATTCCACTGTAAAACATTTTTTCTCATTATAAACTATAGTTTCTCACTGGGGCAAGTTGGGAAAAAAATAAAGAGATATGGGTCGGGGCAGGGAGAGGGATGAACAGGCAGAGCACAGAGGATTTCTAAGGCAATAAAAACACCCTGTATGATATCATAATGATAGAAACATGTCATTGCCCGCTTTCCCAAACCCATGGACTGCACAACACAGAGAGGAAACCCTAAGGTAAACTATGGATTTGGGGTGATTAAAATGTGTCGATGTATGGTCATCAGTGTCAACAAAGGCCTCACTCTGGTGGGGGATGTTGATATCAACGGAGACTATGCTGAGTGGAGGCAGGGTATATATGGGAAATCTCTCAACCTTCCCTTCAATTTTGCTCTGAGCTTAAACTGCTCTGAAAAATAAGTTGTTTTTTTTTTTTTTAAAAAGCACACATAAGATAATAAAAATCATTGGACTTATACTCCTTAGTGATAAGCACTGCTAACATTTTGCTATATATCCTTGCAATTCTGCCTCGCTAATAAATCCATCACTTGTCTACCAATCAATTTATCTTTATGTATTTTATCAAAAATATTCAGCTTGATTTATAGGTGCCTTTCCAAACTCTGCCAACTTTCTGGCCAGGGTCATTATTCTCCTGGTCTTAGAAGCCTAGGACACTCTGACAAAGAGTTGTAAGGTATTTGGCTCCAGGAATTATCCATTAAGAAAGAGAGCTTGGAAGAGAGCACTGTGGAAGAGGGGGAGAGAGGGAAGAGCCACAATTTCCCCCTAATTGATTTTAAAATCTCTGATTCTTAGCATACCCATTTTTTCCATCTTTTAGTGCTCAAAACCGTTTTGTTTTGTTTTGTTTTAACTTCAGAGAACCCACTTCTATTAAGGGAGTGGAATGGATGAGCTACAGAAAAAGTTCTCCCTGTGAAAGCACTTACTCAGCAGAGGCCCCATTGCCTAAAACACTTAGTCTAGATGAAAGAACAGATAACCAACGCAGATCTGCAAGTTTGAGATGATGGAACTTTAAGATAATGAGTTCTGCTTCAGGTAATACAGAATGAAGTAGAATCACAGAAGATGATTCTCAAACGCTGACTGCAAAGCCCGGGGGCGAGTTGCGTGAATGGGAGGGGAGGGTTGGGACGGGGATAGAATAGGTCTGGGCTACAGCGGCTGGTGTGGCTGCTGACCGTCCTGGGGAAGAGAACAGCTAGTCCGTCAGCAGCATGTCCTAAGGGAAGCCCAGGAATCATTTGTGGCTCTAGAGCAACACAAAGTAAAACATTAGATACAATATCTGCTCTATTAGGATGGTGAGGGAGTGAGCACAGACCAGGGGAGAAGGATACGCTGACAAGTACAAACTATCGTAGCTATGAACAATCAATAGAAAGTTGATTGCAAATACATCCGTACCGGGAGTCATGTAAAATTCAAGAAAATCTGCTTTGCCACCTTCTTGCGACAGCATAAATAGATAGCAAATGAATAAAAGGTAACGAATCACTTGGGGAATGAAGTGGTTACCTTCTCCGCCCTATGAATATTGAAAATGTCATTTGTTACATCAAAGCTTGGAAGAGTGGAGGCCTATGTCTCTCACTGAAGCATCTGCTTTCCTTCCTTGCTCTTCTAGCATGAGAAGGCTTGTCCCTTACTCTTTGCTGGAGGATGCTGGTTTTGAGGCTTGCCAGCACCCGCTACACTCCCATGTCTGTTTGATGGCAGTGTCGTATTTTATGGGCTCTTATAACTTATTATGTCCAAGTTTCCTGCCATTAATCACTAAAGTCTACCATCTTCACATTTCTGAAATACAATTTAATGAATTCACATCCACTGAAACAAACCCCTTTTCCTGGCTGCTGTAGTGCTGAAAAAGGAATGTGTATTTCTGGCAAGTTGTCTGATCGAGTGCAGTTCCACCACGGAAGAATAACCCTCTCGATTCTAGCATCAACTCTCTCCTTTTTTTTTATTCCTAGAGTGCGTTTTTGCAAATCTGTGATTGTTGCAGCATTAATTAGAAAGACCTTTGACTTTATTAGATAACAACCGTTGACCTTGGTTGGTTTCTCATGCTGAACTGAGTCCAAATGACTGGTACAGGCTGGGTATTGTGACAAATTTCTTGACTGTGCCGGTTTACTGCAACTAATGTTAACATTGGACAAAACAATGTCTGTACCCCATTACATGCAAAGATAACACATGCATGTTAAGAAATGGCAAAATGGAGATGAACATCACATGTAAGTCTCTTTCTATAGAATATATTCCTATCATAAATATTTGAACATACAGTTTTAAATTCAGATATTAAAATACAGGCTACCTGGTTCTTCCTCTCATTGTTATTTTGTATCCATGTACATGTTTATGAGGTGTCTACCACGGTGACTAAGATAGTATTAGCGAGGAGTAGTCAAGTTCTGGTAGGACTGTAGTGGTGGAGACACAGAAGAGAGAACTGAAGAACATTTTCCATAAGGAATCCACGGGGAAGTAATTCTATGTAGAGGAAGAAGGATTTGGATAACTGAGCTTTTTCTCTTGAAACAGCATCAACTGGGTGTTGGGAATGTTGGATTCAAGGTGCCAACTGACACGAAGGAAATGAAAAATTAACTCTTTACCACAGTAACCCTTCTGGAACTAAGATACCTGTCTGAGATGTCCCTTCTGCCCCCCAGAAAAGCAGGAGTGAGCCTTTGGCCTGGAGTTGGGTGTGGGATTCCAGAACCAGCTGCTGGTCATGCCTGGACTTGATGTGTGCATGTCTCAGATTTAATAGGTAAGATCCGGGGGAAGGCATATTGAAAAGCCAGGGGGAATGTCTAAACCTATGTTTGAATTCATTCTAATTCACCCCATTATAGAAGAAATATAATTTTGTTTTCTGAAAATCTACTGGATTTGGAACCCTGTGTGCCCATTTCTGTTCAGTTGGTGGCACAGTCCTTCACTGTCACTGGGATTCCTTCTCCCCCTAGAGATCGCACCAAACCTTGGGAGATGGGGATCGTACATGTGTAATGTCTGCAAAAGAAAAGATCTCTGACTTATAAGTCCACCGTGTTCACTGCTGGTATCCTTGCTTCCAAATCCTCACTGTCTCCTGACATCTGGTAGTTCCTCTGGTTCTATGTCCCATGGGATGTGAATGGCTTTGCCAAAGCCAGGACCCTCTGTGCTTAGGGTTCTTCCTCCTGGGGTGCCCATGGCACCATCTCTTTCTGAGGTCTTTAGCTGCAAGGTGCCACCCCAGAATAAGACCAGGTAGTTCTGCTGTTCTCTGGGTGCACGCCGCTCTCTTGCCCCAGCCCAGGGGAATCCCATCCTGCACTTGTACTTTTCCCAAGCCCTCTGCTTCTGCAGGCAGACCTCCTCCTCAGTGGGGTTAGGGTTAAGGAAACACAAACAGGAAAATCCAACAGGTGTCTTGTTTTACTTCGCCATGGACCTGCCCTAAGGCAATGAATCAAAGAGCTGGCTACCTGCTTTGATGAAGGAAGAAAGAGGGGGGAAAGCACAGGGAGGAAATCAACTTAAATTAATACTTCAAAATATGATGCAGCGGCTTCAGGCGTGAACCCGAAGGGGCTGGGCAGAGAGGGAAATTCTAGGCTTGAACACCACCGTGGTGAAAAGTCTGGGGAGCCCACAGATTGCAGGCTTAGAGAAGTAAGTGGGAGGTGGAGCCTGAAATAGTTCCTTCATCTGGGGTGGAAGTGTCCAGCTCTGGCGTCTCTTTGCAGGATGTGTGTGGTTCCATGGAAATGGGGGGAGAGGAAGCAGCATGAATGTTTCTTTCTGTATTTGGTTTTGAAAGAACTAAGAGAGTTAGAGGTTTACCCTCAAAAGGAAGTCGGGTTTATCCTACTTTCTGCTGATAGATTGATCTGCGTTTGCATTTCTGCTTCCTGGTACGCCTTGCCCCTCCCGGGCCCTGGAACGCCATGTGCTCCTAACCCAGGGCGAAGCAGACTTGGAAGGCTGGGGTGAGCAGAAGGCGAATATTCGTTGATCCACTGCTGGGCTGGACTCAGTTATTGATTAACTTATGGAGCAGAGAAGACACCGCGGATGATGCTCTTTCAAAATAAATCAGTATTCCGGGCACTGAAAGGGAAACCAGGTTTGAGGAAATCGCAAAGACAGGCTGAGAAAAGATCAAACCACAGAAGGTCAGGTACCACCAAGAGGTTGCTGGCAGAATGATGTAGCCTCTTTATTGATGATTGTAGGCAGCTGGGGAAAGGCGTCCAGGGAGGTGATCTATTCACAGCTCCCTCATTCCAATGTGGACTGCATCTTTGAGTCCACCCAGAAAAGATCAAGAGGAGAAAGAACTGGGAGTGGGGAGAAAGGGGCGGCTCAGCGGGCACTGATGGAAACACGGACGGCTGGTGAAGGTGAAGGGAAGAATGCAGCAGAGCTGAGATGTATCCTTCCGACGTGGACGTCACCCTGGGCTGGGCTACAAGATGGCAGAAGTGAGAGGGACTGCTCCCTTTTTCCCTGCCAGGAGCTGTCAAGTGCTAGAAACATCATGAAGGGCTGGGCACAAGTGTCTTCATTTGCCCAAGTGTGAGCATGGCCGAGGGCAGGCGGGTAATGTGGAGTCAAGCATGGAGGGGGCTCAGTGGCCATTAAGACCACCGGAGCAGACACAGCAAATCACCGGCAGCTGGGGTTTCCTAGCTCGGCTTTTGTCTTCTCGCCTGTGTGACAATGATGCCCGAATGGAGTTGCAGTATTAAATGAAATCAAGTAGTGATTTAGGCATTAACTTATTCATCTATTTTTTTTTTCTTTCTGGGTAGTGAGGATATCAGTGTAAAAATGAAGTCTCAGACGATAAACAACTCAACACAGAAATGTAAAAGAGAGGGTCAGGTCCTGACCAGTGACCGCAGCAAAATGAAGCAGGCTGAGCACACAGAGTGACATGGTGTTAGGGAAGGTCTCTTGACCAAGGGGGCATTTGAGAAGACGCCAATGAACAATGGGAACAAGCCATGCCCCTCTCTAGAGAAAGAGCATTTTAGGCTGTGGAAACAGCAGAGGAAACCTGGGGACTGAACAGACTTGGTGCACTTGGGCAATGACTAGACTAGAAGCTGATAAGAAAGATGAGAGCCATAGGAAATGAGGTTAGAGAAATGGCCAGATCCTGGAGGGCCTTGTAAGCCATGGGAAAAACTTAGGGCATTATTTTAAGGGTGATGGGAAATCCTGACATATGCAAAGGTTTTTTTTTTTTTTTTTTTTTTTTTAATTTTTTATTTATTTTCAGCATAACAGTATTCATTGTTTTTTCACCACACCCAGTGCTCCATGCAATCTGTGCCCTCCCTAATACCCACCACCTGGTTCCCCCACCCTCCCACCCCGCCCCTTCAAAACCCTCAGGTTGTTTTTCAGAGTCCATAGTCTCTCATGGTTCACCTCCCCTTCCAATTTCCCTCAACTCCCTTCTCCTCTCCATCTACCCTTGTCCTCTATATTATTTGTTATGCTCCACCAATAAGTGAAACCATATGATACTTGACTTTCTCTGTTTGACTTATTTCACTCAGCATAATCTCTTCCAGTCCTGTCCATGTTGCTACAAAAGTTGGGTATTCGTCCTTTCTGATGGAGGCATAATACTCCATAGTGTATATGGACCACATCTTCCTTATCCATTCATCCGTTGAAGGGCATCTTGGTTCTTTCCACAGTTTGGCGACCGTGGCCGTTGCTGCTATAAACATTGGGGTACAGATGGCCCTTCTTTTCACTCCATCTGTATCTTTGGGGTAAATACCCAGCAGTGCAATTGCAGGGTCATAGGGAAGATCTATTTTTAATTTCCTGAGGAATCTCCACACTGTTCTCCAAAGTGGCTGCACCAGTTTGCATTCCCACCAACAGTGTAAGAGGGTTCCCCTTTCTCCACATCCTCTCCAACACACGTTGTTTCCTGTCTTGCTAATTTTGGCCATTCTAACTGGTGTAAGGTGGTATCTCAATGTGGTTTTGATTTGAATCTCCCTGATGGCTAGTGATGATGAACATTTTTTCATGTGTCTGGTAGCCATTTGTATGTCTTCCTTGGAGAAGTGTCTGTTCATATCTTCTGCCCATTTTTTAATATGATTATCTGTTTTGTGTGTGTTGAGTTTGAGGAGTTCTTTATAGATCCTGGATATCAACCTTTTATCTGTACTGTCATTTGCAAATATCTTCTCCCATTCCGTGGGTTGCCTCTTTGTTTTGATGACTGTTTCTTTTGCTGTGCAGAAGCTTTTTATCTTGATGAAGTCCCAGAAGTTCATCTTTGCCTTTGTTTCCTTCGCCTTTGGAGACATATCTTGAAAGAAGTTGCTGTGGCTGATATCAAAGAGGTTACTCCCTATGTTCTCCTCGAGGATTCTGATGGATTCCTGTCTCACGTTGAGGTCTTTTATCCATTTCGAGTTTATCTTTGTGTACGGTGTAAGAGAATGGTCAAGTTTCATTCTTCTACATATAGCTGTCCAGTTTTCCCAGCACCATTTATTGAAGAGACTGTCTTTTTTCCACTGGATATTTTTTCCTGTTTTGTCAAAGATTATTTGACCATAGAGTTGAGGGTCCATATCTGGGCTCTCTACTCTGTTCCACTGGTCCATGTGTCTGTTTTTATGCCAGTACCATGCTGTCTTGGTGATCACAGCTTTGTAGTAAAGCTTGAAATCAGGTAACGTGATGCCACCAGTTTTATTTTTGTTTTTCAACATTTCCTTAGCAATTCGGGGTCTCTTCTGATTCCATACAAATTTTAGTATTATTTGCTCCAGCTCTTTGAAAAATACTGGTGGAATTTTGATTGGAATGGCATTAAAAGTATAGATTGCTCTGGGCAGTATAGACATTTTAACGATGTTTATTCTTCCCATCCAAGAGCATGGAATGGTCTTCCATCTTTTTGTGTCTTCTTCAATTTCTTTTAGGAGTGTTCTGTAGTTCCTCGAGTACAGATCTTTAACCTCTTTGGTTAGGTTTATTCCGAGGTATCTTATGGTTTTTGGTGCTATAGTAAATGGAATCGATTCTCTAATTTGCCTTTCTGTATTTTCATTGTTAGTGTATAAGAAAGCCACTGATTTCTGGACATTGACTTTGTATCCTGCTACATTACTGAATTGCTGTATGAGTTCTAGTAGTTTGGAGGTGGAGTCTTTCGGGTTTTCCATATAAAGAATCATGTCATCTGCGAAGAGAGAGAGTTTGACTTCTTCCTTGCCAATCTGGATACCTTTTATTTCTCTTTGTTGTCTGATTGCTGTTGCTAGGACTTCTAATACTATGTTGAACAAGAGTGGTGAGAGTGGGCATCCTTGTCGTGTTCCTGATCTCAATGGGAAGGCTGCAAGCTTTTTCCCATTGAGGATGATATTTGCTGTGGGTTTTTCATAGATAGATTTGATGAAGTTCAGGAATGTTCCCTCTATCCCTATACTTTGAAGCGTTTTAATCAGGAACGGATGCTGGATTTTGTCAAAAGCTTTTTCTGCATCAATGGAGAGGATCATGTGGTTCTTCTCTCTTCTCTTATTGATTTGTTCTATCACATTGATTGATTTGCGAATGTTGAACCATCCTTGTAACCCAGGGATGAATCCTACCTGGTCATGGTGGATAATCTTTTTAATGTGCTGTTGGATCCTGTTTGCTAGGATCTTGTTGAGAATCTTAGCATCCATATTCATCAGTGATATCGGTCTGAAATTCTCCTTTTTGGTAGGGTCTTTGCCTGGTTTGGGGATCAGGGTAATGCTGGCTTCATCAAAAGAGTCTGGAAGTTTTCCTTCTGCTTCAATTTTTTGAAACAGCTTCAGGAGAATAGGTATTATTTCTTCTTTGAAAGTTTGATAGAATTCCCCAGGGAATCCGTCAGGTCCTGGGCTCTTGTTTTTTGGGAGGTTTTTGATCACTGCTTCAATCTTGTTACTAGATATCGGTCTATTCAGGTTGTCAATTTCTTCCTGGTTCAATTTTGGGAGTTTATAGTTTTCCAGGAATGCATCCATTTCATCTAGGTTGCTTAGCTTATTGGCATATAACTGTTGATAATAGCTTCTGATGATTGTTTCTACTTCCTTGGTGTTAGTTGTGATCTCTCCCTTTTCATTCTTAATTTTATTAATTTGGGCTTTCTCTCTTTTCTTTTGGATTAGTGTGGCCAATGGTTTATCGATCTTATTGATTCTTTCAAAAAACCAGCTTCTAGTTTCGTTGATACGTTCTACTGTATCTCTGGTTTCTACCTCGTTGATCTCTGCTCTAATCTTGATTATTTCCCTTCTTACGTGTGGAGTTGGTTTGATTTGTTGTTGATTCTCCAGTTCTTTAAGGTGTAGAGACAGCTGGTGTATTCTGGATTTTTCAATTTTTTTGAGGGAGGCTTGGATGGCTATGAATTTCCCCCTTAGGACCGCCTTTGCTGTATCCCATAGGTTTTGGAGTGAAGTGTCTTCGTTCTCATTGGATTCCATAAATTGTTTAAGTTCTTCATTGATCTCCTGGTTGATCCAAGCATTCTTAAGCAAGGTGGTCTTTAGCTTCCAGGTATTTGAGTTCCTTCTGAACTTTTCCTTGTGATTGAGCTCCAGTTTCAAAGCATTGTGATCTGAGAATATGCAGGGAATAATCTCAGTCTTTTGGTATCGGTTGAGCCCTGATTTGTGACCCAGTATGTGGTCTATTCTGGAGAAGGTTCCATGTGCACTTGAGAAGAATGAGTATTCTGTTGTTTTAGGGTGGAATGTTCTGTATATATCTATGAGGTCCATCTGGTCCAATGTATCATTCAATGATCTTATTTCTTTATTGATTTTCTGCTTCGATGATCTGTCTATTTCTGAGAGAGGCGTGTTAAGATCTCCTACTATTAATGTATTCATATCAATATGACTCTTTATCTTGATTAATAGTTTTCTTATGTAATTGGCTGCTCCCATATTGGGGGCATAGATATTTACAATTGTTAGATCATCTTGGTGGATAGTCCCTTTAAGAATGATGTAGTGTCCTTCTGTATCCCTGACTACCGTCTTTAGTTTAAAATCTAATTTATCTGATATGAGAATCGCTACCCCGGCCTTCTTTTGAGGCCCATTGGCGTGAAAGATGCTTCTCCATCCCTTCACTTTCAGTCTGGGTGTATCTTTAGGTTCAAAATGGGTCTCTTGTAGACAACATATGGATGGGTCCTGTCGTTTTATCCAATCTGCAACCCTGTGTCGTTTTATGGGTGCATTTAGGCCATTCACATTGAGAGTGATTATTGAGAGATACGTTTTTATTGACATTGTGTTATCTTTGAAGTCTTTCTTTCTGTCGATTGTCTCTATATTTCTGTTCAATGCTATTCTTAGGATTTTTCCTCTTTTATAGAACCCCCCTTAATATTTCCTGCAGTGTCGGCTTGGTGGTTGCATAGTCTTTCAAGCCTTGCCGGTCTTGGAAACTCTTTATCTCTCCATCCATTTTGAATGTCAGTCTTGCTGGATAAAGTATTCTTGGCTGCATGTTCTTCTCATTTAGTGCCCTGAATATATCTTGCCAGCCCTTTCTGGCTTGCCAGGTCTCTGTGGACAGGTCTGACGTTATTCTGATGGGCTTTCCTCTGTATGTAAGGAGCTTCTTTGTCCTAGCGGCTTTCAAGAGATTGTATCTACAATTATGATTCCTCAATTTTACTATGAGGTGCCTGGATGTTTTTTTTGAATCTATAATCTTGGGGGGGGACCTTTCTACTTCTAGTACATGAACACTTGTTCCATTCGCAAGATTGGGAAAATTTTCATGAAAAACTTGTTCCACTATATCTTCTAGACTTCTTTCTTTCTCCTCCCCTTCAGGGATTCCAATAATTCTGACGTTGGAACGTTTCATGGCATCATTTATTTCCCTGATTCTGTTTTCGTGGCTTCTAAGCTGTTTGTTCCAGGCTTCCTCCTGATCCTTTCTCTCTATTTGTTTGTCCTCCAGATCACTAATTCTATCTTCTGTCTCAGTTACCCTAGCTTTTAGAGAATTTAGATTAGATTGGAACTCATTGAGAGCGTTGTGAACCTCATCCCTGGTGGCCTTCAGCTCTGCCCTAACATTATGAACCTCCTCTCTGGTCGCTTTCAATTCTGCCCTAATCAATTCTGTTTGGTCATCCATGGCTTTCTCCAACCTAGCTATTGCCTGGATAATTGTTAGCCTGAATTCTCTTTCTGACATATTGTCTATGTTGATAGCCGTTAGCTCTGTTGCAGAAGGCCCATCCTCTGTATTTTTCTTCTGTTGGGGATTCCTCCTCCTAGTCATTTTGGTGAGAGATGACTGGACAGATGTAGCTGGATGTATTGACCGTGGTGCAGTCAAGGTGCACCCTGGAACGCTTCTGAGCACTCAGGATTCCCCACCCAAATGAGAGAAAAAAGAAAAGAAAAAGAAAAAAGAGGGAGAGAGAGAGACAGGAAAAAAAGGGAAGATAAAAGTGAAGGTTCAGCCCAAATGGGCCCCAGGGTAAGGTTTATGACGTATACAAACAAAAACAGACAAACAAAAAGACTGATAAAAGTATATGACGAGAGAAAATATATATATATATAAGCAAAAAAAAGGAGGAGCCTCGTCAAGAAGAACCCCAAGTATAAGATTTATATACTATCCGGACAAACATAAATACACAGAGACACTGGCAGAAGAAAAAGATGGGAGCATGGTTATAGATTCTCGGTGTGGGCGAGGAAGGTTATTTTGATTCTTCCTGGATGTATCTTGATATCTTTGTTAAAGGACTCAACTTTCCTAAGAAAAAGGGGGATTAAAAATTGGT
The DNA here is from genome assembly GCF_963455335.1 of Martes martes. Classification (NCBI taxonomy): domain Eukaryota; kingdom Metazoa; phylum Chordata; class Mammalia; order Carnivora; family Mustelidae; genus Martes; species Martes martes. The sequence continues at coordinate 35,745,159 of NC_137892.1, read as the reverse complement.
TCACCTATAGGGGTAGCATTGCTTGGAGAAAGGGGATTACCTTGAAGTTTAACTCTATATGAATATTAGAAAATAAAAATAAAAAAGGAATAAACTGGACTAAACTAAATTAAAAATTTTTTTAAAAATTAAGAAAATAGAAAAGCAAAAGAAAAACACATGTGTATGTATCAAAAAATTCAGGTTAGAAGTTTATCATGGAATTTGATGTACTGGACATCTCACTGTGATGGTAAATAGGTTAAAAAATTATCTATATAAAAAAAGAAAAAGGGGCGCCTGGGTGGCTCAGTGGGTTAAAGCCTCTGCCTTCAGCTCGGGTCATGATCCCAGGGTCCTGGGATCGAGCCCCACATCGGGCTCTCTGCTCCGCAGGGAGCCTGCTTCCTCCTCTCTCTCTGCCTGCTTCTCTGCCTGCTTGTGATCTCTGTCTGTCGAATAAATAAATAAAATCTTTAAAAAAAAAAAAAAAAGAAAAAAAATGAACCAGAATAGTGGGAAAGAATTAAAAATAAAAGTTGTATCTATGAAGTAGTGGTGGTTGTTCTCTTGTAGTCTTTTTTTTTTTTTTTTTCCTGATTTGTTTTCTGGGGGAGGGGGCTGCCACGTGGGTTTTCAGTCAATGATGTTCTCTGAGTTAAGTCCTCCCGACCCCCTCAAGGGGGTGGGCTCTGAGAAAAACTTTTTTTTCAGGTTTTTGTTCTCTGGAAGTTTTTATGTTTGTTCACTTCTTTTCTCTCGCCTTGACAGCTTTTGATGGTTTTTGGAGGTTTAGAGGAAAGAAAACTGCACCCCAACCTCCCTCTCAGAGAGAAGCCTCAGTCTGCTCCCCTGCAGGTGCTGCAGCCGCTGGGCCGCTGGCAGAGCAGGTTCTGAGTCGCGGTCCCTGGGGACGCAGGATCTCCTGCTTGTACGCAAAACCAAGGCAGCTGTGGCTGTCTGGGCAGCTCCAGACCGCCAGAGAGGTTCCAAGCAGCAATCGCACACTGAGATTTTCCCGCTGGCTGGGGCTAAGAGCTCAGGTCTTGCGCGCACCTCTCCCAGGGGATGGTTTGGGGTGCAGCGCCTCCAGCTCTATCGGCTCTATCGCCGCGTGGGTCTATCGCCGCGTGGGTCCCAGAACACCAGGCTGGGCGTTCGTGCACCTCTCTCAGGGGAGGTTGAGGCACGCGCGCATCTCCAGTAAGGTGCGCGTTCTGCCGTCTGGTGTGGCTCCCAGCCCCTCACGGGAGCCGGACTCCACCCGTTCTCGGGCGCACTGGCGGCTCCGGGACAAAGACCAGGTTTCTCCGCCGCACTCTCCGGCTCAGCGCCAGGAGATGCTGCCCTGGGTCTGGGGACTTAAGCCCCTATCCCTATCCGCCCCGATTCCCACAATTTCCCCGCTCGAGTCTTTGCTCTTTTGAGTGCTTTCAACAAGACTCCAAGTTAATGCTGGTCCCCAGATGCCGGGCACTCTCGTATCGGGGTATTATTTTCCAGTCGGTCGCCTCTGGTGGCTCCCTCCCCCTTTTGTTTATCTTCCGATATCAGTCCGACGTTCCCACTCCACTTTACCTGCCCACTGGCGTCTTCTGGCCCCCGTAGAGATCCAGACGTGTATAATTCTGATCTCAGGCTGATTTCATGGGTGATCGGAGTTCTTTGGTAGGTAATCAGCTCACTTTAGGGTGCAGGTTGAAAAGGCGCCTCCTCCTACTTCCCCGCCATCTTGTCTCTCCCTGCAAAGGTTTTAATTAAAACATATATAAAGCACTTAGTGTGTGTCAGGCTGTGTTCTAGAACTTCACTAATTCAACCCTCACATGACCCTACGATGGACGCAGGAGGTTAAGCGACTTGCTGAAGGTCACATGGCTAGCAGGTGGCAGAGCCAGGATTTGAACCTCGACAGTGTGCCCTCAGATTAACGCTCGTCACTTCCCATTTTCAGTCGCATCTTCTAGTTACCTGTGACCTGGTGGTTTCTTGAGCATTCCTGCCCTTTGCCCTCCTTGGAGCTTTTGCAGAGGACTCGGTCTCTGCCTGGAATGTTCTTGTGTCTCAGGGCCTTGTTCAACGTTGCTCATTCTCTTCTCAAATGGGATGACTGACCGCACCTCTAATAGTTGGCCTACCCATCCTGTGATTTTCTTCGTTAGTTTCTTTTTTTCATGGCTTGCTACTCTCTGCGATGTTTTCATGTGTTTGTTCACTCATTATTTT